>NC_133399.1:11723336-12388587 GCF_047511655.1 Castor canadensis
CTATATATAAAACTAAGTGGTATGCAGCAGCCAGGCACATGTCATAAGGATGCTTTGTATGGGTTTCCTTTCAGATCTTCATTTGTTTATGTGCCATGTTCAAATTCTTTGCCATGTTAAATCAAGGAAGACCACGTCCCCAGTTTCCAAGAAATATTCCTCTTTTCTGACAGAGATCTTCATCACAGTGGGCTTTGCTATCCATATTTCTACAACGTTCTAATCCAGGAAGAGAATTACTTTTTGGTAGAGGACCCAGTTCTATCCCTACACCTCCTCCCTTTCCCTGAACCCCAAACCACAATCACCCTTCATGTCCCAGCCATAGCCAGAAAGTTTTTCTTCCCTGAATTCATATAAAATTTTTTCTGGCTTCTTCCCTTTTCCTAGTCCCTAAACCACTGCCATTTTTTACGTATTTTTTTAGCAACACCCTGCTTCCCTTTCCTCCACTAAAATCCTGTTTACTGTGTGTTTTTCTGCTACATCAAGAAACCTGAGTCTATGTAATTTATTTCAAAATATAACACTGACCATGAGATGGTAGCTCACTCCTGCAGTCCTAGCTTCTTGGGAGGCTGAGATTAGGAGGATCTTGGTTCCAGGCTAGCATGGGTAAATAGTTCATGAGAGCCAATCTCCAAACTCACCAGAGCAAAATGGACTGGAGACATGGTTCAAGAGATAGAGCCCTGCATTGCAAATACAAAGTCCAGAGTTCAAACACCAGTCGCACTTGAAAAATTATATACACATATATGTACATATACATGTTTCCTCATATTTCTGGAGTCTGGGAAGTGCAAAATCACAGCACCAGGAACCAGTGAGAACCTTCCTATTTCACCCTCACATGTAATGGAAGAAAGTCAAAAACAGCAACTTACTTCCTCACGTACTTTTTAGTGCAGCATTAATCAGTTTATGAGAACATAGTCCTCTGATCTGAACATTTCCCCAAAGTGGTTATTTCCCAATACTGTTGCACTGAGGTTAAGTTTGGAAGAAATACTCAACAGACCATAGCATGGGACTCCATGTTGGTTTCAGGTGAGAATCTGAGCTCGAAATTCTATTTCCGACAAGTCTTATTTCTTGTATATGACTGCTGACACGTACATTACTCTCTGTTAGGATAAATATCCCTCATTCTGTTACATGTCTTGGAGGATTGGTTTATGTTCTAGTGTTCTTTTAATTCCACTTGGTCTTTATTGTATAATCTCCCTGTGGCTTCTCAGCTGTGATTAATGAATTGTGACAAAACGCATTCTATGTGAATGCCTGGGAAACTCATGTTCTCCTATGTCTCCCAAGAGTGGAGTCCCTCTGGTAATTTAGGATTGTGTGATATAGAACAGAGAATATGTGGGGAACATGCTCTGAGGTAAGTCCTACAATGGGCATGGAAACCCCTATTAGGTGGTGTGTATTCCATGGGCACTGTTCTCACTGGTATTTTATTGAAAGTGATTCTGATATGTGCTGCTCCAATTTTACTGAAAGGTCAGATACAGCTAGTTGGTATATCCCCACTGGTTTTTACTGTTGTGTTGGTGGTTTGGGGCAGCAACACAACAATAAAAACCATTGGGAGTTGAACTCAGGTCCTCCCACTCCTTTGAGAAAAAATATGCATTTGGCATCACTTCCCAATGCAGAGTCCAGTAATGGCTCCTGGGCAGCACTCTTCCACTTGAGCCATGCCCCAGTCCTTTTGCACTGGTTATTTTTGAGGTAAACTTTGCTTTATCCCCAGGATGGCCTGCTGTGTGACCTTCCTTTTGTGATTCCCCATAAAGCTTGGATGACAAAGATCTTTCCAATCTCTGCCTCCCAAGTAGCTAGGATTTCCCTTAGTTAAAGCATACACCAGAGTACCAATGAGATGAGGTTGTGACGCCCTTGGGGTAAATTACTATCAGTTAAGTTGTTTGTATATCTGTTAGGCAGAGCACCGGCCTAATGGACAAAAAGTCCTCTGTTTGATCCCCAGGACCATAAAGGGGGTGGGTGGGAGAAGAACTACTGAAGAGTACAATAGACAAAAAACACAAAGTAGAATGCATAGGAAAAAATTTTTTTAAATAGAAATAATAAAAGGGGATAAAATGCAAGAAGGGAAAATGACAGAGAGGAAGAAAAGTCCAGTTATAGAAAAAAATAATGAAAAAAGATAAAAGGAAGTGGGCAGCCTCTCTTACGACCCCTCCCACCTCTGGGGGATCTACTCTCCCACTTTATACTTTCAATCTTAAAAACTATCCTGCTTTACTAACAAACAAAAAAAGATAAAAGAAAAACTATGAGAAATTACTAATAAAGATAAAAGAATAGATAGGGAAAAATCATCTAGACAAAGTTCCTCTGGGTGGTAACACTTCTTTTCAGGTCTTCTAAGGTTGGAATCTGCAAGGAAGATTGTCTATTACTCATGCAAGTACTTCTAATTCATCTCAGATTTCACCAAATAATCTAAAGCAGGCTGTAGACTGCAAGTCACCTTTCTCACTGAACATGTTAGGAAAATGCTGATGACACCTAAAGAATTTTCTCTCTGGAGTCTTTTAGGTTGCATGTTCAGCTGTGGCATATGTCAGCTTGCAGGGCACACTTCTTGCCAACCAAGGTTTGACAGAAGGTGCACATTCCATGCAGGTGTAAATGTACCCTGAACCTTTTCAGACTGTGTGTTTAGGAATATTACCAAAGTCCAAACCTCCATGCATTGCTGGAGTTCACCAAGGGTACGGAGAACAAATTACACCCAATTCTGTAATTTATTTGAAAATGTAAATCTCGCTGTGAGATAGTAGCTCACTCCTGCAATCCTAGCTGCTTAGGAGACTGAAATCAGGAGTATCTTGGTTCCAGGCCAGCATGGTACATAGTTCATGAGACCCAACCCTCATATCACCAGAGCAAAATGGACTGGAGACATGGTTCAGATAGACATTCACAAAGCTGTCTCCAGACTCCTTTTTTTTTCCCTTTGATGAAGCTGAAAGTGTATTGCATTTAAACGGGATTTTTTTCCTCTTTGATGAGACAACAACAGAACTACTACTCAGACACCAACACTAGGACTGTATGCTGAAGGACTAACACCAAATCTATTAAGACTGAAAGTTTATTTCATTTGATCTCAGGAAATTTTATTTTATTATTATTATTATTATCCTCTCTCTTTCTAATGCCTGTTTAGCTCACTATTCATTAGTACACTATCTCTCCCTGTATATTTCTTTGGCTCTGTGTTTTCTTTCATTTTGTTTCATTTTTTTCTCCTTTTTTTATCTTCTTTGCTTTCCCTCTCCTCTCACCCTTCCATTGTAGATATCACCATTGTTAGTATTATAGCTAGACAATACTGAATTACACACAGTACAAGGACAGTAAAAATTGCAAGGGCAATGATGGGAATAAGGAAAAAAGAGGGAAACCATTTCCCCCTCAATAATAAGCACAGGACCCAGAGGGAAATGAAGAAACAGATGCCCGGATCCAGACACTAAAAAAATGAAGTTAAACTATGCCAAAGAACCCAATGGAGCCCACAAGAACCACCTGAAAGAAGAAATCCTGCAAGTACTCAATGAAAATTTTATAGAGATCATACTGGATATGGTGAACCAAAATGTACAGGAGACACTCAAGAAATTCCAAGACAACGAAAATAGAGAATTTGAGAAAGCACAAGAAAAAATAAAAGAAACCATAGAAGCACTGTATAATGACCAAAGTGAAACAAAGAACATAAGTAGATAAATGAAATCAGGCTGAAAACAGACAACATTGAAGAGAGAGTGCCTCATGATATGGAATACCTCAGAAAAAAGAATGAAATGGAAATGAAAAACAAAATGGAAGGCCAATCCAGCAGACTAGAACAAGCAGAAGACAGAATCTCTGAACTTGGAAATGAAATGGTAATTAAAGGAAAAACTGAAGAACTATTAAACAACTCAAGACCTGTGAAAAGAAAATGCAAGAACTTACCGATTCCATCAAAAGACCAAACCTCAGAATCATGAGCATTGAAGAAGGAGAAGAGGTGCAATCAAAAGGAATGTGTAATATACTCAACAAAATAATAACAGAAAATTTCCCAAATCTAGAGAAAACTATGCCCATACATGTACAGGAAGCCTCCAGAACACCAAAGAGACCTGACCAAAATAGAACTATCCCACAACATTTTATCATTAAAGCAGCAAGTACAGAGACTAGAGAAAGAATATTGAAGGCTGCAAGAGAGAAAAAAACAAATACCATACAAAGGCAAACAATCAATATCACAGCACACTTCTCAACGGAAACATTAAAAGCAAGAAGAGCTTGGGGTGAGGTCTTCCAGGCACTGGATGAAAATAACTTCAACCCTAGGATATTCTACCCAGCAAAACTATCATTCAAAATAGATAGAGCAATAAAAGTCTTCCTTGATAAGCAGAAACTAAAACAATAGGTGACCAGAAAGCCACCACTGCAAAAGATTCTTCAAGGAATTCTGCACACAGAAAGTGAAACCCAACATAACCATCAAAGGGCAGGCAGTACCAAACTACATGAAAAGAAAAAGCAAGAAAGTAGACAGGAACATCGATTTAGCTACACACAATCAAATCCTCAAACAACTAAGAAAACTAAATGACAAGAATCACCACATACATATCAGTACTAACACTTAATGTTAATGGACTTAATTCCCCCATCAAAAGACACCCTTTGATGAACTGGAGTAAAAAGGAAGATCCAACAAGTTGCTGCTTACAGTAGACCCATCTCATTGAAAGAAATAAGCATAGGCTTAGAATGAAATGTTGGAAGAAGATTTACCAAGCCAATAGCTCCTGAAAACAGGAAAGAGTAGCAATAGTTATCTTGGACAAAGTAGACTTAAAACCCACATTAATCAAAGGACATAAAGCAGGACATTACATAGTAATAAAAGGGGAAATAGACCAAAATGAAATAACAGTTATCAACCTATATGTACCCAATTTCATCAAACACACCCTGTAGGACCTAAAAGCATATATTAACTCCAACACAGTGGTATAGGGAGACTTTAACTCCCCACTATCATCAATAGCTAGATCACCCAAACAAAAAATAAATCCTAGATCTAAAACATACCATAGATCAAATGGACCTAGTTGATGTCTAAAGAACATTTCATCCAACTTCTACACAGTATACATTTTTTTGCAGCAGCCCATGGAACCTTCCCCACAACAGCCCATGGAACCTTCCCCACAGCAGCCCATGGAACCTTCCCCAAAATAGATCATATCCTAGGGCACAAAGAAAGCCTCAGCAAATATAAGAATATAGAAATTATACCATGCATTCTGTCTGATCACAATACATTAAAACTAGAACTCAGCAACAAAAATAAAGACAAAAAACATGCAAACAGCTGGAAACTGAACAACTCAAGGCTTACTGAACAATGGGTCATTAATGAAATAAAAGAGGAAATTAAAAGGCTCCTGGAAGTCAATGAAAATGAAACAAAATCTACCAGAACCTGTGGGACACAGAAAAGTCAGTCCTGAGAGAAAGTTTATAGCCATGAGTGCCTACATTAAAAAGACTGAAAGATCTTAAATCAATGACTTAATGATACATCTCAAACTCCTAGAAAAATTAAGAACAAGCAAATCCCAAAACAAATAGAAGGAGAGAAATAATAAAAGTATGAGCTGAAATCAATGAAATAGAAACCAAAAAACAATACAAAGATCAATGAAAGAAAAACTTGGTTCTTTGAGAAAAAAAACAAGATCAATAGACCCCTGGCAAACCTGACTAAAATGAGGAGATAAAAACCCAAGTTAGTAAAATAAAATGAAAAGGAGAGCTAACAACAAACACCATGGGGATCCAGGAAATCACCAGAAACTACTTTGAGAACCTATATTCAAATAAATTTGAAAATCTTGCAGAAATGGACAGATTTCTAGATACTTATGATCATCCAAAACTGAACCAAGAGAACATTAGTCACCTGTATAGATCTATAACACAAAATGAAATTGAAGCAGCAATCAAGAGTCTCCCCAAAAGAAAAGTCCAGGACCTGATGGATTCTCTGCTGAATTCTATCAGACCTTTAAAGAAGAACTGATACCAACCCTCCTTAAATTGTTCCACAATATAGAAAGGGAATGAAAACTGCCTAACACATTTTATGAAGCCAGTATTACACTTATCCCCAAACCAGGCAAAGACACCTCCAAACAGGAGAACTATAGGCCAATCTCCTTAATGAACAGTGATGCAAAAAATCCTCAATAAAATAATGGCAAACCAAATTCAATACACATCAAAAAGATTATTCACCACGACCAAGTAGGCTTCATCCCAGGAATGCAGGGGTGGTTCAATATATGAAAATCAATAAACATAATAAACCACATTAACAGAAGCAAAGACAAAAACCACTTGATCATCTCAATAGATGCAGAAAAAGCCTTTGATAAGATCCAACACCATTACATGATAAAAGCTCTAAGAAAACTGGGAATAGAAGGAAAGTACCTGAACATTATAAAAGCTATACATGACAAACCTATAGCCAGCATTATACATAATGGTGAAAAACTGAAACCATTCCCTCTAAAATCAGGAATGAGATAAGGAAGCCCAAGATCTCCACTCCTATTCGACATTGTACTGGAATTCCTAGCCAGAGCAATTAGGCAACAAGGAAGAGAAGGAATACAAATAGGTAAAGAAACTGTCAAAATATCCCTGTTTGCAGATGATATGGTCCTATACCTTAAAGACCCAAAAAACTCTACTCAGAAGCTTCTAGACATCATCAATAGCTAAAGCAAGGTAGTAGGATATAAAATCAACATAGAAAAATCATTAGCATTTCTATTCACTAATAATGAACAAACTGAGAAAGAATATATGAAACAATTCCATTTAGAATAGCCTCAAAGAAAATCAAATACCTAGGTGTAAAGTGAACAAAGGATGTGAATGACCTCTACAAGGAAAACTACAAACTTCTGAAGAAAGAGATTGAGGAAGACTATAGAAAGTGGAGAGATCTCCCATGCTCATGGACTGGTAGTATCAGCATAGTAAAAATGTCCATAATCCCAAAAGTAATCTACATGTTTAATGCAATTCCCATCAAAATCCCAATGACATTCATCAAGGAGATTGAAAAATCTACCATTAAATTTATATGGAACCAGAAGAGGCCCCAAATACCCGATTTCAAACTATATTAAAAATCAATAGCAACAAAAACAGACAAGAAGACCAGTGGAACAGAATAGAGGACCCAGATATGAAACCACACAACTACAACCAACTTATCTTTGACAAAGGTGCTAAAAATATACGATGGAGAAAAGACAGCCTCTTCAACAAAAACTGCTGGGAAAACTGGTTAGTAGTCTGAAAAAAACTGAAACTAGATCCATGTTATTCACCCTCCACCAATATTAACTCAAAATGGATCAAAGATCTTAATATCAGACCCCAAACTCTAAAGTTGGTACAGGAAAGAGTAGGAAATACATTGGAATCAGTAGGTATAGGCAAGGACTTCCTCAGTGGAACCCCAGCATCTCAGCAACTAAGAGATAGCATAGACAAATGGGACTTTATAAAACTAAAAAGCTTAATTCTCCCAAAATTAATGAGCCAATAAAGAAATGAGCAAGAGAACTAAAGAGAACTTTCTCAAAAGAAGAAATTCAAATGGCTAAAAAACACATGAAAAAATGCTCACCATCTCTAGCAATAAAGGAAATGCAGATTAAAACCACACTAAGATTCCACCTCACCCCTGTTAGAATAGCCATCGTTAGCACCACCATTAACAACAGGTGTTGGCGAGGATGTGAGGAAAAAGGAACCCTCTTACACTGCTGATGGGAATGTAAACTAGTACAACCACTCTGGAAAGAAATTTGGAGGCTTCTTAAAAATCTAAACATTGATCTACCATATGACCCAGCAATACCACTCTTGGGGATATACCCCAAGGAATGTGACTTAGGTTACTCCAGAGACACCTGCACACCCATGTGTATTGCACCACTATTCACAATAGCCAAGTTATGGAAACAGCCAAGATTCCTCACTACTGATGAATGGATTAAGAAAATGTGGTATTTATACATAATGGAATTTTATGCAGCCATAAAGAAGAATGAAATGTTATCAATTGCAGGTAAATGGATGGAACTTTAGAACATCATTCTGAGTGAGGTTAGCCTGGCCCAAAAGACCAAAAATTTTATGTTCTCCCTCCTATGCAGACATTAGATCAAGGGCAAACACAACAAGGGGATTGGACTTTGATCACATGATAAATCAAGAACACACAAGGAATGTATGAGGATAGGTAAAACACCCAAAAAACAAGATAGCATTTGTTGCCCTCAATGCAGAGAAACTAAAGCAGATACTTTAAAGCAACTGAGGCCAATAGGAGAAGGGGACCAGCAACTAGAGAAAAGGTTAGTTTGAGAAGAATTAACTTAAAAGGTAACACACATGTACAGGTAAGCAATGCGAGTCAACTCCCTGTATAGCTATCCTTATCGCAACTAGCAAAAACCCTTGATTCTTCCTATTATTGCTTATGCTCTCTCTTCAACAAAACTAGAGATAAGGACAAAATAGTATCTGCCTGGTAGTGAGGGGTTGGAGGGGGTAAGAGAGGGGCTGGGGGAAGGGGGAAGAAATGACCCAAACATTGTATGCACATATGAATATAATAAAAAAGGGAAAAAAAGGAAACATACGTTCACATGTATTCTTCTCTGAAAAATGCGTGTATTGTGACTTCTTGGTGTTTATTATTTCAATATTATATTTTAATGCACACATTAGTATCAGATAAAGATGGCTGCTCCTATTCTTACAATTGAGAAGAAACTAGGCTAATTTCAAATACACAGACACAATCACATGACTTTAGAATTTGCTTGAAGGTTCTATAATAAAAATTATATGTGCTGATGTTTAGAATGATTTTTTGGGGAACAACTTGAAATGGTGAGTTTTATCGACACATCTGAGGTAAGTAACCCATATTTATATGCTCTCTTTTCCATTTTTCTTTCATCCTAAATTGGCAAATTTTCTATTTCAAAACATGTACCCATGTGAAACATCTGCATGGGATACTATGTGAAATTGAGGTGATGCTAATACCATTTGTCATACAGGGTAGAGAATACCTCGAGTGAAGCTAGGTCTAGAACATGCCCCACAATTTTTTATTTGCCTCTTACATATTCATGGATTATTTTTTATATCGGTGACACTTGGGGTTGCCATCACGGCCTCATGCTTGCTAGGCAGGTGTTCTTCCTGTTGATCCACACCACCAGCCCTGTTTGCTGTTGGGTATCTCCAAGATGGAGTGTCCTGAATTATTTCCCTCCACAACACTTCAACCATGATTGTCCTGAACTCTGCCTCCTCTGTAGCTAGGATCGTAGGTCTGAGACACGAATGGCATTCTTTGGTTTTTGTGACAGGAACTTGCTATGAAGTCCAGGGTATCACAAAACACACCATGTAGCTCAGGTACCTGAAACTAGTGATCCCCCTACCTCAGTTTACTGAGGGTGGTGATAGCAGACCCCTGGCTCCACATCAGTTTTGGTCAAAGACTGTAATTTTTTGTCACACACTCAGTTCTACACTGTCTTTGTATAGCAGTTTGATTGGAATTTAGCTCATATGTTTTAAGCCAGTACTCCACCACAAGTTCCAGATGCAACTGCTCTCCACAAGCGATGAAGTGATTTTTTCTGTTGAGCTCTATTTGTGGCATGCTAATATCACTCCATGGAATGCCTACAAATATTCCCACAAAACGATGCAAACCATAGTTCCTTTGTTTCCGGATATTTATTATTGTAGATGTGCCAGTTGGTTGCATATTGAGATCCATTATTGGGATGAATACCTAGAATTGGGCTGTTAGGTCATCTGACAATTCAATGTTTAGTTTTTTGGAGAACCTTCAGGCCATTTTCCAAAATGGTTGTATCAAAATTTATTCTCACCGATAGTTCACGTGGGCTGCATTTTTCTATGTCCGTGTCCTTTCAAATATGTGTCACCCTTTGATCTCTTATTTTGGCAGGAAAGTGGGAATTAACAGGAGGATTGGAGTTCATTAAAAAAATATAATGTGTGTTACACCCCTGCTATCTTTCAACGATTGAAATTGTGTACCATGTTGGAAAGACGGTGCCTACATGATTCCCCAACATCATAGGGGTAACTGATCAGTGACTCTCTAATGCACTAACTCCTTGCAAACATTCTTTATAATTATAATTATTCTGAGAATTATATATTACTGAAAGTGCTGACTGGTTTTTGAGCATAGCCACGTGCCTTTGGGCACAACCAGGCAGGGTTTCTGATGCCTCCCGGCTGACTGATGAACACTGTTTGGCAGAGCTCCCTGCATATCACCTTATGATCACTTGATATGCCAATGTTCTTGCACAACAGCAGGTACACCACCTCAACAACCATGATCTCTGCATCTGTGAGAAGGAGAGATGGTGCAGAAGATCTCCACAAGCAGCAATGAGAGAGTATCAGGGTGGGACCAAAACCCAAGTTCAAGGACTGGGACTCTTATGGACTCTGCCCTTGGGATGAACCCCTTGAAGGACACACAGTCCAGATTCCAACAAAATCTGCCTACCTTCACTACTCACTTGCTACTTGCACAAATCCAGAATCTCAGATGTGACATTTGGTTTCACTTTACATGAATCAGAAGGAATGTGCGTGTCGCTACTGCTCTTACTTTACCTATGTTACTTACCTGTCCCAAGGACGCCATGCACCAGCCAGTTGCACTGCTGTTTCAGAACTTATGCAATATTTACAAATATTTTCCACAAAGAAGTGATGGTTTATCCAAAATGCTGTCAAACTCTTTCACACATTTGTTGAGTTGTGGCCTCATTCCTGTTCATAGTCCAAGAGAGGAGAAATATTTCAATTGGAAATATTATTTCCTTTGTTTGTTTCCTTGGTTCTTTGGTTACTTGGGGTACTTGGGCTTGAACTCAAGGCCCACCCCTTTAGCCACTGGACCGTCCTATTTTTGTGATGGGTTCTTTCCAGATGGGGTCTGAAGAACTACTTGCCTGGGCTGCAGTCGTACCCGATTCTCCTGATCTCTGCCTCCTGAGTAGCTAGGATTCCAGGCGGGAGCCACAGGCACCTGGCTGACATGGAATCTCCTAGAGGCGTGCAGGCTTTCAAAGTGGAGAAAGTTGATGTCATGTCTAGATTTACATATCCTTCCTGCACTGAAAGTTCTACGTGTCTCCGAAAAGGCTGAATGAGCTTCTGAGGACTGTCAGTGAACAGCACAAAATTATTTCTCAGACAATTGAACTGAATCGGTCCGGATCTGCGTGAGGAAGCAAATAGCGAAATGGCGACAGGAACGCTTCTTGACGCTGAGCTGGCGTCAGAGAGGTGGCCATGGTAACCATTGTGACAACTAGACTTGCAGCCTAGGGATGGCGTCCTGTAGCAGGTTAGCGCCAGGCAGGTTGGGCCACTTGGTGCCGCCAGGCAGGACGGTGGTTTGCGCTGCCTCTGAGGCGCTGATGGGGATGCTGGGATTTCGTCGGTAGCGCTGTCTGCACGTTTGTCTAACAGCCAGTCTTTTACCAGCAGCTAAAACCAGAATTAAAGGGGACTTCATCCAGGAGTACTGCTCCTAGGACGCCCTTTTCACTTAGCCACCAACACTATGTGTCAGAAAATCCAAGCGAATTTCTGTAAGGTTCCCACTTCAGCTCTTAACATCTCCTGTCCTCTTGCTATGATTCCTAATCCTCTGTCATCTTCAGTATGGTGACTACACCTGTTCTATGATGAAGCCGGGTCCACCCTCCAGAAGATGCCGTCTAGACCTCGTCATGGTTACCGCCCTCAGCTATGCAGCTATGGATTGGTGCGATCATATGTCACTCAGAGCGTCGAGTTCTGCCGATTGGAGGCACGGCATGTAGACTGCCCAATCGGACACAGAACCAGAGGCCAAGGGGCGGGCTTAAGCGATCTGGGGCGGGTTTTAAACTGACAGTCGCTGTCAGAGAACAACTGGGACTTGTCTCTAGGCTGTGTCCTCTGTTGAGGACGTTCAGGTGACTTGTCAGGCTCAAGCAAATTACATGGAGGTTGCCCGGCACGCTAAAACCAAGGACATGGGGCGCAGGTCAGCGTCCTGAAGGAGAAGGGCGGCAGTTTGTAGCAAGCGGTTGGCGTCTCCCCACTCCGCGTCGGTGAGTCCTGGAGGGCAGCTGGACCGGGGTCGCCTCTGGCCTTGGCGGTTGGGGACGCGACCTTTAGCGCCTTCTGGCTGGGGGAGGGGCTGTCAGGACAGGGCGCGGGCCTAACGCTGTCCCTACTTGTGGATGACGGGGAGATGAGCGGGCATGTGGACATGGGAGGATGTGTGGTCCATGCCCACCCCAGGCTGCCTTCCTCCTGTGGGTCCACGCTTTTGTCCCCAACTTTCCAAGTAAGTGAAAAGCAGTCTTAAATACAACCACCGTCACCTCCTAATCCAGCGCCTCTTTGGCCTAACCATCAATCCTGAAACATCCTCATCCCAGCCCATATCCCACAGCACCGAATTCGCCTTTCTGCAGCATTATCAACGATTCATTGCTCAGGCACAGTTCTAACAGACAGTATTGCATCCTTTTTCCTTTTTCAAAGGGTGTGAATATTTTTCTGTTTGTGCACATATTTCACATTAGTGGAAGGCAGAGAAGAATCTCTTGAGCCCTTTTTGTTGTCTCTGTGTGTTTTTTTCTTTCCTTCGCTTTTTTGTCTCCTTGACACTGGCACCTGATCTGAACATTTGGATCATCTGGCCATTTAGTTCTGGCCCAGGGCTTCCTTGTTGACTTTCATCAGGTGCCCACTGCTGCCCTGGTCTGTTCAAACCCCAGTTCAACACAGAAAGTAGTTGCTGGACGACTGAGCCTTACACCTCTGAAGGGATCTGTCTTTCTTAAATGTCTCTGTACTTATAAATGCTTCTGTCCCCATACTGAGGTCATCCTGTGTGTTGTCTGAAATGGTCAGGACAAATTTAATGTTATTTTTCACATGGTAAACCGTAGGAAACATACATTCACATTCATTCTATGAAAATTGCATGTTCTGTCATTTCTTGGTGTTGATTATTTCAATATTATACTTTAATAGTATACATTCATATCAGATAATGATGGCTACTCCTATTCTTACAATTGGGAGGAGTCTATTCTAATTTCATACACACAGACACATTCAGATGCCTTTAGAATTTGCTGTAAGGTTCTTTATGAAAAATGATATGTGTTGACCTTTAGATTGATTTTTGGTGAACAACTTAAAGTTGTGGCGAGTTTTATCTACACACCTGCGGTATGAAACCCAGATTTTTGTGTCCTCTTTTCCATTTTTCTTTCATCCTAAATTCACAAATTTTCTGTTTCAAAACATGTCCCCATGTGAAGCACCTGCATGGGATACTATGTGAAATTGAGGTGGTGCTAACACCATTTGTCATACAGAGTAGAGAATATCTCGAGTGAGGCTAAGTCTAGAACATGGCCCATGTTTTCTTATTTGCCTCTTATGTATTCATTGATTTATTTTTCATATTGTTGGCTCTTGGGTTTGCCATCAGGGTCTCATGCTTGCTAGGCAGGTGTTCTTCCTGTTGATCCACACCACCAGCCCTGTTTGCTGTTGGGTATCTCCAAGATGGGTTGTCCTGAATTATTTCCCTCCACAACACTTCAACCATGATTGTCCTGATTTCTGCCTCCTCTGTAGCTAGGATCATAGGTCTGACACACCAATGGCATTTTCCATTGGTTTTTGTGACAGGAACTTGCTACGAAAGCCAGGGTATTATAAAACATACCATGTAGCTCAGGTACCTGAAACAAGTCATCCTCCTACATCAGCTTACTGAGTGTGCTGATAGCAGACCCCTGGCTCCACATCAGCTTTGGTCAAAGACTACTCTTTTGTCACACTCTCAGTTCTACACTGTCATTGTATAGCAGTTTGCTTGGAATTTCAGCTCATACTAATTAAGCAAGAACTCTATCACTTGTTCCAGACCCACCTGATCTCGACACAGCGATAAAGTGATTTTTCCTGTAGAGCTCTATTTGTGGCATGCTAATATCACTCGTGGAATGCCTGGAAATAGTCCTACATAAACATGGAAACCATAGTTCCATTGTTTCCATGTATTTATCATTGTAGATGTGTCATTTGGTTGCATAATCAGATCCTGAGGTGTGTTGCCGCAAATGGGCAGGACAGAAAGCTGTCAAACCAGTATGATGATTCAAGAGCTGCTGAAATTGCGATGCAAGGGCCAAGGGTGCAGGCATTTATTGAAAGAACCGAATTTTTATTAAAAGTTAAGAAATAACCACATACTTACATACTAAAAACTCTATAGGGTGAGGGTCAAAGTCATATCCTTAACAGCCACTGACTCTTAAAACACTGAACATAAGAGCAGGAAGGAGGAGACAAAACAGGATATGTTACTCAACTCATGGTAAGTACACATGATTCAGGTCTTGAATCATTCATTCCCTTACTTGGTCATCAGCCTCTGTCTCTTTTCATTCATGTCTTTGCCCACAGTTACTGAGATGAAGAAATGAATTATTGATGGGCAATAGCAGAATAGGACCATGCCTCTGGATTATGGATCTGCCACAACCCCTGCTTTAGTATTTGTCTTAATGCTGTATTCGTCAAACAGTAACCATTACAGTACTGACACTCTCTTCCTTTGAAATGCCTTCTCATCACATTGACCCTGGCTCCTGTCAGGGTAATTAAGTATTTGCAGAGGCCAGGCACCTGTGGCTCACACCTGGCATCCTTGCTTCTGCAGAGTCTGAGTTCAGGATTGTGGTGTGAAGCCAGAGGGTAAAAACTGTAAGACCCTATCTCAAACATACCTTCCACAACAAAAATTAAAGTGTATACATTGGGACCAAGGTCCATGTTCAAATATGAGGTCTCCTCTGGGATCTGTCTTGAGGCTTCATCAATTCCATGGCCCACAGTATAGACTCCAACAGAATATGCCTACCTTTCCTACCACTGGCAAGCTGGCTTACATCCAGAGTCTCAGAACTTACATTGCTTTTCATGTAACACTACTCAGAATGAATCTGTATGTTGCTACAGCTCTTACTTACCTGTCCCAAGTACCCCATGGACCAATCAGCTGCACTGCCCTTCCAGACATTATTGAAGAATTGCAGATCAACAGTATTCCAGGAAGTTTTTTCACAAGGAGTGAAGGTTACACAGAAAAGGATATGAAACTATTTTCATATTCTCAGTACTAGAGAAATTTCATGTCACTCAACCATACTGTCCTATACTTTCCCTAGAGAAAAAAAATCTAAGTTTTTCCTAAAAGGCTGTATGAGCTTTGGAAGGCAGTCATTTAATGGCATGCATTTATATTCTTAATCATTCTGACTGGGCATGACAGCAACAACCCGTCTTTGGTGGGCAGCCAAAAAACAGCAAAGGAAAAAATAAAGGAGCCTTAATCCCTTTCTCCTCTGCTTCATGTAGCCGCTAAAACAGTGTGTTAAAAAACCAACGTGAATTTCTCAGGTGAGGGGCAGGGGGGTACAATTTAGCTCATAACATATACCAGCCATGTGGTATAATTGATAATTCCTTCCCACTTCTGCAGTGAATTGGGTCCTCCCTCATGTCAAAGTCACTGTACTTGCTTCTGTTTCTTTCTTGCTGTGAGTAGTGCTATACTTAACATCACTGTGCCGCCAACTTGCACATCCTGATATCCGTTATTGGGATGAATACCTCTATGAAAGGAGTAGGAAGCCTGTAACTGATGGCTCATGCCTGTAATCCTAGCTATTTGGGAGGCTGAGTTTGGGAGGATAACCTTTGAGGCAAGCCCAGACAATTAGTTTGAGAGATCCCATCTCCAAAATAACCAGAGCAGTAGAACATCTGTATTGCAAGTGCAAAGCTTAGAATTCAAACCTCAGTACTGAGAAAAAAAAAGAGAAAAAAAACCTCAAAAAAGCATAAACACAAACCTGTACTTGGCTAACACCTTATAATCCTAGCTACTCAGTAGGCAGAGACCAGGAGGATTGCAATTCTAAGGCATCCCTGAGCAAATAGTTCTCAAGACCCTATCTCACAAATGGTAGAAGTGCCAAGTGCCTGTGGTCCATGCCTGTATCCTAGCTATTCAGAAGGCAGAGATCAGGAGAATTGCGGTTCCAAGCCAGCACAGGCAAATAGTTGCAAGACCGTCTCAAAAAAATCACAAAAATCGGGATGTGGAGTGCTTCAAGGTAAAGGCCCCAAGTTCAAGCCCCAGTACCACAAATAAAAGTAGGTGGGGGAGAACAGGTGTGAGAGAAGGGGAAGCATCAGCTCCTGGGACAGGGAAAATTTCCCTGACGTCACTTCTTTGGGGTTCTAAATGACTACTTTCCCCAGATGTCCAAATCTTTCCCAAGATTTGGGGAGGTCTGATGTACTGTCTCAAAGTAGTAGAGGGTCTGCCTAGCAATTTTGAGGCCCTGAGTTCAAACTCCAGTACCAGCAATCATTCAATCAATAATCTGAAACAACAAAATCTGTAATCTCATGAAGATTTAGGGAAATGTCATCTATTATTTCATTGGATAGGATTTGTTTCTTTATCTTATAACTCTTCTCTGTCATATATTATGATTGCATGCAACTGTGGTCTTTGAATGGCGTCAAAGATATCCAGTATGTTACGTTCATTGTTTCTTCCATTTTTTCTTTGTCATGGTCTGACTGTGATAGTTCATCAGACTTCTCTTTTTTCTTTGATATTCTATGCTCCTTTTAAAAATTTTTTTTGAAGCACTGGGACTTGAACTCAGGGCCTACACATTGAGCCACTGCACCAGCCCCTTGTTTGTGATGGCTTTTTTCAAGATAGGATCTCATGAACTATTTTCCCTGGCTGGCTTAGAACCAAAATCCTCCTGATCCCTGCCTCCTCAATAGCTAGGATTAGAGGTGTGAGCCACTGGCACCTGGCTTCTTTGTTTTTCTTGACCTAGTCTATTGCTGTGGCTTTGAACTGAAGTTTTATTTGACTGATCAGTTTTTGTTTTCCAAGACTTCTGTTTGGTTCTTTCTCAAAATCTCTATTTCCTTCTAGAATTTCTGATTCATATATATCATGGTTTCCATTATTTATCTGCATTCTCCTAGAATTCATTAATCTTTAAAAAGTATCTTTTGAATTCTTATCTGGCACTTCATCCATTTCAATGAGCTTGGAATTCATTCTTAAGAATTACAATATTTAAAAGGTGCCATATTTTTGTATATGACTGCTGCATATACATTGCTCTCTGTTGGGATAAATATCCCTCATTCTCTTATGTGTATTGGAGGATTGGTTTGTTTTCTAGTGTTCTTTTAATTCCAGTTGGACTTTATTGTATAATCTCCCTGTGGCTTCTCAGCTGTGATTAGTGAATTGTGACAAAACACATTCTACGTGAATGCCTGGGAAATTCATGTTCTCCTGTCTCCCAAGAGTGGAGTCCCTCTGGTAATTTAGGATTGGGTGATATAGAACAGAGAATATGTGGGGAACATGCTCTGAGCTAAGTCCTACAATAGGCATGGAAACCCCTATTAGATGGTATATATTCCATGGGCAATGCTCATTTCAGTATTTTACTTGGATGTGATTCTGATATGTGCTGCTCCAGTTGTGCTGAAAGTTCTGATACAGCTAGGTGTTACATCCCCATGGGTTTTTAGTGTTGTGTTGCTGGTTTGGGGCAGTACTTGAGGATGAACTCAGAGCCTCCCACTCCTTTGAGAAAAAATATGCATCTGGCATCTCTTCCCAATGCAGACTCCAGTAATGCCTCCTAGGAAGCGCTCTTCCACTTGACCCATGCCCCAACCCTTTTGCACTGGCTATTTTTGAGGTAGACTTTTGCTTTATCCCCAGGATGACCTGCTCTTGTAACCTTCCTTTTTGTGATTCCCCATAAAGCTTGGATGACAGGTGGGTAGCACCCATGTTGTCATTGGTTGAAATGAGGTTCTTGCAATGATTTTGTCCAGGCTGGCTTTGAGGCCAGATTTTTCCAATCTCTGCCTCCCAAGTAGCTAGGATTTCCCTTAGTTTAAAGCATACACCAGACTACCAATGAGACTGGGTTGTGACTGCCCTTGGGGTAAATTACTCTCATTTGAGCTGGTTGAATATCTGTTAGGCAGAGCACCAGCCTAATGGGCAAAAAGCCCTCAGTTTGATCCCCAGGACCAGGAAGGGGGTGGGTGAGAGAAGAAACACTGAAGAGTACAATAGACAAAAAACAAAGTAGAATGCATAGGAAAAATGTTTTAAAAATAGAAATAATAAAAGGGGATAAAATGCAAGAAGGGAAAATGACAGAGAGGGGGAAAAGTCCAGTTATAGAAAAAAAACATTGAAATAAGATAAAATCAAGGGGGCAGCCTCTCTTGGAATCCCTCCCACCTCTGGGGGATCTTCTCTCACTTTATACTTTCAATCTTAAAAGTACCCTGCTTTACTAACAAATAAAAAAAAGATAATAGAAAAACTATGAGAAATCACTAATAAAGATAAAAGAATAGATAGGAAAAAATTATCTAGCCACAGTTCCTCTGGGTGGTAACAGTTCTTCCCAGGTCTTCTAAGGTTGGAATCTGCCAGGGAGATTGTCAGTCACTCATGCAAGTACTTCTAATTAGTCTCAGATTCCACCAAATGAGCTACAGCAGGCTGTAGACTGCAAGTCACCTTTCTCTCTGAACATGTTAGGAATATGCTGGTGAAACCCAAGGATTTTTCTCTCTGGAGTCTTTTAGGTTGCATATTCAGCTGTGGCATATGTCAGCTTATAGGGCACACTTCTTGCCAACCAAGGTTTGACAGAAGGTGGACATTCCAGGCAGGTGTAAATGTACCCTGAACCTTTTCAGACTGTGTGCTTAGGAATATTACCAAAGTCCAAACCACAGTGCATTGCTGGAATTCAGCAAGGGTATGGAGAGCAACTGAAGCACCAATTGGTATTGGATGGGAGCCCTGTGGGGAGCAAATGATTACCTAGTCTCCATCCTAGCAGATCTCCAGATCCCACTCCTTTGAGAAATAATACACATCTGGCACGGCATCCAATACACAGGGCAGTGTTGCTGATCGGCTGTACTGAACTCCATTTCTCTCACAGCCCATGAAGCCTAAAACTGTATGGATGCTTGTGTCAGAGACACTCCCCAATAGCCACAAATGGTTCACATGGCCATGCATCTCAGTAAGTGCAGAAAGGTTGGGTGTACGTAGGAACCCTGCAGTGTGATTCTGCTGGGTTTGGTGATCCCCAGGGCAGTTCATTCCCGAACAATAGGACATTTCTCCAGATGGCTCTTGGCTATAGCAGTCAGAGTTTCCTCTGAACTTTAATAAGCTTGTTCTCCAGAGCTACCTCATTGTGCAAACTCCAGATCGCCTATTGATTCCTTCTTTTTATGCAATGTGCAGTCTTCTTTACTATGCTGTGATTCTTTCTCTGTCAACTTTAACTCCTCCAGGGGAGGAATTCCCTTTCACCACCACAGTGCTAGGTGCCACTAGCTAGGGCATTCACTTGGTTTACTTTGTTCTTCTCCTTAGCCTCTTTAATCAAGCAAGTTTCCTTTTCTATGTCATTGATTTCCAGAAGCCAACTGCAGGCAATCAATTTCTATTTTGACATTTTGAAGCCTGACCATTAATATTCATACATTTAAATATACCCATCCATTCCATATGGTGTTTTCTTTTTCTTTATAAGGAAATATGCTGTTCTTACATGCACAAGATGTTTGTGACTTCTCAAGGTGTTCACATTATATCTACCCCATTTCAATGTGTCCTTTATTCTGATGGACTAGAAGGAATTATAATGTGTGCTGTAACTAGATCCAGTTTGTCCTTGTCTTGTATATTAAAGAGATTGTGATTTCTGCCACTACTGTACAAAGCCTGTCAATTTTCAGAGTACCTACAGGACCCTTAAACCCTGTCCTCCTTCCTCATGATCTGACTATTAATCGCTCAGTTACTGCAGTCTTTAATAGTGAAGAGTGGTGGCTTTGCATTCCTGTGAGAAAATACCTAAGACAAAAACAAGTTAAAGGAAGAAATTTTTATTTGGGGCTCATGTTTCAGTCCTACTACAGCAGAGATTTTCTTGGTTCCCCATGTGCACAATGTCTCTCAATGGGACTTTTCCTCTTAATTTACCATGTACACATCTCTGTTTGTCTACAATTGTCCATGATTCACACTTGAAACATCAAAGTTTACTCAACTATTTGCCTAGAAATCTGCCTATTGCTCTTTCTAATTTCTATTGCATAGGACTGGGCAGTGGCTAAAATTTAGGGTGTTTTTTGCTCTGCTGCAGTGATCTGAAGAAATCTTTGGTAAATTTAAAAATCTGAGATATACCTACCTGGTGCTGCCAGGTAAAGGTACAGCAAAAAGCCTTCAATTTCTCCTTGCATAATGCGTTTGTGTTGTTGGAAATATTAGATGACACTGGGTTTGGGCAGACCGAGAAGAGATTAAATGTTTGGTTCTGACTAAATATACTGTAGCAGGTAGAAATAGTTGAATTTGGTTTTCTCTGTGTATCTCAAACATGCATCATTCTATCCCAAGTAAGTCCCTATATTGAGTACCCTGGCGGACACCCTTAAAATTTATTTAGAAAGTTTTTTCTCAATTGGAAAGACATAGAAAAATAAACATGAGTATGTGATGATGGAATGTTTTCTCTAACAGTATTTGTTTACTCAATTTAGTGATTCTTAGGTATTATATTTTTTCTGGGTAGAGTTTGCTCAGCAAAGTCTTCTTCATGGTGGTCTTTAGTTCCTTGTTTCTGAGACTGAAGGTGATGGGACTGAGGAAGGGTGTGAGGACTGTGTAGGTGATGCCCATCAAAGTGTCTCCTTCCAGGGACTGAGGCCCCTTGGTTTTGAGGTAGATGACTGAAGCAAAGCCATAGTGCACGATCACCACTGTGAGGTGGGACGCACAGGTGGAGAAGGCTTTGTGCCACCCTTCAGCTGATGGGATCCTCAAGAGGGAAGTCACAATGAAGGCATAGGAGAGGAGGATGAGGAGGAGGCAACCCAGCATGACTGAGATACACACCAGGCCCACACCCTTGCCCACCACCAGCACATTTTTTCCACAGGCCAAGTTCAACAGAGGTGTCACGTGACAGCCAAAATGGTGGATCTCATTGGGGCCACAGAAGGTGAGGTTGAATATGGCTGTTGTGACCACAGTCCCCATCATGGAGCCACCAACCCAGGACCAGGACACCAGACAGGCACAGCCATGGGGGCTCATGAGCACATTGTAGTGCAGTGGTTGACAGATGGCCACATAGCGGTCATAGCCCATTGCAGTGAGTAGGAAGGAGTGGGTGTAGCCAAATGTGAAGGAAAAGAACATCTGGCAGGCACAGGCCAGGAAGGAGATGGAGTGGTGGGTGAACAGCAGGTCGGACAGCATGCGCGGGATGATGGCCAAGGTGTAGAAGATCTCAGAGATGGACAGGGCACACAGGAAGAGGTACATGGGTGTGTGGAGGCTTTGCTCACTCCAGATGGTGGCCATGATGAGCAGGTTGCCCAACAGTGTGAACAGATACATCAGGAGAAACAGCAGGAAGAACATCAGCTGAAGATGGGGAAAGGTGGAAAAGCCAATAAAGACGAACTCAGTCACTGCTGAGTGATTGGCTCCTTGCATGGAGGCTGTGCCTGCAGTGAGGTTCAACAGGGAGAGGTCAGCTAGTGGGTTGTAAAGGTTATCTCATTAATCAGGTAGCATTAATTTATTTCCCACCTTTAACAATGCTCTCATCAAATTAGGAAGATGGTACCATTATTTTCATCTCTATCTTGAGTTTTGTTGGCGTACGTATTGAGAATATTGGCTTATACAAAGGCTAAGAATATTGCTGGAGGGATGGAGTTGTGGCTGAAGCAGTTAAGCACCTGCCTAACAGGCAAAAAGCCCTGAGTTCAAACCTTACCACTGCCAAAAAATGTTGCTCAGGATGAAAGTATGGAAGTGCCTAATTCAAGAGTTCACTCCAAAAATTATACCTTGCAGTTTTCCTCTACTTTGTTTCCCCTAGTGAAATGAACTCTTTACTGGATGTTTTATCCATTGCTTCCTATGGATATTAGTCCTTGGACCAGGAGCAATTTTATCTTAATTTACATCAGTCCGATTCTTCCTCTGGGGTTATTCTTGGGGGATTCAGATGCAACAGACTGTGTTGTTCTAAGGAAAGTGACAGAAATGAAAATGTTTTGTTTCCAGCCCCCATGAGGCATGTCAGAGTCTATACAACATAACTAACAGACAGAGGGAGATGGAAGGAAGAAGACATGGGCTCATATCCTCTGATCTCAGTCTCCCAAGTAGTTAGATTTGCAGGTGTGAGCCACATGTACCTGGCTTACTTTTTAAATTTCAAGGTGTTATTTGAAGTGCTGGGCTGAAGCCCAGGGTCTATGTATGCAAGGAAAGCATTCTACCACTGACTATGACCCACCCTCTTTTATGGAAAGATTTAAATATTGCTCTCTTGCTGATTTTGAACCATATAATATACAATTGATGACAGAATTATTCCCCCTGCTCTATAATAGATCTCAAAATCTATTCCTTCTATCTACCTCCAAATGTTTCCTCTTTGATCAACCCCTCATTCCCTGCTAACCTTCTTCCTTATGCCTCAAAAGTTGATTAAATGGTAAATTTTATGTACATTTTTAGCACAATAGGAAATCACTTTTAGAGCTGGTAATGCAGCTCAGTGATAGAGCACTTGCTTCACATGTACAAGTCCCTAGGTTCCATCTTCAAAACTGCCAAAAAATCAGTTTTTATTAGCCTATATTAAATTGCACAAAATAATGGGTTTCAGGGTTTGGAGGAGTGGCTCAAGTGGTAAGGCACCTAACAGCAAGTGTGAACCCAAGTTAAAAATCCTGGTTCCATACCAAAAAGCTATGGGGTTTCATTATGACATTTCATACATGAATATAATGTATTTGGTTGTATTTGCCCCCTCTATTACTCTTCCTTATTTCCCGTCCTACTGACCCTTTTTCCCTCTCCCTTCCACCTCTGTAATAGAAGGTAAAATCATAGTGATAAAAAATATCAGTTTTAAAAAATGTAGTTAGTCAACTTTCAGTTAGTTTAACCTCAGATAAAATACCTCAGATGTGCTGGATGCCCAGAGCACCCACACTTGACAAGGTACTATGCTGCATGCAGTATGGCAACCAGGATCTGAACTTAGGTTTGTCTAATGACAATTCATGTCTTTTCCTGACTTAATATTATCTCATTATTTCTTGATGGCTATTAATGAAAATCAGAAGCTATTCTCAGAAGAAGGAGATGACCCTTCTCCATGGTAAATCATGCCCACACTGTCTCTCCTTATGTCACCAAACATCCCAAGAATCCACAAAAAGAATGAACTATGAGAAGATGAAGATGGGTCACATCTGGAGGTGACAGCTGAGGGCTGAAAATGCCACCCTGTGGCATGACACAGATTAGATGTAGCTAAAAGGGAGATCTATCCATTCTAGAAAATGTAAAACCATCGAGAGAATAAAGTGTCTGTGGCTTCCAGGGATTCTTGAGGGAAAATGGAAGAAAGAAGAATATGGAGGATTTTTAAGGGGGTAAAATTATACTGTCTGATATGGCAATGGTATTATAATGGTGGATATCTATTATTGAGCATTTGTCAAAACCCAGGTAATGGGCAATGCCCAGAGTGACCTCTAATACTATGTGGATTTTGTGAGTGTAACAGAGAGATAGAAGCAGAGCTAGAAAGTGAGAGAGAGGGAGAGAGAAAGAGAGTGAGATGAGGGAAAAATTGAAGGGAAACAGGCATAAATAGAACTTTCTTGCACTTAGGGGAAATGTATGATGTGTTCAGTTTAACATCCAGAAACTTGGGGACTAAGCCAGGCATGTAAATGTCCTGCTCAAAAAATCCCTAAGTAGTATAACCCAAGTTTAGCATAGGGGCAATTAGGACAGTGTTACTTATTCATCTCTGACCTTGATTTACTAGATGCCAGTACTATACCCCAATAGTGACCATCAGATATCACACATTGCCAAATGTCCAGTGGGGGACAGAGTCAACCCCAATTCAGAACCATGGTTTGGGTCTGCCTTCTCTCTCAGACACCATCTTGCTCTACCTGTTCCTCTGTCATGGGTAGCTCTTCTTATGAAACTGTTTTCTTTTCCTCTTTGTGACCATCTCCCATCTCAGCCATCTCCTCCCTGTCTTTTGTCTGTGTCCTGTCATCCTTAACTTTTCACCATCACCTCATCTGGCCCATTGATGCCTTCCTTATTCTTTACACCCCATAGATGTGGTATGGAGACTCTCCTTTCTCAATGTCCTTGTCTCTCTTTCATCTGCCTCTCCCCAGCCATTTTTCTATTAGTCTCTGGCTAAACAGATCAAGAAGTGATGTTAAAAGCAAGTAGACATCCTGGATGAATGAGCAATGGCTCTCCTCTGTCTGTGCTTCAGTTTTCTCACCTGTCCAAAGAACCTACCTTAGGATGTAGCAGGAAATCCACAAAAGATAGTCTGCTGAGCAATCGTCACACTATCTTGATGTCTCCTACTCCATGGACTCAAATTGCCTGAGAAGCTATATAAAATGTAGTTTTCTGTGTCACTGATTGATGTTAGTTCTTCGGGTCCCTCCTGGTCAGGTGGATGGGAGAAAAGGTAACTCGTCTGGTTAATGCTGAACCCTGGTAAGAGGCCCTGGTTTAAAGTCCCTGTGCAGGAGCACCAATGTGGCATAGCCTGGTGGACAGGGAGCCTGATGGAGCCCAATCACCATCCTTTATCCCTCCCCCTCTTCCTGCCCACTGCCTCCTCTGGTCCTGCTGCCTTGCCTCTGTTACAGGGATCCTGGAGCCCCAAGGGACCCTGCCATGGGTAAGGCAACCTCAGGGAACCAGTGTCCTCACTTTCCTTCCCTCTCTGCTTTCTAGGATTGAGTCAATTCCCTGGGCTTCTCAGGCCTTGAGAAGAGACTAATGATCTACATATTTGAGACTTGAGGACCTGGCTATTTTTAACAGGAGAGCAGCCCTGCCATTGCCCATGGGGACTGCCTGCCTGCCTTGCTCTCTCCATTTTCCTCCTTCTATTCCTTATGTCTCTTGCCCTATTGGATGTATTATTCAGGATTCATAAAAATCAAACACATGAACATATTTGTTTCTTCTTAAGTAATCAAAAACTATATATAAGGCTAAGGGCCATACAGCAGCCAGGCAACTGATCACAAGGATGCTTTGCATGGGTTTTCTTTTAGGCCTGCATTTGTTTATGGGCCATGTTCAATAAGGATGACCGTGACACCACTATTAATTAATCATACATTCTATAATGGGCACTACTCTCTATTAAATTATTGCATATAATGCACAAAAAATCTGAGAATATTTGCATGCTGATTGACATGTCAAAATACTTCAAGTAATAAGTTGGTAGGAACTACAATTTTAAAGAGATTATCATTTTTTTTGTGGTCCTGGAGGTTGATCTTGGGGAGTCATTCTTAGCCAGGCATTCTACATTCTCTGACCTAAGAGGTTGTATCTTGATGCAGCCATCATTGCAAGAAATATCATTATGGTGAAAATTAAGTTAATATACATAATATACCAAATATCCTAGCTTAGCTAACACTACCTTAAATGTAATCAGAACACTGCCATTAGCCTCGGCTGACCAGAATCATCCAACACAAAGCCTTGTTTCTAATAAGGCATTGAACATCTCTTGTAATTTACTGAATACAGTATATGTAAACTGCAGAATATCATCTCCTAATGATATTAAACACTGAGTACTTAATGCCATATTGTAAAACTACACCAAAACACAAAACTTGCAGTATTCTCCTGCAAGTACAATGTTTGCCCACTCAGCTGGGAAAATTTTCAAATTTATTAACAGAATTGGAACAAATGTGTGGGAATTGATCTTCACATACATTGTGTGTATTCTTAAGACATACCCCCCCAAAGCTGTTAAGAGAGTGAGACAATGTTTGTGAGTGCAATTGCAGTGTCTGACACACACACAGTCTCAATAAATAGTATTTAGGATGCTATCATCATGCCATAAAAGTTGTGAGATGGGAGAAATGTGTCAATCTTAATACTCAGTGAGGGAAAGGATATCGGACATCACCAGAAAGTCTGTGTTCCATCAGGTGCCACCACTGGGAGAAGTGTTACTGCAACTGAGGGTCATGTCAAGACCCTCTTCTCCCAGAGTCCCCTCTTCAGGAACTGCCTTCTGTCTATGGCTCCAAGCATGCATGAATGGTCCCCATGACTCATCTCCATGGCAACATTTGATAGGAAGTGAGATAGTGATCCCTTACTCTGTGAAAGGATAGAGAAATGATGGACTGTGCACTGGCTAAGTGATAAAACAAATGACTTTTGGGAAAATTGTATCCTATCCATAAGCTCAGTTTCCTATCACTAAAATTGAATTAATAATAATGGATATACCTTTTAGAATTGTTCTCAGAATTAAATAACACATTCCACGCAAGGCATTTGATAGTGTCTGGATAGCACTCAGTAAATGCCACATTTTCAATATAAACTTAACAGTTATTAGCCAGGTGCTGGTGGCTCATACCTGTAGTCATAGCTACTTGGGAGGCTGAGATTGGGAGGATCAAGATTTGAGGCCAGCCAATGCAACTAGTTCCTGAGACCCTATCTCCAAAATAACCAAAGCAAAATGGACTGGAAATGTGGCTCAAGCAAAAGAGTGCCTACTTTGCAAGTATGAAGTCCTGAGTTCAAACCCCAGTCAACCAAACAGTTTTTTGTGTCCTCTATGTCTCAAGACATGTGCTCATGTGGAGAATGCAGACAGGATTCTGTTGCTCTTCCTTGCCTTTGAGTTACTCCCACGAGGCTTGGTGGAATGACACAAAGAAGTACCGGGGCTCCAACCAAGTATTAGCCTTGGTTCTCCAGAGACACAGGACCGAGAAGATACAGATGGATAGAAGATAGGCAGACAATAGGCAGACAGTTATCATAAGTATTGGTTCATGCAATCATGGAGGATGAGAAGTTCCATCCCATGCCATCTGTACACTAGAGACCCAGGAAAATCAGTGGTGTAGTTCAAATTGTCAAGAGTCTGGCCACTGATGATGTAGTTTCTAATCTGCATCCGAAGGTCCGAGCAGCAGGTTCCAAGTGAGAAGGTCAAGGTCCCAGCTTGTGCAGGCAGGCAGGGAGAGCATGAATTCAACCTTTGAAAAATTCTATTTGGCCACTCAACACTGGGGAGAGCCATTCACTTTAGTCAATCCAGCAATTCAAATGCTGATGTCTTCCAGATACTCCATCACAGAAACACCCAGAAATATTTTGACCAGTCAGGTTGACACATATAATTAGCCATCACACGGACCAAGTTCTGGATTGGAGGTGTGGCTTATGCAGTACAGCACCTGCTGTGCAACTGTAAAGCCCTGAATCAAACCCCAATAGTACCCAAAAAAGTGAAAATAAAAAAAGACTCATGGGCCAAGTTCTAAGGGTATCAAAAGAGTCGAGGCAAGACTCCTGTGTCTTGTGATGAAGTAACCAAGTCTTTTCCCACTCAAGTATTACAGTGGTACTCACCTGGGGGCAATTTTGCCCCCTTGGGACATCTCATTGAGTCCCCTTTTGTTGTTACAGTTGAGGAAGGAGGAGAGTGTTCTAGCATCTAATAAGTCAAAGGCAGGGATGGTGCTCCATACCCTACAATGCACGGGACAGGACACCCTGGCACTAGCTCTTAATGTGAGCAAGACCAAGAATGACAAACCCTGCTATATTCACTCAACAAACATTTATTGAGTACCTAGTGTGTACCTGATATTTTTGAGGCACAATTGGTAATACTGAACCAATTAGACAAGATCCCCATTCTCCGTGTTTACTCATGAGGGGGAAGACACAAATATAAACAAATATGGCAGACCATTTATGCATGGGTTCTATATCCTCATAATCAACCAACTGCAGATTGAAAATATCTGAAAACAAAACCCTGACATCTTTACTGAACAGACGGTTTCCTTGTCATTGTTCCCTAAACAATACAGCATAACTACTCACATATCATTTATATTGCATTAGGTATCCTAAAGTTATACAGAGATGATATAAGTTTATGGAATGGTATGTAAATAAAATACAACATTTTATATAGGGGACTTGAACATCCCCTAGATGTTGGTGTCTGTTGGAGGTGCTGGAACAAGTTCCCTGTGATTACTGACATCTGCACATATTAATTAATATAAGGCATGCTCAAGCTCTTTACATTAAATGGTGTAAAATATATTTTGGCAGTTCTGAGGTTTGAACTTGGGACCGTGTGCTTTCTAGGCAGGTTCTCTACCACTTGAGCCATGCCCAAAGCTGGAAATGGTGTAAAATTTGAATAGAATCTACACACATCATCTCAGACTTTATTCATTCATTTTTATTAGTATATATTAATTATACAAAGAGATTTTATTGTGATATTTCCATACCTGCATATAATAAATTCATCCCCTCTATTACTCTTTGTTTTTTGGGGGGTTGCAGTACCGTAAAGGGTGCTCAAACTGTTTTTGCTGAAAAGCATGGACTCCTTACTTAGACCCATGACTTAACTAAAAGCAGAAGACAAGCATGGCATCTAACCTTCATTTTTTATCTGTCTTTGCTCTGAACCATTCTTTTTTGCAGTCACTTTGCAACCACCTTCGCTTCTAGAAAAGACAGATGAGAACATCCTCATGAAAAGGAACTGAAACCATCCTCTTCAGACTCTACTGAAACAGTAGATTCTCCTCAGGATGGACCACCTGCCAGTTGACAATGAACCCGATAACAACTCCGGAACCTCTTCTGGAACCTCTCCCAGAACGAGGACTCAGATAATGACCAACCAGACCACACCTGTGTCTGGAACTGTTTAATTTTGCCTCTGCTCCCAGTTCTTTTGTCTACTTAAACATATAGGTCATGTCTGTACCCTACAGATGGCTGAAGATGAGCTGAGTGCTTACCCTGCCTCTTCTCACAGCATGTCCTCAGCCGTGTAGTAAATCTCCTTTCTCTGCCTTCGCCATGCCTCTTTACTTGGTATATAGGGGCTAGTGGTTGGACCTGGAATGTGGAATCCCAGGAGTTTGTGCCTTCGGTTCAAAACTCCAGTTTCAGTACTGGGATTTGAATTCAGGGCCTCACATTTGCTAGGTAGGCAGTCTACTACTTAGTCTCACTCCACCAGCTCTATTATTCTTTTTGTGTGTGTGTGTGGTACTGGAGTTTGAACTCAGGGCAAACCCCTTGAGTCACTCCACAAGCCCTTTTGTGTGATGGGTTTTGTGTTGTTTTGTTTTGTTTTTGAGATAGGATCTCAAGAACTATTTTCCTGGACTTGCTTTGAACCTTGATCCTCCTAATCTCTGCCTCCTGAGTAGTTAGAATTACAGGTGTGAACACTGGTCCCCAGCTCTATTACTCTTTTTATTTCCCCTGCAGAATAGAAGGACACAAAGAATGTATCAGTGACTGGAGAATGCAGGAATGGGAGGTCTAGACTAAGGTAAAAGAGTGAGAGTCTCAGCAAACACCATTTTAGTTTCAGCTTCAAACAGATGGAAACTTATTTAAACAACCACCAAAAAAGAAGGCGGTGGCAGTGGTTCACACATGCAATCCTAGCTACTTGGGAGGAGAAGATCAGGAGGATCAAGATTGGAGACCAGCCCAGGCAAACAGTTCATGAGATCCCATCTCATCCATTACTTCAGCACAGTACTCCACACCTGTTATCCCAAGCAATTTTGGAGGCTGAGATCAGGAGGACAGCAGAGCAAAAAAGATGGCAAGACCCCATTTGAACAGAAGAAAGCTGGGTATGGTGGTACATTGCCTGTCAAAGCAGCTATAGCAGGCAACTCTGGGCAAAAGGCAAGACCCTGTCTCTAAAATAACCAGAGTAAAAAGGGTTTGATGCATGACTCAAGTGGGAAAACACCTACTCAGTAAGTGCAAAACCCTGTATTCAAGACGTATACTGCACCCTCCCCCAACAAAAAAAATAAAATCCCAGAAAATGTAGAGAGCAGAAAACTGGGAGAAAGAGAGCTGCAGGGTTGAAACCAGGACAGGCAGGGGCAGAGACAAAAGAAAGAACAGTGGCCACAGTACTGAGAAGACTTGGTCTGACCAGCAGGGGTCATAGCACACTGACGCTAGGAAAGGTCTCTCTTTTTGGCATTCAGTCCAGGCTCTTATCTGACTCTGATTTTAGAAGTCAAATGTCCCCACACGGTCCTTTCTCTTGGAACTCCCAGAAAGACTTAGATGCTGATCCAGTGAGTGCTGGCCTGGAGAGGTGGTCTGGCTATGGGGGAAAGACCTTAAGTCAGAGATGCAGAGGGTTCTATGAAGAGAAACTGACTGATATTGGTGGTGTTATCATTCCTGCCCTCCACATGGTCATCCAGTGAGTTTTCAGTTGACTCTATCCTGGGTATACTAATATGATAACGTGGAATTCAGGAAATGTTCCCATGGAGACATGGAACACACAGTTGTTCTGTTGCAGGACACTGATCATTGTGGATATATTTCTTGGTTCCATATAGAGGTCCTGAGGTGTGTTGTCTGAGAGTGGCAGGACGGACAGCTGTTAAAGCAGTATGACGAACTGAAGTGCTAATGAAATTAACATGCCAAGAGCCAATAGAGGGGACCTTTATGGAAGGTGTGGGATTTCTATGCCAATAGAAACCCCGCAAATTTGCCCACTAATAGCAGTCCTGGTTAAGGTTAACCATCACATTCTTAAAGGTCACTGAGACTTACAACACAGTGGATAAGGTATGGTGCAGGAAGGGTGAGACAGCAGAGGCTATCCCATTCAATTCACGAGAAGTCACCATAATTCTGGTCTCCAAGAATTCACTGCATGTCTTGGCCATCAGGTTTTTTCCCTCTACACTCACATCCTTCCCTGTAATGACACAGATGATGAAATGAGTTACTGATGAGGGAAAGAGCAGAATAGGAGCACAGCACAGGATTGTGTGTCATGCCATGTCACCTGTAAACTCTATAATTCCTGCCTGAAAGGTGTACTCATAAAAGAGTAAACATTAATTAAGGCACTAGTAACTCACAGCTGTAATCCTAGATTTTCAGGAAGCTGAGATCTGGAGGATTCCGGTTCAAAGCCATGGTAGGCAAATAGTTTGCAAAACTCTATCTCAAAAACCCTACCACAATGAAAAGATCTGGTGGAGTCGAAACAGTTGGAGACTGTGAGTTCATGCCCCAGTATAGAAAAAATTTAACCACAGTAACCATTACAGTACTGACCCTGCTCTTCTTTGAAATGCATGCTCATAACACTTGACCTTCCTCCTATCAGAGTTATTATATATGCGAAGGGGCGAGGCACTGATAGCTCACATCTGCAATGCAGCTACTCGGGAGGCAAAGATGAAAATAATCTTCCTTCCAAGCCAATTGAGACAAATAGTTGGTAAGACCTCAAAGATCTGGTACAGGGGCTCAAGTGTTAGAGTAGTTGCTGAGCAAGCACGAGGGCCTGCTTCCAAACCCCAGTATCACTGAACAAAAGAGTTTAAAGGGATCCCAGCACACTCAGTGTCCAGGAATACCACATACCAACTTCAGAGTTAATACAAATAATATAATATGTGTTATACACCCGCTGTTTTCTAAAGTTTGAAATTGTGTAACGTCTTGGAAAGAGGGTGCATACATGATGCCCCCAAGTCACAGGGAGTGACTCATGAGCGAGTCTCTAATGCACTAACTATTGGAAGCCATTCTCATAGGATTCTACTGAGAAGTCATGAAACAGGTGACTGGTTTCTGGAAAACTCACACCTGAGCCATTTGGCCACAACAAGCCAGGGTGCTGATGCCTCCTGGCTGACTGATGAGCACTCTGTTGTAGAACTCCATGCAGATCAGCATGGCACTGTTGGATTTCCCAGTCTCCTTGGACCAATAGAAGGTGCACCACCTCACCAAGCATGACCTGTGCATCTGTGTGAATGAGAGACAGAGGGCAGAACATCTCTATAGGAACCAATGACAGAGTACCTGTGTGGGGCCAAAACCCACAGACAAATATTGGGACTCTTATGGACTCTGCTCTTGTGTTTAACCACTTCTATGACTCACAGCCCTGATGCCAACAACGTCTTCCTTCCTTTACTACCAAGTGGCAATTTGCACAAATCCAGAATCTCAGATCTTACATTGATTTTCACTTTACACTACTCAGATGGAATCTGCAAGATGCTACTTACTTACATGGTTTGCTTACCTGTCCCAAATACCCAATGTACCAATCAGCTGCAGGGCCATTCCACAAATTATCTAGAAATTACATAGCTACAGTATTACCAGAGAGATTTTTCACAAGGTGTGATGGTTGCACAAAAAAGGATATGAAACTATTTCACAAATTCATTGACAGCTGTGACCTCTTCCATGTGCATAGCACAAGGGAGAAGCAATCTTCCAATAGGAAATGTCGATTTTCCTAGCAGTGTAGGCTTTCAATTCAAGAGTAATTACACGTCATTCAGCCATATTCTCCTATAGTGACAGCAGAGAAAATCACAGTGTCTCCAAAAAGGTAATATGAGCGTCTGAAGGCTGTCATTTAACAGTACGCATTTATTTTCCCATCATTCTGGAACATCAAGTTATGGGATGGACTGATTTCTCCTAAGATCGTTCTCCTCGGTGTGTCTATTGTCATCTGGATCTCCTTGTTGTCCTGTTTTTCTGTGACTATGGATGTACTTTATCCTTCCTGTTACTAGGAAAGTACATGAATCAGATTAGGACCCAACCTCCAAATAACTGAATTTGTATTTGTTATGCAATTAAGGGAAATATGTCGAAGCCATTATGCAGTCCGAAGCACCATTTTAACGGATGCAATGAGTCCCGGTATTGGTGAAAGAAAAGAGAGGAAGATGCCAAAGGAAGACTTCTGGAAGGGTAGCTTACATTATAAATATGGCCATAAGAACAAGTGTGGCACCTTAGCCTATCGGCTATCCATGCGGACATGTACCATGTTAGCACCAGGCAGGTTGGGGCAACCCCTTCAGCCTGTCAGCAAAGAGTGTGGCTTGCGCTGCTTTTGGAGGCACTTGTGCGAACTCTGCAGTTTTGGCCGTGTCGCTGGTTGGGCCTTAGCAAAACAACCCGTGTTTTACGTGCAGCCTAAAAAAGTAAAGGATATTTTCAAGGTGTCTTAATCCCAGAGTATTGTTGCTTTGACTAGTGTTTCATTTAGCCACTAACACCGTCTTAAGAATTCGATGTGAAGGGGGCGGGGCTAAGTGGGAGAAATGTCTGCAAAATGTATGCACATATGAAGAAATAAAAAAATCGATGTGAATTTTTCCGGGGGACACAATTCACCTCGTAACATGTACAAGCCTGCTGTAAATCCTACTCCGCTCTCATCTTCCAAACTTCGCTATCCACCTGTTCTAGGAGGAGCTAGGTCCTCCCTCCCAAACTGCTGCCTTGAAGGTGTCAGTGTGACCTAGCTCAGCTATCCAGCGATGGATTGGTGCGATGGAAAGTCACTCAGGGCCTCAAGCCCCGCCCAATTGGAGGCACGGCACAAGGACTGCCCAGTCAGGCACGGATAAAGAAAGGGGCGGCTTCAACGATCTTGGGCGGCTTTTGAACTCAACGCAGCTGTCAGAGAATACCTGGGAATTGTCTCCAGGCTTTCTCCTCTGTTGAGGATGTTCAGGTGGCTTTGTCACAGCCTCTGTGGCCTTGAGAAAGGTCCGACTCAAGAAGCTTAGAGGGAGGATGCCAGGCAACAATCTAAGTACTATTTTATGAGAATAACATGTGCATAGATTTTCCGAGCACTTGCTTATTTAACCATATATTTTCATGGCCTTAAAGGAAGGCCAACTCTTACGCGCGCGCACACACACACACACACACACACACACACACACACCATTAGTACCATTTTCCTATTTTTCTCTTTCATATCCAAAAGGGACTTTAAAATATTTCCTGCCATTTTTTCTAAAGAGAATGTGGAAATAAATGATTTTGTGTTACTTTTAGTTACCAATTTGGTTACAACTTTATATTTTTGAGTTATTAGCGTTTTGTTTTATTTATTTATTTTTGGTTGGACTCGGGTTTGAACTCAGGGTTTTACACTTGTCAAGCAGGCACTCTACCACTGGAGCCACGCTTCCGGTTCCATTTGCTCTGGTTATTTTGGAGAAATGAACTATTTGCCTCAACTGGCCTTGAATACAAACCTCTTGATCTCAGCCTCCCAATTATCTAAAATTATCAGTGTGGGCCACCAACACCGGCCTAGCATTTTGTTTTAAATAAAGTATTATGCTGATGTCTTATTTCCTTACTTATTTTACTTATTATTGTCCTGTAGGGATTTGAGTTCACTGTCGAACTGATTTCTCATTCACAGTAAAAAGGCTTTTCCGAAGTCTCAGTGACAAGCCAAGTTTCTAACTGAAATTCCTTACATCCACAAGTGGTATATGGGCCATGTGTGTCAACTCTAGGACAAGTCTCTCCACCAGAAGTGCCCTCCACATTTCCACCTGACTGCTGGCTTTTTATTACCCTTGTGATTACCTTCATCTTCTCTTGTAAATTAGCACCATGCATTTGTATATGTGGAGACGCTGTCATGGAGTTTGACACACAGTTCAAACACCAGCAGATGTGCAAAGGAGGGCTGAATGGGCACCTTTCTGTTTAGTACAGAACCTGGATCTCAAAGGTGAGGAGCACATGCAAAATAGGAAGAGACAGGAAGTTTTCGTGATTTTGGTACTGAACATGGCTTCTCTCTCATGAGTTAAAGCTGCTGGTGCAATTCTTAGTTCTCTAAACTATAAGAAGTTACGTCGTCTTGTGATAGTTTGTCGATATCCATGCTCAGCCATGCCCATTCTATGTTGAATTCCATGCTTGTTTTAGGATCTCCCTGGCATTCTTAACCCTGAGATATGAAGACACAAACTTACTCCACAAAATGGTATATATCCTTTGAGGAGAAAAGTCTCACCCACAGTTCCACATCTCTCTTGAAACAGGTGCTTTTAGCTAAATTTTTCAGAGAAATATTTTCTAAAATAACTGACCCCTTTGCCGACTAGTCATCATTTGAATTCCACATTTTAATGCTAGAACTTCACCAGTGCTTAGGAATATTGGAGAATGACCTTGATGGCAGAGGAGCTAGTGAGAATCAGAAAGCAAGCATGTCTGTGTGGAAAAGGATCTGTGGAGCACGTGGAGATGACCCTTGAAGGTGTCTTGTCAGGAACGACTGGCAAAGCATTAGTGTGCCTGGTTTTCTCCACTCCACTCAGGATGAGAGGTCCAGATATCATTCTTTGAACTATTTATCCCACCCAGCCATCTTCTGTGGGTTCTCGCAACTTCCACAGTTTCTGTTGTCAAGCTAATATTATGCTTTGAATTACAGAATAAAATAAGGAAGACATCAAAGACATGATATTAGAAGACTGAACTGGGATCATAAGTAAATGCAAGAGTCTGAGTGGAGGGGCAATTTCTCTTTGTAACAAAGATCAGTTCTGACCTAACCACAAGAAAGAGGACCATCCATTTTCATGGCACAGTGACCAGTTATTCTCTGTCCTTGGAAACCCCAGGCTGTAATTTAATGTCATCACAGCAGGAAGTTTGCAAAGGAGGAAGCACCCTTTATTTCAGTATTCAGGGCATGTGTGGTAATTCCTTGGAGGAGAAGGAGGAAACAACTGACTCCAGAAGTAACTTCAGCAAAGCTTTCAACGCTCGGGTTCAGACTGCTGGGAAGTCACCAAAGCCACACTGGGAAACCCCAGAGGAAACTCATGGAGCTGATTCCATGCAGCGTGAGCAGTCACCGTGACTTATCCAAAACATTTTGGAACAAAACCAAAGTGAGGAGTTAGTGAGGAAGAAGACAAAGTGGTATTTGGCATTTTAGCATCTGTAAAGACTTGTGCCAAACCCTTAGTTGATCTAAAGTAAGGATCAATTTAAAACTTCCTTTAAAAAATTTTAACGTCAGCAAGACTTCACAAAAGCTTTATTGTAAATCAAAATCTCTGTTGACATTAACATTGGACAGATACATACTTTTTGCAATAAAGAATTCACAGTTGGTTTTCATTATAGATTCAATACCCTGAGGACTGATTATTACAAGTAAAATGCAGTAATAATAAATGAATGAATGCTGCTGTATGCTCCTAGAGGTAAAAGCACTGTACAGTAAAGTAAGAGGAATTCCACATATTTTCTTTTGTTTCCCTTTATTTCAGATGTGCCAAGGGAAAATATCTTAATATTCTTTTATTATTTGTGCTATTTATTTTTCATAAAATGGCCAGGAAGACTGTGATTTGCTTGAAATGTGAAATATATCTCATGACTGCCAGAAGGCATACTAATTAGACTGTGTTGTATATATTTGCATTTAAAGAAACCTTTTCCTTACGTTGTGCTGGGAATTTAGAGTCTCTTTTAACCAATTAAGTACTACCACCACTTTTGGTTGTTGTCATTTCTCTTTTAAATGTTCTAGGTCCCTACTCATCTATTTTCTTCCTTCTCTGTGATCTGTGACAAAATGCAAATGAGATTACTCAGGAAGAGGAGAAAGTGGAGCTAATGACCTGTAATGCTTTTCAAATTTTAATATTCTATGAATCTATTATTTTGTATTTCTCAATTTTAAAAGAAAACATATCACTAGGTGTTAGGGATCATGCCTATAATCCCTGACACTTGGAAAGCAGTGATATGAAGATAGTAGTCTGAGACCAGCCTCAGACAAAAGTGCAAGAACCTACCCAAAGAACAAACTAAAGCAAAAAAAAAAAAAGAAAAAAAGACTTGGGTATGACTCAAGTTGTAGAGCAATGCCCTGAGGTCAAATTCCAGTACTACTAAAAGTAAGTAAGTAAAACATTAAGTTATGTGTGCATAGACATTTTTATTTGAAATAGAGTCACATTATGACTTAATAGATAGCATGCTCATAAAATGTGAATGAAACAATGAGTGTGCTAAAAGGGATCCTGCTCTATTTCCTTAAAAGCCCCAGTCCTACATTATAGCCAGAGGCCAATGGCAGGCAGTCTGCAGATGAATGACTGAGCTGAATTCTTGCCAAGTGTCTTCCACAGGTGGAGAAAGAGGATGAGAGAAAAAGTGGAAAGGCAGTAAGGATCAATCAGAAGAACCGGTTCTGAGCAGGTTCACCTTTAGATGGCTGAATGGGTCAATGTTGGCACTTGATTGTTTCCTCTTATAACCAGGAAGGTGAGTTAGATGGTTTCTGATCTCTTCTCTCTCCCTATTTCTGAGCTTCTATTTAATAGTCACTGTTGGAAAACTTATTCACCTACTGAGAATGAGTAACTGCAAACCAATGTCTTCAAGATTTCTATCCATGGAAGTAAATGCAACAAAAAACCAGTTTAATCTTCACATAAAGAGGAAGAGGAAATCAAGTGGAAAGTGTGATGTACATACCAAGTCAGGTTAAAATACAATGTAAATCTGGATTTTACTCTATGAGATGTATTAGCTTGACTGTCTTACTACATCTGTAGTAATACTACAGATTTGAAGTTACCAATCAGAAGTTAATTAAAATGGCATTAGGATTAGCTACGCGATGTGCCATGTTTCTGTTACAGTGATCTCTGAAGAGCTCGAGAAGAAAAGACATGAGGGAAACAATGGTTATCATTTCAAACAAGAGGAGCGTGGTACCCCAAATGTGCATGTGTTTATACAGAGGGTGACTCCAAACAAGAGAAGGAATATATGTAGCTACAAGCCAAAGACTTATTATAATGCAGTCTCACAAAAAACACACAGTATTCAAGATTTTAACGGCTGGGAGTCTTACAAGCCAAGACAGGTAGTGATGACTCCAGACAGGACTGTGAGAAGGAGAAGACAGGATTTAATCAGACTTCGATGACAGTGAGTGGACATTTATTCTTTGTCTGGTAGATATTTTTCTATGTATTACCATGTAAGAGTTAACTTAAGACTAACACTACTTATCTTTCCCCTCATCTCAGATGCAAAATGAGGATATTGTGTCTGACCACTGCTTCTATACCCTTAACCATTACCTTCTGTTCTTTCAAGTACAGAAACCAGGAGGGGTAAGCAGCTGGGGGATAAACAGTAAGGAGCTGTGTAACACTATCCAGGTCATAGTTTGTGCCATGAATGGCATGTTGAGCAAAGCACAAAAACTCCCAACAATCTTCTGACTTCTGATTACACACAGTCACACACACAGACACACACAACTAGATAGACAAGCACACAGAACCACACACACATACACACATGCAAACATCATACATTATCATTCTCAATGCTGTTTCATTAGCAACTCAACAATGCTTCAAAAACTCTCATGAGAAGCTTATGAATATACTGTGTTCTTCAGAAATTGTCGGAGATATAAGTCAAATAGGTTCAACCTTCTGCTTTGCAGTCACAAACAATACTTTTTCATTATAGGCTAAGGAAGACTCAGAATGAAGACAAATTCAGTTGTTGTGGCTGTGTAGACTTACTTATTTTGCCAATAACAAAACAATAGAGATTTTCTTGAATTTTTTTCTAGTGTTCATGCTTTGCACTTGTGAAGACATTGATCTGAAATAAGATTTGGTACTATGACTCAAGTGATGTTCATATGGATCATTTTAGTTAATTATTGGAGTTCAAAGATGAGCATTTTTTAAAAAAAATTATTAGGATATATTCATTATGTGGGGGGGATTTGAAGTGACAATTCCAATCAGACATATTGCATATTATTTACATTTCCCCCATTGTTCAAAGAGGAGCATTTTTAAATCTCCTGGGAGTGCTCGGGTAATATGGACAATATACTTGGTTATTTGACTACTATGAAAATTGATTTTTCTCTTGCTTTTGAAAGTGTTGGTTCTACCCAGAGTTCTTCATGCAAAGATAGAATTCAGAATTAGGAGCATGATTGATCTTTTTTGTTTGCCTCTGGAAAGAATGAGATGGAACAGTCTCCATTAATCCATTAGGCTTCAGTAACAGGTGCAGAATGTCCTTTCATTTGTTTAAATGGGGAAAAATGTCTGAAAAAGTAAATAGCAAAATGGAATAAATGGATTAAAGTTATTTTATGTATGGGAAGGAACAATATGACTCAGTGTCATAGATAAGTATGCTTTTAGCACTTAAATTCAAAAGCCATGGACTAGCTAAATAATTTAAGCTGTTTTTTTTAATCCACACATTTCTCCTTTAATGCAGCAATCACAATCCTCTTGGCTCTGTACTAATTAGTAAGAAAAAAGAATTGAAACTTAGGTTCTTCGGGTCTTTTGTGTTTTTTTCCTTAATACAAATAGTGTCTTGAGTCTCCTGGGATCTCAGCTGAGTTTACTACATCTGTGAAATGAAGAGTGTATAATTAGTTCTGAGGAGTGAGCTGAGGACAAAGCAATGTCTAGTACCTAATGAATCTTGGGATAGGTTTTGTTGGCACACGTGTGAGAGCAAAAAAATTGTTGGAGAGGGCTGGGAATGATGGGTTTCAAAGTAATCAGAATTTGAGCAAGCTTGGATAGTTTAGTGCTATAGATTGAGAGGTGAACTTCTTTGATATTCTGATAAGCAGCACTTTTATTTCCTGCTTTCTCTGAATTACAAGCAACCATACTCCAATGCCGTAAGTTGTCTCTGAGTACCGAATGTTTTCCCTGGACTTGAAGTATCTGATCACCTGTTCATGCAATGTGATTCAGAGAGACTAAGATTGTTACATTAGTCAGAATGAGATTTTATGAAATTCATAATGTCCAACTCAATCAGAGGTAAAGTATCATACATTTCATGAGGCTAAATGTTGGGTCATAGTTTCAGCTGTGAATTTTGTGCAGAAGAGCCTTAGAAAGGAGATTTCCTCATCATCAAACAGGAGAAAATCAAAGGGATCCAGACTGGCTACAGCCATTTGGTCATAACTTCTGTTTTGACCCTGGTATGCATTCTAAATCTTAGAAGATAAACAAAGTTAACAAAGTCATTAAAATAATCCAAGAAGCAAGTGTTTTGTGCTAGCCACTGACATCCAGACTGTTGGATGTGTTGACATGTTACAGGTTTTTGAGAAAGCCTGATATACTCAGGTTGGACCTGGACCACTTTTGTCTAACTTAGCATAAGAACCTCTTTCTCTGGCCTTGAGGTGAGAGTATCCTCCAGTCTTTCTGTTACCCAGGAAAGAAAGGGTCGGACGTTAGGTCTGTGAGACCCTAATAGGATGTATTTGGTGCAGTCCTGGATTTGCCTCCTCTTCCATCTCTGGTGTTTCTTTCATTCTTCAGCCTTTCTGTTGCACTTTGGCAACCCATTCTCATACACAGGGATTTCATAAAACATGACCAAGAAGTCAGAAGAGCTAGTCGGTCATTATTTCTCACTGCGTGGATGCAGGGATCTGGTCCCTCCATGTACAAGAATGAAGCTCTTGGACTTATAAATGGGCATGGTTAGCAATCATTTGACCCTGGAATTCTGGTTAGTTCAAGGCTAAAGTGAGTTTTATTATCCGTAGCTGAGTTGACATTGTATGTGATCAAGGCATGACAAGAAAAGAAGTCCCAGGAATGAGTTCTATGCACTTTAGTAGCTGAAGTTTTCTGAAAAGTTCCGGCAGCAGAGTCAGGAGGAGTGGGCAGGGAAAAGTCTTACACTCTGTTAAACAGAGCTTTGCATTCTGTAGGCCAAAGGCACAGTGTTTCAAAATGGAGGGGGCAAGTCATTGTGATAGGAGCGTAGCTAGCTGCCAAGGAGTCTGAGAATGGTCCTTGGCAATGCAGAGTTTTTGATGACTTAACAGCACAGGTGAGGGGGAAGTCTCAGAGGGAGGGAGTGTGCCTGATGGAAACTGAGACAAGGGCTAGAGTCAATGTTTCCTAACATTTTTAATGTTTGGAATAGAGAGCTGAGAAATGGATTGAGGAGTGAAGGAAGACATGGAGCAAAGAGGGGGATTTTGTGATTAAATTAAGTATTTGTTAAGATAGGATATGTTATTACATGTTGATTTACTGGCAAAAATGATCCATTAAGGAGGGGAAATGATGATAAAAAAAGATAAGAAGAGAAAATTGCTGCAGGGAATTACTTCAGAAAGGATCTTATCCAGAATGTAAGTGGAATATTGACATCAGATACAACTTACAGAGCAATAAAACCGACACTAGGGGATTGTGATGCTTAATGTAAGTGATTTCCTCAAGAAGTGAGTCCACCTCTATCATTCACAGTTATTATTTATAGGGTTTTGTAGTCAAATTCTTCTAAAAGTGATTATGGATACTATAATGTAATTTATTTTTGCTCTTAAATGATTCAGGCTCCCTGATACGAGCGTAATATACTACACATGATGCCGAGGGTAGGCTGATGGCTGTTTTACTCTTCAAGTTATCTTTGCAATAATATTAGCCATTGTTTTATCCTCATAGATACAAGAAATTTTCACTTTGTAGAAAGTACACTGATCATTGTAGTCAGCAATGAAAGCTGTAATATAATTTTTTACCTGTTTTCCTGTAATACTTTTAATGTTCCCAGGAAAATGGATGTTGAATGAGACAAGTCAAGCACCAAAGACCAATATAGTCTCACTCGTGCAAAATCTAGCCTAAAAAAAGTAGTGTGGCGTGACTGTAATGGGAGACTGTTTGTGGGGAATCAGGGACTAAGGGAGAGAGGGAGATGAAGGAGAAATATGAGTGAATTACATTTTATGTGTGTGTGTGTGTGTGTGTGTGTGTGTGTGCAAACAGCTTAATGAAACTAAATTTCCTAAAATGAAGGGAGTAATAGAGGAGGCAGATTTGATCAAAGTACATTACATGCAAGGAAATATCACAACAAAACCCCTTTGTACAGTTAATTTATGCCAATAAAATGTAAAAAATGTTGCTTACAGGGAATTAGATCCTAAAAAGAGATAGGACAGAACAATAAAGGACTGAGAGGAGTACCCAAGTATGAAACAAGCTTGGAAGGCGGCCCACCTACCCCATGTTGGGATCCATAGCTCAATGGGCAAGGAAGGATGCAGTCTGGTGGATAGCAGGAAGCTCACTGGGGTCCCTGAGGCTGCTCCATACACACCTTATCAGGTTTATTCTACACTGTTCTCAGCAGACAGGGAGGATCCTGGCAAGCTGGAATCCTTGTATTAGAATACAAGAGGGCTGAGCCTGGTTGAATTCAACCCATGGGCTTGATGGGCAAGGAGGAAACGCTTTCTCAAGATAAAGAAGGCGGACATTGGCAAGTTGATAGCCAAAGTCAGGAAAATCTGCCCTGGTGGAAGTCTGTGGGCTAGGAGCAGCTGTCACATGAGTAAGTGCTGCTGTGTGCCCTCAACAGCAGAGGCAGCAAATAGGTCAAAGGAAGGCTGAGGAGAAGCTCTATCCACCTGCAGTGCCCCACTCTCAGTGCCCACTCCTGGCCATCTCCAATGCCACAGAAGGACATTAATGTGAATGCTTGTAGCTGAGAGGCCGTCACATGACAACTCACACAAACACTATTTTTTTTCCATTTTGATGTTGAATTTTTCTTAATATCCTGTGTCAATTGTAGATTATCAGATCAATATTAAACTTGTTTGGTCAAATAAATATTTTAGAAGTTTTTTAAACTATATTTCAAACAAGGGAGATCAAAATGATAATATTGCAAAGACACAAATAATTTAATCCACAACCTACTGTGGTACACTACCTTAAATTATTTCTGCAAAGAGGTTTTCATAACTACAGTATTGCAACATATTTGTCAAGTAAAAGAATTTTTCCATGATTTTAGTACATGGACCATATTTAAGCAGCTTGTTCAGGTAAATAAGCAAATTAAACCACCTCTTCAGGAAGAGAATATCTGTTACCAATTTCATCGTAGACAGATCATTTGAATAACTGTCAACACTATTACATAATCTGCTGAATTTCATACCTGACCAACTTCTGTCATGAGTCTGTAATAATCAAATGCCTTGGAAGAGAAGAACATGAAGCAGTTTTCAGAGACATTACTGCCATTGTGTAATATATCAACATTTCCTTCTTAGAAAACTCTTTTCTGGGATGCTTGAACACCTGGGTGGAGGCTATTACAATCTGCCAGCACTGACTATTATGATGTAAGGCAAGAAGAGCCAGTGGCAGGCCTAAAATCTGTTTCTATCTCTTGTTGGTTGAGCTATGAAAGTATGTATATATATATATATATATATATATATATATATATATATATATATACCTGAATCCATGAGTTCATGGGACGTATTTCCATATAAACTTTCGTTTAGTCTCCGGAATACCACAGGGAGATGTTTGAAGATTGGAGTAGCTTCCTTTTCACTAATGATTCACGTTCATTGCTTACACAAGAGACTGTATGTGAAATCCGACCAAAAACGTATCTTGCAAATAATTTTTGATGTGTGTGATAAGTGTGGTGCTGATTTAGAAAAGGCACTGATGATTGGTTTACATTTCTTTGTTAACATCAAGATTTATATGAAGTGTCTGAGAAAATGTGTGCTAACTCTACAAGTTATTCTGGTCCCCCACAGCTAGATCACTGCTTTTTTGCTTGCCCTTGTATATTATAAAGTGGCAAGTAATCAATTCTCATGGCAAAGTGTCAAGTAATTTTGGGAAAAGTAGAAAACACAATCCTGGGTTCACCTACTAAGAACAGAAGTTGTGGGCAGGTTGGTATTCCATTGGCCTTGAGGTTCTTCTTGGCATTTGGGTATTTATCTCCAGTGATTCTTTTAAGTGTTTATTCTGGAAAATGTGAATATCTACAGGGTTCTCAGATTGCATAGGCTATGGTTGCCTCAAGAGTTCTGTCATTTATAAAAAGACATAATGTGACAAGGAAAAGAATAGCCAGACCATAAATGTTCTCTTCAGTTTGTGTGCCCTCAACCCACAAACCCATACCCAGAGTGTTCCCCAATACCCACAGTGTTCCCCGACACCCACAGTGTTCCCTGACACCCACAGTGTGCCCCAACACCTACAATGCTCTCCAACACCCACCGTGCTCACCGGCACCCACCGTGCTCACACAAGGCACTGTTAACAGTTTGTGGTTGGGACTTAAAACTAAGAATATCTAGAATCTGTACTGATTTTGATTTTAAATACAACAATGTATTTCTGATAAATGTATGATAATTTTTGGTCTATTATTATTTTTCAATTTCTCTTTTGTCATACTTTCTGTTTCAGTAATTCTAATTTTAATGTTTCTGTGAAAAATCATGTTATTAGGCAATATTGAACTCTAGAATAGTAGCATCATTAATCTTCTTCAAAATACTTTTAAGCATTTCACTATTAAGTGGTCACCTCGAAAAATCTCAACAGAGTTTCTGAGACAACTTATTTCAGCAACTATCATACTTTGACTCAAAACATCTCATTTTATTTGATCACTTACATAATTAAGATGTTAGCTTTGGACCAGGCTTGGTGATTCATGCCTGTAATACAAACTACATGAGAGGAAGAGGAAGGAAGATCATGGCCTGAGACGGTAAAAAAGTGACCCATTCTGAAAAACAAAGCAAGAAGGACTTGCAGCATGATTCAAGTGGTACAGTGCCTGGCTAGCAATTATGAGACCCTGGGTTTAAACCCTAGTAATAGCACACAAATTTTATCTTTAATAAAAGAATCAAACCTTCTAGAAACATTCATTCTTTAATTCCATTCATTAACTACTAAATTAATTGCACAATGAAGTCTAGGCTCTGTATTCATTTGACAGGTATTGAGAGCTGACTGTATAATACAAGCCAGAGAGGCAGATTAAGTGGAATATAGAGAAGACCTCCCAGGGCTTTTGCATGGCGTTGCATTTGTCATCAATAACGCCATCTTCCCAAAGTCATTATTTCCTGCAAACGACAAAATACACAATATTTTCACAAGTGGTCTTTGAAAAGCTTTTACATTGGGCTTTCCCCTCCATGATGCATGCACCTCACCTTCTGATGAGCTCCTAGTGTTTTCTCATCTCTATGTTTGCTCCCTTCACTGCAGGTAACCTCCAAGGGCTCAGGAAGTTTGAGCTGGACAGAAAAAAAAATGAAGGCTATGTCACCATCTGTAATGATCCCAGCAGCACAGCATGACAATGAGATGCTGCTCTTTTTAAACCTTTCTTTTATTTTTATTAGACAAATTGTATATATTTTTGAGGTAAAATGTGATATTTTCATGTGTGTATAAGTCACACAATAAGCAAATTAGGCTAAGTATCTTATTTATCATTTTACATGCTCATCATTTATTTATAGGAATAACATTCAAAACCTACTCTTCCAGCTATTTTGAAATACTCAACACATTATCATTAACTGTAGTCACCATGGCATGCAATAGACCACGGGAACTTATTATCCTGTTCAAATGAAGTCCTGTGCCCTTTGTTTATCCTGTCACCAACACCCCACACACAGCCTCTAGTGACCCATACTATAATCTGTACCTGTGTGAGTTCAGCTTTTTAAAGTTCTACCTATAAGTGAGATCATGCAGCATTTGTCACTGCTATGGTTTTGATTTGAGATGTCCCCCAAAGGATTGTGTCTTAACAATTTGGTTAACAGCTAGTGGTTGTCACTTTCTGGGAGATGATTGGATCATGAAAGCTTTAATCTCATCAGTGCATTGATTCCTCTGTGGATTTTTAGTATGATAGCATTATAGCAGGTGGTAGAACCTAGAAGTTGGGTCTAATTGGAGGTAGAAGGTGATTGAATATATGCTCTGGATGGTTGCATCAACTCCCTGGTCCTTTTGCTTTTTCTGCTTCCTGGCTGCCATGAGATGAGTAATTTACCTCCATCACAGCCTTCTACCATGTTGTACCTCATCACAGGCCCAAGAACACAAAACCAAATGACTGTGAATGAAACCTCCAAAACCATGAGTGAAAATAAACTTTCCTTCTTCCAATTGTTTATCTCAAGTATTTTCAGTATTTTGTCATAGTGAGAGAAAGTTACTAACATATTCACTTAACATAATATCCTCTGGGTTCGTCCATTTGTTGTAAATGTTAGAATTTCCTGGTTTTTGAAGACTGAGTAGTACTTCTTTTGTGTAGGTTATTGTTTTTGAGGATGGGGGATGGGACTAGGGTTTGAACTCAGGGCTTCCAGTTTGCAAAGTAGTTGCTTTACTTGAGTCACACCTCCAATCCATTTTGCTCTGGTTATTTTGGAAATGGGGTCTTACAAACTCTTTGCCTCCACTGATGTTGAAATGTGAGCTGCCTGAGCTCACCCTCCTATCTTGCTAGGCTTACAGGTGTGAGCCGCCAGTTCCTGACTTACTTTTGTGTAGTTCTTTTAAAGAGCTTTCAAGTGCAATCACTTGCAAATGTTGATGGTAAATCTAATTGAATTCAATTTTTTTGGATCTTACAGTCACACGAGCATAAGGAGTAATATCTAATATCCTATTTTAACATTTTCTAAGGCAATAGAAATATTTTAGAAGGAAGGTGGTCATGAACACTAGAGACTTGTTTACCTTCAAATATATTAACTTCATTTATCCATACATTTGTTACTTCAAGTAATAGTGCTATCCTCAGTGCATAGTATGGTACAAAATGTACAGACTGTGGTAAAGAAAGACATTTTTCTTGCCATCTTAAAACCGGGATAGCATAAAGTGATATAGATATTCATAAGGTAATCAAAACATCCAGAAGAAAGTATAAACACAATTCTGCTAATTAGTATAAAGAATGGTGCATTGAGTATGTGCTTTAAATATAAAGTATGAGATTTGACCTAATTCAAGCATTAAACATGGCTTCTTAACCATATTGTGATCAAATTAAGTTTTATATCAGAGCAGCTGGATGTGTCCATGTACACTTGTAATCCTAACACTTGGGGGTTGAGGCGGTGAGAGGATTTAGAGTTCGGGACCCCCCTGTACTCCATAGTGAGGCCTAATCTCATAAAAGCAAGCACTGGTGGGGTAGCTCAAAGGTAGAGCACTTGTCTAGCATACACAGGCTCTGGCTTTGATCCCCAGCTCCAGAAAAACCAAGAAATAAAATCATACATTTAGAACATTCCTAGGGTACATTAAGTGACTGAGTGCGGTGAGTGGATTTGCATCTAGGTGATGATTCTAGCTGTGGGTATTTGGGGTCTGTCAGAGGAAGATTACAGACTGCAGTTAGAAGTGGAATTTGGGCTAAACCTTGAAATTCATCACTATTTAATGACTAACAGAGGAGGGTAAATTTCAAATGAGAGTAAGATGGAGGCACAAGAGAGAGAGGTGGTGATAGTGATGATTGCGATAGATGTCATGTAGAATAATTGTTGTGCTTTATCCACGAATCTTCTTAGAGGGAATAAATGCACAAACTTCAAAGACAGCAGACATAGAAGCCACATTGGGTGGGCTGAGAGTTGAGCATGGGGTGTGAAAGTGGAGAGAGTGTACTGCAGGGAAGTGTGGCTGTAGAGGAAGGGATAGAGGGTAACTGCTGAGAGATAAGAGAATAAAAGGAGCAGAGAATGCTGTCATTGCAAAAATAATTAGAGACATCAGACTTAACACCTTGCCAGAAGAGAGCCCGGATGAAGAAGTTGGGTATTTGAGGAAGAAATAAACATCTGATAGGGTGGATATTTCAGACAAAATATAATGGAAATCTCTTACGGACAGTGAGAAATATGTTATTTCATGTAAATTATTAAAATTCAGCAAGATGAAAACAAATTTCTGAATCTTCATTGGCTATTTTACTTTGTAAAAACTGAATTGTGTGTGAGAGAGACACTGTGTGTGCAAATATTAAATATTGAGACCATCGTAAATTTCTATCCTACCAGTAAGAGGCTGGAATTTGCTATTTTTCCTCTACCGTTTTCTCCCATTTCTGCTTTGTTGCTTAAAATCCTTTGAGAAGTATGTTTTCTTTTCCTAACTAACTTCAACATCAAGGCATTAAAATTCCTCCATTTTCCACCTTGAAACATATGCGCACATTTGCTATATATGGCAAAGTTGGATAAACAGCTCTAAGCTTACTGAGCTTTCAGATCCTTCCTAGAGGCTTCTAGCAACTCTTCTGTAATTACTTTTGGGTATCAAGGGACCTATAAAAATGAAAGAAATTGTTGCTTATTTCAGGCATTCTTTGGAGGTTCAAATATTTTCTTTCTCTTTGGCTTACACAAGAATTTAAGTCATAATGATATTCTAAAGATTTTTCATGACTTACAAAATGTGTCCCATGTTTGAATATGTCCAACTGGTCAAAAAAGATGTGATAAGTCTGGGTTCTCCACTCACCAATCCTGCCCTTTGATGACTTGGTATGCTTAACTGGGTGGGGAGCACGCTATTTTGTGTCCATGGGTACATGGATCTTCAGGGTGACAAAGGAGATACCAGAGAATGAAGTGAGAAATGGTTAGGATGAAAATTCCATTTAGCTGTGAAAGTGAGGATCTCCTGTTGAAGTTCAATATAATTTTGCAAAAAGGTTTTAATTCTGATGCTTCTTGGAAAATTGTAGATTAATCAGAACTAGTGAAATAAAAGTAAGTTTTCCAAACCCAAAATCTAAAGCATAAGAACTTTCTGTTGAACTGCTTTCCAAACTAAAACTGTATAGCCCGATTTAGAACACTCAATTCTGATTGACTCCACTTTTCACTTTTCTCTCAAAAAAATTTTTAGACTCACAGAATATTATCAAAAGAGATGCAGAGTTCATAGGTACCTTTCATCAAGGTTTTTGCTAATGTTAAACATTTTAAATAACTATAGAATAATGATTAAAAACCAAGACATTTTCATTGCTCTAATTTATTCAAATTTTACTCCTGTTTTCTTCCAATCTACATTTGCTGTCCCAGAATCTAACTCAGATCCCACATTATGTCTGAGGTCAAAACTTCTCCTCAAACTTCTGCAACCCACAGGGTCTTTCTTTCTTTTTTATCATTCTCTTCCTTCCTGACTTCCTTCCTTCCTTCCCTCCCTCCCTCTCTCCTTCCTTTCTTCCTTCCTACCCTCCCTCCTTCCTTCCTTCCATTCATTCTTCCCTCCATCTTCCTTCCTTCCTCCCTCCCTCCCTCCCTTCCTTCCTTCCTCTTTTCTTACTTCTCTTTCTTTCTTCCTTTCCTTCCCTCCCTCCCTCTCCTTTTCTCCACTTTCTTCCATCCTTTTTGCCTCAGTCTCTCAGTCCCGCTCTCCCTTTTCTCCTTTCCTTCCTTCCTCCCTCCTTTTCTCCCTGCTTTCCTTCCTTCCTTTTTCTCTGGCCAGAGTGTTTGAGGAAGGAGTTCTTTCACAATCTTTATATTTTTAAGCACCTTACTCACTTGTCCTGTGGAGAGCGACTTCATTTAATTTTGTGTGGTATTTACTAATTATTCTGTTGAAGTTGTTATTTTCTAAACTCACTGTGTAGTCTCAGCTGGCCTTCATCTCAGGATCGTCCTATTCAATCCTGCTGGAATTATACACACAGACCAAACTGTGTGCTTTTGACATGACTGTCATGCCATGACCTGCTCTTCTTGGAGCAACATCTCAAGGTACACAATACAAATGAATGCTATTATTGGTGATGCCATTGCTTCCTTGGTTTAGAAGCTGTCCCCGTGTTTCTCCACTCTAAAGTTACCGTACCTCTTTCTGTAACTAATGAGTGTCTTTGGAGAAATATCTGGTTATCTATAGACTTGCCTCACAATATCAGGAGCCATCAGTGGATCTAGCCTGTATCAGTTATCACTGTGCTTTTCTAATGATAGTAATGATTTCCCTAGTATTTGAATAATATTCTTTGCAATGATTAAATCAAATTTCTTTGTCAGGGATGTATGGCTGTTTATCTTAATCTGTGGATTACAATTGAACATTTTTGTCATTCAGTTTGTTACTCAAGTTGACCCGGTTTGTGAGGGACACACACTCACAAACGCATACAGAGACACACACACATACAGAAATACACACGCACATACACACTCACACACACATACACATACAAACACACACACATACACACATATACACACATACATATACACAAATACAGACATACACAAATACGTACATTCACACATACACACACAAATGCATACACATACACAATCACACATATACACACACATACACAGATACATATACACATACACAAATACACATGCACATACACAGACACACACACATACACAAATACACACACTCATACACACTCACACACATACACATACACACATACACATACAAGCAAACATATACACACGCACATATATGCACATACAGACATACACAAATACGCACATTCACACATACACATACACACAGAGTCACACACACACATACACACACATACACAGATACATACATACACACATACACACAGATACAAACACACAAGCACATACACATACATACACACTTACACGCACAAACACACACATACACATATACACATGCACGCACACACATACACTGACACATGTACACAAGCACACACACATACACATGCATACACATGCACATACACACACCCAATTACACATACACACACATACACATGCACATACACACACCCAATTACACATACACACACATAGAACTCACATACACGTACACACATACATGCATGCACACCCCCATACACACGTACACAAGTCCATACAGACACATACACAAATGTATACACACCCACATACACACACGCACATACACACACATGCACATACACACATACACAAATACACACACACATACACAGACACACAGACATACACACTCACATACATGCACACACACACACATAAAAACACATACACACATGCACATACACACATACACACACATACACACACATATACATGCACACACACCTACTTACACATAAACACGCACATACACATTCATACACACATACACAGACACACACACATGCACACCCATATACATACTCACACACACACATACACACATGTGCACGCCCATACACACACAAAAACATGCACACATACACACACACACATACCCGCAAATGCACATACACACACACATACAAACAATCACACACAAACCCACACACCCGCACTCATTCCCAGGGGAATTAAGACCCAAAGATTTATTAAATTATGTAAATTAGTCACTAAGCAGCACAGAATCTACACTGTATTTTCGTCACCTGTATCTAGGCGTTTTGTGTTGGGTTGTTTCATTTTGGCATTGATTCCACAATCACAGTGCATGGTGATGCTGTGTCCAGTGTTTTCTGAATTTCTCCTCCGTGACTGTCCCGTTTCCTTGATAATCAGAAGGCAAGTATCACCATTCTATGGCCAATGCAGACTCTAAATGGCGATTCCTAGGAAAACTTACCACCACTGTGTGGAAGCAGATGGATGGGGATGTGGCCCAAACAATGTGTACACATGTGAGTAAATTTTAAAATGCTAAAAAAAGAAAAAAATATATACTTATGAGACAGTCATTAGATGACAACAGATGACTACTGGGCCAAGATTGGGTAAAGCAACCTCTCTGTTCAATTCTCTCACCTGGAAAGTTGAAGATGATGAAAACAGAGTGTACCTTTTTATACATACAAAACTATATGAACTCGATTCATGCCCATCTTTGCCAGAAGTAGACTGAGCAGGCTATTGAGTCTTGTGAGCATTAGTTTTGCCCACTATACTTTGAGGTAATCTGTGACTTAAAAACTTTATCTGTAAATTATAACTACAAGAGCTGAGCCTTATCCTTGAAGTATATACGAGATTGTATAGGTTATGACAGCAAAGTGAAATACTTAATTGCTAATGAAATTTATGGAATAAATGATCTTATGCAAAAACAACCATGGTGTTTGATAGAAGAAGAAATCTATTGCCTCTTAGAGATGACTGAGCACTATGCCTTACACATGTGAGAAGGACCAAGTTCTGCTGGAGGTAATTATCAGTGTGAAAGTGAGCTGTTCACAAGTACAGAGTCTCACATGACAAGGCAGAGACATCAGCCACACTTACATGATAGCTTTGTCATGTGTGAAGATGAAAATCAACAAAATTCTAACATTTCTAGAATTCCTCCAGGGATTAAATGTTCAGTTCCCCTTCTGCCTATTAAAAACACAAACCCACACATTATGAGGCCATCTCATAAGGAGAAAAAGACTTTATCAAGTGGAATTTTAAAAAACAATCTCAGGCATCCTGTCTACATATTTGTGAGAGTGGTATGCATTCGATCTCACCTAGGCTAAAGTCGTGTATGAAATGGCATGGATGAGTACTATCTGTTCCAAATACATAGAAATACTGAGAGAAAATAATGGTTCAAGTGTATTTCTCAAGTGTGTAATCAGAAGTAAAATCAGAGGTTTAAAAAAGTCTGTATTTACTGATTTAGGTTCTGGACTCAGATAAGAGTGAAGAGTGAGGAGAAGTTTTATTAGTACTGAAGTGGGAACAGGAAATGAGAACTCTGGCTTGCATGAAGCAAGGAGCAGGAACACATGAGACATCTAGCATAAAACCTGTAACACCTGCACTGTTCATGAAGCTAGAGATAGAGAAAAATGATGGGGAAGGTGGATTGCAGGCAAACCTAAGTCACAGCTAGAAAGAGAAACAGTGGTGAGAAGTGAGTGATCTCAGGAAGGGTCAGGATATAGAGCATTTGCAGCTTAGCTGCCTTAAAATATCAGAATGTGCCTATCACTGATAAAATTCCTTCTGCTTTGAAAGGCTCAAACTCAAAAGTACAACCACAGAATATCTCCACGATGCAATTTCATAGAAAATAACTCCACTAGTAGTGAACGTTCTCTCTCTCTTTCACACACACACACACACACACACACACACACAGAGAGAGAGAGAGAGAGAGAGAGAGAGAGAGAGAGAGAGAAGAGGAGTTAAGATTCATGAAAAATAGAGTTGTTTCCTTTAGCAGGAAAACAGGACTTCAAACATAAGATTGCAGGTAGTGCAAATTTTCCAGACTTAAGTAAATGCTGACATTCTCAGATGGAAAGAATATTGTGTCACAGATAGGAGAATGTAAACAGTAATCAATAGGTGAAATTCTGAGACAAACCAAATCCTCAGAGTCAAAGAGGAAAAGCTCACATCTCAGTGGATAAGGGAGAAATCTAGGACCCACTTTCTGTTACTTTCTGACCATTTCCACTATCCTTGAACTGCTAAGAACTCCTCACTTGGGTTGACCTTATAGATTGCTCCTGTGGGTTTGCTCCCAGGCTTCTGGTTGGTGTCAGTAGCACCCCTTCAGAATCCCAGGTTGTTGACCCTTCTTGCAATATCAATACTAATTCCAACAGATTACCTGCAGATAAAAAGAAAATCAGACATTATAGTTTTCATCAGAAATAACAGAGAAGTCCCCTTCCAAATTAAAGGACTCTAGGGTAGGAACTCAAGGTAAAAACATATTTGTAATGGAAATAATGCTCATGAGTAAGTGAAAATCAAAAAGACTAACCGAACATCCACAATGTGAACTAGTGATATTAAATATTCTTAACGATTAATAAATGATGTGCTTCTATTAAAAAGAAAAGTGATCTCGTCTGGGACTTGGTATGAAAAGTTTCCACCATCGAATTTCCATATGTTTTGACATAAACCAAGTCCAAGGCAGATGTGGTAAATAACAAATTTGCATTAAAATGCTGACTCAACAAGGTGGGAAACCAGAGTCATATTTTTCTAAACTTATTCAATCCTTTAAAGAGGATTATAGCATTAGTTGGTAATTATTCGAAATCAAGGAAGTGTATTAAAATGTTTCGGAAAAACATTGGGGAATCTAAACAGAATTCATATTTTCCAAACCAATACAGGGAGTGAAGGGAACAATATTTTTAAACACAGAAAGAATGATGGGGAATAAAACATTTAAAAACCACTACATTGCAATGTTGCACTGTGCACTGCTTATTCCCAAGTAAGAGGGTCAGAAAGCTCTTCTATGTTATTTGCTTTTATATTTTGTCTAATTTTGCCACTGATTCTCAGCCTAACATCACTGCCATTACGTTCTGCTCATCTGCCCCATCAGAACGTATCTGCCCTCACAGTGGTTTCAGAAGTTTCCCACAGAGGCCAGGTAAAAACTGAAGAAAGGATATGGAGCTGATGTGAGGAACAACACTCAGTTTGCACTTAGCTTCAATCTGAAGCATCACTTGATAATGTTCACCATGTTTAAGGAAGGCTACATGGTGCTACAAGGAATTCTTAGGAAGGAAGTGTTTGTGGATTTAAATCTTGTAATGTAAGTAAAACATAATCAAGGTCTGCAAACAGATGAGAAATTTTAAAAACAGTGTTTATCAGAATTACAAGTTTTAGAATGCATTTGATAATCTCTAAAATCTCTGAGCTTCTAACTTTGTAATTTTCATGTTTGTCCTTTGATGTTATCATCGGTGAAAAACATGTGGTATTCCCATTTTATACAGAAATATTATCCAAAAGCGAAGTAAATGTTAGATAAATAAGCAACACTGGTTGCCTAATTTGCATCTAGAAAAATGAGTTTGGTTGGTTTCTTATCTTCTAAAACACTGCAAATTTATTTTAGTACTTCAGCATTCTTAACAAGGGGTTCTCCCTCAGTGAGTTTTGAGATTTTTTTTATGAAATAAAAGAAAATCTGATCGTAAACAATGTTTCATTAATGTAAGGCATGAAGAGTGTGGAGGGGGAAATTTTGAGGGACATATTTATAGTGTGGAACGAATGTATGGCATTAATATTTTCCTGATAAGTAGACTTGATTTATTAGTTCAGCCAAGTTTTCTTTACCCTATGGGAAGGCGTTTTCGATGAAAAGAAAGTCCACTGATTTACACTGCAGTACGAGCTCCTGAATACAGGAAACTATGCTCTCAGAACATACTCTAAAAAAAGACTTCAGGCTACCTTTGTGACAACATAATTCTTTGCAGTTTTATATGGTTCAGAGTCGGAAGTGTTTGTCAGCAATACATTTGCAACTGAAGAATTCTCTGTTCTCCATTGGATTCAGATCTCTAGACATTGAAATAAGGCTTTGTAATATTTTTGCATTTTTTGGGCTGAAATAATAAAAATTGCCTTCTATTGTTGATGTATTCTTCAATTAACAACCAGTGCCTAAATAAGATGAGTTATGGCATCTTGGAAAAACAGTTCTTAAACTACTATATTTTTGGCATATCCATTCATCATTTACAAGCATCCTTAATATAGATCTTTGCAAATGCAGCAACAATCTGATGTGATTTCTCATACTTAGAAACACAAAACACAACTATTCAAAAAGCATGAAAGCACCAATGCAAAATAATGGAACTTTTTTATGATGGGATTTTAATTAAATACTTTGTTTTCTATGAATGTTTTAGTTTAGAGCTTATTTTTATGTTAAATGTAATTTATAGCTTCAATGCTTGACTATTCAATGAATCTTGAAAGTAACAGGATAATTATAGGATCCATTATTAATTATGATCACAAAACTGAACTTACTGAATGTCACTGATTATAAATCTGAGTAAAAGTAGAGCACAGATTTCTTCAGAAGCACTTCTTAATATATTTTTGTGACTATTATTCATTTTAAAAAGAAGCAGCTTTACTTGACAAAAATTCCATTAAAGCTTGATTTAGAATCTGTATATTAAAATTGAGAAAAAAATGATTTTACATACTGTGATTAAATAATTTTTAGCTATAAATTGAACAGAACTGTGAGATTAAGTCTGAAAATGATAGTAAAAACCACAAGTTGGAAGCTAGTCCCAGATATTTATACCCTCTTAGATTATTATGAACAAAGCCACCTTAAAATAGCTCATATTTTAATGTAATGTTGTATATCAGCAAAATTCAACTAATGCCCTATGGGATTTATCAGTGGACTTTGATAATTTCTGGACTAATTTATATCTTAATTTGTACATTGGTCAATGAAACCAGTTAATAATTCATGCATTCATCTGATACTGAAATTGCAAATTCCTTTAAAGCTTTCTAAATTACCCTTCGGAATGCTTGTCTTATCTTACCGTGTACCACAAGCACAGCTCCTGGAAAAGAACCACTTTTCAAACCATGCTTCAAGCAAAAGTTATTCAGTCCACGTGGAACCGTATCAGAAAGTGCTCTCAGGGATGAAGGTGAAGCCATGGCGCCACCTTCATACCTTTGATAGCAACCCAAGGAACATTACATCAGCTGGAAGTGGGGACCTCTTGAGCAGGGAATGGCTTGATCACTGTCACAGAGATTAGCAGGGCCACAGTGTTTCAGATGGTACAAATGACTGAGGGCAAGACAAGGAAGTATGACCAATCCAAAGACTGAGGTAGAATGGTGAAAATGAATTGGAAGTAGAGCAAGAGTGTTTTTTTTAAGTACTGGGGATTGAACTCAGGGCCTCACACTTGCTAAGCAAGCAATCTATCACTTGAACCACATCCCAAATCCTTTTGCTTTTTAGTTGGTTTTGTAGATTGGGTCTGTCTCTAACTTTGCTTAGGCTGGTTTGGACCACACTTCTCTTACCTCTGCCTCCTGGATTTCTGGAACCACAGATGTACATCACCATCTTATCTTGTTTTTCAGTTGATAGAGTCTTCTTAAGTTATGTCATGGCTGGACTGGTCCTTGAATCTACTGTCTGTGCCTTTAGAGCTGCAGGGATTACAAGTGTGTACCACCCTGCGTGGCAGGAACAGGAACCCCGAAGAATCAGAGGAAAATGAAGTTTAATATTATCTTCCCTGTTTCTTCTGAAATTTGCAATAATGTATTATATTTACCAGGTCTCAATAAGACCAAATATATTCTTAAATATTTAAAATATGTTTTGATATCATCCCAAATTAAATAAGCATGGTGATGGCTCTCTCATCCATAAAAAATAAATAGTGTGAGGGGAAAATTTATGAAAAAAATCAACATTTCCATAACTATGAAAATTAACTAAAGGCCAGAAACGATCCAGAGGGCATTTAATACAAACAAACAAACAAACAACCCTCCCCCAAACAAAGAAACAAGCAAAACATACTTCTGCAACTCAGTAAGAGCTGTGAGCTTTGTAGCATCTTAATTTACCCTAAGTTTTTTCCCTTCCTTCCCCAGCTTGGTAGAGTTCAAGACAAAAGCCTCAGCATCTCAATGAGAACTAGAATGGAATATGCACAGGAGAGAAAGAAGGAGGCCAAGTTTAGCTCTTCCAAAGCCCTGCCTCCAGGGAATTGCTATTATTGATGTTTAGGAGCAACCCTGGCTCTGACATGTATCTGATTCCACCCAGTGGAAACAGCTTTTTTTCTCAGGAAAATTTGTTAAAAGTAATCAGTAATCACAGCTCAACATTACAAGTCCCTGAGAACAATGGAAGAAAATAAGAATGAACATAAAAGGGAAGGCTGAAAAGTGACAAGATGAGTAGTACAAGAGAGTTTTGAAAATTTTTGACCTATCTCAAAAAAGTGAAATCAGAAACATAAGTATTTTTCTGTATATTTCTAGGAATATACAAAAGCTCTGTATATTTCTAGGAAAGAGCTAAGGAGGTCTCCACCTTCCCTTGACCTTAAAGCTCTGGAAATAAGAATTGAAGGTTTAAGTAGATTCATCAACTGCTTGCCTGAGTGCTAAGTGTGTTCAAAAATTTATTCACAGCTGATAAAATATCCTTGGAGATTGCTGGTTGTAGACATTTATGGAATGATGAATCCTCACCAAGACAGCTGAGCAGAGACTATGATGACAGCAAATAACAAAGAATAAACACTTTAAATAATTAGTCCACATAACTAGATACACAGCAAAAACAACCACAAAGAATCTTGGAAGCAGGCTGATCTGCTTTCCAGAGTTGTCAAATTACATAATTTAGAAGTGCAATCTACAAAAAGGAAGATGTGGCAATGTGATAGAAGCAAGGACTTTGGAAAAAAAAAGAGAAAAATCAAATAACTTTCCCTCAGATGGTAAAGCTGTTGGGTTTACTTGACAAAGACTTCATATAACCTATTTTGATGTTTCAAAGCTAAAAGTGATTCTTTATATATACTCAAGGAAAGATCAGAGTGATGTCTACCTAGATAGAGAGTATCAAAAAAAGATGTAGAAATTATATTTAAAAACACTTACCAATTATGAGGTTGAGAAGTAGAAAAACTAAAATGAAACATTTTGTAGTGAACCTCAGCATATTTGAACTGATGTGAAAAGTATGAATGGGTCAGTTGAAGTTACCTTTTGAGAAAGAAAAGAAGAAAGCTTAAGAGACCTTTGGAACATGGTAAAATGAGCAATATGCACACAGCCAGAGTTCCAACAGGAAAGGAGAGAAAAAAATGCACAAAATATTTGAGGAGCTGGTGGTTTAGCTCCAGGGTAGGAGACTTACTGAGAATGCACAAAGCCTTGAGTTGAATCACCAGTGTTTTTCCCCACTCACACATAAAAGAACATTTGAATAGTTAATGAATTAAAATTTTTTCAACTTAGATAAAGACATCAAAATAGACATCAAAAAATGAAGCAATCTACAGGTAGAAACGTTCAGACGTGTATTATGAGACACATAATTAAATTATCAAAAGGCAAAGACTCAGACAATATTGAAGAAACTCATCACTTCAAGACATTCTCAATAATATTAACAATTGCTCCCTAAAACCATGTGTCTAGAAGACCACAGAACTGCAAATGCAAAGTGATGAAGGAAATAACAGTCAACCAAGAATTATTTTTAAACTTGGGTTAGAAATGTTTCTGAGCCAGGAGCTTCCCTACGTGTTTTTTACAGACTACGGTGTCCAGAAATCTTTTAATTTTTTCCTCCTCCTTTTCTTTGGAGTACTTTGAAGCATGTTCTAGTCCTTCCCAGAAATTTAAAGAGAGCAAAGAAAAAAAACGATGTCACTTCATTTTGCAAGTACTGACTTCTCTTGGGAATATTTCCCCTGTTGTTAATTGTACTTCTTTCTTTCTTTCTCTTTATTTTTTATTTCTGGTTATGTCTGTCTCGTGTATGATATTCAGAAAAAAATTCTTTAGCACATGCAACATCTGCCATTGTAGATCAAGTGTTAGGACAAAAAATTTAAAAAATACATCACTTTGTGTATCTTAATGCACTAAAACTTGGCAATTAAATGAATGAATAAAAAGGAAATTAAAGCTTCTCTTGAAGTAGATGACTAACAATCAAACACAGGGTTTAGAAGAGCATGAATAATCCAAATTCAAATTTGGTAGAATTAAAAAACCAACAAAGATCAGAAGAGAAACACAAATTAGAGGCTAAAAGAGTACACAAAATCATATAGCTGATTGTTTGAAAAGATGAATAAAATTAACAAATATTTGGCTGTTTTAACCAAAAGAACAAAGAAAGTCCCCAAAACATAAAATCAGAGACAAAAAATGAGACATTGCAATTGACACCACAGAAATACAAATGATCATTAAGGACCATTACAAAAAATTGTATGTCAAGAATTGGAAACTTATAAGAAATGAATACATTTCTGTACACATAAAATCTACCAAAATTGAACCGGGAAGACAAAAAACAAAACAAAACAAAACAAACCTGAACAGACCTGTAGTGAGTAAAGACATGGAATCAGCAATAAAAAGTCTTCCCAAAAGAAAAGCACAGACTGGATGCCCTCATTGATTAATCAACTAAACTTCTAAAGAAAAGCTAAACCAAATTATTGTAAACAATTTCAAAAAATTGAAAAGCAGGGAAACTTTACAAACTCATTTGATGAGACCAGCCTTACCCTGGAATCCTAAATAACATGTCAGGGTGTCCTGAAAGCTCGTGGAAACCAGACAAGCAATTCTAGGCCACCCAGTGAGTGGCAAAGGTCTATAAGTTAACAACATAAGCAAATGCAGAAGACAGTATAACTGTGTTCATTTCTGATTCTTTTTCTCTTTTTCATAGCATACGATGAGTAAAAATGTACAAAGTATGAAAATGGTAGCCTGAATGAGAGACAGAAATTTTTCTGTAATATTAAAATTTCCTTGAAATTGATCTTAACTAGATTCTTGTAATTGGAATCTCCAGGACAACCTGTAAGAAAAGAACTACAGATGTAGTAAGATCAGTGGGAAGAAGACTTCAGCTTTAAATATCTAACATACAAAAAAAGAAGTAATCGAGGAATATAGCAATGGGAAAGATACATACTCTATAGAAAATAAATCCAATATCAGATGCGAATGCTATCTTAATGACTACATCAAAGTAAATTGATTAAATATTCTTATCAAAGGGAGGTGGTTGACTGGATGGAGTTTTGTAAAGCTGATAATATTATATCAAAACATGGAAATGGAATGGAATAAAATGGATGGATTTTTAAGAAATGCTGAAGAAACTCTAGCCAAAAGATAGCATGACAACTGAAACCCAAGTTGATTATTCTGTTATGAGCAAAAATAGTCTTGAGGAAAAAATATTTAGTAGGTAATAAAGAGAAAATTACCGGTGGTAAATGATAAAATGATCAATAAATCATAAAGATATAACATTTAGACAAATATATGAACCTAACAACAGAGCCAAAATAATTATAAGGCAAAAACTGACATAACTGAAGAGAGAAGTAGAAATGTGACTCTCACAGCTGGAGAGGAGTGTCACCAGCATCGGAAGTGAACACACCAGCTAGACAAGAGTGATAAGAAACAGAGCCCTTGGTAGACATAAAAGACACAGGTTTACAGACTGCACAGAACACTCGCTCCCACATCTTCAGGAACTGTGGCGCCTTCTCCAGCACAAACTAGGAGCTGGCGTAATACAAAATTTCAACAAATCCAAAAACATCCTTGCTCCACAAAGAAGTCGTATTCTCTGACCATAGGATCAATTTACAAAGGAATGACAGGGGGAAAGCCTCACAAATGTGGGAATCCAGTAATGCAATTACAAATAAGAATAAATTCTGAGAAACAGTTTGAAAGTACTTTGGAATTAATAAAATTAAATTGTAGGCTACTAAAGCTTGTAAAAGAAAGCTAAAGCAATTTATTGAAAAATTATACTAAATTCACCTATTAAAAGCAAAGAAATAAATTAATAAATTAACTTTCAGTACCAAGAAACTAGAAAGAAGACCAAATTATCATAAAGCAGAAAGCAAAAAAGAAAAAAGGATCAAACTGAAAATAAGCAGAACCACATTAAAAAATACAGAAAGCAAAACAAAAGTTATTTCGACAAACTTCAACAAAATTGAGAAATCTTTAGCAATCTCACCAAGAAAAAAGAGAGAAGGCTCAAATTAGTATAGTCATGAAACAGGAGGTGACATTACTATTATTAGTATTTGACCAAATAATTATTATGAATAGTGTGAACAACTACAGATTAAGAACAAATATCCAAGATAAATGTGCGAGTTACTTGAAAGACAGAAAACCATGAACATTCAAAAGTAGAAAAGCTGAGCTACAAGAGACTAAAATAGTAAAATCTATCACCAAATCCAATCTTTGATCACTTCAATGGTGAATTATACCAAACACTAAAAGGAGAATTCACATCACTCCTTCAAAACTGTGAAAAAAATATACTGGAAGAGAAGAAAATCTTTCAGATGAATTTTATTAGGTAAGCATTACCTTGATAACCAAATCAGACAAAAGTTACCAGAAAGCATGTTATCAATATCCCATCAATATAGAAAACACTAGCAAACTGAACTGGGGAAAATACAGACTAAAACTGAATGGAATTTATTCCAGTCATCTATAGTTGGTTCAGCATATGAAATCAATAAATAATAACATTCTAGTGATAGTCATCTTACCATACAGTATAAGAATTTTGTAAAATTCAATCATCTTTTGTGATTAAAAAACCAGTCCCCAAACTCTTACGAGAAGGGAACTTCCTTTATCATGTCTAACCAGAAAGGCTGAGAACCTCACCTTAATTTCAGTGATAAGACAAGAGTGTTTGCTCTTGGAACTTCTGTTTGTATTTTACTAGGGGTTCTAGCAAGGTGTAATTAAGTGACTATATATATAAAATTCTGATCCAGGATTTATTTATGGAAGAAATAAAAACATATCTAGTTGTATGACATGAAGTCACAAATAGAGAAATATATATACAGACAAAGGAAATAAACAAATCTAGCAGAATTCAAAGGCTGTTGTATTTCTGTACACTGGCTCTGAGCAGTAAAAATGAAATTAAGAATACAGTTCCATCTATAATTGCATCAAAACATTTAAATATTTAGAGAAAAATTAGTAAAAACAACATTAAGGTATAAATAAATGGACAGACTTCACATCAAAGTTTATCAAATAACTAAACACAGAGCTTGCACTATCGAAATCTTAGTAGAAATCAGAGGCGTCTATATGACCTTGGGTTTGCCAATAATTTGAAAGCATAGGCATTCAAAGAAAACTATAAGTTGAACTTTATCAAGTAAAATTAAACTATTTTGTTTCAAAGGAATAAGACAATCTACAGAAAGGGGGATATTTGAAAGTGATATGCCTGAAAATGGTATAGGATTCATTATATATAAAAGTTCTTGCAATCTAGTAAAGTAATCCAATAATAATGGAAAACACAATTGTGGACATTTTCATAAAAAGATACTCAAATAATACGTGGAAAAGTCGTTGAATCCATAAACAAAGGGCACAAACCACATGAGTCATGCACATATCCAGAAGCAAATCTGTAGGCAGGAGGTGTCTTTTATGGGTTTCAGCCTGGGGCAGGTTTGTCAGTGTGAGCTGATATAGGCAGGGTTTCTTTTGAGGGTGAGAAAAATGTTTTGGAATGAGGCAGTGGTATTTGTTGCATAACTTTGTGAACTCACCTTATTTTCAAGAAATGTTTTTCTGATTAGGTCCATTGACCATTGTGCAATTTAATATTAATTTTTTAAATGACTGCTTATAGTTATAGTTATAAATATATGCATACTAAAATACACATGCATATTTACATATATAAATTATATGTATATATAAATTAGTCCAGAAATCATCAAAGTACACTGGTAAATCCCATAGGGCATTAGTTGAATTTTGCTGATATACAACATTACATTAAAATATGAGCTATTTTAAGGTGGCTTTGTTCATAATAACCTAAGAGGGTAGAAATATCTGGGACTAGCTTCCAACTTGTGGTTTTTACTATCATTTTCAGACTTAATCTCACAGTTCTGATCAATTTATAGCTAAAAATTATTTAATCACAGTCTGTAAAATCATTTTTCTTTCTCAATTTTCATATACATGTACTGAATCAAGCTTTACTGGAATTTTTGTCAAGTAACGCTGCTTCTTTTTAAAATGAATAATAGTCACAAAAATATATTATAGAAGTGCTTCTGAAGAAACCTGTGCTCTACTTTTACTCAGATTTATAATCAGTGACATTCAGTAAGTTCAGTTTTGTGATCATAATTAATAATGGATCCTATAATTATCCTGTTACTTTCAAGATTCATTGAATAGTCAAGCATTGAAGCTATAAACTACATTTAAAAATAAAAATAAGCTCTAAACTAAAACATTCATAGAAAACAAAGTATTTAATTAAAATCCCATCATAAAAAAGTTCCATTATTTTGCATTGGTGCTTTCATGCTTTTTGAATAGTTGTGTTTTGTGTTTCTAAGAATGAGAAATCACATCAGATTGTTGCTGCATTTGCAAAGATCTATATTAAGGATGCTTGTAAATGATGAATGAATATGCCAAAAACATAGTAGTTTAAGAACTGTTTTTCCAAGATGCCATAATTCATCTTATTTAGGCACTGGATGTTAATGGAAGAATACATCAACAATAGAAGGCAATTTTTATTATTTCAGCCCAAAAAACGCAAAAATATTACAAAGCCTTATTTCAGTGTCTAGAGAGCTGAATCCAATGGAGAACAGAGAATTCTTCAGTTGCAAATGTATTGCTGACAAACACTTCCGACTCTGAACCATATAAAACTGCAAAGAATTATGTTGTCACAAAGGTAGCCTGAAGTCTTTTTTAAGAGTATGTTCTGAGAACGTACTTTCCTGTATTAAGGAGCTTGTACTGCAGTGTAAACCAGTGGACTTTCTTTTCATTGAAAACGCCTTCCCATAGGGTAAGGAAAACATGGCTGAACTAACAAATCAAGTCTACTTATCAGGAAAATATTAATGCCATACATTCGTTCCACACTATAAATATGTCCCTCAAAATTTCCCCCTCCACACTCTTCATGCCTTACATTAATGAAACATTGTTTACAATAAGATTTTCTTTTATTTCATAAAAAAAAACTCAAAACTCACTGAGGGAGAACCCCTTGTTAAGAATGCTGAAGTACTAAAATAAATTTGTAGTGTTTTAGAAGATAAGAAACCAACCAAACTCATTTTTCTAGATGCAAATTAGGCAACCAGTGTTGCTTATTTATCTAACATTTACTTCGCTTTTGGATAATATTTCTGTATAAAATGGGAATACCACATGTTTTTCACCGATGATAACATCAAAGGACAAACATGAAAATTACAAAGTTAGAAGCTCAGAGATTTTAGAGATTATCAAATGCATTCTAAAACTTGTAATTCTGATAAACACTGTTTTTAAATTTTCTCATCTGTTTGCAGACCTTGATTATGTTTTACTTACAAGATTTAAATCCACAAACACTTCCTTCCTAAGAATTCCTTGTAGCACCATGTAGCCTTCCTTCAACATGGTGAACATTATCAAGTGATGCTTCAGATTGAAGCTAAGTGCAAACTGAGTGTTGTTCCTCACATCAGCTCCATATCCTTTCTTCAGTTTTTACCTGGCCTCTGTGGGAAACTTCTGAAACCACTGTGAGGGCAGATACGTTCTGATGGGGCAGATGAGCGGAACGTAATGACAGTGACTTTAGGCTGAGAATCAGTGGCAAAATTAGACAAAATATAAAAGCAAATAACATAGAAGAGCTTTCTGACCCTCTTACTTGGGAATAAACAGTGCACAGTGCAACATTGCAATGTAGTGGGTTCTAAAATGTTTAACTCCCCATCATTCTTTCTGTGTTTAAAAATATTGTCCCCTTCACTCCCCGTATTGGTTTGGAAAATATGAATTCTGTTTAGATTCCCCAATGTTTTTCCGAAACATTTTAATACACTTCCTTGATTTCGAATAATTACCAACTAATGCTATAATCCTCTTTAAAGGATTGAATAAGTTTAGAAAAATATGACTCTGGTTTCCCACCTTGTTGAGTCAGCATTTTAATGCAAATTTGTTATTTACCACATCTGCCTTGGACTTGGTTTATGTCAAAACATATGGAAATTCCATGGTGGAAACTTTTCATACCAAGTTCCAGACGAGATCACTTTTCTTTTTAATAGAAGCACATCATTTATTAATCGTTAAGAATATTTAATGATCGCTAGTTCCCATTGTGGATGTTCGGTTAGTCTTTTTGATTTTTACTTACTCATGAGCAATATTTCCATTACAAATATGTTTTTACCTTGAGTCCCTACCCTGGAGTCCTTTAATTTGGGAGGGGACTTCTCTGTTATTTCTGATGAAAACTATAATGTCTGATTTTCTTTTTATCTGCAGGTAATCTGTTGGAATTAGTATTGATATTGCAAGAAGGGTCAACAACCTGGGATTCTGAAGGGGTGCTACTGACACCAACCAGAAGCCTGGGAGCAAACCCACAGGAGCAATCTATAAGGTCAACTCAAGTGAGGAGTTCTTAGCAGTTCAAGGATAGTGGAAATGGTCAGAAAGTAACAGAAAGTGGGTCCTAGATTTCTACCTTATCCACTGAGATGTGAGCTTTTCCTCTTTGACTCTGAGGATTTGGTTTGTCTCAGAATTTCACCTATTGATTACTGTTTACATTCTCCTATCTGTGACACAATATTCTTTCCATCTGAGAATGTCAGTATTTACTTAAGTCTGGAAAATTTGCACTACCTGCAATCTTATGTTTGAATTCCTGTTTTCCTGCTAAAGGAAACTGAACTCTATTTTTCATGAATCTTAACTCCTCTTCTCTCTCTCTCTCTCTCTCTCTCTGTTTGTGTGTGTGTGTGAAAGAGAGAGAGAGAACGTTCACTACTAGTGGAGTTATTTTCTATGAAATTGCATCGTGGAGATATTCTATGGTTGTATTTTGAGTTTGAGCCTTCTAAAGCAGAAGGAATTTTATCAGTGATAGGCACATTCTGATATTTTAAGGCAACTAAGCTGCAAAAGGCTCTATATCCTGACCCTTCCTGAGATCACTCACTTCTCACCACTGTTTCTCTTTCTAGCTGTGACTTAGGTTTGCCTGCAATCCACCTTCCCCATCATTTTTCTCTATCTCTAGCTTCACGAACAGTGCAGATGTTACAGGTTTTATGCTAGGTGTCTCTCATGTGTTCCTGCTCCTTGCTTCATGCAAGCCAGAGTTCACATTTCTTGTTCCCACTTCAGTACTAATAAAACTTGTCCTCACTCTTCACTCTTCTTATCTGAGTCCAGAACCTAAGTCAGCAAATATATATTGTTTTAACCTCTGATTTTAATTCTGATTACACACTTGAGAAATACACTTGAACTGTTATTTTCTCTCAGCTGGAACTCAGCTATTTCATATTTTTCCAAGTATTTCTATGTATTTGGAACAGAGAGTTCTCATCCATGCCAGTTCATACACAACTATAGTTGGGTGAGATTGAATGCATACCACTCTCACAAATATGTAGACAGGATGCCTGAGATTGTTTTTTAAAATTCCACTTGATAAAGTCTTTTTCTCTTTATGAGATGGCCTCATAATGTGTGGGTTTGTGTTTTTAATAGGCAGAAGGGGAACTGAACATTTAATCCCTTGAGGAATTCTAGAAATGTTAGAATTTTGTTGATTTTCGTCTTCACACATGACAGAGCTATCATATAAGTGTGGCTGATGTCTCTGCCTTGTCATGGGAGACTCTGTACTTGTGAACAGCTCACTTTTACACTGATAATAACCTCCAGCAGAACTTGTTCCTTCCCACATGTGTAAGGCATAGTGCTCAGTCATCTCTAAGAGGCAACAGATTTATTCTTCTATCAAACACCATGGTTGTTTTTGCATAAGATCATTTATTCCATAAATTTCATTAGCAATTGAGTATTTCATTTTGCTGTCATAACCTATGCAATCTTGTATATACTTCAAGGATAAGGCTCAGCTCTTGTAGTTATAATTTACAGATAAAGATTTTAAGTCACAGATTACCTCAAAGTATAGTGGGCAAAACTAATGCTCATAAGACTCAATAGCCTGCTCAGTCTACTTCTGGCAAAGATGGGCATGAATCAAGTTCATATAGTTTTGTATGTATAAAAAGGTACACCCTGTTTTCATCACCTTCAAATTTCCAGGTGAGGGAATTGAACAGAGAGGTTGCTTTATCCAATCTTGGCCCAGTAGTCATCTGTTGTCATCTAATGACTGTCATATAAGTATATATATTTTTCTTTTTTTGCAGTTTAAAATTTACTCACATCCCCATCCTCCTGCTTCCAGTCAGAGCCTGTTCTGCTCTCTTGTTCTCTGATTTTGTTGAATAGAAAACATAGGAGATAATAAGAAAGATGTAGCTTTTTTGCTAGTTAGAGATAAAGATAGCTGTACAGAGTGATTCCTACCATTGCTTCCATGCACTTGTGTATTACAACCCACATTGGTTCCTCTCTATCAGACCTCGTCACAACTTGCTAGTCCCCTTCTCATAGTGGCCTCTGGTTATTAAAGATTACTTTATTTGCTGCTCTAGAGTTAGCACATCAACCACATTCAAGTTTTAGGTTTCCTTCTCTTTCCCTATTACTCCCGTGCATGTTCTCCCCTTAACATAAATATATTTTCCACTTTAAATTATTTTTCAAATTTAGAGCAAGTACTTTCCTCACTTTGCTTTGTCCAAAGTCCCTGCCCCCCCCACATTATGGGACACTAACTATGATGGTTTTCTGCAGCACTGAAAGACATATATGAAGAATGTAGCTGCAATAATTAGTGGATATCATGGATCAGATTCGGAGTCAACACAGTCTTTGTATTTGCATTAAATACAGGAAAGATGGTATCTGTTGGGAAGCTGAGCACAGTTAATACCACAGTCCTTGGTCTTTGTCAGCTCCGATGCAAGAGGAAAAATATCCATACGGTCCATAGATTAAAAGACAGTAGAAGTGTGAAAGGTGTCAAAATTAATACAGAATCACTTAAGTCCAACCCTAACATAACCAGCCAGGAAGAGATTCCTCGTGCACATTTTCCTTGTCACAAAAACTATTCCAAGAGTCTCCACCAAATCAAATCCACAAAGACCCCCAACCTTGCCCAACAGCCTGTGTGATGGCATTTTCTCAGCACCTGTCAACCTGGACCAATGCTCTTTGCCAGAGTTTGTGACCAAAGATGATTATATATAAAGAGCATGTATAACTTTTCTCACCTCTTCTTTTTTATTCCTTTACATTTTATTATCATATTATTGCTGTATTGGTGATACACTGTGACATTTACAAAAGTGCTTACAATATAACATAGTTGAATTCACCCCTTCCATCATTCTCTTTAATCCTCTGGGGAGTGGGTTTCTGTGCTGCATACACGTGATGAAGGTGGGTCTACAGTATAGTCCCGAGCAAAACCATATCTTGGTGAAGGGTTTGTTAGACTTTATCTTCAGCAGAAGGATTTCTACCACTGCAATATGGTACAAATTTCCCTGTTCAAATAAAAGTACTCATGGAACCATGTAGATCTCCAAGCAGTTTTAAAATACTTCTTTCACCATCTCAAAAATATCATTGAGTGCCTGCTTTATTCCAGAAGATATTGGGTAACAGATTTGAAAAGAAAAAAATGATTCTTGCCTCCAGGGGTTTTAAGTCTAGTGAGGACTCATTCATTAATCAAGTGAACTAAAATATACATAAATCAAACCATCAAATCCCAACAGTTATGAGGGCTGTGACTCACGGAGACTTGCTTGTTCTGTTCCCTTTTCTGCTTGCCCATGGGATTGAGGAAAGCCTTGTGTGAGCAATAGATGCGTGATCCACAGTCCACAGAATATAAAGAATTTACCAATGAGAACTGGGGAAGAAGACTGTTCCAAGCAGAGGGTCAGCATAGGTACAGAATTTGTGTGATCTTCCCAAGGACATACCATGGAATTAGACTCTCGGATGGCACTGCAGCAGAGAGGAGAGGATCAGGATGAAGACAAGCAGGGTGGTAAGGACAATGCAGGTCAGACTTTGCAGCCCAAAGTTAAAGCTCTATTGGCACACCATGAGAAACTAGATGTGACACATGATAGACCTGACAACAATATGGAAAATGGGGCAGAGCAGTGCCAGAATGAATGCAGTTGGAAAGTGGGTGACAGGTCTTATAGCAGTCCAGGTGAGAGATAGTGGAAATGACATGGTTTGGTGCCCATGAACCTGGAACCACACACACTGCATCACAGAGGCTTTCTCATTCTCTACTAAGCTCACAGAAACTGTTTCTTCTATTTTCACAAAACCAGGTTCAGGGATTCTTTACTTGAGAACGTTTTGCTCATAGCACAAGTCAATACTTCAGACACTGGATCTAAGACTGTCGGATGAATTATTCCATATTCCAAAAGCATAATATGCCAAGGAAGGTACCCCTGCTAATTTAGGACAGCTGGTTATTTTGAAATGACGATAATATCCCACACAGTGGTGCTAAGTTTTCCTAGGAATCGCCATTTGGCGTCTGCATTGGCCATAGAACGGTGATTCTTGCCTTCTGATTATCAAGGAAACGGGACAGTCACGGAGGAGAAATTCAGAAAACACTGGACACAGAATCACCATGCACTGTGATTGTGGAATCAATGCCAAAATGAAACAACCCAACACAAAACGCCTAGATACAGGTGACGAAAATACAGTTTAGATTCTGTGCTGCTTAGTGACTAATTTATGTAATTTAATAAATCTTTGGGTCTTAATTCCCCTGGGAATGAGTGCGGGTGTATGGGTTTGTGTGTGTGTATGTGTGTGATTGTTTGTATGTGTGTGTGTATCTGCACCTGTGGGTATGTGTGTGTGTGTATGTGTGCATTTGTTTGTGTGCGTATGGGCGTGTGCATGTGTGTATGTGTGTGTAAGTGTGTATGTGTGTGTCTGTGTATGTGTGTATGAGTGTGTATGTGTGTGTTTATGTATGAGTAGGTATGTGTGCATGTGTATGTGTGTGTATCTGTGTGCATGTGGTTGTGTATGTGTGTATGTATTTTTATGTGTGTGTGTATGTGAGTGTGTATGTGCATGTGTATTTTTGTATGTGTGTATTTGTGTATGTGTGTATGTGCATGTGTGTGTATGTGCATGTGTGTATGTGTGTGTGTATATGTTTGTGTGTGTGCATGTGTGCATGTGTGTGTGTGCATGAGTATATGCGTTTGTACGTGTGTCTGTGTATGTGTGTGTATGCGTGTTTGTGTATGTGTGTATGTGTGTGTATGTGTATGTGTGTATATCTGTGTGTATGTTAGTATGTGCATTTGTGTATGTGCGTGTATGAGCGTGTGTCTGTGTGCCTGCACATGTGTGTGCTTCTGTGTGTATGTGCATATATGAGTGTATGTGTTTGCATGTGCGTGTGTGTATATGGGTATGTGTGTATGTGTGTGTATGCACGTGTGTATTGTTATGTGCGTGTGTATGTGTGCATATGTGTGTATGTGTGTGTATATGTATGTGTGTCTACATGTGTATGTATGCATGTGTGTGTGTGAGTATGTGTGCGTGTGTGTGTATGTGTGTACATGTGTGTATGTGCATGTGTATGTGTGAATATCTGCATATGTATGTGTGTATATGTTTTTGTGTATGTGTATGTGTGTATGTGTGTTTATGTGTGTGTGTACGTGTGTCTGTGTGTGTATATGCACGTGTATGTGTGTACATGAATGTGTATGTGTGTATGTGCATGTGTGTTTGTATCTGTGTGTATGTGTGTGTCTGTGTATGTCTATGTGTTTGTGAGTGTGTCTGTGTGTGTATGTATGTATGTGTGTGAGTGTGTTTGTGGGTGCATGTATATGCGTGTGTATGTGTGTGTATTTGTGTATGTATGTGTATATGCATGTACGTGTGTGCATGTGTGCATAAGTATGTGTCAATCTGTGTGTGTATGTGTGTGTGTGCATCTGTGTATATGTGAGTGTGGATGTGCATGTGTATTTGTGTATGTGTGTATGTGCATTTGTATGTGTGTGTACATGCATGTATATGTGTGTGTATGTGCGTGTGTATTTGGGTTTGTGTGTATGTGTATGTGTGTAAGTGTGTGTATGTGTACGTGCATGTGTTCACCTTTGTATGTGTGTGTCTGTGTATGTGTGTGTGAGTGTGTATGTGAGTGTATGGTATGTGTGTGTGCATGTGTATTTGTGTATGTGCATGTGTCTGTGTGTCTGTGTGTGTGCATCTCTGTGTATGTGCATGTGTATTTGTGTATGTGTATGTGTGCATATGTGTGTGTCTGTGTGAGTGTGTATGTGTGTTAGTATTTGTGTGTCTGTGTGTATGTGTGTGTGTATGTGTGTCTGTGTATGTGTATAAGTTTGTCTGAGTGTGTATGTGTGTATGTGTGCGTGTATGAGTGTGTATATGTGTGTATGTGTGTGTATGTGTGTTACTGTGTGTGTGACTGTGTGTGTATGTGTGTACGTGTGTGTATGTATGTGTGTACATGTGTGAATGTGCGTATTTGTGTATGTGTGTATTTGTGTATATGTACGTGTGTATATGTGTGTATGTGTGTGTGTTTGTATGTGTATGTATGTGTATGTGTGTGTGTGAGTGTGTATGTGCGTGTGTATTTCTGTATGTGTGTGTGTCTGTGTATGCGTTTGTGAGTGTGTGTCCCTCACAAACCGGGTCAACTTGAGTAACAAACTGAATGACAAAAATGTTCAATTGTAATCCACAGATTAAGATAAACAGCCATACATCCCTGACAAAGAAATTTGATTTAATCATTGCAAAGAATATTATTCAAATACTAGGGAAATCATTACTATCATTAGAAAAGCACAGTGATAACTGATACAGGCTAGATCCACTGATGGCTCCTGATATTGTGAGGCAAGTCTATAGATAACCAGATATTTCTCCAAAGACACTCATTAGTTACAGAAAGAGGTACGGTAACTTTAGAGTGGAGAAACACGGGGACAGCTTCTAAACCAAGGAAGCAATGGCATCACCAATAATAGCATTCATTTGTATTGTGTACCTTGAGATGTTGCTCCAAGAAGAGCAGGTCATGGCATGACAGTCATGTCAAAAGCACACAGTTTGGTCTGTGTGTATAATTCCAGCAGGATTGAATAGGACGATCCTGAGATGAAGGCCAGCTGAGACTACACAGTGAGTTTAGAAAATAACAACTTCAACAGAATAATTAGTAAATACCACACAAAATTAAATGAAGTCGCTCTCCACAGGACAAGTGAGTAAGGTGCTTAAAAATATAAAGATTGTGAAAGAACTCCTTCCTCAAACACTCTGGCCAGAGAAAAAGGAAGGAAGGAAAGCAGGGAGAAAAGGAGGGAGGAAGGAAGGAAAGGAGAAAAGGGAGAGCGGGACTGAGAGACTGAGGCAAAAAGGATGGAAGAAAGTGGAGAAAAGGAGAGGGAGGGAGGGAAGGAAAGGAAGAAAGAAAGAGAAGTAAGAAAAGAGGAAGGAAGGAAGGGAGGGAGGGAGGGAGGAAGGAAGGAAGATGGAGGGAAGAATGAATGGAAGGAAGGAAGGAGGGAGGGTAGGAAGGAAGAAAGGAAGGAGAGAGGGAGGGAGGGAAGGAAGGAAGGAAGTCAGGAAGGAAGAGAATGATAAAAAAGAAAGAAAGACCCTGTGGGTTGCAGAAGTTTGAGGAGAAGTTTTGACCTCAGACATAATGTGGGATCTGAGTTAGATTCTGGGACAGCAAATGTAGATTGGAAGAAAACAGGAGTAAAATTTGAATAAATTAGAGCAATGAAAATGTCTTGGTTTTTAATCATTATTCTATAGTTATTTAAAATGTTTAACATTAGCAAAAACCTTGATGAAAGGTACCTATGAACTCTGCATCTCTTTTGATAATATTCTGTGAGTCTAAAAATTTTTTTGAGAGAAAAGTGAAAAGTGGAGTCAATCAGAATTGAGTGTTCTAAATCGGGCTATACAGTTTTAGTTTGGAAAGCAGTTCAACAGAAAGTTCTTATGCTTTAGATTTTGGGTTTGGAAAACTTACTTTTATTTCACTAGTTCTGATTAATCTACAATTTTCCAAGAAGCATCAGAATTAAAACCTTTTTGCAAAATTATATTGAACTTCAACAGGAGATCCTCACTTTCACAGCTAAATGGAATTTTCATCCTAACCATTTCTCACTTCATTCTCTGGTATCTCCTTTGTCACCCTGAAGATCCATGTACCCATGGACACAAAATAGCGTGCTCCCCACCCAGTTAAGCATACCAAGTCATCAAAGGGCAGGATTGGTGAGTGGAGAACCCAGACTTATCACATCTTTTTTGACCAGTTGGACATATTCAAACATGGGACACATTTTGTAAGTCATGAAAAATCTTTAGAATATCATTATGACTTAAATTCTTGTGTAAGCCAAAGAGAAAGAAAATATTTGAACCTCCAAAGAATGCCTGAAATAAGCAACAATTTCTTTCATTTTTATAGGTCCCTTGATACCCAAAAGTAATTACAGAAGAGTTGCTAGAAGCCTCTAGGAAGGATCTGAAAGCTCAGTAAGCTTAGAGCTGTTTATCCAACTTTGCCATATATAGCAAATGTGCGCATATGTTTCAAGGTGGAAAATGGAGGAATTTTAATGCCTTGATGTTGAAGTTAGTTAGGAAAAGAAAATATACTTCTCAAAGGATTTTAAGCAACAAAGCAGAAATGGGAGAAAACGGTAGAGGAAAAATAGCAAATTCCAGCCTCTTACTGGTAGGATGGAAATTTACGATGGTCTCAATATTTAATATTTGCACACACAGTGTCTCTCTCACACACAATTCAGTTTTTACAAAGTAAAATAGCCAATGAAGATTCAGAAATTTGTTTTCATCTTGCTGAATTTTAATAATTTACATGAAATAACATATTTCTCACTGTCCGTAAGAGATTTCCATTATATTTTGTCTGAAATATCCACCCTATCAGATGTTTATTTCTTCCTCAAATACCCAACTTCTTCATCCGGGCTCTCTTCTGGCAAGGTGTTAAGTCTGATGTCTCTAATTATTTTTGCAATGACAGCATTCTCTGCTCCTTTTATTCTCTTATCTCTCAGCAGTTACCCTCTATCCCTTCCTCTACAGCCACACTTCCCTGCAGTACACTCTCCACTTTCACACCCCATGCTCAACTCTCAGCCCACCCAATGTGGCTTCTATGTCTGCTGTCTTTGAAGTTTGTGCATTTATTCCCTCTAAGAAGATTCGTGGATAAAGCACAACAATTATTCTACATGACATCTATCGCAATCATCACTATCACCACCTCTCTCTCTTGTGCCTCCATCTTACTCTCATTTGAAATTTACCCTCCTCTGTTAGTCATTAAATAGTGATGAATTTCAAGGTTTAGCCCAAATTCCACTTCTAACTGCAGTCTGTAATCTTCCTCTGACAGACCCCAAATACCCACAGCTAGAATCATCACCTAGATGCAAATCCACTCACCGCACTCAGTCACTTAATGTACCCTAGGAATGTTCTAAATGTATGATTTTATTTCTTGGTTTTTCTGGAGCTGGGGATCAAAGCCAGAGCCTGTGTATGCTAGACAAGTGCTCTACCTTTGAGCTACCCCACCAGTGCTTGCTTTTATGAGATTAGGCCTCACTATGGAGTACAGGGGGGTCCCGAACTCTAAATCCTCTCACCGCCTCAACCCCCAAGTGTTAGGATTACAAGTGTACATGGACACATCCAGCTGCTCTGATATAAAACTTAATTTGATCACAATATGGTTAAGAAGCCATGTTTAATGCTTGAATTAGATCAAATCTCATACTTTATATTTAAAGCACATACTCAATGCACCATTCTTTATACTAATTAGCACAGTTGTGGTTATACTTTCTTCTGGATGTTTTGATTACCTTATGAATATCTATATCACTTTATGGTATCCCGGTTTTAAGATGGCAAGAAAAATGTCTTTCTTTACCACAGTCTGTACATTTTGTACCATACTATGCACTGAGGATAGCACTATTACTTGAAGTAACAAATGTATGGATAAATGAAGTTAATATATTTGAAGGTAAACAAGTCTCTAGTGTTCATGACCACCTTCCTTCTAAAATATTTCTATTGCCTTAGAAAATGTTAAAATAGGATATTAGATATTACTCCTTATGCTCGTGTGACTGTAAGATCCAAAAAAATTGAATTCAATTAGATTTACCATCAACATTTGCAAGTGATTGCACTTGAAAGCTCTTTAAAAGAACTACACAAAAGTAAGTCAGGAACTGGCGGCTCACACCTGTAAGCCTAGCAAGATAGGAGGGTGAGCTCAGGCAGCTCACATTTCAACATCAGTGGAGGCAAAGAGTTTGTAAGACCCCATTTCCAAAATAACCAGAGCAAAATGGATTGGAGGTGTGACTCAAGTAAAGCAACTACTTTGCAAACTGGAAGCCCTGAGTTCAAACCCTAGTCCCATCCCCCATCCTCAAAAACAATAACCTACACAAAAGAAGTACTACTCAGTCTTCAAAAACCAGGAAATTCTAACATTTACAACAAATGGACGAACCCAGAGGATATTATGTTAAGTGAATATGTTAGTAACTTTCTCTCACTATGACAAAATACTGAAAATACTTGAGATAAACAATTGGAAGAAGGAAAGTTTATTTTCACTCATGGTTTTGGAGGTTTCATTCACAGTCATTTGGTTTTGTGTTCTTGGGCCTGTGATGAGGTACAACATGGTAGAAGGCTGTGATGGAGGTAAATTACTCATCTCATGGCAGCCAGGAAGCAGAAAAAGCAAAAGGACCAGGGAGTTGATGCAACCATCCAGAGCATATATTCAATCACCTTCTACCTCCAATTAGACCCAACTTCTAGGTTCTACCACCTGCTATAATGCTATCATACTAAAAATCCACAGAGGAATCAATGCACTGATGAGATTAAAGCTTTCATGATCCAATCATCTCCCAGAAAGTGACAACCACTAGCTGTTAACCAAATTGTTAAGACACAATCCTTTGGGGGACATCTCAAATCAAAACCATAGCAGTGACAAATGCTGCATGATCTCACTTATAGGTAGAACTTTAAAAAGCTGAACTCACACAGGTACAGATTATAGTATGGGTCACTAGAGGCTGTGTGTGGGGTGTTGGTGACAGGATAAACAAAGGGCACAGGACTTCATTTGAACAGGATAATAAGTTCCCGTGGTCTATTGCATGCCATGGTGACTACAGTTAATGATAATGTGTTGAGTATTTCAAAATAGCTGGAAGAGTAGGTTTTGAATGTTATTCCTATAAATAAATGATGAGCATGTAAAATGATAAATAAAATACTTAGCCTAATTTGCTTATTGTGTGACTTATACACACATGAAAATATCACATTTTACCTCAAAAATATATACAATTTGTCTATTAAAAATAAAAGAAAGGTTTAAAAAGAGCAGCAACTCATTATCATGCTTGTGCTTCTGGGATCATTACAGATGGTGACATAGCCTTCATTTTTTTTCTGTCCAGCTCAAACTTCCTGAGCCCTTGGAGGTTACCTGCAGTGAAAGGAGCAAACATAGAGATGAGAAAACACTAGGAGTTCATCAGAAGGTGAGGTGCATGCATCATGGAGGGGAAAGCCCAATGTAAAGCTTTTCCAAGACCATTTGTGAAAATATTGTGTATTTTGTAGTTTGCAGGAAATAATGACTTTGGGAAGATGGCGTTATTGATGACAAATGCAACGCCATGCAAAAGCGCTGGGAGGTCTTCTCTATATCCCACTTAATCTGGCTCTCTGGCTTGTATTATACAGTCAGCTCTCAATACCTGTCAAATGAATACAGAGCCTAGACTTCATTGTGCAATTATTTTAGTAGTTAATGAATGGAATTAATGAATGAATATTTCTAGAAGGTTTGATTCTTTGTTAAAGATAAGATTTGTGTGCTATTACTAGGGTTTAAACCCAGGGTCTCATAATTGCTAGCCAGGAACTCTACCACTTGAATCATGCTGCAAGTCCTTCTTGCTTTGTTTTTCAGAATGGGTCACTTTTTTACCGTCTCAGGCCATGATCTTCCTTCCTCTTCCTCTCATGTAGTTTGTATTACAGGCATGAATCACCAAGCCTGGTCCAAAGCTAACATCTTAATTATGTAAGTGATCAAATAAAATGAGATGTTTTGAGTCAAAGTATGATAGTTGCTGAAATAAGTTGTCTCAGAAACTCTGTTGAGATTTTTCGAGGTAGCCACTTAATAGCGAAATGCTTAAAAGTATTTTGAAGAAGATTAATGATGCTACTATTCTAGAGTTGAATATTGCCTAATAACATGATTTTTCACAAGACATTAAAATTAGAATTACTGAAACAGAAAGTATGACAAAAGAGAAATTGAAAAATAATAATAGACCAAAAAAGTATCATACATTTATCAGAAATACATTGCTATATTTAAAATCAAAATCAGTACAGATTCTAGATATTCTTAGTTTTAAATCCCAACCACAAACTGTTAACAGTGCCTTGTGTGAGCACGGTGGGTGCCGGTGAGCACGGTGGGTGTTGGAGAGCATTGTAGGTGTTGGGGCACACTGTGGGTGTCAGGGAACACTGTGGGTGTCGGGGAACACTGTGGGTATTGGGGAACACTCTGGGTATGGGTTTGTGGGTTGAGGGCACACAAACTGAAGAGAACATTTATGGTCTGGCTATTCTTTTCCTTGTCACATTATGTCTTTTTATAAATGACAGAACTCTTGAGGCAACCATAGCCCATGCAATCTGAGAACCCTGTAGATATTCACATTTTCCAGAATAAACACTTAAAAGTGTCACTGGAGATAAATACCCAAATGCCAAGAAGAAACTCAAGGCCAATGGATTACCAACCTGCCCACAACTTCTGTTCTTAGTAGGTGAACCCAGGATTGTGTTTTCTACTTTTCCCAAAATTATTTGACACTTTGCCATGAGAATTGATTACTTGCCACTTTATAATATACAAGGGCAAGCAAAAAAGCAGTGATCCAGCTGTGGGGGACCAGAATAACTTGTAGAGTTAGCACACATTTTCTCAGACACTTCATATAAATCTTGATGTTAACAAAGAAATGTAAACCAATCATCAGTGCCTTTTCTAAATCAGCACCACACTTATCACACACATCAAAAATTATTTGCAAGATACGTTTTTGGTCGGATTTCACATACAGTCTCTTGTGTAAGCAATGAACATGAATCATTAGTGAAAAGGAAGCTACTCCAATCTTCAAACATCTTGCTGTCATATTCCGGAGACTAAATGAAAGTTTATCTGGAAATATGTCCCATGAAGTCATGGATTCATATATACATATATATATATATATATATATATACATATATATATACATACTTTCATAGCTCAACCAACAAGAGATAGAAACAGATTTTAGGCCTGCCTCTGGCTCTTCTTGCCTTACTGCATAATAGTCAGTGCTAGCAGATTGTAATAGCCTCCACCCAGGTATTCAAGCATCCCAGAAAAGAGTTTTCTAAGAAGGAAATGTTGATATATTACACAATGGCAGTAATGTCTCTGAAAACTGCTTCATGTTCTTCTCTTCTAAGGCATTTGATTATTACAGACTCATGACAGAAGTTTGTCAAGTATGAAATTCAGCAGATTATGTAATAGTGTTGACAGTTATTCAAATGATCTGTCTACGATGAAATTGGTAACAGATATTCTCTTCCTGAAGAGGTGGTTTAATTTGCTTATTTACCTGAACAAGCTGCTTAAATATGGTCCATGTACTAAAATCATGGAAAAATTCTTTTACTTGACAAATATGTTGCAATACTGTAGTTATGAAAACCTCTTTGCAGAAATAATTTAAGGTAGTTTACCACAGTAGGTTGTGGATTAAATTATTTGTTTGTGTCTTTGCAATATTATCATTTTGATCTCCCTTGTTTGAAATATAGTTTAAAAAACTTCCAAAATATTTATTTGACCAAACAAGTTTAATATTGATCTGATAATCTACAACTGACACAGGATATTAAGAAAAATTCAACATCAAAATGGAAAAAAAATAGTGTTTGTGTGAGTTGTCAGGTGACGGCCTCTCAGCTACAAGCATTCACATTAATGTCCTTCTGTGGCATTGGAGATGGCCAGGAGTGGGCACTGAGAGTGGGGCACTGCAGGTGGATAGAGCTTCTCCTCAGCCTTCCTTTGACCTATTTGCTGCCTCTGCTGTTGAGGGCACACAGCAGCACTTACTCATGTGACAGCTGCTCCTAGCCCACAGACTTCCACCAGGGCAGATTTTCCTGACTTTGGCTATCAACTTGCCAATCTCCGCCTTCTTTATCTTGAGACAGCGTTTCCTCCTTGCCCATCAAGCCCATGGGTTGAATTCAACCAGGCTCAGTCCTCTTGTGTTCTAATACAAGGATTCCAGCTTGCCAGGATCCTCCCTTTCCGCTAAGAACAGTGTAGAATAAACCCTATAAGGTGTGTATGGAGCAGCCTCAGGGACCCCAGTGAGCTTCCTGCTATCCACCAGACTGCATCCTTCCTTTCCCATTGAGCTATGGATCCCAACATGGGGTAGGTGGGCCACTTTCCAAGCTTGTTTCATACTTGGGTACTCCTCTCAGTCCTTTATTGTTCTGTCCTATCTCTTTGTAGGATCTAATTCCCTGTAAGCAACATTTTTTACATTTTATTAGCATAAATTAACTGTACAAAGGGGTTTTGTTGTGATATTTCCTTGCATGTAATGTACTTTGCACACACACACACATAAAATGTAATTCACTCATATTTGTCCTTCATCTCCCTCTCTCCCTTAGTCCCTGATTCCCCACAAACAGTCTCCCTTTACAGTCATGCCACACTACTTTTTTTAGGCTAGATTTTGCATGAGTGAGACTATATTGGTCTTTGGTGCTTGACTTGTCTCATTCAACATCCATTTTCCTGGGAACATTAAAAGTATTACAGGAAAACAGGTAAAAAATTATATTACAGCTTTCATTGCTGACTACAATGATCAGTGTACTTTTTACAAAGTGAAAATTTCTTGTATCTATGAGGATAAAACAATGGCTTATATTATTGCGAAGATAACTTGAAGAGTAAAGCAGCCATCAGCCTACCCTTGGCATCATGTGTAGTATATTATGCTCGTATCAGGGAGCCTGAGTCATTTAAGAGCAAAAATAAATTACATTATAGTATCCATAATCACTTTTAGAAGGATTTGACTACAAAACCCTATAAATAATAACTGTGAATGATAGAGGTGGACTCACTTCTTGAGGAAATCACTTACATTAAGCATCACAATCCCCTAGTGTCGGTTTTATTGCTCTTTAAGTTGTATCTGATGTCAATATTCCACTTACATTCTGGATAAGATCCTTTCTGAAGTAATTCCCTGCAGCAATTTTCTCTTCTTATCTTTTTTTATCATCATTTCCCCTCCTTAATGGATCACTTTTGCCAGTAAATCAACATGTAATAACATATCTTATCTTAACAAATACTTAATTTAATCACAAAATCCCCCTCTTTGCTCCATGTCTTCCTTCACTCCTCAATCCATTTCTCAGCTCTCTATTCCAAACATTAAAAATGTTAGGAAACATTGACTCTAGCCCTTGTCTCAGTTTCCATCAGGCACACTCCCTCCCTCTGAGACTTCCCCCTCACCTGTGCTGTTAAGTCATCAAAAACTCTGCATTGCCAAGGACCATTCTCAGACTCCTTGGCAGCTAGCTACGCTTCTATCACAATGACTTGCCCCCTCCATTTTGAAACACTGTGCCTTTGGCCTACAGAATGCAAAGCTCTGTTTAACAGAGTGTAAGACTTTTCCCTGCCCACTCCTCCTGACTCTGCTGCCGGAACTTTTCAGAAAACTTCAGCTACTAAAGTGCATAGAACTCATTCCTGGGACTTCTTTTCTTGTCATGCCTTGATCACATACAATGTCAACTCAGCTATGGATAATAAAAGTCACTTTATCCTTGAACTAACCAGAATTCCAGGGTCAAATGATTGCTAACCATGCCCATTTATAAGTCCAAGAGCTTCATTCTTGTACATGGAGGGACCAGATCCCTTCATCCACGCAGTGAGAAATAATGACGGACTAGCTCTTCTGACTTCTTGGTCATATTTTATAAAATCCCTGTGTATGAGAATGGGTTGCCAAAGTGTAACAGAAAGGCTGAAGAATGAAAGAAACACCAGAGATGAAAGAGGAGGCAAATCCAGGACTGCACCAAATACATCCTATTAGGGTCTCACAGACCTAACGTCCTACCCTTTCTTTCCTGGGTAACAGAAAGACTGGAGGATACTCTCACCTCAAGGCCACAGAAAGAGGTGCTTATGCTAAGTTAGACAAAAGTGGTCCAGGTCCAACCTGAGTATATCAGGCTTTCTCAAAAACCTGTAACATGTCAACACATCCAACAGTCTGGATGTCAGTGGCTAGCACAAAACACTTGCTTCTTGGATTATTTTAATGACTTTGTTATCTTTGTTTATCTTCTAAGATTTAGAATGCATACCAGGGTCAAAACAGAAGTTATGACCAAATGGCTGTAGCCAGTCTGGATCCCTTTGATTTTCTCCTGTTTGATGATGAGGAAATCTCCTTTCTAAGGCTCTTCTGCACAAAATTCACAGCTGAAACTATGACCCAACATTCAGCCTCATGAAACGACTGATACTTTACTTCTGATTCAGTTGGACGTTATGAATTTCATAAAATCTCATTCTGACTAATGTAACAATCTTAGTCTCTCTGAATCACATTGCATGAACAGGTGATCAGATACTTCAAGTCCAGGGAAAACATTCGGTACTCAGAGACAACTTACGGTATTGGAGTATGGTTGCTTGTAATTCAGAGAAAGCAGGAAATAAAAGCGCTGCTTATCAGAATATCAAAGAAGTCGACTTCTAAATCTATAGCACTAAACTATCCAAGCTTGCTCAAATTCTGATTACTTTGAAACCCATCATACCCAGCCCTCTCCAACAATTTTTTTGCTCTCACACGCATGCCAACAAAACCTATCCCAAGATTCATTAGGTCCTAGACATTGCTTTGTCCTCAGCTCACTCCACAGAACTAAATATACACTCTTCATTTCACAGATGTAGTAAACTCAGCTGAGATCCCAGGAGACTCAAGACACTATTTGTATTAAGGAAAAAAACTCAAAAGACCCGAAGAACCTAAGTTTCAATTCTTTTTTTCTTACTAATTAGTATAGAGCCAAGAGGATCATGATTGCTGCATTAAAAGAGAAATGTCTGGATTAAAAAAAAAACAGCTTAAATTATTTAGCTAGTCCATGGCTTTTGAATTTAAGTGCTAAAAGCAGACTTATCTATGACACTGAGTCATATTGTTCCTTCCCATACATAAAATAACTTTAATGCATTTATTCCATTTTGCTATTTACTTTTTCAGACATTTTTCCCCATTTAAACAAATGACAGGACATTCTGCACCTGTTACTGAAGCCTAATGGATTGATGGAGACTGTTCCATCTCATTCTTTCCAGAGGCAAACAAAAAAGATCAATCATGCTCCTAATTCTGAATTCTATCTTTGCATGAAGAAATCTGGGTAGAACCAACACTTTCAACAACAGGAGAAAAATCAATTTTCATAGTAGTCAAATAACCAAGTATATTGTCCATATTACCAGAGCACTCCCAGGAGATTTAAAAATGCTCCTATTTGAACAATGGGGGAAATGTAAATAATATGCAATATGTCTGATTGGAATTGTCACTTCAAATCCCCCCCACATAATGAATATATCCTAATAATTTTTTTTAAAAATGCTCATCTTTGAACTCAAATAATTAACTAAAATGATCCATATGATTATCACTAGAGTCATAGTACCAAATCTTAGGTCAGATCAATGTCTTCACAAGTGCAAAGCATGAACACTAGAAAAAATTTCAAGAAAATCTCTATTGTTTTGTTATTGGCAAAATAAATAAGTCTACACAGCCACAACAACTGAATTTGTCTCCTTTCTGAGTCTTCCTTAGCCTATAATGAAAAAAGTATTGTTTGTGACTGCAAAGCAGAAGGTTGAACCTATTCAACTTATATCTCCGACAATTTCTGAAGATCACAGTATATTCATAAGCTTCTCATGAGAGTTTTTAAAGCATTGCTGAGTTGCTTATGAAACAGCATTGAGAATGATGAAGTATGATGTTTGCATGTGTGTATGTGTGTGTGGTTTTGTGTGCTTGTCTATATAGTTGTGTGTGTCTGTGTGTGTGACTGTGTGTAATCACAAGTCAGAGGATTGTTGGGAGTTTTCGTGCTTTGCTCAACATGCCATTCATGACACAAACTATGACCTGGATAGTGTCACGCAGCTCCTTACTGTTTATCCCCCAGCTGCTTACCCCTCCTGGTTTCTGTACTTGAAAGAACAGAAGGTAATGGTTAAGGGTATTGAAGCAGTGGTCAGACACAGTATCCTCATTTTGCATCTGAGATGAGGGGAAAGATAAGTAGTGTTAGTCTTAAGTTAACTCTTACGTGGTAATACATAGAAAAATATCTACCAGACAAAGAATAAATGTCCACTCATTGTCATCGAAGTCTGATTAAATCCTGTCTTCTCCTTCTCACAGTCTTGTCTGGAGTCATCACTACCTGTCTTGGCTTGTAAGACTCCCAGCCGTTAAAATCTTGAATACTGTGTGTTTTTTGTGAGACTGCAGTATAATAAGTCTTTGGCTTGTAGCTACATATATTCCTTCTCTTGTTTGGAGTCACCCTCTGTATAAACACATGCACATTTGGGGGTACCACGCTCCTCTTGTTTGAAATGATAACCATTGTTTCCCTCATGTCTTTTCTTCTTGAGCTCTTCAGAGATCACTGTAACAGAAACATGGCACATCGCGTAGCTAATCCTAATGCCATTTTAATTAACTTCTGATTGGTAACTTCAAATCTGTAGTATTACTACAGATGTAGTAAGACAGTCAAGCTAATACAACTCATAGAGTAAAATCCAGATTTACATTGTATTTTAACTGACTTGGTATGCACATCACACTTTCCACTTGATTTCCTCTTCCTCTTTATGTGAAGATTAAACTGGTTTTTTGTTGCATTTACTTCCATGGATAGAAATCTTGAAGACATTGGTTTGCAGTTACTCATTCTCAGTAGGTGAATAAGTTTTCCAACAGTGACTATTAAATAGAAGCTCAGAAATAGGGAGAGAGAAGAAATCAGAAACCATCTAACTCACCTTCCTGGTTATAAGAGGAAACAATCAAGTGCCAACACTGACCCATTCAGCCATCTAAAGGTGAACCTGCTCAGAACCGGTTCTTCTGATTGATCTTCACTGGTCCTTCCACTTTTTCTGTCATCCTCTTTCTCCACCTGTGGAAGACACTTGGCAAGAATTCAGCTCAGTCATTCATCTGCAGACTGCCTGCCATTGGCCTCTGGCTATAATGTAGGACTGGGGCTTTTAAGGAAATAGAGCAGGATCCCTTTTAGCACACTCATTGTTTCATTCACATTTTATGAGCATGCTATCTATTAAGTCATAATGTGACTCTATTTCAAATAAAAATGTCTATGCACACATAACTTAATGTTTTACTTACTTATTTTTAGTAGTACTGGAATTTGACCTCAGGGCATTGCTCTACAACTTGAGTCATACCCAAGTCTTTTTTTTTTTTTTTTGCTTTAGTTTGTTCTTTGGGTAGGTTCTTGCACTTTTGTCTGAGGCTGGTCTCAGACTACTATCTTCCTATCACAGCTTTCCAAGTGTCAGGGATTATAGGCATGATCCCTAACACCTAGCGATATGTTTTCTTTTAAAATTGAGAAATACAAAATAATAGATTCATAGAATATTAAAATTTGAAAAGCATTACAGGTCATTAGCTCCACTTTCTCCTCTTCCTGAGTAATCTCATTTGCATTTTGTCACAGATCACGGAGAAGGAAGAGAATAGATGAGTAGGGACCTAGAACATTTAAAAGAGAAATGACAACAACCAAAAGTGGTGGTAGTACTTAATTGGTTAAAAGAGACTCTAAATTCCCAGCAGAATGTGAGGAAAAGGTTTCTTTAAATGCAAATATATAGAACGCAGTCTAATTAGTATGCCTTCTGGCAGTCATGAGATATATTTCACATTTCAAGCAAATCACAGTCTTCCTGGCCATTTTATGAAAAATAAATAGCACAAATAATAAAAGAATATTAAGATATTTTCCCTTGGCACATCTGAAATAAAGGGAAACAAAAGAAAATATGTGGAATTCCTCTTACTTTACTGTACAGTGCTTTTACCTCTAGGAGCATACAGCAGCATTCATTCATTTATTATTACTGCATTTTACTTGTAATAATCAGTCCTCAGGGTATTGAATCTATAATGAAAACCAACTGTGAATTCTTTATTGCAAAAAGTATGTATCTGTCCAATGTTAATGTCAACAGAGATTTTGATTTACAATAAAGCTTTTGTGAAGTCTTGCTGACGTTAAAATTTTTTAAAGGAAGTTTTAAATTGATCCTTACTTTAGATCAACTAAGGGTTTGGCACAAGTCTTTACAGATGCTAAAATGCCAAATACCACTTTGTCTTCTTCCTCACTATCTCCTCACTTTGGTTTTGTTCCAAAATGTTTTGGATAAGTCACGGTGACTGCTCACGCTGCATGGAATCAGCTCCATGAGTTTCCTCTGGGGTTTCCCAGTGTGGCTTTGGTGACTTCCCAGCAGTCTGAACCCGAGCGTTGAAAGCTTTGCTGAAGTTACTTCTGGAGTCAGTTGTTTCCTCCTTCTCCTCCAAGGAATTACCACACATGCCCTGAATACTGAAATAAAGGGTGCTTCCTCCTTTGCAAACTTCCTGCTGTGATGACATTAAATTACAGCCTGGGGTTTCCAAGGACAGAGAATAACTGGCCACTGTGCCATGAAAATGGATGGTCCTCTTTCTTGTGGTTAAAATAGAAGTTGTTAGTAGAGTGTGTGATTAGGTCAGAACTGATCTTTGTTACAAAGAGAAATTGCCCCTCCACTCAGACTCTTGCATTTACTTATGATCCTAGTTCAGTCTTCTAATATCATGTCTTTGATGTCTTCTTTATTTTCTTCTGTAACTCAAAGCATAATATTACCTTGACAACAGAAACTGTGGAAGTTGAGAGAACCCACAGAAGATGGCTGGGTGGGATAAATAGTTCAAAGAATGATATCTGGACCTCTCATCCTGAGTGGAGTGGAGAAAACCAGGCACACTAATGCTTTGCCAGTCGTTCCTGACAAGACACCTTCAAGGGTCATCTCCACGTGCTCCACAGATCCTTATCCATACAGACATGCTTGCTTTCTGATTCTCACTAGCTCCTCTGCCATCAAGGTCATTCTCCAATATTCCTAAGCACTGGTGAAGTTCTAGCATTAAAATGTGGAATTCAAATGATGGCTAGTCGTCAAAGGGGTCAGTTATTTTAGAAAACATTTCTCTGAAAAGTTTAGCTAAAAGCACCTGTTTCAAGAGAGATGTGGAACTGTGGGTGAGACTTTTCTCCTCAAAGTATATATACCATTTTGTGGAGTAAGTTTGTGTCTTCATATCTCAGGGTTAAGAATGCCAGGGAGATCCTAAAACAAGCATGGAATTCAACATAGAATGGGCATGGCTGAGCATGGATATCGACAAACTATCACAAGACTAGGTAACTTCTTATAGTTTAGAGAACTAAGAATTGCACCAGCGGCTTTAACTCATGAGAGAGAAGCCATGTTCAGTACCAAAATCACGAAAACTTCCTGTCTCTTCCTATTTTGTATGTGCTCCTCACCTTTGAGATCCGGGTTCTGTACTAAACAGAAAGGTGCCCATTCAGCCCTCCTTTGCACATCTGCTGGTGTTTGAACTGTGTGTCAAACTCCATGACAGCGTCTCCACATATACAAATGCATGGTACTAATTTACAAGAGAAGATGAAGGTAATAACAAGGGTAATAAAAAGCAAGCAGTCAGGTGGAAATGTGGAGGGCACTTCTGGTGGAGAGACTTGTCCTAGAGTTGACACCCATGGCCCATATACCACTTGTGGATGTAAGGAATTTCAGTTAGAAACTTGGCTTGTCACTGAGACTTTGGAAAAGCCTTGTTACTGTGAATGAGAAATCAGTTTGACAGTGAACTCAAATCCTTACAGGACAATAATAAGTAAAATAAGTAAGGAAATAAGACATCAGCATAATACTTTATTTAAAACAAAATGCTAGGCTGGTGTCAGTGGCCCACACTGATAATTTTAGATAATTGGGAGGCTGAGATCAAGAGGTTTGTATTCAAGGCCAGTTGAGGCAAGTAGTTCATTTCTCCAAAATAACCAGAGCAAATGGAACTGGAAGCGTGGGACATAACACATACTACCTGTATCAGACCTTTCAGTAATTTGGAGCAGCACATATCAGAATCACTTTCAAGTAAAATAGGGAAACGAACAGTGCCACGGAATACACAACACCTAATACGGGTTGTCCATTGTAGGACCTACTAAGAGCATGTTCCCCACATATTCTCTGTTCTGTATCACACAATCCTAAATTACCAGAAGACTCCACTCTTGGGAGACATAGGAAACATGAGTTTCCCAGGCATTCACATAGAATGCATTTTGTCACGATTCACTGATCACAGCTGAGAAGCCAGAGGGAGATTATGTAATAAAGTCCAACTGGAATTAAAAGAACACTAGAACAGAAACCATTCCTCCAATACACATAAGAGAATGAGGGATATTTTTCCCAACAGATAGCAATGTATATGCAGCAGTCATATACAAGAAATATTGCACCTTTTAAAACTCATAGTACTTAAGAATGAATTCCAAGCATATTGAAATGGATGAAGTGCCAGATTAAGACTTCAAAAGAAATATTTTTTAAAGATTAATGAATTCTAGGAGAATGCAGATAAATAATGGAAGACCATGTTGTACATGAATCAGAAATCTAGAAGGAAATAGAGATTTTGAGAAAGAACTAAACAGAAGTCTTGCAAAACAAAAAGTGTGTCAGTCAAATAAAACTTCAATTCAAAGCCACAGCAATAGAGTAGATCAAGAAGAACAAAGAAGGTAGGTGCCAGTGGCTCACGCCTGTAATCCTAGCTATTGAAGAGGCAGAGATCAGGAGGATTTTGGTTCAAAGCCAGCCAGGGAAAATAGTTCATGAGATCCTATCTTGAAAAAACCCATCACAAACAAGGGCTGGTGCAGCGGCTCAAAGTGTAGGCTCTGAGTTCAAGTCCCAGTACTGCAATACTTTTTAAAAAAGAGCATAGAATATCAAAGAAAAAAGAAAAGTGTGATGAACTATCACGTTCAGACCGTGACAAAGAAAAAATGGAAGAAACAATGAACATAACATACTGGATATCTTCGACGCCATTCAAAGACCACAGCTGCATGCAATCGTAATATATGACAGAGAAGAATTACAAGATAAAGAGACAGAAATCCTATGCAACAAATAATAGCTGACATTTCCCCAAATCTTCGTGAGATTACAGATTTTGTTTCAATTAGTATTGATTGAGTGATTGCTGGTAGTGGAGTTTGAAATCAGGGCCTCAAAATTTCCAGGCAGGCACTCTACCACTGTGAGACACTACACCAGACCTCCCCAAATCTTGGGAAAGATTTGGACATCCAGGTAAAGGAGTCATTTAAAACCCCAAAGAAGTGATGTCAGGGAAATTTTCCTTGTCCCAGGAGTTGATGCTTCCCCTTCTGTCACCCTGTTCTCCCCCACTACCTTTTTTTTGTGATACTGGGGCTTGAACGTGGGGCCTTCACCTTGAGCCACTCCACCAATCCTATTTTTGTGATGTGTTTTTTGAGACAGGGTCTTGCAACTATTTGCCTGTGCTGGCTTGGAACCTCGATTCTCCTGATCTCTGCCTTCTAAATAGCTAGGATTACAGGCATGGGCCATGGACACTTGGCACTTCTCCCACTTTTGAGAATTATTTGCTCAGGGATGGCTTGGAATTGCAATCCTCCTGATCTCTGCCTCCTGAGTAGCTAGGATTATATGGTGTGAACCACCTGTACAAGGCCTGTGTTTATGTTTTTGAGAATTTTTTTTTGGCAGTACTGAGGTTGAATTCAGGGCTTCACACTTGCAATACAGATACTCTACTGCTCTGGTTATTTTGGAGATGGGATCTCTCAAACTATTTGTTTGGACTTGCTTCGAAGGTGATCCTCCCAATCTCAGTCTCCCACGTAGCTAGGATTATAGGCATGAGCCATGGGGGCTGGCCTCCTAATCCTTTTATAATGATAGAAGGAGAATAATCCAATGAGTGTTACACATGTGGGAAAGCCTTCAGTGGTTTTAGCTCTAAGGACACAGTTTAGTATTATGCTAAGACACTAAAGGAATCATTCTGATCCAGTTCCTTTCAGAACATTACAGACCATTACTGGAGAGAAATTCCACATAAGGCATGTGGCAAAGGTTGTCAACAGCCTTACTAGCACCTGGTACAAGGCACAGTGGAGAGAAAAACAATGTGGGAGACCTTTTAGCCTTCCAAGTTCAATTTGAAGCCATGGAAGAACACACAGCAAGAGAAACACTGCTGTTTTCCTTTTCCCTCATTAAATAATGGGGGAAAGTCCGCAGTTGGTTTTTGGCCTCTAAACAATGTTTAAAAGTGTGCACGGAGTAGAAATACTTGAAATTTTTGTCTTGGCAAAACTCCCAATGTTGTGAAATTCTACAAATCTTAGAAATATATGTGCCTGATTCAAATTACTACACACTGAATGTTCCTCAGGAGTCACAATTTGAAAGAAATGTTATCAAAATCATTCTCCCTTTCTCAGTGGTTCATCTTTGTTGTTGTTGCACTGGGGATTAATGCCAGGAACTCACACATGATCAGGAAGAGCCCTCTACCACTGAGCTACATCCAGAGCCACCTTCTTTTCTTTTCTGGTTTAGAGATAGAGTCTCACTCTGTAGTCTAGGCTGCCTTGGAATTCACTGTGTAGCCCCGTCTCTCCAAAATCTCACGATCCTCCTTCATCAGCTTCCCAGTGCTGTGATTAGAGACTTGTGCCAGAACTCCCAGCCTGGACTACTGAGTTTCAAGTAAGAAAAGAGGACAATGAAATCTAGGGTGGGAGAGGAATTTTCTGGCTGAGTTATGTCAGTGTGGAAAATGTTGTTGGAATTCACCAACAGCCTAACATGCATGACATTTACAGAGAAGTAAAGTTAACCATAGGCAACACAGGGCTTACCAACCACCCCCTACTTGATAGTGATGGATCTCTCAGTGCAATGTCCTAGTGTGTCAGCTGCATCATTGGAACTGTAACAGGTATCAAGGAGATATCAGGAGAACACTGCAAGTTTTGTGCTTTGATGTAGTTTTACAAATATGGCATCAAGTAGCCAGCGTTTAATATCATTAGGACTTGATACTCTGCAGTATACTGCATTCAATAAATTACATGAGATGTCCAATGCCTTATTAGAAACCAGGGTTTGTGCTGGATAATTCTGGTCAGCCGAGGCTAATGGCAGTGTTCTGATTACATTTAAGGTGGTGTTAGTCAAGCTGGGATATTTGGCATATTATGTATATTAAATTAATTTTCACCATAATGTATTTCCTGCAATGATGGCTGCATCAAGATACAACCTCTTAGGTCAGAGAACATAGAATGCGTGGCTAAGAATGCCTTGATCTTGGAATGGTCCCCAAGATCAACCTCCAGTACCACAAAAGAAGAGATAACCTCTTCAATACTGTAGTTTCTACCAATGTATTACTTGAAGTATTTTGACATGTCAATCAACAGAACGCAATATTCTCAGATTTTTTTGTGCATTGTATGTAATAATTTTATAGTGCCGATTATATAATGTATGATTGATTAATAGTGGTATCATGGTCATCCTTGTTGTAACATGGCAAAGATGTGAGAATTCCAAGATGGCGGCTAGAGGTAGGAAGCAGAAAGCGAGCCTCCTATAGTGAAATCTTGGAGAGACGCTGGAGACACACTTTGCAGGCATAATCACCGAGAAAAGGCATAACTTTGACTCCTCCACATCTCCAGCCGGTGCAGAGAATCTCCACTTCACGTTAAACGGAGAACCGAGGAGGCCCCCGGGCCGCCAGTGGCCGGCGCCCATACAGCTTGGGAAGACGCGGACCAGGTGAGCTTCGCAGTACCGCGGTTCCCCCACAGACAAGCCTGGGCCAGAGCAGCATAGCCCCCTGGACAGACTGACCTCCACCCAGGAAAAAAAGAGAAAATGAGTACTAAGCAATAAGAACAGTTAAGACACGCTGGAAAGAGGGTGGGGCGCCCTGAGTGCTGAAGATTGGGGGAAGGGAATCCTTCCCGGGACTGTAAATAAACGAGCCGGGCGGGCCGGAGAGGCTCTGGCGGGAGTGGGGCGCGCCCAGCAACCAGGAGCAGGGACGCTTGTGAGAGGAGGGAAGACCCACTTCCCACGTAAACTGTAAATAAACACGCAGCCCTGACAACGTGGGGCAGTGTCACCTTTCCCAGTGTTTGGAAAGGGGAAAGCCTGTAGCAGAGGCCCCCGCACAGGAGAACTCTGAGCAAACAAAGCCTGTGGGACCAGGTGAGTGCTAAGCTCACCCCAGAGATCTGCATAAACAACACCGCCAGCTACAGGCTGAGAGCAGCAGGCAGGCAAGCCACAGTTGCAGATACCACTCTCAGAACTGCCTCCAGACGCTTTTTTTTCTTTTTCTCCCTACCTTTGATGAGAGAACAACTGAATTACACCTGCAAGCCGAAAAACTTACTGAAACTGTATTGCATTTGAACTGGGGACACTTGGTGGGGCTTTTTTTTTTTCTTCTTCTTCTTCTGTGTGTGTGTGAGTGTAGTTTTGTTCTACTTTATGCATTCCCTTTGATGAGACAACTACAGAACAACATCTGAGGCACCAACTCCAGGACTGGAGATTGAGATGGACATCCAAATTATTAAGACTGAAATTGCATTGCATATAAACTTGGAAGTTTTTTGGGTTTTTTTTTTTAATTTTCTATTTTCCATTTTATTTTAATTCATTTTTATATATAGATATTACTTTCATATACTTATTTTTTATTTTTTTTATCTTTGATTTTCAATCCTCTCTCTGTCTCTCTATTGTCTGTTCAGCTTACTGTCGATTAGTACACTAACACTCCCTGTTTATACCTTTGAAACTCTCTTGTCTGATACTTTGTTCTGCTTTCTCCCTCTTGTCTGTATATTTGTTTTCCCCTTTTCTTTAACGTCTTGCTTTCCATCTCAGCTCACTCTTCCATTCTCAATATTACCATTGTTATTATTACAAGCTAGAAAATACTTAATTACACACAGTACAGGGACAGTAACAACACCAAGGACAATGACAGGAAGACAGAAAAACCAAGGAAACCAGTTTCCCCACAGCAAAAAATTACTACAGGAACCAGAGGGGAATGAAGAGAACAGAAACTCAGATCCAGACTCCAACAAAATGAAGATAAACTATGCCAAAGGACCCAATGAAGCCCACAAGAATAATTTAAAAGAAGACATACTACAAGTACTCAATGAGAATTTTATAGAGATGATACTGGATAGGGTCAACCAAAATGTACAAGAGACACTCAAGAAATTCCAAGACAATAAAAATAGAGAATTTGAAAAAGCAAAAGAAGAAATAAAGGAAACCATAGAAGCACTGTATAAACACCAAAGTGAAAGAGAGAACACAAATAATAAATGGATAAATGAACTCAGGACAAAAATAGACAACAATAAAGAAGAAAACAGCCAGGATATGGAAATCCTCATAAAAAAGAACGAAACAGAACTGCAAAACAAAATGGAAGGCCAATCCAGCAGAATAGAACAAACAGAAGACAGAATCTCAGAACTTGAAGATGAAATGGTAATTAAAGGAAAAACTGAAGAACTATTAATTAAACAACTCAAGACCTGTGAAAAGAAAATGCAAGAACTCACTGACTCCATCAAAATACCAAACTTGAGAATCATGGGCATCGAAGAAGGAGAAGAGGTGCAAGCGAAGGGAATGCGTAATATATTCAACAAAATAATAACGGAAAATTTCCCAAATCTAGAGAAAGATATTCCCATACAAATGCAAGAGGCCTCCAGGACACCAAACAGACCAGATCAAAATAGAACTACTCCACGACATATCATCATTAAAACAACAAGTTCAGAAACTAAGGAAAGAATATTGAAGGCTGTAAGAGAGAAAAAACAAGTAACATACAAAGGTAAACCCATCAAAATCACAGCAGACTTCTCAACAGAAACATTAAAAGCAAGAAGAGCGTGGGGTGAGATCTTCCGGGCACTGAATGAAAATAACTTCAACCCCAGGATACTCTACCCAGCAAAGCTATCATTCAAAATAGATGGAGCAATAAAAGTCTTCCATGATAAGCAGAAACTAAAACAATATGTGACCACAAAGCCACCATTACAAAAGATTCTGCAAGGGATCCTGCACACAGAAAGTGATACCCAACTTAACCATGAAAAGGCAGGCAGCACCAAACCACAGGATAAGAAAAAGCAAGACAGTAGAGAGTAACATCAAGTTAGGTACACACAATCAAACCTTCAAACAACTAAGATAACTAAATGGCAGGAATCACCACATACCTATCAGTACTAACGCTTAATGTTAATGGACTTAATTCACCCATCAAAAGACACCATTTGACAAAATGGATTAAAAAAGAAGATCCAACAATTTGTTGCTTACAGGAGACTCATCTCACCGACAGAAATAAGCATATGCTTAGGATGAAAGGCTGGAAGAAGATTTACCAAGCCAATGGCCCCCAAAAACAAGCAGGAGTAGCAATACTTATCTCAGACAAAGTAGACTTCAAACCTACATTGATCAAACGAGATAAAGAAGGACATTCCATACTAATAAAAGGGGAAATAGACCAAAAGGAAATAATAATCATCAATCTGTACGCACCCATTGTCAACGCACCCAATTTCATCAAACATACCTAAAAGCACATATAAACGCCAACACAGTGGTTGTGGGAGATTTAACACTCCATTATCATCAATAGATAGGACATCCAAACAAAAACTCAATAAAGAAATCCAAGATCTAAAATATGCAATAGATCAAGTGGACCTAGTAGATATCTACAGAACATTTCATCCAACCTCTACACAATATACATTCTTCTGAGCAGCCCATGGAACCTTCTCCAAAATAGATCATATCTTGGGCACAAAGCAAGCATCAGCAAATATAAGAAAATAGAAATAATACTATGCATACTATCTGACCACAATGCAGTAAAAGTAGAACTCAACAACAAAAGTAAAGACAAAAAACATGCAAACAGCTGGAAACTAAATAACTCATTACTTAATGAAGAATGGATCATCGATGCAATAAAAGAGGAAATTAAAAAGTTCCTGGAAGTCAATGAAAATGAAAACACAACCTACCGGAACCTATGGGACACAGCTAAGGCAGTCTTGAGAGGAAAGTTTATAGCCATGAGTGCATATATTAAAAAGATTGAAAGATCCCAAATCAATGACCTAATGATACATCTCAAACTCCTAGAAAAACAAGAACAAGCAAATCCCAAAACAAATAGAAGGAGAGAAATAATAAAAATAAGAGCTGAAATCAACGAAATAGAAACCAAAAAAACCATACAAAGAATTAATGAAATAAAAAGTTGGTTCTTTGAAAAAATAAACAAGATCGATAGACCCCTGGCAAACCTGACTAAAATGAGGAGAGAAAAAACCCAAATTAGTAGAATTAGGAATGCAAAAGGGGAGATAACAACAAACACCATGGAAGTCCAGGAAATCATCAGAGACTACTTTGAGAACCTATATTCAAATAAATTTGAAAATCTAAAAGAAATGGACAGATTTCTAGATACATATGATCGTCCAAAACTGAACCAAGAGGAAATTAATCACCTGAATAGACCTATAACACAAAATGAAATTGAAGCAGCAATCAAGAGTCTCCCCCAAAAGAAAAGTCCAGGACCTGATGGATTCTCTGCTCAATTCTATCAGACATTTAAAGAAGAACTGATACCAACCCTCCTTAAACTGTTCCATGAAATAGAAAGGGAAGGAAAACTGCCAAACACATTTTATGAAGCCAGTATTACACTTATCCCAAAACCAGGCAAAGACACCTCCAAAAAGGAGAACTATAGGCCAATCTCCTTAATGAACATTGATGCAAAAATCCTCAACAAAGTAATGGCAAATCGAATTCAGCAACACATCAAAAAGATTATTCACCATGACCAGGTAGGCTTCATCCCATTGATGCAGGGGTTGTTCAACATACGAAAATTAATAAACGTAATAAACCACATTAACAGAAGCAAAGACAAAAACCACTTGATCATCTCAATAGATGCAGAAAAAGTCTTTGATATGATCCAACATCATTTCATGATAAAAGCTCTAAGAAAACTAGGAATAGAAGGAAAGTTCCTCAACATTTTAAAAGCTATATATGACAAACCTACAGCCAGCATTATACTTAACGGAGAAAAATTAAAACCATTCCCTCTAAAATCAGGAACCAGACAAGGATGCCCACTATCTCCACTCCTATTCAACATAGTACTGGAATTCCTAGCCAGAGCAATTAGGCAAGAAGAAGGAATAAAAGGAATACAAATAGGTAAAGAAACTGTCAAAATATCCCTATTTGCAGATGACATGATCCTATACCTTAAAGACCCAAAAAACTCTACTCAGAAGCTTCTAGACATCATCAATAGCTATAGCAAGGTAGCAGGATATAAAATCAACATAGAAAAATCATTAGCATTTCTATACACTAACAATGAGCAAACGGAAAAAGAATGTATGAAAACAATTCCATTTACAATAGCCTCAAACAAAATCAAATACCTAGGTGTAAACCTAACAAAAGATGTGAAAGACTTCTACAAGGAAAACTATACACTTCTGAAGAAAGAGATTGAGGAAGACTATAGAAAGTGGAGAGATCTCCCATGCTCATGGATTGGTAGAATCAACATAGTAAAAATGTCGATACTCCCCAAAGTAATCTACATGTTTAATGCAATTCCCATCAAAATTCCAATGACATTCATTAAAGAGATTGAAAAATCTACTGTTAAATTTATATGGAAACACAAGAGGCCACGAATAGCCAAGGCAATACTCAGTCAAAAGAACAATGCAGGAGGTATCACAATACCTGACTTCAAACTATATTACAAAGCAATAACAATAAAAACAGCATGGTACTGGCACAAAAACAGACATGAAGACCAGTGGAACAGAATAGAGGATCCAGATATGAAGCCACACAACTATGAGCAACTTATCTTTGACAAAGGAGCTAAAAATATACGATGGAGAAATAGCAGCCTCTTCAACAAAAACTGCTGGGAAAACTGGTTAGCAGTCTGCAAAAAACTGAAACTAGATCCATGTATATCACCCTATACCAAGATTAACTCAAAATGGATCAAGGATCTTAATATCAGACCCCAAACTCTTAAGTTGATACAAGAAAGAGTAGGAAATACTCTGGAGTTAGTAGGTATAGGTAAGAACTTTCTCAATGAAACCCCAGCAGCACAGCAACTAAGAGATAGCATAGATAAATGGGACCTCATAAAACTAAAAAGCTTCTGTTCATCAAAAGAAATGGTCTTTAAACTGAAGAGAACACCCACAGAGTGGGAGAAAATATTTGCCAATTATACATCAGACAAAGGACTGATAACCAGAATATACAGGGAACTTAAAAAACTAAATTCTCCCAAAGCTAATGAACCAATAAAGAAATGGGCATGTGAACTAAACAGAACTTTCTCAAAAGAAGAAATTCAAATGGCCAGAAAACACATGAAAAAATGCTCACCATCTCTAGCAATAAAGGAAATGCAAATTAAAACCACACTAAGATTCCACCTCACCCCTGTTAGAATAGCCATCATCAGCAATACCACCAACAACAGGTGTTGGCGAGGATGTGGGGAAAAAGGAACCCTCTTACACTGTTGGTGGGAATGTAGACTGGTACAACCACTCTGGAAAAAAATTTGGAGGCTACTTAAAAAGCTGGACATCGATCTACCATTTGATCCAGCAATACCACTCTTGGGGATATACCCAAAAGACTGTTACTCCAGAGGCACCTGCACATCCATGTTTATTGCGGCACTATTCACAATAGCCAAGTTATGGAAACAGCCAAGATGCCCCAGCACTGACGAATCGATTAAGAAAATGTGGTATCTATACACAATGGAATTTTATGCAGCCATGAAGAAGAACGAAATGTTATCATTCGCTGGTAAATGGATGGAATTGGAGAACATCATTCTGAGTGAGGTTAGCCTGGCCCAAAACACCAAAAATTGTATGTTCTCCCTCATATGTGGACATTAGATCAAGGGCAAACACAACAAGGGGATTGGACTATGAGCACATGATAAAAGCGAGAGCACACAAGGGAGGGGTGAGGATAGGTAAGACACCAAAAAACTAGCTAGCATTTGTTGCCCTTAATGCAGAGAAACTAAAGCAGATACCTTAAAGCAACTGAGGCCAATAGGAAAAGGGGACCAGGAACTAGAGAAAAGGTTAGATCAAAAAGAATTAACCTAGAAGGTAACACCCACGCACAGGAAATCAAAGTGAGTCAATGCCCTGTATAGCTATCCTTATCTCAACCAGCAAAACCCCTTGTTCCTTCCTATTATTGCTTATACTCTCTCTACAACAAAATTAGAGATAAGGGCAAAATAGTTTCTGCTGGGTATTGAGGGGGGGGAGTGGGAGGGGGTGGAGTGGGTGGTAAGGGAGGGGGTGGGGGCAGGGGGGAGAAATGAACCAAGCCTTGTATGCACATATGAATAATAAAAGAAAAATGAAAAAAAAAACATGGCAAAGATGTATGATTGGTTAATGGTGGTATCATGGTCATCCTTGTTGTAACATGGCAAATGTCCCCACTGGACATTTGACAATGTGTGAGGATATCTGATGGTCACTATTGGGGTATAAATCAGGCATCTAGTAAATCAAGGCCAGAGATGAATAAATAATACTGTCCTAATTGTCCTTATGCTAAACTTGGGAAACACTAAGGATATTTATGAGCAGGACTTTTCCTTGCCTTGCTTAGTCTCCAAGTCTCTGGGTGTTGAGCTGGCCACGTCACAGGTGTCCCCTAAGTGCCAGAAATTGCTATTTATGTCAGTTTCTCTGTCAATATCTCCCTCTCCTCCCTATCTTTCTCTCTCTCTCACTTTCTTTCTCTGCTTCTATCTCTCTGTTCCTCTTACGAAATCCACATAGTATTAGAGGTCAGTCTTGGTATTGTCTGTTACCTAGGTTTTGACAAATTCTCAATAGTAGGTATCCACCATTACAATGTCATACAGTATAACTTTACTGCCTTAAAAATCCTCCATGTCTTTCCTTCTTCCATGCTCTCTCATGAAGACTCTTTATTCTCTCCATAGTTTTACATTTTCTAGAATGAATAGCTTCTTCTTTTTGCTGCATCTGAGCTCTGTCATGACAGAAAGTGGCATATGCAGCCTTCAGCCAACACCTCCAGATGTGACCCAGACTTAGCTTTTCATAGTTATTTCTGTGGATTCTGGTGATCTTTGGTGGTATAAAGAGTGAGAGTGTGGGTATGGTCTATTCTGGGAAAGAGTCATCTGATTGACCTGAGAATAGCTTCTGATTTTCATTAATAGCCACCAATAAGTAATGAGCATAACAAGAGGTCAGGAAAAGACACACATTGTAATCAGAGAAACCTAAGTTCAGATCCTGGCTGCCATACTCCTTAATCATGGTACCTGGAAAAGTGAGAGTGCTTTGTGGGATTCAAGTTCCTTGTCTGTAAAATGGAGAATGGGCGGAAAGACTGAAGAAGAACCACTCAGCCCATTTTTTGGCCCGTGGGACAAAGCCAGTAAAGGGCAGCTATTAACATGGGGGGACTTTTTTGCTGAGTACACGTGTTGGGGTTGTAAAAACAACAATCCTTGATTCGAGCATTCAGAGCCCAGTGCTGGGGACAGATGTGCTTCCAATCTGATGCATGATAAGGAACCACATGACAAAGTCATGAGCACAGATTTTATCCTCACTTAGGAGTTGTTCTTTGGGTAGCACCCAGAAAGAAGTGACTAAGTCTATTGTGGGGAGAAAATGTTCAGGTGATCTGTACAGAGCCAGCCATATTGAACTTGAATCTTACTTAGGCATTTGCAAGGTGGAGAAGGGGAGGATGGGGGACCCAGGCAGAAGTGGAGTGCCAAGGAGTTGGAACTGCACTCCCTGGGCTATGGACATTGTTCACATTCTCAACTGTGGAAAATGTTTCACAATCCCATGGGGACATTGGTGTTGTTTGGGGACATTTTCGCTTGTCACCACTGATCAGAAACTAAGCTAGAGAGACCCAGGGATACTGATGAAAATCCCAGAAGGCACAGAATAGCACCTACAGAATGAATAATGGGGACCCAAGTGTGAACATCTTGAGGTTGGGGAACCCTGCCCTAGACCATATGGAAACATGGAAGACCTGTGAACACAACACATAGGATCCATGTCACCTTTTGGTCTTTTTTCAGAGGCTCTTATTTCAAGCTATTTACCCTCTATGATCTCAGAAGGTAGGACTGTGAGGAACAGTTGGGACCACCTTCATAGGGAGTGACAGACAAATGCTGACCATGAAGTGGGGAAAAGATGCAGATGGTTCAAGAAGAGAGGCCAAGACCCTGGAAACAGGTGCTATTTGGGGAAATGCAGTCTCCACTTATCAAATTAGATGGCTTTGTTTCTCAGGGTAAGCCTGCAAGGGCTCCATCAAAGATTGAAGCCTGCTTATGAAGCCATTCACTACTGCTACAGTTTGGACCCTTAGAGACCCATGTGTTAAAGGTGAGGGTCCCAGCTCATTGCATTATTGGGAGGTGGTAGAACTGTTAGGAAGTAGGGCCTAGTGGGAGGGTTTAGGTCATTTGATGTGTGCCTTTGGAGAGATTCTGGCACCCTGGTCTCTTCCTGTCTCTCACACCCATCTAAGAGGTCATTGGGTTTACTCCCCCATGTGCTTCTGCCATGGCATGCTGCCCCAGGTTCAAGGCAGTGGAGTCACTTGGTCATGAACTGAAAATAAATTTTTCCTTCCTTTACGTTGATTTATCTGAGATATTTTTCAGTGGTATTGGGGTTTCAACTCCAAGTCTCATACTTTTAGTTGAATTCCACCATTGAGCCACTCTGCCAGCCCTTTTCCGTGTTGGGTATTTTCAAGATGAATCTCTCAAACAAATGCCTGGACTGGCGCCAAACCATGATCCTCCCCGATCTCTACTTCCTGAGTAGCTATGATGACAGCCACTGGCACCTAGCATATTTGAGGTATTTATTTTGGGTTACACTAAGCTGATAGTTGAGTAACAACTACATTTTTAAAAAGTGATATTTTCTATGACCTTGTTTTTTCTTCTTATTACAGAAGTGGAAGGGTGAGGGAAAATGATCAGGAGAAGGAGGGATAAGGAAGAGGGGCATATATGACCAACTACATTGTATTCATGTATAGAAATGTCATAATGAAACCCCTTATTTTTTCCCAATGGTACCAGAGTTTGAACTCAGGGCTTTGCACTGGCTAGGCAGGCACTCTAACAACTGAGTCTCACCTCCAGCACTGAAACCCTTTACTTTGTACAATTTAATGTAATAAAATTGTAAGCTGATTTTGGGGGACAGTTCTGAGGGTTGAACCTAGAGACTTGCACATGTGAGGCAAGTGCTCTGTCACCGAGCTGTGTCACCTGTTCTTGTGGAAAAATGCACATAAAATTTGCCATTCAATCACCTTTTCAGGCATTGGTAGAGGGTGGGGAGGGAGTGAGGGAATAGGATATTGTTGATCAAAGGGTAAAAATTTCGATGTAAGGAGGGGGACTAAGTTTTGAGATGTATCATAGAGAAAGGTAAATATTGTCGACAATAACATAAGGTTCAAAATAAACAAGAGAGCAAAATTTAAATATCTTACCATAAAATACTAGAGGGTGAGAGTGTATCTCAGTGGTAGAATGCTTGCTTAGCATACACAGGCCCTGGGCTTCAGCCCCAGCACTATAAAAAACATCTTTTTTTCTTCATTTTATTTTATTGTTTTTACATTTACTTACATGTGTATACATTGGGCCTCCTCCCTCACAAAATTTTTTAAAAAAGAAGCCAGGTACCAGTGGCTCACACTTATAATCCTAGCTACATGGGAGACTGAGATCAGGAGGATCATGCTTTGAGGCCAGCCTGTGCAAATAGTTTACAACACCCAATCATCAAAAGAGCCAGAGCAAAATGCACTGGATGTGTGGATCAATTGGTACAGCATTTACCTGTGAGCATGAAGTCCTGAGTTCGAACCTTAATCCCACCAAAAATTTTTTTTAAATAATGAATTATTGAGGTAATATAAATATAGTCATGATCTTGATTTAATCATACATACACACATAAATACATATACATATGTACATATATATATATATATATATATATATATATATATGATGTGTACCCCATAATGTATACAATCATGAAATTATGATTAGGCAAATAAAAATAGTATTAATAATATATTTATAAAAACAAACCATAACAAAAATAAGTAATACATAAAATTCAGTCACATGAAATATACTTACAATGTTGTACAACTCACCCCTCTATCTAGTGCTAGAAATTTCCATTACCCTCAAAGGAAACCCTGTACCCAATAACAGTCATTCCCAATGGTTCCTTTTCCCCAGCCCCTCACAAGCTATCAGCTGCTTCAAATTCCACCTGATTGTTCAATAAATTTAAACAATATAAGGTTGAAAAGAGTCAACCACTGATCTTTCTATTTCTGTAGGTTTACCTACTGAAGACATTTGATATAAAAGGAATCCTACAATATGTGGCCTTTTATGTCTCATTTATTTTGTTAAATCAGGTTTCAAGGTTCATCTACATTGTAAAATGTATTATAGCTTCAGTTCTTTTATAGCCAAACATGTCACTAGATGGATACACTCCAGTTGATGAACATCTGGGTTGTTTCTACTTTCTGGATTTTATGAATGGTGTTCATTCCACTTGAGTGGAATTTGAACTCTAGCACTTGAGTCACACCTCCAGTCCCTTTTGCTTTAGGTAATTTTTCAGATAAGGTCTTGCCTTTTTGCCTGAGACAGTTTTGGTTGAAATCCTTCTACCCATTCCTCCAGCATAGTGGCATTGACAGGATTGCACCACCAGGCCTAGCTTATTTGTTGAGATAATGTTTCACTAACTTTTTGCCTGGGATGTCCTTATACTGTGAACCTGAGTAGCTGGGATTACAGGTATGATCCTAGCTTCCTGAGTAGCTAGGATTACAGGTGTGAGACACTCCTCCCAGCTACATTGTCTACTTAAAAAAATTCATACATACTTAAATGATTCATAAAGAAACACTGAAATCTCACTTAATAGGGATTATTTACTGAGCACAACCAGGTACATTTTCTCACATCATATTGACTTAATATGGACTGCCATCTTCTAAGAACAACTCAGTTTTTCATATCACCCTTTGAGGTAGGGAGGGGAAATGGAAGGAAGAGAGGTGAAAAACCTTGCTAAAATACGGAGTAGAGTAGGGATTTGAACGTGTGTCTGCTACCTCCATCCTCCTTCTGTCTGATAATTATGTTGGATAGACTCATGGGAGCTGGAAAACAAAACATTTTTATTTCAGTCACATTCCTTAGAACAACACAGTCTGTTGTATCTGATGCCCCCAAGAATAACCCCAGAGGAAGAATCTGACTGATAGAAATTAAGATGGAATTGCTCTTGGTCCCAGGAGTTATATCCATAGGAAGCAATGGATAAAAGATCCAACAAAGGGATCTTTTCACTAGGGGAACCAAGGTAGAGGAAAACTTCAGGGTATAGTTTTTGGAGTCAGCTCAAATGTAGGCTCAAGTCTTAAATTAGGTACTTCAATAGCTTCAATTTGAGCAACATTTTTTGGCGGTAGTAAGGTTTGACCTCAGGGCTTTGTGCTTGTTAGGCAGGTGCTCTACTGCTTGAGCCACACCTCCATCCCTCCAGCAATATTCTTAGCCTTTGTGTATGCCAATATTCTCAATACATATGCCAACAAAACTCAAGATGGAGATGAAAATAATGGTACCATCTTCCTACTTTGATGAGAGGACTAAGTTATAGGTGGGATCTAAATTAATGCTACCTGATTAAGGTGAAACCTTTCCCACCCACTAGCTGACCTCTCCCTGTTGAACCTCAACCCAGGCACAGCCTCCATGCAGGGAGACAATCACTCAGCAGTGACTGAGTTCATTCTTATTGGCTTTTCCACCTTTCCCTGCCTTCAGCTGATGTTCTTCCTGCTGTTTCTGCTGATGTATCTGTTCACACTGCTGGGCAGCCTGCTCATCATGGCCACCATCTTGAGTGAGTGCAGACTCCACACACCCATGTACCTCTTTCTGTGCACCCTGTCCATCTCTGAGATCCTCCACACCTTGGCCATCATCCCATGCATGCTGGCCGACCTGCTGTCCACCCACCCACCACTCCATCTCCTTCCTGGCCTGTGCCTGACCGATGTTCTTTTCCTTCACATTTGGCTTCATCCACTCCTTCCTAATCACTGTCATGGGCTATGACCGCTATGTGGCCATCTGTCAACCACTGCACTACAATGTGCTCATGAGCCCCCGTGGCTGTGCCTATCTGGTGGCATGGTCATCGGTTGGTAGCTCTGTCATGGGGTTTGTGGTCACAACATCCATATTCAACCTCACTTTCTGTGGCCCCAATGAGGTTCACCATTTTGCCTGTCACGTGCCACCTCTGTTGAAGTTGGTCTGTGGAAAAGATGTGCTGGTGCTGGCCAAGGTTTTGGGCCTGGTATGTATTTCAGCCCTCCTGGGCTGCTTCCTCCTCCTCCTCCTCTCCTATGCCTTCATTGTGACTGCCATCTTGAGGATCCCCTCAGCTGAGGGGCGACACAAAGCCTTCTCCACCTGTGCATCCCACCTCACAGTGGTGATCGTGCACTATGGCTTTGCTTCTGTCATCTACCTCAAACCCAAGGCCCCCCAGTCTCTAGAAGGAGACACTTTGATGGGCATCACCTACACAGTCCTTACACCCTTCCTCAGCCCCATCATCTTCAGTCTCAGGAACAAGGAACTCAAGACCACCATGAGGAAGACTTTGCTGAGCAAACTCTACCCAGAAAATTTATAATAACCTATGAGTCACTAAATTAGCTTCCCAATTTCTACTGTTAGAGATAATACTCCCTCAACACATAGTCACCTATATTTTTCTAATTCTTTCCAGTTGACCATATTTTAAGTGTGTGCACAAGGGTTATTCAATATTAGGGATTTATTTGGGATGGAACGAAGCATGTATGAGAAAATAACAGGTTTGGTTGTCAAAACCAAACCTTTAGTCCCTTCCCTGTCTTCTTAAATACAGTGTTACCAAGTATTTCAAACAATGCAAAGCTGTTATTCAATGAGAAATGGAGGGCTTCATGCCTAACAGCACCAGGTAGGTATACCTCAGATTTTTCAATCTACAAAAGACTTTTTCAGATTATTGTATAGCAGAGCAAAAAACACCCTATATTTTAGCTTGCCCAATTCTATGTAAGAGAAATTATAAAGAGCAATAAGCTGATTCCCAAGCAAATAGTTAAGTAAACCTTGACGTTTCTAGTGTTAATCATGAATACTTGTAGACAGGCAGATTAAGTCTTCATGGTAAATTCAAGGGAAAAATCTCACTGAGAGATATTGTGTGCTGTTTGAAAGTGACACAGCACATGGGCCACCAGGGAAATCTCTGCTGTATAAGGACAATGATTGTGGAGCCCAGGAAGTAAGCTTATGTCATGGTCATACAGACTTTGCTCAACTGTTTCTCCATGAAAAGAGAGACTTATCATTGATCCCACTGAATGGAATTTATAATTTGTTAAAAATAGCCATTTTTGTGTTGGAATAGCAAACTATACATCATTTGTCCTGAAGCATGAGTTCAGCCTTTCTCCATCACTTAAGGAGTAAATACATTCTGTAACACATGGAGTGGGAGGAAGTAGGGAACCCTTTCAGTCAACACTGGGGAAACCAGAGAAGTCTTTTTCAGAATTCATGCTATGCTTTGTGTTTCTTCTTACTTCTCAGGCACATGGTGTCATTACAGCATCACAAGGTGGGATGTGGAAAAACAGAATCACCCCTACCCATTTGATGGGGAAATTTCTGCTCCAAAGATGCATAACTCATCCAAGACCACACAGCATGGAGGAGCTAGCCTTCCAATGTGGGTCCTTTCTGACTTCACATCCTCTCCCTTCAGTGTCTTCCTATAGTAGGTTGTGTGGGTCCTAATCCAAGCATAATGGCCATTCTCCAAATCAAATACTCCAACATTCTTAAGAGTACTTTATGGCACATGAGGGTAATTGTGACATGCCATCCTTTGGACCATGCATCTTTGGAATATCCATGGAAAAATTCAAGTCAGAAGTTCTTCATGATTTAAAATAAATTGGTCCTTTAGGAATTCCTAAGTAATTCTTACACGTTGAGCTAAGATGTCTCCCTCTCCCAGCAATAAAGCCATTCTGGCCAAGAATATGAATCAGACTTACTTTTTAAATCAAAGACCCACATGGTCTCTGACCCTACTGATCTCCCAGTGGATAGAGGACCTGGAAAATGGATGGGTACCAACTATGAGTTGGGCACCTGTCTTATGCTTACTGTGGATACTTGGGCTACATAAGATCAGGAGGTTTGATCACCTTGTTCATTATCACACCCAGCACCAACACGGTACTTAGAATATGTGTTCAATTCTTAACAAATATTTCCATGGTGCGTTAATATAATAGCCACAATGTTGAACAAATCAGATTGTTGGCTAATATATTTACTGTGAGAAACCTCATTGTCTCTCAGAACCTTAGGAAACCATCAGTCAGACTAATCTGGGTTCAAATCTTGACTCCTGATTCAATTTCCCATCCAATTATATCAACACCATATACATATTTTATATATCTGTGAAAACAGATGCTCACAGTAGTTATATTTATTTTAAAAAATAACAAATATCTCCACTAATAAAGGAATGTTGAACAAATTATACAATGAAACACAAGGCAGCCATTATAATTCCAAACTTGTACTTCATTAGAGTCCCTCTGTCCCAGGGAGACGCATCAGGTATCATGCCTTTATGGACCATCTGTACAGTAAGGTTCCCTCAAATTCTTACCTTCATCCCTTTCCAACTCCTTTCTCAAAACTTCTACCTGGCTATGTAGTAGGTATCTCTAACTTAACATGTCCAAATTTCTAGCATGTGAATATCATTGTCATATTCTCTCTCTCTCTCTCTCTCTCTCTCTCTCTCTCTCTCTCTGCCTCACTCTCTCTCTTTCACACACACACACACACACACACACACACACACACACAGATACCATTCATGAACCCTCCTCTCTCTCACAGCTCATTGCCAACCTACCAGCAACTCAGGGATGGCTCTCCCATCAAAGTGTGTTCAGATCCTGGCCCCCTTTCACCACCTCAACAGCATATTTCCACTCTTCAGGTGCTTTGTAAAGCCGACATTAACCTATGGAAAGAGGAGAACTGGGACATTCCCACCAATAATCAATGAGTGGGGCAGGGCATGGGTGGTTCCCGGCCAGCTGAGGGCAGTTCTGAGACAAAGCATGGTTAATCAAAGAGGTAATATTTTTCTGTGAGGCCTGATCTTTCCTTCATTTAACCTTCCTCACAACTGCAGACTGAAGATACTTTTTCAAAATGGCATCTTTCCCAAAAAGAATTTTTCCTTGTCATTATTCCCTGAACATACTGTTTAACAACTCCGTACACCATTTACACTGTATGAGTATTCTAAGTCATCTAGAGATGATGAAACTGGAGTTCTGGACCCAAGGTAAAACTCTGAGATTCCATATGCCAGGTCCAGACACCCACCCATAAATGCCAAATAAAGAGGCCTGGTGAAGGCAAACAAAGGAGGTTTATTACATGGTTTGGGATGTGCCATAGGAAAGGCAGAGTGAGCACTCAGCTCATCTTCAGCCATCTTTGGGGTACAGATCTGAGCTACAGGTTAAAACAGACAAAAGAACTGAGGGCAGGGGACAAAGGTATGTGTAGTTAAACAATTCATCCCAGGTGTAGTTGTGACTTGCAGAGCAGTCTTGGTCAGGCAGGTCGTCTGGTCCAGTTTTGGAATGTTATCACTGGAGGGAGTAATCTGGTTCCTGTTTGAGAGAATTCTTGAGATAACTGTCCTCACTGGAAGGGTGGCAGTTCCAGGGAGCTCCAGTTCATTGTCATCAAGATATTATCAGTTTTGTCCTTTTTTGGATCCAAGGTGATTGTAAAGTGACTGTAAAGAGAATGGCTTAGCACAAAGACAGATACAAAATGGAGACAATGATGCCAAGGTTTTCCTGCTTTTAATTAATTTGTGGGCTCAAGTAAGGAGTCAATGCAAGCATTTTCCCCTTTGGGAGGAGGTGAAGCTGTCACCTAAGGGGCGAATGGCACCCAATCTAAGAGGTCAACAAAAATTCAGTAGCCAAGACAAACAGTATTGAATTCAATATTTTTATTCAAAATTATTTTATTTCCTTTAAAATTGAATGTGTTTATGAGGAATGGTATGATTGATTTGATGCATGTAAAAATTCAAAATTAATTTTTAAAATTCCATGATGAACAAAATGTCAACATTTTAAATGAAGAGGAAGTGCCATTCTATCCTTTCAGGACCCTGTCTCCCTCACCTTATACTGACCCTAGAGTCTAGTATACGACACAAACAAAAAGCAACATTTATTAATCAAGTGAAATTTTTGGTTGCTTTAAGTTTATTTTAAAAAGTAAGTATAGGAGTGAGAATAAAGCTTGTTTTCATTTCAGAATGTTTTGACACTTGGTTAAGCAAACTATAAGTTGGCTTTTTCTCTGACGATCAAGGGGAACCACAGTGACATTTCTTGTAAAGGAAATGGATTGGTGCTAAACATTTCTCATCAGGGAAATGCAAATCAAAACCCAGTAAGGCTCGGGTATAGCATGCACTAGACGTTGGGAATGATACCAGCAGTGCAAAATTAAATTAAAAAGCAATAAAAAAAGAAAAAGAAAAAATAAAACAGAGGTAGGTGTAATAGCTCCTACCTGCAATTCCAGCTATTTGGGAGGCAGAGATTGGAGGATTTCAGTTAGAAGCCATTGCAGGCAAAAAGTTAGTGAGATCCTATCTCAAAGAACAAGTAACATGGACACAGTAGCTCAACAGAACACCACCTAACAAGTGTGCAGCCCTGAGTTCAAACACCAGTACCACCAAAAAAAAAAAAAGCATAGCAACCCATGTCTGCAATCCCAGCTACACAAGAGGCAGAAGTAGGCGGATTGTGTTCTGAGTCTGGCCATGGGCAAAAGAATGAGACCCTATCAGAAACTAAAGCAAAAAGGGTTGGGGGTATAGCTGGCAATGGCAAGGCCCTGAGTTCAAAACCCAGTACTACACAACCCCCCCCAAAAAACCCCAAAAAAACCCATCATTAGGGTGATTATAATCAAAAAGTCAGAACATAACAGAGTTGGCAAGGATGTGGAGAAATCAGAACATTTACACACTGCTGGTCAGAATATAAAATGGGATAATTGGTTTGGAAGCCACTGTGGTAGATCCTCAAATAATTAAATGCAGAGTTACTGTGTGACCCATCAACTCCACTCCCTGGTATATACCAAAAGTTATGAAGACATGCATACACAAAAGCTTGTACATGAATATTTACAGCTGCATCATTCATCATAGTCCAAAAGGTTGACACAATGCAAATGCCCATCCACTCATGAGTGGGTAACAGAATGTGAACTATCCAATTAATGGAATATCATGCAACCACCTGATCTTTGCTACAATGTGATCAACCTTCAAAGAATGATGTTGAATGAAAGAACTGAGACACAAAAGGACACACATTGTATGATTCCATCTGTGTGAAATGAAGTAAACCCATAGAAACAAAACAGTATATTTGTGGTTGCCAGTATATGAGTGAAGGTCTCAGAATTTTTTTTGAGATAGGGTCTTGCTGCATTGACACAGCTAGCCCCAAATTTACTATGTAGTCCAAGTTGGGCTTGAATTTGCAATACTACTGACTCAGCCTCCTTAGTGCTAGGATCACAGATGTTTACCACCTTACCTTTTAGGGTTCAGAGTTTCTTGTGGCGGATATAAAGGGTTTTAAATTGGCTGTGCTGATTATTACAAAAACCTATAAATGGGCAAATTATATAGTTTGTAAATTTCTCAATAAATGTTCCCCAAAAGACCATATCTAATCAATGAAAAATATTCAAAAGTTTGATATGATGTAGCATCACTATTCACAAGGAAGGAAAGCATATGGCAGGGCAGAGAGAGATACAGAAATAGAGAAACATAGGGAGAGACAGACAGAATGGAAAGACAGAGGGAAGAGTGATGGGGAAGAATAAATGAGCTTCCTCCCACCATATTCCTGTTAGAAAGCCAGCATCTTCAGGGATTCTAGGGAAAGAGTTTGCTCAGCAAAGACTTCTTCATGGTGGTCTTGAGTTCCTTGTTCCTCATACTGAAGATGATGGGGCTGAGGAAGGGTGTGAGGACTGTGTAGGTGAAGCCCTTCAAAGTGTTTCCTCCAAGAGACTGGGGGTCCTTGGGCTTTAGGTAGATGACAGAAGCAAAGCCATAGTGCACCATCACCACTGTGAGGTGGAATGCACAGGTGGAGAAGGCTTTGTGTCGCCCCTCAGCTGAGGGGGTCCTCAAGATGGCAGCCACAATGAAGGCATAGGAGAGCAGAATGAGGAGGAAGCAGCCCAGAAGGGCTGAGATACACACCAGGCCCAGAACTTTGGCCACTACTGGTACATCTTCTCCACAGGCCAACTTCAACAGAGATGGCACATGGCAGAAGAAATGGTGGATCTCATTGGGTCCACAGAAGGAAAGGTTGAATATGAATGTTGTGACCACAATCCCCATGACAGAGCCACCAACCCAGGACCAGGCCACCAGACAGGCACAGCCACGGGGGCTCATGAGCACATTGTAGTGCAGTGGTTGACAGATGGCCACATAGCGGTCATAGCCCATGACAGTGAGTAGGAAGGAATGGGTGAAGCCAAATGTGAAGGAGAAGAACATCTGCCAGGCACAGGCCAGGAAGGGGATGGAGCGGTGGGGCACAGCAGGTCAGCCAGCATGCGTGGGATGATGGCCAAAGTGTAGAAGATCTCAGAGATGGACGGGGCACACAGGAAGAGGTACATGGGTGTGTGGAGGCTGCGCTCACTCCAGATGGTGGCCATGATGAGCAGGTTGCCCAGGAGTATGAACAAATACATCAGCAGAAACTGCAGGAAGAACATCAGCTGAAGGCGGGGAAAGGTGGAAAAGCCAATGAGGATGAACTCAGACATGAAGGTGAAGTTTACACCAGGTATGGCAGCCATACCTGATGGGAGACAGAAAACATTACTCAGTGTTTAGGAGCACAAGGGCTCCCAGTGAGTTCTGACATGCAAGAACATGTGAGAGGCTCCTTCACCTATCCAAGATATGATTAGTTGACCTGCAAATACGTATTTATGTTATCATCCCTTAGCATTCATAGGGCATTAGGTTCAGCACAGTCCTATCCACCAGATGTCAAAAATTCAGGTGCTCGAATCCCTTTTGAGAATACAGCAGTGTTGCATAGAACCTATGAACATACTCTCAGACTTTAAATCATGTTTAGATGACTTAGAATATTGAACACAATGTATTGTGATATAAGTAGTCATTATACCATATTTTTAAAAGAATTATCACAAGAAAAAAATTGATATTTGCTTAATATAGACTCAGGAATCACAGACCTAACTACATTTTTGAAACACAGATGTGGAACTCATGAATGCAGGAAGAACTGTAATAATGTGCTGAGGTTTAAACAAAATCATGGATCTTAAGTACATGACCTCTGATAAGAACTCAATAAATAGTGCTACTGATAAAAACAATTATTATTACTATTTTTAAATCACAGTGCTAGGACCTCAGAGTTTCTACTCAGTGACATGTCAGTTGAGTCCCCAATTCAAAGGTAGATGACTTGGTTGAGCACTGTGTCTCAAGCCTGTAATCCTAGCTACTTGGAAGTTGTAGATAGGGAGGGTCATGGTTCAATGCCAGCCCAGAGAAAAAGCTCACGGGACCCCTTCTCACCAGGTGGTGTTCCCCTGTCGTCAAAGTTACACAGGAAGTAAAATTAAAGAGAATTATGGTCTAGGCCATCCCAGGCATAAAGCAAGACTTTGTCTCAAAAATAACTAAACTAAAAGGGTTAGGGACTTGGCTAAAGTGGTAGAGCACCTACCTAGCAAGTGGGAGGCCCTGAGTTCAAACCCCAGTACTGCCAAAAAGAAAGAACTAAATGGTAATGAAATTTGAAATGACAACTAAGTCAAATTGATTGTATGCTAGAATATATACTGTATTAGTAGAAAAACTGGCAAAACTTCAGACCTGTAGTCTGCTTAAAATAATTGTGGTGATGTTAAATTCCTGATAATTATACTAGGGTTATGTATTGTACTGCTGAGAGAAGTTATGTGAGAAAAGTACAAGAATTTTCTGTATTGTATTTGCCAATTGTCTCAAGTTGTTTTTTTTAAATGAAAAGTAAAACACAAGGAAGGCACTATTCAAATTAGCACCAAAAATGATTAAGTGTATAGGCTTTAGTTTAACCCAGACCATAGAAGACATCCATGGAAATCAACTAAACCTCTCATGAACAGAAAACATGGCAGATAATTTTTAAAAATCTTGAAATTGAAAGACAACAATAGCCAGATGGTAATTCTCCCACATAGATAATCTCCCCAAAGATGTCCTCGTAAAATATGTAGTTGGAGTTCTTGAGAAAGTGACACACTTATTACAAAACTTCCATGACTAAATAAAGATCCATGAATAACGAGACTAACCTTAACATAGATGAGGGAAAGGAAGCCCTAAAAAGTAGACAAAATGGAAGCCTTAGACAAAGAATCAGGCCTTGATAGGTGAGATCACAGCACACATTTAATAGGCAAAGGAGGAATTGTTCAGAGGAAGCTGTTGAGAAAAGTATCTTTCTATAGTGATAAGAGATACATTCAAAGACAGAATCAAGACTAATAAAGGGCCTAACTGTGGAAGATAAAAATAAAATAACTAAAAGAAATGTTTGCCAGCTTCTTGGGGGGCAAAAGCAGAGGATCATGAGTTTGAGACCAGCCTGAGCAAAATTAGTGAGACACTACCTCAGAAACAAAAACTTCCAGGAACTGGTGACTCATCCCTGTAATCCAAAGTATTTGGGAGGTTGAGATCAGGAGGATCTTGGTTTGAATGCAATCCAAGCAAAAAGTTCTAGAGGCTCCATCTCAACCAATAGGTGGGCATGGTATGCACCTGTCACCCAGCTATGGTGGGAAGTACAAAATAACAAGACTGCAGCCCAGGCCAGCCTGGGCAAAAAGAGTGAGACCTTATTTCAAAAATAACCAGAGAAAAACAGGCTGGAAGCTTGGCTCAAGAGGTAGAGTGTCTGCCTAGCAAGTGTAAAACCCTGAGTTCAAACCCCAGTACTCAAAAACAAGAGGAAAGAAAACATTTAAAATAATAAGCAAATAAATAAAATAAATGTTGGATGATTGTTTTTCATTGTGGGGACTTCTTAAAAATCAAATCAAACTATTAAAAAAAGAAAAGCTTGAGCCAAAAAGTAAATTAAAAAGGTGATAAACACCAATATTGACATGACAGATCTCTTAAACAAAGAGAATCATGGATAAAGTTAATACTTGACAGTCTGAAAGAAGATACGTGCAGTGTTAAAACACCAGTAATCCTAGATACCAGGAGGCAGTTCAAGGTTAGCCCAGCCAAAAAGTTAGTAAGACACCGTCTCAACAAACAAGCTGTGTATACTGGCAAATACTTGTGATCCCAGCTACTCAGGAGGCATAAGAAGGAGGATCACCATCTGAGGAAGCCCTGAGCAAAGAGTGAGACCCTATATGAAAAATAATGTAAAGAAAAAAGGGCTGGAAGCATGGCTCAAGACCTGAGAACTTGTCTAGCAAGTGCAAGGCCTCAGTTCAAATCCCAGTCTGACAAAATATATTTTTTAAACCACAAGACTAATATTGAAACTATACAAAGAATGTCCACAAACCAACAAGAAAAACAGACTGCAGTTGGGGTAGAAAATGGACAAGAGTAATCCCAGGCAATCTGCAGAAAAGGAAGTACAGTAGGTTAATAGCAAAATCAAACACGCAACTTGGAACAATAAAGTAAGGAAAGAAAAAGAATGAAAAACCACAAGGAAGTGACATCATCTTTCATCAGTGCAAGAAAATTTAGGAAGCTGGATGCTGCTACAGGTTGGCCTACACTAAAGCCGACAAATTTTTATTTACTTCAAAATAACACTAGAAGAGACTGGGCTTTTCCAACCTGTGGAAATCATAAATGCTTGAGGACATGGATACGATGTTTACCCTGATTTGATCTTTCCACATTATATACATAAATCAAATTATCACACTGGACACCATAAATGTATACAAACATTGTTGGTCAAGTGAAAAAAAAACATAAGGCAGCCATTCCATCAAGGACCTGGTAGTTCATCATCAAATTCCAGGACACTTACTCTATGACCCATACACACAGCTCCTGGAAATCCACTTGAAGACACTTCTCACACAGGTAAAGGGATGTGACCAAGGACACTCACTGCAGCATTGTGTGGGATGGCACAGAGTTGGGGCAGCCTGAAGAACCTCACAAGCTGGGAAAGTGGGGGAGTAAAAGTGGGGTGAATGCACATCATGAAATCCAAGGAAAATCTAGGACCCACAAACTTGACATCAATACAGTAAAATCGATGACACATTTCTGAGTGCAGAAAGGAGATCTTAGCACTGAATAATGTGTGTGCAACAGGACCTATGTTGTAAGAATCCAGGCAAACAGAAGGACACACTTTGAATGAATTATGACACGTGCATGGGGAGTGGGAACAGGAGTAGCAAATGAGAAGAGATAAGTATAAATTAATAAAATAGGGTTCTCACAGTTTGCAGATCAACAAGGATAAAATGTCAGTTGTTGACAAGTAAAATGAACTCAAAAGCCTGCCATTCAAGTTCACTAAAAATGTGTGAATATATATATATATATATTGTTTTTTATACAGATATAAATGTATCATTGACTGACTCAAGCTACTGTCTCGACAAGTTTCCAAATGTTCCCCATGGGACAAGGTTTTCTCCAATATCACAAAGTTGACCAAAAGCCTGCCTGGAGGACAGTTGCTATGTGTTCTTTCTTGGCAAAGGTCAGTCTAGTGCTTGTGTTGTAGGACCCAGAATGTCACCTGGGAGATGGACAATTTGACTCCACTCAAGGAAGGGTCATCACACATGTGAAAGAAACATGCATGGGCTAGAGGGAACTTGGCCAGCTAAACGAATAACTTTAACACCAGCCACAACTCATTCTTCCTATTCCTCATTCCTCCCTCCTTCAGCCACCATCTCTGGACCACACTCCGTGGCTGTCCTCCATGGGAACCCAGTCCCAGCTTTGCCCCTGGGTCCTGATCGCTGACCATTGTGCCTGCCCATTGTCTTCCTCTTCTCCAGCCCTCCTCATTTCACAGGGACAAATAATTCTCGGAGACAACAGCAGGTTGTGGAGTTGTGCAGAACTTGAGCTAAAACCACAATTCTCATTGTGTGTTGGGATAAGCAGTGTGAGATTCCCATGGGATTGTCACACCAAGTGCTCAGCACAAATTTCTGAAAGCTTGACAGCTGACACTGTTATCACTGCTGTCATCTATCACCATTGCTGATGGTAGTCTGTTGAGCTGGTCCTCACTTATCATTCCCTGACAGGTGACCCATGTTGGTGCTGTAACTATCCAGAACGTCAATCTCATATGAGGCTAATTTTTCCTGACACTGTGAATGTCTCCCAACTCTCAGCACCTCAAGGCAGGAGTCCTGCTCATAAATGCACAGATGCTACTAATAATTAGTTTCTCAGGTCCCTTTCTCCATGGAATGTTGTCCAGGCTACACTTTCCCCAAAAAACCTCTTGATGAGGCTGTCCAAGGGGGATCTCAAGTTCTCTGCAGGTACCTGGATCTATGTGAGGATAAACCCACAGTCCTTTTCATTGCTGCAGGCTACCAGACAGCTCTAAGCTGGTGCATATGCAAGCAGGCTCCCAGATCCTGTCCCAGTGCCCTGGTTTCTCAAGGGACACTATTCAGCCCATGGAGCAGTCTCTGCTCATGCACCTGTATTATAGCGCTAAGATGTGCACAGGTGCAAAAGCAGGCAGAGTTCCACAGAGACCCAGGAACCCTGGTTCGAAAATATACACTGGCAATGACACTCAGTGAACACTCAGCCAGACATGATAACAATGTCCTTTATTCTGCATATATCTACCTAGCATGGATAAAGGCCCAGTGCTCATTTGAAAAAGGAATAAACTAGGGGCACACATCAGCCACATGTCCAAAAGCTTTGTGTTGGTTGACCAGTGCCCCCCCACACACACCCAGAATTCATGTCCACTTGTAACTTCACAATGGTACCTTGTTTGGAAACAGGGTCTTTGCAGGTTTAATTCAGGAAGAGATCTTGAGATGAGATTGTCATGGATTAGGTTGGGCTCTAAATCCAACAAGTAGAAAAGCAGATGACACAGAGAAGAGGAGACGTGAAAATGGAGAGAGAGGTCGGAGTGATACAAACACCTGGCTGAAGAGGCAAGGGAGAATTTTTCCTTAGTCTTCAGATGGAGCCTGGCCCTGCTGACACTTTTGTTTCAGAATTTAACCTCTGGGGGTGGGGAAAGAAAAAGGGAGAAGGAGAATTTCCCTTGTTTTAAGTTACCAGGGTGTAGTAGTAACTTGCAAAAGCAGCTACAAGAATCTAATAGAAGCCTGGTGCCAGTGGCTCATGCCTGCAATCCTATCTACTCAGGAGGCAGAGATCGGGAGGATTGTGGTTCAAACCATCCCCAGCAAATAGTTCAAGAGATCCTATCTCGAGAATACCCAACACAAAACAGGGCTGGTGAGAGTGGCTCAAATGGTATAGCACCTGCCTATCATGTATGAAGCCCTGAGTTCAAACCTCAATACCACATTTTAAAAAAGAATCTAATATAGATGCACATACAACCCCACACACACTCACCTACAGTGCAAGCATAATCACACCAACATGCAGAATGACACAAACTTGTCGGTCTGCCTCATAAATGCCCTCCCCCACCCCAGCAAGGGGAATGCACTCCACCTCAGAATGGACCCTGGAGACTCAGCTTGGAGGTGCATTGCTTGGGGAGGGCAGACCTCCCCTCCATGTTATTCCACTGTCCTCTCTTTCCCCAAATCAGGGCCTCTTACTACTCCAGTTTTCACTGATCCTCATGCCTTCTGCCTTCCAGCACCCAGAGCACTTACCAGTTCAGCCTGGAAACCAGCTCTGAAAACAAGGCTTCACTTACCTTCCTTGCAGACCCTTGGGGATGCCCTGAAGCCCACTGTGGGGTAGACTGTGGGCAGAGCACTAAAGTCAAAGTGAAGGAGCAGGTTTATCTCTGCAGGTGTCTTTCCCAGTGGTGGGTTCCCAGAGGCCTCAACACAACCTGTCTAGGGATGAAGAATGCACAGTCCTTAGAGTCCAGGAGATGGTTGGTGAGCTGAAAATGTGCCTGCCATTCCTCCCATCTATCTCCCATTATCTTTGTATTTCCTCTCCTCATCTTCCTGTTTTATCTTTCTTCCATCTTTTCTTCTTCCCTCCCTCCTTCCTGGGACCACTTTCTCCCCACCTCTCTCTCACACCTGCCTCAGTTTAGACACTACTCCTCCCAGAAAATATCATCTGTCCTCCATCACAGTCCTATAGGGTATCGAGAGTAGCTGTGCTTCTCAAAGTCTAAGCTTTTGTCAGGAGGACATCCCTCTCTCAACAGGTCCTGGCAAAGGAGTTTGAAGTGTAGATGTCTTGTCCTCAGACAAAATATCCTCTATGGTTGACTCTGGAAAGACAGACACAAATCCTCCCTTCACGTTTTCACGTAGGTTTCTGTGAATCACCATTTGTTCATTGTATTATATCCAGTTTCTCTAAGTATATTTGTGAACTACACAGGATATTTTTAGAAGGCTTATACTCCAATAGTCAAAAACTTTGAAAATCTTGTTAATTTTCCTATATAGTAACTAATTTCTACTTGTAATGTGATAGTAATTTCAACGTCATTATGCCAGAAATTGAACTGGTTTTTTAATAAATAACTCCATAGTTTAAAAAAAGAACTTTACTGTCATGTTAATCTCTATTTTTGATGGGGTGGTGAAGGAATGGTCGCCTGCCTGCCTAGCAAGTGTGAAGCCTTCAGTTCAAACCCCAGCACCATCAAAACAAAAATGACTGTGGTAATTTGTCAAAATAAGGCTTTTTTGAAATGTTTGAGAACCATATTATATAGATAAAGCTGACAGACCAAAACAGTGAAATAATAGCTAAAATTTAATGACAGGAGTAATTGCCCAAAGAACAAAGGCAAAATGAAGACATTTGCAGGAAAAAAAATTTGGAAAGTTTTCACCAGAGGAAGTTCTGAAATATGTACTTCCAGAAGGCAAATATACCAGTAGCAATAAGAAAATGCAAAAAAAGGTAAAAATTTAGGTAAATCTAGGAATTATTTTGTGTAAAGGAAAGAAGTGTCTAATTGTACATAAAGCACTGAATGAAAATACTGGATAATAATGTATACAAGGAAGGGTGTTGGAAAACAAGGCTAAAGCTAATGAATATCCATCCATTGTTTGGGACAGGATGCAACATACTGTTTATACACGTATAGCATAACTGTCTACAGAGAAAATCCAAAAGAAGCAGCAAAATAACTAATTGAAATCATGAATGAATTAGAAAGAAGATACAAGACTGTCACACAAAAATCAAGTGTTAAACTGGACATGGTGGTACATGCCTGTAATTTCAGCACTCAGGAGACTGAAGGAGGAAGATAATGAGTATGAGGCAAGCCTGTACTACAAAGTGAGAGCATGTCTCTAAAAATATCTGAACATCAGTGGCTCACACCTGTAATCCTTGCTTCTCAGAGGGCAGAGATCAGGAGGATCTAAAGCCAGCCTGGGCAAACAGTTTCTGAGACCCTAGCTTGAAAAAAGCCTATCACAAAAAGGGGCTGGTGGTGTAGCTCAAGGTATAGGTCCTCAATTCAAACCCTAGTACCACAAAAAAGTACCTAAAAATAATAAAATGAACAAAGATCAAGAGTACATTTTAAAAAACATTTTGAAAATGCAAATGTTTAAACCTGATACCACTTAGAAAGGCATCACAAAAATAAAACACAAGGGAAAAGAGATGTTACATTGAACAGAAGTGGCCCACCAGCATCAGGCTCAGAATTGAAACCAAAAATTAACTTGCAACATGGTTCCACATTCTTTCAGCTGCCTCATCAGGCCAGCTGTATAAAGAGGCTAAGGAGAAGAACAAAGCAAACTAAGTGAATGCCCTAGCAACTGGCACCTAGCACTATGGCGGGTGGAAGGGAATTCTCCACTTGGGGGAGTTAAAGTTGACAGAGAAAGAATTACAGCATAGTAAAGAAGACTGCACATTGCAGAAAAAGAGTGAATGAACAGGTGATCTGGAGTCTGCACAATGAGGTAGCTCTGGAGAACAAATATATTGAAGGTCAGAGCAAACCTTGATTGCGATAGCCAAGAGCCATCTGGGAAAGGTCCTATTGTTAGGGAATGAAATGCCCTGGGATCACCAAACCAGGCAGAATCACACTCCAGGCTCCCTATGTACACCCAAGCTTTCTGCACTTACTGAGATGCAATGGCCATGTGAACCATTTGTGGCTCTTGAGGAGTGTCTCTGACACAAGCACCCATACAGTTTTATGTTTTATGGGCTGTGAGAGAAATGGAGTGCAGTACAGCCAATCAGCAACACTGCCCTCTGTATTGGGATGCCATGCCAGATGTGTATTTTTTCTCAAGGGAGTGGGATTTTGAGATTTGCTAGGGTGGACACTAGGTAATCATTCACTCCCCACAAGCCTCCCATCCAATACCAATTGGTGCTTCTGTTGCTCTCCATACCCTTGCTGAATTCCAGCAATGCACTGAGTTTGGACTATGGTAATATTCCTAAGCACACAGTCTGAAAAGGTTCAGGGTACATTTACACCTGCATGGAATGTTCACCTTCTGTCAAGCCTTGGTTGGCGAGAAGTGTGCCCTGCAAGATGACATATGCCACAGCTGAATATGCAACCTAAAAGACTCCAGAGAGAAAATTTCTCAGGTGTCCTCAGCATTGTCCTAAAATGTTCAGTGAGAAAGGTGACTTGCAGTCTATAGCCTGCTGTACCTTATTTGGTGACATCTGAGACAAATTAGAAGTACTTGCATGAGTGACTGACAATCTCCCTGGCAGATTCCAACCTTAGAAGACCTGAAAAGAAGTGCTATCACCCAGAGGAACTTTGGCTAGTTTATTTTTCCCTATCTATTCTTTTATCTTTATTAGTGAGTTCTCATAGTTTTTCTTTTATCTTTTTTTGTTTGTTAGTAAAGCAGGATAGTTTTTAAGATTGAAAGTATAAAGTGGGAGAATAGATGCCCCAGATGTGGGAGGGGTCCCAAGAAAGGGTGCCCCATTCCTTTTCTTATTTCATTATTTTTTTTCTATAAATGGACTTTTCCTCCTCTCTGTCATTTTCCCTTCTTGCATTTTATCCCCTTTTGTTATTTCTATTTAAAAAAATTTTTCCTATGCATTCTACTTTGTGGTTTTTGTCTATCTATTTATTCTTCAGTGATTCTTCTCCCACCCATCCCCTTTCTGGTCCTGGGGATCAAACTGAGGGCTTTTTGCCCATTAGGCCAGTACTCTGCCTAGCAGATATACAACCAGCTCAACTGAGAGTAATTTAACCCAAGGCCATCAAACCCAGTGATTGGTACTCTGGTGTTTGCTTTAAACTAAGGGAAATCCTAGCTACTTGGGACGCAGAGATTTGAAAGATATTTGAAATCCCAGCTTTATGGGGAATCACAAAAAGGAAGGTCAAAGAGCAGGCCATCCTTGGGATAAAGCAAAAGTCTACCTCAAAAATAACCAGTGCAAAAGGACTGGGGCATGGGTCAAGTGCAAGAATGCCACCTAGCAGTCATCCCTGGACACTGAATTATTGGGAGGAGATGCCAAATGCATATTTTTTCTCAAAGGAGTGGGAGGCCCTGAGATCAACCCCAGTACTGCCCCAAATCAGCAACACAACAATAAAAACCAGTGGGGATATACCAACTAGCTGTATCAAACCTTTCAGCACAACTGGAGCAGCACATATCAGAATCACTTTCAATAAAATACCAATGTGAACAGTGCCCATGGAATACACACCTCCTAATAGGGGTTTCCATGCCTATTGTAGGACTTAGCTCAGAGCATGTTCCCCACATATTCTCTGTTCTATATCACACAATCCTAAATTACCAGAAGACTCCACTCTTGGGAGACATAGGAGAACATGAGTTTCCCAGGCATTCACATAGAATGCGTTTTGTCACGATTCACTAATCACAGCTGAGAAGCCACAGGGAGATTATACAATAAAGTCCAACTGGAATTAAAAGAACACTAGAAAACATGCCAATCCTCCAAGACACATAAGAGAATGAGGGATATTTATCCCAACAGAGAGCAATGTATGTGTCAGCAGTCATATACAAGAATATGGCACCTTTTAAAACTCATAATTCTGTAAGAATGAATTCGAAGCATATTGAAATGGATGAAGTGCCAGATTACGAATTCAAAAGATAATTTTTAAAGATTAATGAACTCTAGGAGAATGCATATAAATAATGGAAGACTATGTTGTACATGAATCAGAAACCTAGAAGGAAATAGAGATTTTGAGAAAGAACCAAACAGAAGTCTTGCAAAACAAAAACTGTGTCAGTCAAATAAAACTTCAGTTCAAAGCCACAGCAATAGACTAGATCAAGAAGAACAAAGAAGCCAGGTGCCAGTGGCTCACGCCTGTAATCCTAGCTATTGAGGAGGCAGAGATTGGAGGATTTTGGTTCAAAGCCAGCCAGGGAAAATAGTTCATGAGATCCTATCTTGAAAAAACCCATCACAAACAAGGGGCTGGTGCAGTGGCTCAATGTGTAGGCCCTGAGTTCAAGTCCCAGTACTTCAAAAAATTTTAAAAACAGCATGGAACATCAAAGAAAAAAAGAGAAGTCCAATGAACTATAACGTTAAGACCGTGACAAAGAAAAAAGGGAAGAAACAATGAACATAACATACCAGACATCTTCGTCGCCATTCAAGGACCACAGTTGCACGCCATCATAATATATGACAGAGAAGAGTTTAAGATAAAGAAACCGAAATCCTATACAAGGAAATAATAGCTGACATTTCCCCAAATCTTTGTAAGATTACAGATTTTGTTGTTTCAGATTATTATTGATTGAATGATTGCTGGTTACTGGAGTTTGAACTCAGGGCCTCACAATTGCTAGGCAGGCAGTCTACCACTTTGAGAAACTTCACCAGACCTCCCCAAAATCTTGGGAAACATTTGGACATCCAGGTAATGGAGTCATTTAGAACCCCAAAGAAGAGATGTCAGGGAAGTTTTCCCTGTCCCAGGAGCTGATGCTTCCCCCTCCATCACCACTGTTCTCCCCACCCACTTTTTTTGTGGTACTGGGGATTGAACGTGGGGCCTTCACCTTGAGCCACTCCACCACCCCTCCTTTAGAGATGGGTTTTTTGAGAAAGGGTCTTGCAACTATTTGCCTGTGCTGGCTTGGAACCGTTATTCTCCTGATCTCTGCCTTCTGAATAGCTAGGATTACAAGCACGGACCACAGGCACTTGTCACTTCTCCCATTTTTGAGAACTATTTGCTCAGGGATGGCTTGGAAATGCAATCCTCCTGATATCTGCCTCTTGAGTAGCTAGGATTATAAGGTGTTAGCCACCCATACCAGGCTTGTGGTTATGGTTTTTGAGGTTGTTTCTTTTTTTATTTTTTTGGCAGTAGTGAGGTTTGAATTCAGGGTTTTGAACTTGCAACACAGATGCTCTACTGCTCTGGTTATTTTCGAGACGGGATCTCCCAAACTATTTGTCTGGGCTTAACTCAAAGGTGATCCTCCCAATCTCAGCCTCCCAAATAGCTAGGATTACAACAATGAGCCATCAGTTACTGGTTTCCTACTCCTTTTATACAGGTATTCATCCCACTAGTGGATATCAGGATGTGCAAGCTGGCAGCACAGTGATGTCAAGTGTACAACTACTCACAGCAAGAAAGAAAGTAAAGCAAGAAAAGTAACTTTGATATGAGTGTATAGACTGAGATTCCTCCCAGATGCTGTGAGAGGCTCCAAACCGATACCTCAGTCTGCTCCACAGGAGAGGTCCTAGGGGCTTCTACTCAATGGAAACACAAAGGGACCAGGCACAGGGCAGCTGTGTGCAGCTGATGACGCTCAGTTCTATAGCCCTGGGTCACAAGAGAACTGCCAGATGATCCAAATGTTCTGATGAGGCGCCAGTGCCTAAGGGACAAAAAGAGAAGTAAAATCAATACAAACAAAACAAAAAGGATCAAGAGATTCTTCTCTGCCCTCCTCTCATATGAAATGTGCATAGCCAAATATTCAGCACCCTTTGAAAAAGGAAAAAGGATGCAATACTGTCTGTTAGAACTGTGCCACGAGCAATGAATCATTGATAATGCTGCAGAAAGGCGAATTCGGTGCTGTGGGATATGGGCTGGGATGAGGATGTTTCAGGATTGATGGTTAGGCCAAAGAGGCGCTGGATTAGGAGGTGACGGTGGTTGTATTGAAGACTGCTTTTCACTTACTTGGAAAGTTGGGGACAAAAGCGTGGACCCACAGGAGGAAGGCAGCCTGGGGTGGGCATGGACCACACATCCTCCCATCTCCACATGCCCGCTCACCTCCCCGTCATCCACAAGTAGGGAGAGCGTTAGGCCCGCGCCCTGTCCTACAGCCCCTCCCCCAGCCATAAGGCGCTAAAGGTCGCGTCCCCAACCGCCAAGGCCAGAGGCGACCCCGGTCCAGCTGCCCTCCAGGACTCACCGACGCGGAGTGGGGAGACGCCAACCGCTTGCTACAAACTGCCGCCCTTCTCCTTCAGGACGCTGACCTGCGCCCCATATCCTTGGTTTTAGCGTGCCGGGCGACCTCCATGTAATTTGCTTGAGCCTGACAAGTCACCTGAACGTCCTCAACAGAGGACACAGCCTGGACACAAGTCCTAGTTGTTCTCTGACAGCGACTGTCAGTTTAAAACCCGCCCCAGATCGCTGAAGCCCGCCCCGTGGCCTCTGCTTCTGTGTCCGATTGGGCAGCCTACATGCCGTGCCTCCAATCGGCAGAACTCGACGCTCTGAGTGACATGTGATCGCACCAATCCATAGCTGCATAGCTGAGGGCGGTAACCATGACGAGGTCGAGACTGCGTCTTCCGGAGGGTGGACCCGGCTTCATCATAGAACAGGTGTAGTCACCATACTGAAGGTGACAGAGGATTAGGAATCATACAAGAGGACAGGAGACGTGAAGAGCTGAAGTGGGAACCTTACAGAAATTCACTTGGATTTTCTTCCACATAGTGTTGGTGGCTAAGTGAAAAGGGCGTCCTAGGAGCAATACTCCTGGATGAAGTCCCCTTTAATTCTGGTTTTAGCTGCTGGTAAAAGACTGGCTGTTAGACAAACGTCCAGACAGCGCTACGGACGAAATCCCAGCATCCCCATCAGCGCCTCAGAGGCAGCGCAAACCACCGTCCTGCCTGGCGGCTCCAAGTGGCCCAACCTGCCTGGCGCTAACCTGCTACAGGACGCCATCCCTAGGCTGCAAGTCTAGTTGTCACAATGGTTACCATGGCCACCTCTCTGACGCCAGCTCAGCGTCAAGAAGCATTCCTGTCGCCATTTCGCTGTTTGCTTCCTCACGCAGATCCGGACCCATTCAGTTACAGTTGTCTGAGAAATAATTTTGTGCTGTTCACTGACAGTCCTCAGAAGCTCATACAGCCTTTTCGGAGACACGTGGAGCTTTCCGTGCAGGAAGGATATGTAAATCTAGACATGACATCAACTTTCTCCACTTTGAAAGCCTGCACGCCTCTAGGAGATTCCATGTCAGCCAGGTGCCTGTGGCTCCCGCCTGGAATCCTAGCTACTCAGGAGGCAGAGATCAGGAGAATCGGGTACGACTTCAGCCCAGGCAAGTAGTTCTCCAGACCCCATCTGGAAAGAACCCATCACAAAAATAGGACGGTGCAGTGGCTGAAGGGGTGGGCCTTGAGTTCAACTCCAAGTACCCCAAGTAACCAAACAAAGAAACAAGCAAACAAAAAATTGATTTACTTTGAGGCTACTGTACACGGAATTGTTTTTGTATATTCTTTCTCTGTTTGTTCTTTATTAGTGTATAGAAATGCTAATGATTTTTCTGAGTTGATTATATCTTGCTACCTTGATATAGCTATTGATGGGGTCTAGGAGCTTTTGAGTAGAGGTTTTTGGGTCTTTAAGGTATAGGGTCATATCATCTACAGTTCTTTACCTAATTGTATTCCTTTTATTCCTTCTTCTTGCCTAATTGCTTTGGCTAGGAATTCCAGTACTATGTTGTATAGGAGTGGAGATAGTGGGCATCCTTGTCTTGTTCCTGATTTTAGAAGGAATGGTTTCAGTTTTTCTCTGTTAAGTATAATGCTGGCTGTAGGTTTGTCATATATAGCTTTTATAATGTTCAGGTACTTTCCTTCTATTCCTAGTTTTCTTAGGGCTTTTATCATGAATGGTGTTGGATCTTATCAAAAGCTTTTTCTGCATCTATTGAGATGATCAAGTGGTTTTTGTCCTTGCTTCTGTTAGTGTGGTTTATTAAGTTTATTGATTTTCATATGTTGCACCACCCCTGCATTCCTGGGATGAAGGTCATGGTAAATGATCTTTTTGATGTGTTGTTGAAATTGGTTTGCCATTATTTTATTGAGGATTTTTGCATCAATGTTCATTAAGGAGATTGGCCTAGAGTTCTCCTTTTTGTAGGTGTCTTTGCTTGGTTTTGGGATGAGTGTAATACTGGCTTCATAAAATTTGTTGGGCAGCTTTCCTTCCCTTTTATGTCATGCAACAGTTTAAGGAGGTTTGGTATCAATTGTTCTTTAAAGGTCTGATGTAATTCAGCAGAGAATCCATCAGGTCCTGGACATTTCATTTTAGGGAGACTCTTGATTGCTGCTTAATTTCATTTTGTGTTATAGGTCTATTTGGGTAATTAATGTCCTGTTGGTTCAGTTTTGGATGATCATAAGTATCTAGAAATCTGTCCATTTCTTTAAGATTTTCGAATTTATTTCAATATAGGTTCTCAAAGTACTCTCTGATTATTTCTTGGACTTCCAAGGTGTTTGTTGTTATCTCCCCTTTTGAATTCCTGATTTTACTAATTTGGGTTTTTTCTGTCCTCTTTTAGTCAGGTTTGCCAGGGGTCTATCGATCTTGTTTATTTTTTTCAAAGAACCAGCTTTTTGTTTCATTAATTCTTTGTATGGTTTTTTGGTTTCTATTTCATTGATTTCCGCTCTTATTTTTATTATTTCTCTCCTTCTATTTGTTTTGGGATTTGCTTGTTCTTGTTTTTCTAAGAGTTTGAAATGTATCATTAGGTCATTGATATGAGATCTTTCAGTCTTTTTAATATAGGCACTCATTGCTATAAACTTTCCTCTCAGGACTGCCTTTGCTGTGTCCCATAGGTTTGGTACGTTGTGTTTTCATTTTCATTGACTTCCTGGAGCCTTTTAATTTCCTCTTTTATTTCATCAATGACCCATTGTTCATTAAGTAATGGGTTATTCAGTTTCCAGCTGTTTGCATGTTTTTCGTTTTTACTTTTGTTGTTGAGTTCTAGTTTTATTGCATTGTGATCAGATAGCATGCATGGTATAATTTCTGTTTTCTTATATTTTCTGAGGCTTGCTTTGTGCCCTAGGATATGATCTGTTTTGGGGGAAGGTTTCATGGGCTGCTGTGAAAAATGTACATCGTATAGAAGTTGGATGAAATGTTCTGTACACATCAACTAAGTCCATTTGATCTATGTTATGTTTTAGATCTAGGATTTCTTTATTGATTTTTTCTTGGGTGACCTAGCTATTGATAATAGTGGGGTGTTAAAGTCTCCCGCTACCACTGTATTGGAGTTAATATTTGTTTTTGGGTCCTTCAGGGTATGTTTGATGAAATTGGGTGCATATAGGTTGATAATTGTTATTTCCTTTTGGTCTATTTCCCCTTTTATTAGTATGGAATGTCCTTCTTTACCTCTTTTGATCAATGTAGGTTTGAGGTCTACTTTGTCTGAGATAAGTATTTCTACTCCTGCCTGTTTTCGGGGGCCATTGGCTTGGTAAATCTTCTTCCAGCCTTTCATCCTAAGCCTATGCTTATTTCTATCAATGAGATGGGTCTCCTGTAAGCAACAAATTGTTGGATCTTCCTTTTTAATCTAGTTCATCAAATGGTGTCTTTTGATGGGGGAATTAAGTCCATTAACATTAAGTGTTAGTACTGATCGGTATGTGGTGATTTCTGTCATTTAGTTGTCTTAGTTGTTTGAAGGTTTGATTGTGGGTACCTAAATCATTGTTACTCTCTACTTTCTTGCTTTTTCTTTTCCTGTACTTTGGTGGTGCCTGCCCTTTCAAGTGTGTGTGCAGAATCCCTTGAAGAATCTTTTGCAGTGGTGGCTTTATCGTCATATATTGTTTTAGTTTTTGCTTATCATGGAAGACTTTTATTGCTCCATCTATTTTGAATGATAGTTTTGATGGGTAGAGTATCCTAGGGTTGAAGTTATTTTCACCCAGTGCCCGGAAGACCTCACCCCACGTTCTTCTTGCTTTTAATGTTTCTGTTGAGAAGTCTGCTGTGATTGTGATGGGTTTACCTTTGTATGTTATTTGTTTTTTCCCTCTTAAAGACTCGAATATTCTTTCTCAAGACTCTGTACTTGTTGTTTTAATGATAATATGTTGTGGGGTAGATCTATTTTAGTCAGGTCTGTTTGGTGTTCTGGAGGTTTCCTGTACATGTATGGGCATAGTTTTCTCTAGATTTGGGAAATTTTCTGTTATTATTTTGTTGAGTATATTACACATTCCTTTTGGTTGCACCTATTCTCCTTCTTCAATGCCCATGATTGTCAGGTTTGGTCTTTTGATGGAGTCAGTAAGTTCGTGCATTTTCTTTTCATGTGTCCTGAGTTGTTTAACTAATAGTTCTTTGGTTTTTCCATTAATTACCATTTCATTCGCGTTCTGAGATTCTGTCTTCTGCTTGTTCTAGTCTGCTGGATCGGCCTTCCATTTTGTTTTGCATTCCTGTTTCGTTCTTTTTTCTTAGGTTTTCCATATCATGAGTCACTTTCTCTTTAATATTGTCTGTTTTCATCTTGAGTTCATTTATATCTCTTATGGTGTTCTTTGTTTCACTTTGGTGCCTTTACCTTATGGTCATTTTATTCTAAATAGAAGTTTACCCAGGTGAATCCTTAGGCTGATGGTGAGCTAAACAGGCATTAGAAACACAGAGGGTAATAATAATAATAATAAAATAAAATAAATAAAATTTATTTTCCAAGTTCAAAAGCAATAAAGTTTCAGTCTTAATAGATTTGGTGTTAGTCCTTCAGCATCCAGTGTTGGTGTCTGAGTAGTAGTTCTGTTGCTGTGTCATCAAAGTTCAAGTGCAATAAAGTTTCAGTCTCATCAAAAGGATTACCAGCATGAGCCACTTGTGCCCGTTGTTGTTCCCCTATTGTTTGCTTTGTACAATCTTTTTTCTTTAAATAGCTTTGGATTTATCTTCCACATATGAGAGAACACGTGTCTTTTGTGTTTCTGAACCTGGCTAACTTCAATTAACATGGTGTCCTCCAATTGCATCCATTTACCTTTACACCCCATGTCATTCTTCTGTGGGGTTGAGTAATACTCCCTTAGCTGTTGTGAATAGTACTGTGATAAACATGGCTATACAGGTGTCTTTATTGTATCCTTTTTTAATGTTCTTTTGGGTAGATGCCCAGAAGCTGTATGACTGGATGGTATGCTATGGCATTTCTATCTCTGGGTTTTTGAGGAATCTCCATATTGTTTTCCATAATGGTTGTACTAATTTGCATTCCCACCATCAGTGTGTAATGGTTCCTGTTTCACCACATCCTCGCCAGCATTTGTTGTTGGTATTACCCCTGATTCTGGCCATTGTAACTGGGGTGAGATGAAATCTAAGTGTTGTTTTGATTTGCATTGTTTTTATAACCAGGAAATATGAACACTTTTTCATGTTTTTACTGCTCATTTTACCGCTTCCTTTGAGAATTCTCAGTTTAATTCATGTGCCACTTTCTTTATTGGGATGTTAATTGTTTGGGGGCTGAGTTTTTTTAGTTGTCTGTGGATTCTGGATATTAGACCCTTGTCAGATGAATAGCTGGCAAAGATTTTCTCCCATACTGTGGGCTGTCTCTTGAGTCTGGTGATTGTTTCTTTTGCTGAGCAGAAGCTCTTTAGTTTAGTCTAGTCTCATTGGCTCATTGTTTCTCTTAGATGCTGAGCCTTTGGAGTTCTGTTTAGAAAGTTATTCCTTATACCAATCTGTTCTAGTATATTTCCTACTACTTCTTGGAGTTATTTCAAAGTTTCAGGCCTTATATTAAGGTCTTTGGTCCACTTGGAATTGATTTTGGTGCAGGGCGAAAGACAGGGAACTAGTTTTAGTCTTCTACATGTGGATATCCAGTTTTCCCAGCAGGATTTGTTGAAGAGGCTCCCTTTTCTCCATTGTGTGTTTTGGGCTCCTTCATTGACAGCGTATGGATTTTCTATTCTGCTCCATTGTTCTTCCTTTCTGTTTTTATGCCAATACCATGTTGTTTTTATTGCTATGCTTCTGTAGTATAGTTTGAGGTCACTATTGTGATCCCTCCAGCACTGGATTTTTTTGCTCAGAATTGCTTTGGCTATTTGAGGTCTTTTATACTTCCATATGTACTTCACAATATTGATTTTATATTTCTGTGCAGAATGTCCTTGGAATTTTGATGGGGATAGCATTGAACATGTAGATTGCTTTTGGTAGTATAGCTCTTTTCACAATGTTGATTCTACCAATCCATGAGCATGAAAGGAGTCTCAATTCTTCTGAATCTTCAGTTTCTCTCTTCAGTGGTGTGTAATTTTCATTAAAAAGTACATTGGTGTCTTATGTTGAATTTATTCTGAGGTACTTTATTGTTTTTGAGGCTATTATAAATGTGATTGTTTCCCTGATTTCTTTCCCAGTCTGTGTATTGTTGGCATATAGAAAAGTTACTAATTCATATATATTAATTGGTATCCTGCTACTTTGCTGAAAAAACTTATGATTTCTAATAACATTTTGGTAGAGAGTTTGAGGACTCTTAGGTACAGGATCATGTCATCTGGTAATAGGGATGGTTTGGCTTCTTCCTTCCCTATTTGAATTCTTTTTATTTCTTGCTCTTGTTTTATTACTCTGGCTAGGAATTCCAAAACTCTATTGAATATGAGTGGAGAAAGCAGACAGCCCTTTCTCATTCCTGACTTTAAGGGGTATGGTTTTAGTTTTTCTCCATTTAGTAGGATGTTGGCTCTAGGTTTGCAATGTATACCCTATGTTGTGTTGAGGATCATTCCTTCTATTCATAGTTTCTTCAGAGTTTTTATCATAAAAGTGTGCTGGATTTTATCAAAGGCTTTTTCTGCATTGATTGAGAGAATCAGGTGGTTCCTGTCTTGCCTTCAGTTTGTATGCTGTATAACATTGATTGATTTTCATAAGTTGAACCATCCTTACATACCTGATTGAAACTGAATTGGTCATGGTGAATTATCTTTTTGGTGTGTTGTTGAATTCTGATTGCCAGTATTTTGTTGAGAATTCTTGCATCTATGTTCATTATAGGTATTTGTCTATGATTCTCTTTTCTTGTTAGGTCTTTATTGGAATAAAGTGTACACTGTTGGAATAAGTGTAACGCTGGCTTCATAGAATTAATTTTATCGTGTTTCTTCCCTTTCTATTTCTTTGAAAATTTTGAGGAATATTGGTATTAGTTCTTCTTTAAAGGTTTGGTAAAGTTTGACCATTAATTCATTAAGTCCTTGGTTTTTATTTGTAATGAGACTCTTTCTTACTGCTTCAATTTCATTGCAAGTAATAGGACTATTTTTATCGTAATTTTTTTGGTTCAATTTTGTTTGAATACATGCATCTAGGAATTTATCTATTTTGTGTAGATTTTCCAGTTTACTTGAATATGAGTTTTCAAAGTACTCTCTACTTATTTTCTGGATTTCATTGGTACTTGTGGTTATGTCCCCTTTTTAATCTCTGATTTTAGTAATTTGCTTCTTCTCCCTTCTCCATTTTGTCATGTTGTCTAAGGGTTTGTTGATCTTGTTAATCTTTTCAAAGAAGCAACTTTTTGTTTCAATGATTCTTTGTACAGAGTGTTTGGTTTAGATTTCATTAATCTCAGCCCTGATCTTTGTTTTTTCTCTCCAACTGCTGATTTTGTGATTGTTTGTTCTTGTTTTTCTAGGAGATTAAGGTGTATCATTATGTAGTTTATTTGACAGATCTGTTTTTTTAGTGTTATTTTATTTAGAAAGAAACAGTATTATTTTTATCTTTTCCAGTCAGTTGTACTACATTTATGAAATTGTGAATCAATAAGAATTTTTGAGTTCCCACTAAATGATTTATAACACAGAAGACTCACTTGATTAAGAATTTTTAAGATGATCCACAATAAAGTCATGTGAATACTGAAGACTTTACAAAGTGAATACTGAGCAATCAAATGGGAAAATATTCTCCAATGTACTGTTGTACATTTTGTGAGACTATGTCTCAGTTTTTTTAAAACATAGGCCCTTATAGCTATAAAATTTACCCTTAGCACCGCCTTTCCTCTGTCCCACAGATTCTGCTATGTTGTATTTTCCTTTTTCATTTTCACTGGATTCTAGGAATTTTTTTAGTTCTTCCTTATATCTTTAGTCACCTGTTGTTTTTGTAGCAGTGTGTTGTTCTGTTTCCATATGTTTGAGTATTTTCTGAGGATTCTTTTGTTGAGGTCTAGCTTTTTTCCATTGTTATCTGATATGATGCAGGGGGTTACTTCTAGTTTCTTGAATTTGTTGGGACTTGCTTTGTGTCCTAAAATATGATCCATTTTGGAGAATATTCCATGAGATGCAGAAAAGGTGTATTGCCTAGTTGTTGGGTGAAATACTCTGTAGATGTCAACCTTGTCTATTTGTTCTAATGTGTATAGTAGCTCTGGAGTTTCTTTGTTGATATTTCATCTGGTTGATCTATCTTTTGGTGACAGTGGGATATTCAGGTCTCCCACTACAGCTGTGTTATATCTGTCTGTGCTCTTATGGCAGTTATAGCTTTTGTAAATGTAGGTGGTTGCCTCTATGTTTGTTGCATATATGTTAAGGATTGATATTTTGTCTTGATGAATTGTTCCTTTCATAAATATGAAGTGACCTTCATTGTCTCTTTTCATTGATTTTAGTTTGAAGTCTCCTTTTTCAGATATGAGGATAGATACTTCTTCCTATTTCTGAAGTCAATTTGCTTGTAATACTTTTTTCCACCTTTTGACTTTGAGACAGTCATTTTCATATGAGTCTCTTGTATGCAGCATATGGTTTGATGTTGTTTTTAAGTCCAATTTGCTATTCTATGTCTCTTGATTAGAGTATTGAGGCCATTTACATTAGTGTTAGTATCAAGAAGTACCTGTTGTTTCCAGTTTTCTTTGTTTCCCTGTTGTTTAGTTTTACCTCTTCCTTGTTTATTGGTTTGCTTGCTTAAAGGCCTTTATTCTCTCTTGAGTCTACCTGTCTCACTCTAGTTTCTTCTTGTACATGTAAAAGTCCTTTATGTAACTTCTGTAGTGCTGGCTTGTGGTCTCAAATTCCTTTAGTTTTTCCTTATAGAAGGTTTTAGTTTGTTGTTCAATGAGGGAGGATTGTTTTCGTTCAGGGCATGGATTATGTCTTTCCATGACTTTATTACATTTAGAATTTGAGTTGAGAAATCTTCTGTTATTCTAATGGTTTTGCATTTATATGTGGTCTATCTTTCTCTTTGTGGATTTCAGAATTCTTTCTTTGTTCTGGGTGCTGAGTGTTTTGATTATGATGTGTCTGGAGTGTTCCACTTTTGGTGGTGATGGTCTGGTATTGTGTAAGCTTCTTGTACCTAGGTAACTCTCTCTCAAGGTTTGAACATTTTTCTGCTGCTATTATTATATTAAATAGGTTGTTAATGCCTTTAGCTTGTGTCTCCTCTCCTTCTTCTACAATCCTGATTTATTGGTCTTTTCATGGTGTCCTAGATATCTTTCATGTTCCAGTCATATTTTCTTACCATTTTTTCATGATCCTTTATTATTTGTTCTAATTCCTCTACTCTGTGTTCAGTTCCTGATACTCTATTTTTAGCTTGCTCCATTTGGTTTGTGAAGTTTCTATTGTGATATTTATTTGGGATATTGAGTTGCTTATTCCAGATTGATTACTTTTCTTGGTTTCCTGCCTTTATTGATTTCTTCTTTCGAATCCTACATAGTCTGCTTCATTTCATTCATATGTTTGTTTGTATTTTCTTTGGACTCATTTAATTGTTTATTAATGTTTTCTTTTAGGTAAAATATTAACTTTTGTTAATATTTTGTTTTTCTTTTTTGAGGTCATTAATCATTTTTACTCTTGTTTTTTTTTTTTGAATTCATTATTTAATAGCTCTTCCTGAACACAGGTGTTTGGATCCTTAGTGGTAGTGGTAGAATTGGCTTTTGATGGAAAGTGGTTGTCTAGTTGTGTCCTTTTGTGTTGAGATTTATGCATCTGGAGTTGCTTTTGGTTATGGTTTTAATCTCTTCTATCCCTGTAGTTGGTGTTTTGGGTTATTTTTCCTACTGGGGCTTCAGCAGTGTTTCTCAGAGAGGGGCATGATGGATATGTTATCCCTTGCAAAGTTCTTGTTGTGGTGCCAATTAACTCTTTTCTCTCCTCTGTGAGGAGGCTGGAGCTCCTCCTTTTTATGGGGGCACAGGGACTCTCCTGCAGTCACAATAGTGATCACTGTGTCTCTCCACTGTGAGGGATAGGCCTCCTACAACCAGAAGGGTAGTGGATTGCCACTATAGGGAGTATCTGTGATTCTGGGTCCTTTACAGGAAAGACATGAGTCTCCTGAAGGGAGATGAAGTGTGAAACACTGGGCTTCTGTGTGCCTTGGGGGAAAAGGGCTTTTAGTACCACCTGAAGAGTGCCAGGTTTTAGCCTTCCTACCCTCAATGGGAAGTCTGCCATTTTTTCTCTTTGATGGGGGAGCAAGGGCTGTCTTGCTGTCATGGACAGTGGAGATTGCTAGGCCTCCATGTTCTGTGAGGAGTGAATCCTTCTGGCCAGCAAATCAGCAAGGCCTGAAGCCAGGAATTCACTTAGATGTGTTGTGGTATGCTACTGGCACTGTGTGGCAAGTTGAATTATTTGGTGCTAACCAGGCAGCAGTGGCCCTGGGGTCTACATGCATAGGGGCATGGGCTTCCTGGAGCCATGGCAGCTGCTGCCAGCTTAGGAGAACAGAGCCTGCAGGCAGGAAGAATTCCAGGTCCTGATTTCCCACACAGGTCTGGAGGAGTGCAGTTCTGTGGGACTACAACTTGCTTTGTAAAACCAAGCCAGCAAGTGGCAGGAGTTTTGGGGTCTGATTTCCTGCATGGTCTTCTGGAAGCACAGTTCTGTGGTGCTGCTGCTGGTTTAGGAGAAGAAAGCCTGCATGCAGCAGTAGTTCCATGGCCCCAGGTCAGTTTTGTGGTTGCCTGGGCAACCAAGCCTGCTCTCTTGTGCCTTCTGTTGCCCATGGAGCAACAGGAGACATGGGAACTGAGTACATAGGGGCATTGGTTTCTCTGGCACTTCAGGATAAAGGTAGCAGATCATGTATTAGGGGAGGTCATGGAGATCTGAATTCCTGTGCATCCTGGGCAGCAGGACTTACTGCTGAGTAATTAGTCTGGAGTCATGCATGATGTCAGGGGCAAGGCATCAGGAGTGTTGAACTGAATGTCGTTCTTCCCATGGTTAGTTGTTTCTCTATTTGTGGATTCAGAGAGGGTTTTACATATCACTAGTTATGAAATCTGGTAGGTGCCTTGTGGGTTCCTCTGATTTCCCTTTTTTGGGTAATTGGTTGCCGCTAGGCTATAGGAATGTCAACAATTAGCCATCTTGAATGCTGCTGGCCAGCACTATTGACAAATATAGTTCCAAATCCTCTAGAATCTGTAAGTATTGAAAATGGATGACACCAGTGGATGATCCATTGCTTCTTTGAGAGTTTCTGAGAAGAGCTGGGATCTTCCAGGAATTTTGTTTTCTTCTCAATACATTTTTTCAAAGTCTTCAAACTAATAGTTGCTATATGTAGTACTTTCCATGGATACTATAATCAATTATCTAATAAAAAATTTACTACATTTCAGCTCTTAAGGTTGCAAATCTTCTATGCACTTCATTTTGTTAAAATCTGAGGGCTGTAATCCTTTTCACTGCCTTTTCCAGTATTTGAGGCCATCCATTCCCCTTGTTTCATGGCCTCTTCTACCACCTTCATAGCAGGCAATGGTGTATTGAGTCCTCCTGACACTGCCTTATTCTGACATTTCCTATTTTTATCTCATAATTGTGAAGATCTTTGTGACTCCTTGGGATCATATAGCTAATTGAGGATAATGTTCATATCTGTTGTCAGTTTATTAAAAGCCTAAATTTTATCTACTACTATATTTGCCCCTAGATAATTAGAATACCATACTCATAGGTTGTAGAGACCAGGGCATGAATGTAATTGGAGTGAATTATTCTACTTGCCTTATCATGTTCCCACTTGAGACAAAGAAGGTGTAACGTGATGTCTGTAGTGTGCAGTTATTCAAAAATCAGGAAATGTTATTTACTCATGTATGAAAATGGAAAAATGAGACCTGCTGAAAAATTATAGTAATGGAAGGAGATGGAATAAAGGAAAATGAGGGAAGAGGTAAATTCAACTGTGAAGTACTGTAAGAACTTCTGTAAATGTTACAATTTACACGAAGTACAACAATAATAAAAATTCTAAAAAAGAAAACAGATATTACTGCTCTGAACATAATGCAGCTTCACGGTGTATTATTGAATGAAATAAGGCAGTCTTAAAAATTCACACTGTAGAATTCTATTTATATGATGCTTAAATGGGTCAAGAAGTTATCTACATCATTAATATTATAGATAGTTTTCAACATGGGGCAGAAGCGGTATCTGTAATGGGCATAAAGAACTTCCTGCGTGACTGGCTTGATTCTGTCTCTTGGTCAGGCATCTGTTGACATGAATGTATTCATTTAGTGAAAACTCATTGAGATTGTTTTATATGGCACTTGTCCAATATGTATTCAATGCTAATGTTTGATTTTTTAGAAAGATTCACCAGAAACTCACCTTTTAAATCACCTTTGATTCTTTTACCTGTATTCCTACCTGATATGTGGTTTCAATATATAGAGATGAAAAAGCAGCTACTGTGCAGTAATAGTGATGACAAACACATTTGTGTGGTAGTTTAGAAAACTAGAAGAAGCAGGGTGTGCTGTTGTCTGTCCACATTCCCAGCACTACAGACTGAAGCAGGGGGATTTTATACTGAGTTACAGAGCAATTCCACGTCAGCTTTGTCTACTTAAAAAAAGCCTACTTCCACAAAAAGACAAGCAAAAGAAGACCAAATCTTTAATAATGCTGCACACTTGTCAGAATATTCTTGATTTCTATAACTTGATATCTCTGGTGATGAATAAATCAAGCTTGAATTTATTTTAGCCATGATTTTGGTCTGTGTTTCTGCTATTTGTACCTGATGCCCATCTGTAACTTGAAGCACAGTTCACAGATATTGTAGACTTTTATATACCATGTCACATATGTAAAAGATCATCAAAATAATCACAAATGGTTGTATTCTACAAATGACAAGATTTCATTGTGATTAAATTGGTTAATTATGCTCTAACATTTATATGGATCATGGTTTCTTTGTTGATTCATCTGTTGATCACTTAGTTTAGTTCCATCCAAGGCTGGTGTATTGTGCAAATCACTGCCACCAGTAATCCTTGAGGACATTGTGTTAAGCTAAACATTTTGGACACCCTGAAGTTCACTCATGTGAAAAAGGTAAATACACTAATCTCATAGAACATAACATACTGGTTCCCAGAAGGTGGGGAAAGGTCATGGGTTGAGGAGGTAAAAAGAGCTGGTGCACAGATACAAAAATAGTAGGAGAAAAAGATCTAGTGTTCTAAATCACTGTATGGTGACTATAATTAGAATAGCAGTGTACATTTCAAAATAACTAAATTAAAGGGAATTGAATGTTCCCAACACCAGAAATAAAAACAATATTCCAGAGTATGGAGATGTTACTCAGGCTGATTTGATATTTGCACATGGTATACATTTATCAAAATACCACACATTACTCCATAAATATGTACAATTAATAGGTAGCAAGTAACATATTAACAAAGGCTACCTCTTTAACAAAGGGATGCATAACTTGGAGAAATGGCTGTAAAGTTAGAGAATGGTACTCAGAGGGAGGCCCAGGGTAATCACAGTGCCACAAAGGGATGACTAGTGTCAATATTTGGAGGAAATCTTTTATGCTGAGGCCAAAAGTGGGATAAGTTTTAAATGAGGAGTCTAGAGGCCATACCAGTGCCCATTTTTGTCTATTCCTGAAACATTACATTAGTGCTACTTAGGGACCATAACTTTGAGATAAGAATTGGTTCCAAGGGTTGGGTTGGTTAGGTGTGGGTGTGATGTGGAGCTGAGCACAGGGTTTGGGCAAGGTGCTGCTATCTTCCTCCATGCCAGGGACTAGTGACCCTGTCTACTCAAGCCCACCCCTGTGGCCCATTGTTCCACTTCCTGTGTATATGCATTTATTTATCCTCTCATGCCTTTTTGGTGGAGTGGTTGCAGGTCAGTCACCGCCATGTATGGAGGGCAGCTTTGGATGTGTGCTGGGCCCTTTTTATGTATTGCCTTAGCTATAGTGGGAATCACTGCTGAATCCAGGGAGTCTGGTAGGATGGGTGGGCATCCCCATGTACAGATGCTTTCTCCTCCTCCCTTTGTGGGGGTGGTGTTAGTGTGTATATGTGGCAGTGGGAGGCTCATGTCAGTCCACAACCCCACTGGGTCCACCCCTGCTGTCCACTGCACCTCCTTCTGTGTGTGCATGAGCATGTGTTTATTTCCCTTCTTATCTCTTTTAGGGGGAGTTGGGCAATGGTGACAAATTTGAATGCCTGCCAGGACCTTCCCAGGATTATCTTAGCTGTGGCAGGGGTTGTGCCTGGGGTGTGGGTTTTGGGCACTTGTGTGTTGTAGAAACCCATGTCTGTCCTTACCCCCACCAGGTCCGCCTCCTAGACCAGTTTTGTGAGTCTCCTTCACCTCTGCCAGAAACCAGCAGCCAGTTTAAAGCAGGTGCAGATCAATGGGCATAGCAAACTAGGTGTGGGAATAACCCAAGAAAGTCATAAAAGACCATGAAATGAGTTTCCCATGGGAGTCCAGGGTCCCAGGAAGTACCAGGAGGGAAAGGCAGAAAGAGATCAAGGACAAGATGACAGGACCAGGGAGGGAGTGTGTGAGCAAAAGTATGTCTGTTGCTTCTGGCAGGGACAGAAGGGACGACCTGACATCCTAGATGTGGGAGAGGGAACAGAGCCAAGAGACAGGACACACTTGAGGGATTAATGGTAAGGCACGCTCTCAGGTCGGTCTCACTAAGTGGTACTGGAACACTGTCAGCCACACAAAATCTCCACTCTTGGGTCGCTGCCTCTGGCAGAAAGGGGTATTGACAACTGGGAGAAGACTAAGATCGCCAGGTATCAAAACCAAGCCAATCTCCTTCAAAGTAACATAAGGCATACCTGAATAAACACTCAGCTTGGTTTCAGCTCACAGGAAGGGAGCAGAAAGCACCCCCAGAGGCAGAATCACTGTGAGGACAAAGTTGGCTACTAGCTGTGGGTTTCATACTGTGACAGGAAAGTCCCTTAGGAAGACAGGAGCAGAGAGAGAGAGACAGGGGTAACAGCACAGGGAAGGTTGCTTTTGGCTAGTCCTCAGCAGATGTTTTTCCCCAGCAGAAGTATCCAGCAGGGCACTGAAGGCTAATGGGTGCACTGTAGGCAAACTCGTGCTGGTATGGTGCTCAGTCATACCAACCTTGGTCCAGGAGAGATGTCCCTTTGTGCAGTCACCAGAAATGTTATCTGCCAGTATGAAATGTTGTGGGTCGGTGTCAAGGGCTCTTGCCTTCACAGGCCAGATAACTGGTTTTTGAGGCAGCTGATTGACTCATGAGACAAGGCTGTTACACAAAGTAGGATTTATTGGAGAGAAAGGTAATGCTATAGCTAGAGCAGTGCAGTGGAGCCTGGAAAACTGTGTCTCCCTGCTCAGGTGAAGGCTGGGCCTTTTTATGGATGCTTTAACTATGCGTTAGGGTAAAGGTTAGGTGGGTTCTTATCCCCGGCTGTGGATTTGCAAGCATGGGCTGTCTTCGATGAGGTGGTCTGTTTGCCCCTTATTGGTGGAAGCAACCTTGAGAGCATTTTGTTTATCAATCCTGTAGCAGATTTATGAGACCATGTATCACCCCCTCAGGATGCAGTACTCAGTGCTCTTCATGGGGGATGGGGTACTCAATAATCTGTCTTTTAGGCTCCCAGACCCAACATTGCTATTTCCAATTTGTCAATCTATATAAACTTCTCTTGGAGTAAGGCATTATATGATCAACTCTAGTCCTTGATTATGATAGTTAGTGTGGTAACTATGCTGAATAAGAAATTACATTTCTGATAATCAATGACAAAAAAAATCAGGACCAGTTCTAAAACCACCAAGTTTGCTAAAATTTCCATGAGCAGGAGATAGTGATGCATGGTGATGGTCCCACAAGTGCAAAGCTATGGCAGAATAATGTCCTGTACTACAAAATGATGTAATTGGCCTTTGTTATCAAGGGTGCTTTATTCCAATTGGTAGAGAACACAATATGGACATGGTACATGAGAAAAATGAAACAGTCTCTTCTACAGCATTAAAAAGCATTCTTCTGAAATTCGTGTTATACCAAGAGATAAATGGGCATTTTCTTAGATTTTTAATCCAAGTGTGAGAATAAGGAAATGTGAAACTAATGAATAGTAACAGTTGACATGTCAGAGAGAGCAGAAGGCTTAAAGATGGATAACAAAAGATTTGTACAGAAGTTGAAATCAAAGAATTGAACATATCAAAAAATAAATAGAAGTGATATCTACTTCCTCAAGATGATAAAAATAATTTCTTGCTCTAAGTATCAGTCCTGAAATCAGCAATAATTTCGTATGCCCAGAATAATTGGTGCTTTAATAGTTTCTGTCTCAAAGAATATCTTCAGAGCCCTCTTGATGTACTTATTCCTCTGACTGTATATGAATGGGTTAAACATAGGGGTTACATGTCTTACATCACTGATGTTGTAGCTCTTGAGTGAGAATTTGGTGTCACAAGAAAGCTTAGATACACTCTTAGGATCATACAGTTTAGAAAGGGGACAACTAAGAGGTGGAAAATGCTTTGTACTTCCCCTGAGCTGATGAGATCGAACATATGGAGTAGGAACAAAGGGTGGCAGTGAGAGGACCACCACCCAGCAAGGTAACTGCAAAGTTTATCACCATATTATTAATAAAAGTCCCAGAAAATGAGGGGTAAGCTAGCTGATAAAGTTCACAGAAGACAGCTTGAACTTCCACATCTGTACAGAGGACAGCTGCAACACCATGAAGCTCTGTAACAAGGAATTCAAGGCACTTGTGACCCAGGACACCAACTGGCCACAGAACTGGTTGTTAATAATGACTGTGTAGTGCAGGGGGTAACAGATGGCCACAAAGTGATTATAGTCTATTATACTCTGTCCAACACTCCAAATAATGCAAAAAAGTAAATCTGAGTGATGCAGTCTTCATAGGTTATGACTTTTCTATCAGTCTGGATGTTCATCAACATCTCTGTGTCAGTGATAGAGATGTAGTAGATATCCACAAAGGATAGGGTGAAGAAGAAGCACATGGATGTGTGCAGGTGGGAGTCTGAAATGATGGCCAGGATCATGACGAGGTTCCCAAGCACCAGTGGGAAGGTTGAGAAGGAGTAGTGTAGACCAGAGTCTCTCCTACTTCAGTGTGAATATGGGTCCCTTGGAGATGTTGTTCAAATGCAGGTTGTGACTGAGCACATCTAGGTTGGCTTAGAGATTTTTCTTTTGCAACATAGGGGCTGTTGATATTGATGTTGCCAGATAAATTGTTGATGTTTAACAGATAAATTTTGATTAATTTATGTGTTGTAACCTAAAGTTTTGAAGTTATACTATTTTGTGTAATAACTTAATTATCTGATAAGCATCTTCATTACCTCACAGTAGCATTTTCTTGGTGAGAATTCTTAAAAGAAACTCTTAGCATTTTTTAAGAATACAATATATAGGCAGCTATAGTCACAATATTTACAGTAGAGCTCATAATCTTATTCCTCACACAGAACTGTCATTTTGTGTCCTTTGACCAAACATCTCCTCAGCCACCCTACCACAAATTCCCAAGTCATTCATAAGCATCATCATAATATTGGTAAGAAATCAACAATTTTGGATTCCAGATGAGAGATCATCTAACTTTGTCTTTCACTGTCTTTCACATATCATAATGACTGCTAGCTACATCTATGATTGTAGAAGGAGTCACACTCCAAAAAAGAGATCCATTTTGGATTTGTATTTTGTCTTGGCGATAGGCTGTAGTGGGATTGATAGCATGAATCAAGGGATCTCTGGAGATATTTCAGCTGCTGTGTTGCAATCCTGCCACAGCCACATGACAAATGCAAGTAGATAGGGGATAAAAGGACATGTGGAGGAGAAGCAAGTGTTCCAGCTAAGGAAAACCAAGATCTGGCTAATATTCTAAAAATACCATCCAACATTAGCAGAGCATCCCCAGCTGACCCACAGCTGATGACAAATGCATAAGGGGACCAGATGATCTCTAAAAAATACCCAAGGTGCCATCCCTTTGAAAAAACGGCATTGCATTTCAGGACTTACAAATAGCTAACATGTTCAGTAACCAACAGAAATATGACTAAGGCAATCATAACAATTTGGTACTTTGTATTGTTTTCATTTGCATTGATGCTGAGGAAATCATTCACATTTACTTATTTCTAGAAATCTATTTGATATGACTCTATTTAAAATGATTATATGCAGGTTACTTTTTAAGAAAAATAGCATGGATTTTTATGCAGGAAGAATTGTGACCCTAAAGTGCAAGGACTGAGCAGAAATTAAACCTCCCCTGTAAATTAGACTTCAACTATGAAGATGAAAGTTATTCTAGAGCATCTCAGTGATACACATGGATGATTTTTTATTCTGTTCACTCATCACCGTTTTTAGTGTTTATGGCAGAATTCAGAAATAATAAGCATTTAGAACAATGCATAACTCAGATTAACTGATTGTAATGGAAGTTTTCAAAAAGGAACACACAGATGATTCAATAACAAAATGGAAAATGTGTCATATAATTCTTAGTGAATGAATCCCTTCAAACCTGGACAACTGCCATCCAAACTTCCACATTTATATTTACAGTGTGAAGAACTATTATAGAATGAAGACATTTCTCTCATCCTATTTCAGGTCTTTTCTGCTTTTGAGGATCAATTAATAAATGTTATTATTTCAAATTTCTCATTCTATGTAGAATTCCCTTGTAGTTCCTTGCTAAACACATTTTGCTTGTGAAGACAGTGGGTAGTGTGGACACCAAACTGAGTAAGAAGACAGAATACTGATAATGAGAAGAAAAGTCAAAGAGCAATTATAACACATAAAGGTGTGTTAAAACCTAACTTGTTGGTAAGAGCCATTAATGGAATGATGCATGAAGGGATAATCCACCCAAGAGTGATTTTTTTCCAAGAGATGGAGTATAACACATTGCTATATTTTATATTTTGTAAAACAAAAGCCAATGTGTGTTTTTGTCTACATAGGTGGAGCAAAAACGATTATATTTAACAGTACCAAGAGAAAAATAATTTGGTTTGATATACAATATCTCGGAAGTTATTGTTAAAAATTCATGCTCCACCTTATGCTCTTTATGTAGCTGCCACTAATTTTGACACATTTTTATGTCATCATAATAATTCTTTGCTTTCTTCTAGAAAAAAGAAATTCTCAAGTTCCAATGGTTAAATATAAGTCTTCACTTTTCTAATCCAATTTTTTAAATAACCGTTTTGAAGAACCAAATTGGTAAAGTAAACCATTCTTAATATGAGAGGGGGAGAGAGGAATAGAGGAGAGAGGAGAAAGGAGAAAGGAGAGTGAGAAGAAGAGAAGAGACAGAGAAAGCTTAACACATGTGGCTGAGCTTCCTTTGCTCTTACTTTTATAGAGATGTTGAAGTCAATAAAGTGGAAAGATCAGAAAATAAATCTTGACAATTTCTTCTTCCACAATCTGATCAAATTTGATACTTTCTCACTGTGATGTTTGAAGATTTTGATCAATAGCATTATTTCTGTCCCAGGATAATAGGCAATTTTATACTTTCTCAGTGTTTCCAAAGCACCTTTGATGTCCTTTTCCTCAGATTGTAGAAGAAGGGATTCAGCATGAGGGTGACCACAGTGTATATCACTGAGGCTGTTGAGCATGAGTGTGAATTTTGTGTCCCAGCAGCACTGAGGTGCACTCCTAAAAGTGTAGAAAAAAAAGGAGACACTGAGAGGTGAGACACCCAGATGGAAAATGCTTTATATTTGCCCTGAGTTGATGAGATTTTATGTGCAGTTGAAACTACCTTAGAGTAATAAAAAAGGATACCAGTGAGAGGGCCAACCCCCAGCAACACAGCTGCAAATTTCATCATGATATTAGTAATAAGAATGTCAGAAAAGGCAAGGTGGGAAAACTTATTAGGTTCACAGAAAAATGTGGCATTTCTTCCTGTGTACAGAAGGACAGGCACAGCACCATGAAGCTCTGTAACAAGGAATAAAGGGAACTTGTGATCTAGGACACCAATGCCAGCAAACCATATAGCTGTGGGTTCTTGATAACTCTGCAGTGCAGGGGATGACAGATGACAACAAACCTGTCATAGGCCATCACAAGAATGAAATTGTCCAACACTGCAAATGATGCATAAAATAAATCTGCATAATGCAGCCTTCATAAGTTATAGTTTTGCTATATGTTTAGAGGTTTCACCAGCATCTTTGGTACAGTGATGGAGGTGAAGCAAATGTCCACAAAGGACAGGTTGGAGAGGCAGAAGTGCATGAATCTATGCAGATAAGAATCCCTAACTATCCCGAGAATAATCAGCAGGTTCTCAAACACATTGACCAGCTACATAGAGAGGAAAATCCCATACATTTGAAACTGTAGTTCTGGGTCTTCTGAAAATCTCAAAAGAAATTCTGAAATTTGGGTATCATTTTCTACTTCCATTGCAAACACCAGAAATTGAAAAGGAATGTGATTACTTTTGGTATTAGTTGTTCATTTAGATGCCTGTCTGTGCCATCTCTGCTTAAGGATTCCTGATGCAGTCTATAATGTCCCCTAAATATGTTGAGTTATCCCCAGTTTTTATGCACAAATCTTTCATGTACTTTAGAAATGCAAACAGAGTTATAGCAGTGTTTCTGGCTATGTCTAGAAAATGACTTGAGTATGCTAAGAAATCGAAGTCCCTAATGCTCACTCATGAAAATAATATAAATAGATAATAAACTTATCAAACAATATGACCTCAAAGAGAAGGTGGAATATATTTACTTTCAAAAGCATAATACGTGCTTGAGGACATAGATTTGATCATTTTACAATGTGCATGTTTACTAAAATATCACATTGTACCCCACAAATGTCTACAGTTTTCATGTATGATAAAAATCAGAAATCTAAATATCAAGTATAGTCCGATGTGTTAACTTTCTATTTACATTTGGAGCACCTGCATTGTGTCATCTGCTGTGTGTTTTAAGTGCCTGTAACTCAAAATGAACAATAATAAAATTGTTCAGGCTATTAGCTAATGATAGGAAAATGTGTTTTAACTCGGTCTATAAAAAGAAAAAAATTAAAATGTTGAGCCATTGGGATTTAAAATGGTCAGTTGCTTATATTCAGTAGATAAGTAAAGCCAGCTTGCATATTCTCTTGTTACAGATATTTCTTATCATAAAGGTGATTTCAAGGACCAAAGATGCATCATTTCCACCTCAGTAACAGGGTTTCCAAGTACCCTTATTACATTTGAGTTTTTAATTTGGAGAGAGCTGAAGAATAAGCAAGTACAAACTAGAATTATTTAAAAATTCATAGCACTTGCTTTGAATACATTTGTTCTGCTAATATTAAAATGTCTACCATGAAAATAGAATTCTTTCATTGTATGCAACTTTACTGCACATGAAATTTACTGAGTTTATGTCTAAATGCGACATTGTATTATTTCAGCTTCTGAAATAATTTGTTTGTATAAGGTGTTTGTTTTATTTCTTTGTTTCATAAATATAGATCTCCCTATTAAAAAATAAACAATCAGAAATCTGTTATGTAAAAATTGAGGGGACTAATTGCTATGATGAAAAAGTGGGCAGCTATGATGGAGAGTGGATGAAGGCGTTTTTTGTGTCATTTAGGTAAGACAGATAACAAGATGGCATATGAACCAAGATTTAAAAGAGGAAAGATTGGAACCACAAGGTTAGTGCAGACTTTTGTGTCTGGCAGGAAGAAGAAGTGCAATGGCCCTGAGGGTGACACATGTTAGGTCATATCAGAGTTCAGAGCAAAGCATTGGTGGTGACCAGAATGATCAAGAGGGAGATCAAGGACAGATACTGGCTAAGAATGTACAGAAAGGAGGTGACCTCCCCACTGCTGCATAAAACAAAGAATTCCTGATGTAGAGAATCCTTCATTCTCATGGTGTCACTGCAATTTGTTTTAAGCCACCTCTTTGAAAAATAATATGTATACAGATAACTTCACATACATAATGTGTAAAGTCTTTTGAGTTATACATTTACAATCCCTGGTCTCGCCATCACCACAATTAATAGTACAGACACCCATCATCTCTCAGAGTGTTCCTTTTGTCATTTATTGATTATTCTGGGGATGCAAACACTTAACATGAAATTCATCCTTTTAGTAAATCTTGGACTGCACAATATCATATTATTAGTGCCGGGCACTCTGTTGTATGGCACAGTAAATCATCTCCTACAAAAATAACTTTATACCCATCAAGAAACAATTCCACTTTTCCCCTACCCTTCTCTCCTTACTCCACCATTCTATTCATGCATCTGTGAGTCTGCCTACCTCAGGTATCTCACATACATCTAATCTTGCATTATTTTGTCGTCAAAGGCATCTTGTGGATCCTTATTTTCTTCTTCATTTTTCAGGCGTCTTTATTATAGGAGTCACAATTTGTTCAGACAAGGACTGTAAAAGATACAAATTTATTCAACAAAAATATAGGAAAACAAAATCAGCAGCATTTTAAACAGAATATTTCAAGTTTGGCATATATGAACTGAGGAACTTTGGCTATGATTACTGCCACTATGATTATGTCTATAAAATCCTACAAACATATAATTGCAATTTGTTGTTAGGCAAGATGGATGCATCATTTAATAAATGATTCATCCTTGTGGTTTTTATACCATGTATGGATCCATTGTATTGCTTTCTACTATGTCCATTATAGTGTTATGTATGTTTAACCAAGTATTTTACTTGCATTGGTCAGTTTTGTGTTTTCTCAAAGGTGAATAAAAATGAACAAACTGTAGAAAAGCATAACAAATTAAGAGTTGAAGTAAAAACAACAGTGAGTTAAATAAATGCATTCAAGACAACTCTGCTAAAGGGAATTGAGTAAAAATCTAAAATAAATTGTCAATGAAAATCTCTAAAATAACTATAAATTAATTCCCTCCTCATAAGTCTTCCATTAAAGATTTAATTGACAGTGTGCTTGAAATAAATAATAAGAGATATTTTAGGAAGTGTGAAATTAAGTGTCAAAAATTATTTTATTTTATGTAAATATAAATGAATTCAATTGTACTTTAGACATGGATTCCAGTGGCAACAGTAATGAAATTAATTAATAATCATTGTGTGTATTCTACTAGGTTCTTTGTGAGTTATTGCCATGCATGAGATCAGATGTAGTAAATGCATCATCTCATTCATTCTTCACAGTGACCTCATCATGCTGATTATTTGAACTTACTGTTCATAGATGAGATATCTATAAATATAATGAAGTTAACCCTGTGAAGGTTGTGTGGCTCAAGCTTTATAGTGTTTTCTTTGGGAGTGCCGGCTTTGCAAGCATGAAGCCCTGAGTCCAAACCCCAGTCAAACCTAAAAATAAATATACGAAATGAATGTAGTTAATGTTTATTTGATGACAAAAGAATGAATTTCACAAGGTGACAGAAGGTGATGGCTACTAATAAAAATGTAATCAATCTGAAAAATAAAGACGGGTAATAGAAACATATGGTATATTATTGTGAAAAGTACAAAGGGATGCTGATTATTACTGATCATGTAGAAAAACTTTCTAAATTGAAAAAGCAAGTAAGGAATAAAATTATTTGACTACCTAAACTATAACTTTTATATACTGTCCCCAAATCTCTATACATGTATAAAAGAATGTAATATCAATCAGAAAACCAAGAAATTCTTCCAAAGAAAAATTAATATAAAATGACAAAATCAGTGCACATGAAAGCAAAGAATTTGCAGAAATAATTTGGAATTGCTAAAAGAAAGAAAAAACTAACAAACCCCAGGATATACTCAGCCTGAGCAATAGGAAAAGAATTGCAGCATAATACCTTTTAGTTTTCCCCTTTACTGATCAAATAAAGCTTATTTTGCTTCTGCTAATCCCAAGCATGACTCAAGACATGACGCAATGTGTCTTATTATCTGTGTCCAAAGGTACTGTTTCTTAGCAAGGCATTAGTTGTTCTTTTAAGGAATATGGAAATAATCTGAGATAAAACTCCACATGAAAAATTAGAGAAATACCCCCACTTCCCTGATACACCTGCAAATCTGATTCTCAAGTTTCCTCCTTTCTTATGCAAAACTCGTTAGACATGTTCTATTTTATGGGAATACTTTATACCACTTATTCATTCAGTTTCATCCAATTAGACTTCCATTCTCATCACATAACTGTAAGCAATGATCTCCGCATTTCTGTCTATAAACATTTCTTTAAAAATATTAAATAAGTTGCTAATTAATTAATCAAGTAAGCAAGCACATAGGGATCTCTCAGATCTGTGCTAGGTCTGGTCTTCAGAGGATACTGAAATCACAGCACAAACTTTCCCTTTTCTCTGCAATAATATAGACGCTAATGTACAGGAGGCATTTTGCACATGACCAGAAAAGAACAACTCCATATCGTATCAGAATTAAAAATGTCAGGGGAGGTGGCGGCGGCTGGGAGGAGGAGGAGGAGGCGGCGGGGCCACGGCGCTGCCCCCGGGCTGTAGCACAATGGGCGGCCCGAGGCGCCGGGAAGGCGGCGGGCGCCGCCGAGGGGAAGGTGGTGTGCAGCAGCCTGGAGCTCGCGCAGGTCCTGTCCCCGGACACGCTGCCCAATCGCACGGTCACCCTGTGAGTAGCCCGCGGGCGCCCGCTCCTCTCCCTCCCTCCTCGTCCTCTCCTGTTTCTCCCCACACAACTTTGGAGCGGGTGCTGCGGGCATCCGTGCGCCTTGTGTGAATGGAGCCGCAGGCAGGGGGTGGTGCGCGAGGTCAGCCCATGGTGGGTGCGCGACGTTCAGGGCCTGGCGAATGGAGCTGCCTCAGAACGGCCTCTCCCCGCTCCGCTAGTTTGCAAAGTAAAGTTTTCGGGTTCCCCCGAGCGCCCCGTGCAATCCGGGGCGCTGCGCTCTTGTGGCTGCGCCGAGCCACGTGAGGATGCAAGTCCACACGCCCCAAGCTCATTCATCCAGGACTTCAGAAAACTGCTTGCTAAGAGTTAGTTCGCCCTGCCTCTGTGCAAATGAAGTTGCACCTAGGGGGTAGTTTGCAGAACACAAGGACTTTGAACGCCCCTGTGCGAGCCCCAAACCCTTGCTTTGCCATCTTCGTTTAATTACAGTTAGAGCACCGTTTAAGATAGAATTGTTACGAAGGGGTAGAAACGAGAGAGATTAAAAGTTGTGCCTCCGCCTACCAGTTCCGATTTCTTGGCTGTGTAAAGAACCCACATTGAAAAGCCAAGAAACTTCGGAATTGCAAACTGCGTTTACTGAGTGAGCCTTCCAACTCGAGAAGCGTTTTGATTTTCGATTGAATTTCCACCTGGAAGCAGAGATTTTGGTAACTCACTGTGCTAGGACTCACGGTCCAGTTGTGCAAACGTAGTTCTGCCAATTCTAGGTCAACAGTTGACCCCAGTGACTTTAGATTTTGTTTTTCTGAACGATGAATTGCTTTTGAAAAGTTGAAGTCTTAAGTGTTTCTAATGGATATTTTGTCAGACTTAAATATAAATCCCTGGGCTCCGTGTTTCTCTATGTTGTTTTGGTTGGTTTCCTAAAAAAAAATCAAGGCTGCCACTGTAAAAAAGGGCGGCAGGATAATTTATGAAACAACTCAAAATATGGTTTTTTAATATAACCCAAATGCAGCAGGAGGATATGTGAGTAAGAGAGATAAATGTCATTACCAGCACCCTTGTTTACTCCTCATTTCCATTTATTTGAATTGAGAAACCTTTCACCCTGGAAAGCTGTGCATATGTGTGTGTTTCTGGTTATGAAAGCATGAAGGATGGGTAAAGTAGTTTTTGTTTTGTGTGACTTCTTTACCAGTACGTTTGTATTTGTGTCTTTCATGGTCAGATGCTTTGAAGTGGAAACTTTGGGTATGGGACCTTAATTACAGTCTGAGTCTAGTGGAGAAAACCCCAGCGTTGGAGTAGTCTCTTGTAATGCTGCAAAAATTAGTCACCATGCAGTGACGTTGTAAACATTTAGGTTTGGGGTCAGCGAATGGTCAGTTGGTTTGTGTTTAAGTCCAGTTTTTCTGAAATGTCAACAATGCTAGCTGGATTTGATGAACTACTTATACATTGTTGATTTGCTTTGGGGGGCAGAATAGGTGATTTTGGAGAAAGTCACTTTTTGGCATATTATCAATAAAATTACTGTAAATTTTTCGTGAACTGATTAAAATGTAAGTGGCCATTTAAAAATAAATAAATAAAAATGTCAAAAGTTGAGAACAAAAAAGGATACTAAACATTTCAAAAGAAAAACACCAGCTTACATCCAAGGTAAAAAACATACGAATCACCTCAGAGCTCTCAGTGCATACAATAAAATCCAAAAAAGCATGGAACAATATAATTCAAACTGTCATCCAAGAATAGTATATCCAGTAAAGCTGTCCTTCAATCTTGATGGAGAAATAGGGACCTTCCAAGATAAGGGTAAGCTACAGTGATTTATGTCTACCAAGCCTATAGTACATTTGGTAATAATTCACAGAGAACAGGATGAAACACAATCACAAATATGAGAGAACAGAAAAGAAAAAAGCTTAAAGGAGGAATTAATGAACCTACAAGAACTAGGAAATTAGAAAACATTATCAACTTGGTTAACCAGCAAAATCCAAAGTTGAATAAAGCCAAAAGTAAAGAACAATCAACATAAGATGCAATCTCAAAGATAAGCAACAGAAAAACAAGAATCAATAAAAATCTATCATAACCCTAAATGTAAAGGGACTTAACTCCCCAATCACAAGACACTAATTGTCTGATTGAATCAAAAAGCAAGATCCAACAATCTGTTCTCTGCAAGGAACACACCTCAAAACTGAAGACACACCAATCAAAAGTTAATGGTTAGTAAAAAATTACCAGGCATGTGGAAACAGAAAGAAAGCATGAGTACACCTCAGATTTTACTCAAATATCAGTCAGATGAGATAAAGTTCATGATATATGAAAGGGCCAATTCAGAAAGATGATATTACAATTCTAAAGCTACATGCACTGAACATCATTGCAAATTCATAAAACAAACACTTTTGAGTTTGAAGGAACAGATAGGTCCAGACAGCATAATAGAGGGAGATTTCAAAATCTCAGTCTCATCAATAGACAGAACATTCCAACACAAACTGGTGGTGGGAGACAAAGTGGAAAGTGAGAGTATTGGGTGGGGTTGAATGGACCAAAGTAAATTACACCCACAGTGGGCATACATTTAGACACCTTTTTGAACATCAACTTAAATATTAATAATGAAAACCATGTCTGTAAAATAGGAACAGTATGTGTTGCGGTACTAGTGGGAGGGGGAGAAGAAAGGAGATTAAGGTGATAGTATTTGGTAGATGAACTTCATATACCTTTACAAAATAGAACTAAGAAACCATTTGCAATTTCTGTAAGTGACTTGGAGAGAAGCTGAGGGGGAGAGAAAATGGGTGCTTGGTAAATAATGTACAATGTAAGTCTAATTGGAATTCTCACTATGAATACCCCCTCTATAATGAATATATCCTACTAAAAATTTATAAAATAAAGAAACTTTATTAAAACTAACAAAACCATGAATGAAATGGACCCAACAGACATTTGTAGTCTATTCCATTCTATAGCCAGAGTTTGTAAACATCTTTTCTCAGTATCTCTTGGAACTTTCCCCAAAATAGATCACATGTATCCTAGGTCATAATGAAATCCTTAACAAATACAAAATAATCCCCTGCTAGACAATAAAGAAATAAAATTAGAAATTAATCACAAGGAAAAGCACACAAACCATTCATATTTATGCAGATTGAACAACACACTTTTGAACAATCAATGGATAATTAAAGAAAGTAGGAAGTCATCCCTATATTCAAAGGAAAATGAAAACACAACTACCAGAATCTATGAGTTACAGCAAAGGTAGTGCTAAGGAGAAAGTAATTTATTGAAAGCCTCAACTAAATGACATAGTGCTACATCTCAAGTAAATAGAAAAAAAAACAAGCTAAACCCCAAATTAACATAAGCAGAAAAATTATTAAAACAAGTGTCAAAAATCCATGAAATAGAGAACAAAAAAATATATACAAAGAGTGAACAAAATAAAATTTGTTTCTTTGAAAGACAAATAAAATCCTTAGCCATTCTGACTCAGAAGAGGAGGGAAGAAAACCACAAAGTAATAAAATACAGTTTAAAAAAGTGGACATAAAAAATACCAATGAAATCCAGAAAAGTATTATGGAATGCCTTGAAAACCTACACTCAAACTAGAAAGTCATAAAAAAGTGGATGAACTTCTGTATGCATTGGAACAATCAAAATTTGACCAAGAGTCTGTGCTGTTTTAACACCTAAATAAATGTCCAACAAGCTATGAACGTGAAGCAGTAAAGATTCTCCCAACAACTAATAGCCCATACTCAAATCAACCTGATTCAATCTCACCCAGGTCAGATTGACTTTCATCAAGAAAAACAAAGAACAAATGCCAGTGAGGACTGGGGAGAGAAACTCATGTACATTGTTAGTGGGATCGTAAATTAGTATAGCTATTATGGGAATTGTTATGGAAGTTCCTCAAAAAACTAAAAATAGAACTACAAATCGTCCTGCTATACCACCCCTGAGCTTATACCGGAAGAAATGTACATCAGCATACAATAGAGACATCTGCACGCCCATGCTTGTAGCAGCGCTACAAACAATAGCCAAGCTATGAATCAGCTTAGGTGCCCATCAACTGATGAATGCATAATGAAAATGTGGTGTTTACACAACAGATTATTTAAACCAGAAACAGAGAATGAATTTATTTCATTAGCAGAAAAGTGGATGAAATCAGAGTTTATATTAATCTAAGTAAGTCAGGCTCAGAAGGAAAACATCATATTTTCTGTCATAGGCAGAATCTAGACTTGAAAGAAACATACAGCATGAACATGAAAGGAGGCCTGTTTGGGGTGGACCCAGGGATAAGATAGACAGGGAAAGGAGAGGGAGATGGATGCTGAACCTGATGGAAACACATCGAATGAACATGCTAAATTCAAATAATGAAACACATTAAAATTGTAAAACAAAGTGGGGACATGAAAGGCGAGCTGAGGTAACAAAGTATATGGTTAATATGATCTGTATATGTTACAGACATACGTGGATATACCACAATGAAACGTCTTTTTAGAAGTAATATACACTAATAAAGTTATAGTTTTAATTTTTGTTTAACATACACTAATTGTACATACTTGTGGTATACTGTAACACATTTTCATGAATATATACTTGGTGTGAAGAGCAATCCAGATTAATTAGCATATCAATCAACTTAAACATAAGCCATTTTTTGTGCTACATGGAACCATTCAAAATCCTTTTTAGTTTTTTAAAATATGTACTGCATTTTTGTTAGCTTTAGTCACCAACTGTGCAACAGAGCACTAGAACTTTCTCCTTGGATCTAATGGTAACTGTCTACCATTGGACAACCTCTCTACACTCTCCTCCCTCCATCCATATCCACCCTCTGGTAGCTCCTATTCTACTCTCAATTTTGATTCCACTTAAGAGTAAGATCATGGCTGTTGGTCTTCTGATATTCATTTTCATAGGTGGGAGATTTATCTCATTGTGGTTTTGATTTCAAAGGAGTTCACATTTTGTTACCAATGGATAAAATTTTGTTGGAAGACAGACACTACTATTCATTTATGAACTGCCTATGACTGCTTGCACACTTATAAAGACAGAGATGAGTCATTATGAAGACCATCTGCCTATGAGGCACAAGTCATTTAAACTTGGCCTTTGGTGAAGATGTTTTCTGGCCACTCCAAGTAAGCAAGCAAGGTGATAACTACGTTATTGAATGTTCTTATGTTTGCATTTGAGAATGTGTGTGTATGTGCATTCATGTGTGTTAAAGCAAGTGTGCATAAACTTTCTTGGGTCAGAGCTGCCTGGTGGATGGTAGACATGATAGAATCATAGTCCCCCACATATATCCCAGCATTAACCCCTGCATCCTGTGACTGTCACTTTATCTTGCATGCAAAGGGATTTTGCAGATGTGATTAAGCAAAGTGTGTCAGGCAGCTTTCTGTCTCCATGGTAAAATACTACTATAGTCAACTTAGAAGGAGGAAAGGTTTTCTTTGGCTCAGAGAAAGGTTTCAGTCTGTGGTCTCTTAGAGGCACTACTTTGGGCCTGCCATAGGTAAAGCATCATGTTGGAGCAAAGCCCCTCACCTCATTGGGGCCAGGAATCAGAGTGACTGGAAGGGTCCAGGGTGCTAGTATTACCTTAAGGGGGAATTTCTACTAGTCTGTGTTGGACTCTTGCCTTGGCCATAACAATCTAACGAAGAGGAGGGGGTGTGGGGAGGAGAAGCCACTTCTGAAAAACAAAACAATCAATTAATAATAAAAATACTCACATAATTGGAGGTATTTGTTTTTGATATACATACTATAAGTCAAATTACACAAATTAAATTTTTTGAAAGCACACCCATTCGTTAATATTCTATTTGGTATATTGGGATAACCATTTCTCAAAAGAAAACACAGAACTGATGAACATATATATGAAAAAATGCTTACCATCAATAATTTTAAGGACATGCAAAATAAAATCACAGTAAGATACCATTGCACCCCAGGCATGGCATGATTTCTTTATCTCTTCGGGATCTCAAATGGATCAAATCAAACTGTTTCTCAGGCTGTTTTCTTCTCTGGAGTGCAGTGTGTCCTTCAGGATCATTCAAGTCATTGGCAAGATAATATGTGGAGGTCCTGTTGTCTTGCTGGGTGTTGGATAAAGCTCATTTTAAGCAGAGGGAAATGTCTTCTGTGTCTAGCTGTATGTACCTCTCACAATACAGCACAGTAGTGCTTAACGTCTAGCAGAACAGCTACAGTCATCAAAAGCCCATGTCTAGGCATTGTGGAGGCCTTCCCTACCTGTGGTCCACTAAACTTCACATATTTACTGACTATGACACTTTTCTCCAACTTTGAAAACCTGCTAATCCTACACTCTTTCCTATCTTGGTATATTCTCACTCATCTGCAAGAATGAGTTATTTCATCAGCTTTTCCCATTGACGTCTCAAACCACATGGTTTATCAAATTATTTATGCATGGATTAAGAAAACATTTTGTACTGTGCACCTGCTTGTTTCCTGGAAAGTAGGCCCCACCCTCCTGGCATTTCTGTTCTGTTAATAACTGAAGATTTCTGTCTTCACTGAAGTTCATATGCTCAGATCCTAAATCCCAATGGACCCAACTGGGCCAATCACTTAACCATTCTAAATCCCATTTATACAAATTTAGAATTTAGTTCACAACAGTTCAGGTCATCAGGTCACAAAAATGGACTTTTATATAAAGGAATCAGAGACATATGAGTTGCTAATTTCAGGGAAGTGTACATAAAATCTGCCTAAATAACAGCTTTTTACTTAGACTATAAACATGATATTTTTAATTATTTTACAAAATTATGAACCCAAGGTTTGTGATAAATTATACTTTCTATTAGTGAATCACAGAGCATATCGTTATTGAAGAACTAGTAAATTTTTGGAAATATTAAAGGCTGTGTCCACAACACAAGTCAAGGATTTGGAGGGCAAAGGGACTTTGTTAAGTGAGGTTCATTAATATTAGACTTTGGGGAAAACTTTAATTTACAGTTACTATAAAGTGATGGGAGCTTAGATCTCTGGAAGGCATAAGAGTTCATAGAGAATCAGCAAGAAAAAAAATCCATTAAGAGCAATGTCCCATATGAAAATAATATCCTGAGGATTAGAATAGCAGGATAGAAGTATACCTAATGAGCACACACAGAGCTGTAAGTGCCTTGTGACATTATTGTCTTCAGTGTGAGGAACCCTGGCCTGGATGTGACATTGTTGTATCCTTTAGAGTCCCCATCTGTTTTGAGGACTGATGCTTGACCACCTCCTACCATCCTCTCTGGCAGCCTAGATCCAGTCACCATTGTCAAGCATGCAGGGAAAAAAACTGACTTTCCCATGGAAACCTATCATTGAAGAAACCCATGCAGGTGAGTTTAAGAGCACAGAAACACTTCAGAAGAGCCTCTGAGATATGGAAAACCTAAAGTTACCCAGGAGGCAATCAATTCTTGTCCAGAGATGAAAAATGGCTGAGTCTGTTTTATGATTGTTTGATTAATTCATTGGTGTGTTAATTTATGATGCTAGAAAGGGAAGTGAACAGTGAGTTCACCAATGCAGGGTCATTGTTGACAGTGAAGCGATGGCAATGGAAGCCCAGTTAGAAGAGGGACCAAGAGGCTTACAGTGGTTTCACTATGAGTAGAACATGTCTGAGGTTCTTTGTGTTTAATCAAATTGAAAAGAGAAATGGTCCTTTACCAGTGGAGGGGCACGCAGTGTCATAAGGGCATTTCTTATTTGTGAGATGGAACACAGTGATGTGTGCTTATTGTTATGACTATTTTCTACTTGTCATTTTAATGGAGTTTTCTTGTTTAGTTTCTTTATATTTTCATCCATAAAATTTTGAATTGTATTTATTGACATGAGTCTATGTGCTTGTTAGTTTCTTGCTTTATTAAAGATGAATTTGCCCACCCATGTACTTTATGTGTAGTTTTCTTGATGCTCCTTTTCAAAGTCTTGTTATTTTTCATAGTGATATCATTTGTTCTGATTTTGATACGATGTATGATCTTGGTAACCAACTTCATTTTCCTTAAGATAGACAGCCGGCCACTGATGCCAACTTTACTATTGCAGCTTCTTTCACCCATTAAAAATACAATATTGTCATGTGATAAGTGTCCATATCTACTGACACATGATGTTTGACTCATTGACCTCACAAGAACTGAACACATACAACATGCTACAACATTTGACAAACATTTTCAATACGCATTCATATGTATGTTTAGCCAATTCAGTTAGTCCATGTTGTATTTTCTGTCACTTACTGCTAATGCTTTATTTAATTTCATTTAATACAGTTGTTTTGAAATCACTCAGTAGAACCCTCTGCCCTATGTTTATTGCAGAACCTCTCTGATTTTTAACCTCATTCTATGGAATATAAATATATTCACCTACCATTATGTAAACAAAAAGGTGAACAAATAGGTAAAGTCTCTACTCATTTGGATCTTGCATCATGATAAGGAGACTAAGCACAGGGTAGAAAATGTGTGTGTGATGCTATGTCCTAAGGGAGCAGTCACAGACAGGATTGTATTCAGTGTAAAAGTGAGGGATTATCATGGGCTGTGGAAAATTTTTAGAAGCTGACCTGAGGAGATCATTACATTTTGGATGAGACCAAAAGTAGGACACTATGTATTTATTTGAATGAAATTTTGAGGCTGAGAATAATAAAGAAAGGATATCGTACAAGGGAATGTAGAAAGGAATCTGCCTCATTTGCTCTGGTCCGTAAGAAACTGTTATTTGTTTTCTTATGTCTGGATAATTCACTGGAATGAGAAATACCAATTGGTGTTTCTTGTGGAATCTATGAAGCTGACCTCGCTCAACTCTACAGAAGAATAATGGTTATCAGAGGCAGTGTAAAGGAGAAAGCAAGAATGGGAAGTGATCAATGGGTACAAAATTCGAGTTAGGATGAAAATACTTTGGTGTTTTTTGCATGGTAAAGTGACTATGATAAATAATATGAATTATACACTTCAAAGTGCTATATGTGAAGGGTTGGATTGTTCTCAGCACAATAAAATGATAAATATTTGAGGGGCTGGCTATCTCAGACTCACACATGCACACACCCATGTGCTTCTTCCTCTCCAACCTGTCTTTGTGAACATCTGTTTATCCTCTACCACTGCCCCAAAGATGCTGGTAAGCATGAAAACACAGAGCAAGACAATAACCTATAATAGCTGCATCACCAGATGCATTTTTTCCTTCTTTTATCTATGTTTGACAACTTTCTGCTCAATGATATGGTCATTCATTTTGCAGCTGTGCTACTGGCTTGCTGTCCCTTTCCTGGCATCCTTTACTCTTACTGTAGGATCACTTCTACCATACATGTGATCTTATCATCTCAGGGGAAGTGCAAGGCATTTTCCACCTGTGTGTCTCACCTCTCAGTTGTTTCCTTAATTTATTGCACTGGACAAGGTGTGTACCTTTGCTCTTCTGTGACCAAAACCACACACCCTCCACTTCAAGAGTCTCAGTGATGTGTAGTGTGGTCGCCACCATGCTGAACGCCTTCATCTAAGTCTGAGGAATGAGGACATCAAGAGTGCTCTGAAAACACTCTTTGATAAGGAAACTGTTAAAGGGCCGATTGTACTGGGGCTGAAGTAATATCATTGATGAGCGTACTCAAAGCCTATGAGTCAGACTTGGGAGTATTTGATCAGCTTGTGGAATTAGAATTCTTTATTCTCTTTTTGATTTTGGCCTCTTTATGCAAGTCAAATAAAAAATCATGCTATTGACTTTCTTCTTTATGTAATATTCTATCATCTCCATTTTGTCATTTTATTATTTTTCCAAAGTTCTTCCATCGTTGTTTTAGATACTTTTTTTTTTCATTTTTCTTTTATTATTCATATGTGCATAAAAGGCTTGGTTCATTTCTCCCCCCTGCCCCCACCCCCTCTCTTACCACCCACTCCACCCCCTCCCGCTCCCCCCCTCAATACCCAGCAGAAACTATTTTGCCCTTATCTCTAATTTTGTTGTAGAGAGAGTATAAGCAATAATAGGAAGGAACAAGGGGTTTTGCTGGTTGAGATAAGGATAGCTATACAGGGCATTGACTCACATTGATTTCCTGTGCGTGGGTGTTACCTTCTAGGTTAATTCTTTTTGATCTAACCTTTTCTCTAGTTCCTGGTCCCCTTTTCCTATTGGCCTCAGTTGCTTTAAGGTATCTGCTTTAGTTTCTCTGCATTAAGGGCAACAAATGCTAGCTAGTTTTTTAGGTGTCTTATCTATCCTCACCCCTCCCTTATGTGCTCTCGCTTTTATCATGTGCTCATAGTCCAATCCCCTTGTTGTGTTTGCCCTTGATCTAAAGTCCACATATGAGGGAGAACATACAATTTTTGGTCTTTTGGGCCAGGCTAACCTCACTCAGAATGATGTTCTCCAATTCCATCCATTTACCAGCGAATGATAACATTTCGTTCTTCTTCATGGCTGCATAAAATTCCATTGTGTATAGATACCACATTTTCTTAATCCGTTCGTCAGTGCTGGGGCATCTTGGCTGTTTCCATAACTTGGCTATTGTGAATAGTGCTGCAATAAACATGGATGTGCAGGTGCCTCTGGAGTAACAGTCTTTTGGGTATATCCCCAAGAGTGGTATTGCTGGATCAAATGGTAGATCGATGTCCAGCTTTTTAAGTAGCCTCCAAATTTTTTTCCAGAGTGGTTGTACTAGTCTACATTCCCACCAACAGTGTAAGAGGGTTCCTTTTTCCCCGCATCCTCGCCAACACCTGTTGTTGGTGGTGTTGCTGATGATGGCTATTCTAACAGGGGTGAGGTGGAATCTTAGTGTGGTTTTAATTTGCATTTCCTTTATTGCTAGAGATGGTGAGCATTTTTTCATGTGTTTTCTGGCCATTTGAATTTCTTCTTTTGAGAAAGTTCTGTTTAGTTCACATGCCCATTTCTTTATTGGTTCATTAGTTTTGGGAGAATTTAGTTTTTTAAGTTCCCTATATATTCTGGTTATCAGTCCTTTGTCTGATGTATAATTGGCAAATATTTTCTCCCACTCTGTGGGTGTTCTCTTCAGTTTAGAGACCATTTCTTTTGATGAACAGAAGCTTTTTAGTTTTATGAGGTCCCAATTATCTATGCTATCTCTTAGTTGCTGTGCTGCTGGGGTTTCATTGAGAAAGTTCTTACCTATACCTACTAACTCCAGGGTATTTCCTACTCTTTCTTGTATCAACTTAAGATTTTGGGGTCTGATATTAAGATCCTTGATCCATTTTGAGTTAATCTTGGTATAGGGTGATATACATGGATCTAGTTTCAGTTTTTTGCAGACTGCTAACCAGTTTTCCCAACAGTTTTTGTTGAAGAGGCTACTATTTCTCCATTGTATATTTTTAGCTCCTTTGTCAAAGATAAGTTGCTCATAGTTGTGTGGCTTCATATCTGGATCCTCTATTCTGTTCCACTGGTCTTCATGTCTGTTTTTGTGCCAGTACCATGCTGTTTTTATTGTTGTTGCTTTGTAATATAGTTTGAAGTCAGGTATTGTGATACCTCCTGCATTGTTCTTTGACTGAGTATTGCCTTGGCTATTCGTGGCCTCTTGTGTTTCCATATAAATTTCACAGTAGATTTTTCAATCTCTTTAATGAATGTCATTGGAATTTTGATGGGAATTGCATTAAACATGTAGATTACTTTGGGGAGTATCGACATTTTTACTATGTTGATTCTACCAATCCATGAGCATGGGAGATCTCTCCACTTTCTATAGTCTTTTCCTCAATCTCTTTCTTCAGAAGTGTATAGTTTTCCTTGTAGAGGTCTTTCACATCTTTTGTTAGGTTTACACCTAGGTATTTGATTTTTTTTGAAGCTATTGTAAATGGAATTGTTTTCATATATTCTTTTTCCGTTTGCTCATTGTTAGTGTATAGAAATGCTAATGATTTTTCTATGTTGATTTTATATCCTGCTACCTTGCTATAGCTATTGATGATGTCTAGAAGCTTCTGAGTAGAGTTATTTGGGTCTTTAAGGTATAGGATCATGTCGTCTGCAAATAGGGATATTTTGACAGTTTCTTTACCTATTTGTATTCCTTTTATTCCTTCTTCTTGCCTAATTGCTCTGGCTAGGAATTCCAGTACTATGTTGAATAGGAGTGGAGATAGTGGGCATCCTTATCTGGTTCCTGATTTTAGAGGGAATGGTTTTAATTTTTCTCCGTTAAGTATAATGCTGGCTGTAGGTTTGTCATACATAGCTTTTATAATGTTGAGGAACTTTCCTTCTATTCCTAGGTTTCTTAGAGCTTTTATCATGAAATGATGTTGGATCTTATCAAAGGCTTTTTCTGCATCTATTGAGATGATCTAGTGGTTTTTGTCTTTGCTTCTGTTAATGTGGTTTATTACGTTTATTGATTTTCGTATGTTGAACCACCCTTGCATCCCTGGGATGAAGCCTACCTGGTCATGGTGAATAATCTTTTTGATGTGTTGCTGAATTCAATTTGCCATTATTTTGTTGAGGATTTTTGCATCAATGTTCATTAAGGAGATTGGCCTATAGTTCTCCTTTTTGGAGGTGTCTTTGCCTGGTTTTGGGATAAGTGTAATACTGGCTTCATAAAATGTGTTTGGCAGTTTTCCTTCCCTTTCTATTTCATGGAACAGTTTAAGGAGGGTTGGTATCAGTTCTTCTTTAAAGGTCTGATAGAATTCAGCAGAGAATCCATCAGGTCCTGGACTTTTCTTTTTGGGGAGACTCTTGATTGCTGCTTCAATTTCATTTTGTGTTATAGGTCTATTCAGGTGATTAATTTCTTCTTGGTTCAGTTTTGGATGATCATATGTATCTAGAAATCTGTCCATTTCTTTTAGATTTTCAAATTTATTTGAATATAGGTTCTCAAAGTAGTCTCTGATGATTTCCTGGACTTCCATGGTGTTTGTTGTTATCTCCCCTTTTGCATTCCTAATTCTACTAATTTGGGTTTTTTCTCCCCTCATTTTAGTCAGGTTTGCCAGGTGTCTATCGATCTTGTTTATTTTTTCAAAGAACCAACTTTTTGTTTCATTAATTCTTTGTATGGTTTTTTTGGTTTCTATTTCGTTGATTTCAGCTCTTATTTTTATTATTTCTCTCCTTCTATTTGTTTTGGGATTTGCTTGTTCTTGTTTTTCTAGGAGTTTGAGATGTATCATTAGGTCATTGATTTGGGATCTTTCAATCTTTTTAATATATGCACTCATGGCTATAAACTTTCCTCTCAAGACTGCCTTAGCTGTGTCCCATACGTTCCGGTAGGTTGTGTTTTCATTTTCATTGACTTCTAGGAACTTTTTAATTTCCTCTTTTATTGCATCGATGATCCATTCTTCATTAAGTAATGAGTTATTTAGTTTCCAGCTGTTTGCATGTTTTTTGTCTTTACTTTTGTTGTTGAGTTCTACTTTTACTGCATTGTGGTCAGATAGTATGCATGGTATTATTTCTATTTTCTTATATTTGCTGAGGCTTGCTTTGTGCCCTAGGATATGATCTATTTTGGAGAAGGTTCCATGGGCTGCTGAGAAGAATGTATATTGTGTAGAGGTTGGATGAAATGTTCTGTAGACATCTACTAGGTCCACTTGATCTATTGCATATTTTAGATCTTGGATTTCTTTATTGAGTTTTTGTTTGGGTGACCTATCTATTGATGATAATGGAGTGTTAGAGTCTCCCACAACCACTGTGTTGGCGTTTATATATGCTTTTAGGTCTTTCAGGGTATGTTTGATGAAATTGGGTGCGTTGACATTGGGTGCGTACAGATTGATGATTATTATTTCCTTTTGGTCTATTTCCCCTTTTATTAGTATGGAATGTCCTTCTTTATCTCGTTTGATCAATGTAGGTTTGAAGTCTACTTTGTCAGAGATAAGCATTGCTACTCCTGCTTGTTTTCGGGGGCCATTGTCTTGGTAAATCTTCTTCCAGCCTTTCATCCTAAGCATATGCTTATTTCTGTCGGTGAGATGAGTCTCCTGTAAGCAACAAATTGGTGGATCTTCTTTTTTAATCCATTTTGTCAAACGGTGTCTTTTGATGGGTGAATTAAGTCCATTAACATTAAGTGTTACTACTGATAGGTATGTGGTGATTCCTGCCATTTAGTTATCTTAGTTGTTTGAAGGTTTGATTGTGTTTACCTAACTTGATGTTACTCTCTACTGTCTTGCTTTTTCTTATCCTGTGGTTTGGTGCTGCCTGCCTTTTCATGGTTAAGTTGGGTGTCACTTTCTGTGTGCAGGATCCCTTGCAGAATCTTTTGTAATGGTGGCTTTGTGGTCACATATTGTTTTAGTTTCTGCTTATCATGGAAGACTTTTATTGCTCCATCTATTTTGAATGATAGCTTTGCTGGGTAGAGTATCCTGGGGTTGAAGTTATTTTCATTCAGTGCCTGGAAGATCTCACCCCACGCTCTTCTTGCTTTTAATGTTTCTATTGAGAAGTCTGCTGTTATTTTGATGGGTTTACCTTTGTATGTTACTTGTTTTTTCTCTCTTACAGCCTTCAATATTCTTTCTTTAGTTTCTGAACTTGTTGTTTTAATGATGATATGTCGTGGAGTAGTTCTATTTTGATCTGGTCTGTTTGGTGTCCTGGAGGCCTCTTGCATTTGTATGGGAATATCTTTCTCTAGATTTGGGAAATTTTCCGTTATTATTTTGTTGAATATATTACACATTCCCTTCGCTTGCACCTCTTCTCCTTCTTCGATGCCCATGATTCTCAAGTTTGGTCTTTTGATGGAGTCAGTGAGTTCTTGCATTTTCTTTTCACTGGTCTTGAGTTGTTTAATTAATAGTTCTTCAGTTTTTCCTTTAATTACCATTTCATCTTCAAGTTCTGAGATTCTGTCTTCTGTTTGTTCTATTCTGCTGGATTGGCCTTCCGTTTTGTTTTGCAGTTCTGTTTCGTTCTTTTTTCTGAGGTTTTCCATATCCTGGCTGTTTTCTTCTTTATTGTTGTCTATTTTTGTCCTGAGTTCATTTATCCATTTATTCATTGTGTTCTCTCTTTCACTTTGGTGTTTATACAGTGCTTCTATGGTTTCCTTTATTTCTTCTTTTGCTTTTTCAAATTCTCTATTTTTATTGTCTTGGAATTTCTTGAGTGTCTCCTGTACATTTTGGTTGACCCTATCCAGTATCATCTCTATAAAATTCTCATTGAGTACTTGTAGTATGTCTTCTTTTAAATTATTCTTGTGGGCTTCATTGGGTCCTTTGGCATAGTTTATCTTCATTTTGTTGGAGTCTGGATCTGATTTTCTGTTCTCTTCATTCCCCTCTGGTACCTGTACTAATTTTTTGCTGTGGGGAAACTGGTTTCCTTGTTTTTTCTGTCTTCCTGTCATTGTCCTTTGTGTTGTTACTGTCCCTGTACTGTGTGTAATTAAGTATTTTCTAGCTTGTAATAATAACAATGGTAATATTGAGAATGGAAGAGTGAGCTGAGATGGAAAGCAAGAAGTTAAAGAAAAGGGGAAAACAAATATACAGACAAGAGGGAGAAAGCAGAACAAGGTATCAGACAAGAGAGTTTCAAAGGTATAAACAGGGAGTGTTAGTGTACTAATCGACAGTAAGCTGAACAGACAATAGACAGAGAGAGGATTGAAAATCAAAGATAAAAAAAATAAAAAATAAGTATATGAAAGTAATATCTATTTATAAAAATGAATTAAAATAAAATGGAAAATAGAAAATTAAAAAAAAAAAACAAAAAAACTTCCAAGTTTATATGCAATGCAATTTCAGTCTTAATAATTTGGATGTCCGTCTCAATCTCCAGTCCTGGAGTTGGTGCCTCAGATGTTGTTCTGTAGTTGTCTCATCAAAGGGGATGCATAAAGTAGAACAAAACTACACTCACACACACACAGAAGAAAAAAACAAAAAGCCCCACCAAGTGTCCCCAGTTCAAATGCAATACAGTTTCAGTAAGTTTTTCAGGTTGCAGGTGTAATTCGGTTGTTCTCTCATCAAAGGTAGGGAGAAAAAGAAAAAAAAGCGTCTGGAGGCAGTTCTGAGAGTGGTATCTGCAGCTGTGGCTTGCCTGCCTGCTGTTCTCAGCCTGTAGCTGGCGGCGTTATTTATGCAGATCTCTGGGGTGAGCTTAGCGCTCACCTGGTCCCACAGGCTTTGTTTGCTCAGAGTTCTCCTGTGCGGGGGCCTCTGCTACAGGCTTTCCCCTTTCCAAACACTGGGAAAGGTGACACTGCCCCACGTTGTCAGGCCTGCGTGTTTGTTTACAGTTCACGTGGGAAGTGGGTCTTCCCTCCTCTCACAAGCGTCCCTGCTCCTGGTTGCTGGGCGCGCCCCGCTCCCGCCAGAGCCCCTCCGGCCCGCCTGGCTCGTTTATTTACAGTCCCGGGAAGGGTTCCCTTCCCCCAATCTTCAGCGCTCAGGGCGCCCCACCCTCTTTCCAGCGTGTCTTAACTGTTCTTATTGCTTAGTACTCAGTTTCTCTTTTTTTCCAGGGGGCTATGCTGCTCTGGCCCAGGCTTGTCTGTGGGGCTACCGCGGTACCACGAAGCTCACCTGGTCCGCGTCTTCCCAAGCCGTATGGGCGCCGGCCACTGGCGGCCCCGGGGGCCTCCTCGGTTCTCCGTTTAACGTGAAGTGGAGATTCTCTGTGCCGGCTGGAGATGTGGAGGGGTCAAAGTTATGTCTTTTCTCGGTGATTATGCCTGCAAAGTGTGTCTCCAGCGTCTCTCCAAGATTTCACTATAGGAGGCTCGCTTTCTGCTTCCTCCCTCTAGCCGCCATCTTGGAATTCCCTGTTTTAGATACTTGAAATTTACTTATCATTCCGTAGGATATTTGGGGGAAATTATTTCACCTCAAATGATATCTATCACAATCAATAATTTTCTTTTACTAAAAATTGTCATATGGTGTACTCTTGTGGAAAAAACAATATCTGGAAATAGGTCATTTGCTGGAGACAACCCAGTATCTCACTGGAAAATGTTCTAAAAACCTGTAGTAAACAAAGCAGCATGGCAATGGCATTAAAGCAGACACACTGACTGATTCAGGTAAAAGAAGTGGATCCCAGTATCAAATAATACACAAAAATAATTCATAATGGATCAAAGCCTTAAAGGTAATATTCTAAACTTTCAAATTACTAACTAAGAAGGGGAAATACATCAGGAAATTGGTATGATTCAAGATACTTAGGATCAGAACTCCAAATCATAAAGCCAAAGCAAAAATAAGCAAATGGGATCATAGCAAATTAAAAAGCTTCTGCCCAGCAGAATCTGGGCAGAACAAAGTATAAAGAAAACTCACAGAATTAGAGAAAGAATATATTTGCAACATTATATCTTACTAGGGTTAATGTACAAAATATCTAAGGAGCATAAATCCTCAACAGCAGCAAGAAATCAAATAATCTGTCAAATAATCTGAATAGAAAACAGGTAGTAAGTCAGACATAGAAAGACAAATATGACATGCTTTCTCTCACATGTAGAATTTAAAATAGAAGGCATGAAAAGTGAAAGAAGAATATTGAGGAATATTAAGAACAGTGAGAACAGGAAGGTGTAGTAGTGGGAGGGTGGTGGGTAGTAGGGGGTAAATATGACCAACATAGAATATGTACATGAATGAAAATGTCATAATGAAACTGACCATTTTGTACAATTAATATACAGTAATAAAATACAAAAACAGGAAGTGATCAGAATAAATATTTCTCAAAAGAACACATATAAATGGTCTAGCACATGTATTTAAAATGCTCAATATCACTGATAAAAAAGGAGATGTAAATCAAAACCATCACACCCCAGGTAGAGTTAGATTATCAAATAGAATTTTTAAAAAGCTGTATGGCTGAGGTTGAAGCGACCCTAGATTCAAGCCATAGTAGCATTGCAGGAAAATATGCTGGTGAGGATGAGGAGCAAAGGATTCTCTAATATGATGCTGGTTATTTAAATAGAGTTAGATTATCAAATAGAATTTTTAAAAAGCTGTATGGCTGAGGTTGAAGCGACCCTAGATTCAAGCCATAATAGCATTGCAGGAAAATATGCTGGTGAGGATGAGGAGCAAAGGATTCTCTAGTATGATGCTGGTTATTTAAATAAATACAGAACAATTTGGAGGGTCCTAAAAAGGAAAACTAAAGATAGATTTGTCATTTTCTGGAGCAATCACACTATCAGTATAAATCCAAAGGAAGCAAAATTAGTATGTCCAAGAGACATCTTACCTCCTTTTGTTTATTGGCATATATTAGTTGAAAAATGGGTATTCATTGTGACATTTATGTATGTGCTTTCAATATAGCTTAGTTAAATTCATACCCTCCATCATTCTCCCACATCCTGCCTCCCCCTTTTCAATCCATTTCATTGTTCTATTTTCATACACATATACTAGGTACACCTACCATACTCAGCCTCCTCACACTGTTGACCCTTTCCCTTCCCTCTGGAACACACCCCTAGGCAGAACCTGTTTCACCTTCCTGTCCTCTTAAAATGTATATTGATTGTTCAAGTGGGATTCATCTTAGTATTTTACACATGTATATATTGTATTTTGATGAGATTAATTCCTCATTACTTACTCTTTCCCTCTTGCCCTGCTTCCCTATTATCCATCAGCTTTTGATGTGTTATGTCACAATATCTTCAAAAATATACAGAGCTTTTCTTTTTTTCTTCATTCTTTTTTATTAATAGCATACAATAGTTGTACAAGAGAATACATTGTGATATTTACATATGTGCTTAGAATATATCTTAGTCATATTTACTTCCACCATTTTCTCCCTCTCCCCCTTCTTGGTACAATTTCAACAGGTTTCATTCTTCTATTTTCAAATATGAATACAAATTACATATACCATATTCATCCCATTCACTCTTTCTTTATTTCCTCCCCCTTCCAGTAGTCCCCACCACCAGAAAAAACTGTTTTAAACACCTGTCCTTCATTTTTTAAAAGAGTATGTTGATAGTCCATGGGAATTTCACCTTGACATTTCAGACACATATATATTTTGCCTTAATCACATTAACTCCCTATTACTAACTATTTCTCTATGACCGTGCTCCCCTGTTACTCGACAGCTAATAGTGGATTATGTTATATACATATATAGATAGCATGTTTCATTATTTTTCATTATCTATTATTTTCTTTTCTTCTCTCACCTCCTGTAGTTCCTGCAGGCAAACCCACTCAAAATATCTTGTTCTCTCTCTATATATATGTATGTATGATATGATCATTATGCATTTATATGTACATTTAACTTATAGATCTTGCTTCCACATGAGGGAAGACATGTGACTATCAACTTTTTGAGCCTGGTTTACTCTGCCTAACAGGATGTTCTCCACTTCCATCCACTTCCCTGCAAACAACATACTTTGCTTCTTTATGACTGAACATTCCATTTTGTGCTCTTTTTTTTTATATCAAGAATATTCCCAGTAGCCACAATATGGAATCAACCTGAGCATCCCTTTTAGGAGAAAGGATGAGGAAATGTGATCTTTGTACACATGGAATGCAACTGTGCCTATAAAAAGAACAATGAAATCTGTTAAATTGCAGCAACTTGAGGACAATGAGTGAAAGAATCCGGGCACAGAAAGATGAATACCATAGGTTGTTACTCATATTAGAAACTAAAAACTTGATTTCATGGAAGCTGAGAGTAGAATAGTCATTACCAGAGGCTGAGAAGTATAGGATGAATAGAGGGTAGAGAGAGGTTTGTGATTGGGTAGAACAATAAAGTTACACAGGATTATATGTGGCAGAATAGAGGGGCTATCATTAACACTAATTTATTGTGGTTTTCAAAACAGCTAGAGAATGTTGAATGTTGTCAGTACAAATACATAATTAATATTTGTGTTGATGGACGTAGGAAGCACCTGGAATCAATCATGACACATTTTATATATGCGTTGAAAGAGCAGACTATACCTCCCACATTGTATAATTTGGAAAAGAACAGTGAAATGATTATAGTGTTATGGCACATGTTATAACATTCATTACAACGAACACACTGGGAGCTTGCTGTTGCTTCAAAACAAGTTATAACCAACATAGAGATTTAAGTTCATGCCCATTTGTTATCATTCTTTTATTTAGGAATTACAGAAATAGCATGGCTCATTCCACGGTAGCCAAATCACACTGCTGGTCTGGCTGAGTTGTCATGTGGAATGCAGGAAGCTCCTCCAGGACTGCTCAGGTCATGGGCAGAATTCAGTTGCTTCTGTTCATAGGATTAAGGTTCTATTGTCTTGCTGTGTGATGGATGAGGCTCACTTTCAGCATTAAGGACTATGCTTAGTTTCCAGCTATAAGGGCCTCTTACTACATGAAGTTCACCATCCACAGTCAGCACAAAAATCTCATTTCTGTAATCCCTTATTTAGACATGGCTGAGACATCCCCTATCTCTGGTCTCCTAAACTTCTGTGTTTTCTGATTGTGTCACTTTGCTTTTTGTTTTTCATTTTTTAATTGTTGTGCTGGGTGGGGGTACATTGTGGCATTTACAAAAGTTCTTACAATATTGTACTTGAATTTGCTCCCTCCACCATTCTCCTTCATCCCTTCTTCCCCCCATTCCTGGAATATTTTCAATAGGTCTCATTTTTCCATTTTCATACATGTGTACACAGTATTTGCATGATATTCACCCTCCTTCACCATTTCCCCACCTCCACTCAATTCCATTGATACCAACCCTCCATTCCCAGGCAGAACCTGTTCTGTTCTCCACTTCTCCAATTTTGTATAAGAAAAGAAGAAGAAAAAATGTCATATTTTGTTTGTTGAAGATAGCTGCACAGTGAGTTTCCTTGTAGCACTTCCATGTTTATATGTATTATATACTGACTTTGTTCATCTCCTCTTTATTTCTTCTTTCTGCCTTAGTCAATTTCTTATGGTGGTTTCAACTGGTTTAAAAATTCTATATGCATTCTTGTATAGAGAGTACATCAACCATATTCACCTTCTCAACTTCCTTCTTTTGCCCTCCCCCACTCCTGTGTGAACTGCTTAATGTGACTGGTTTTTCATAGTATTATGAACTTGTCACTTTAACCCACATTTTTGAGCATTATTCTTTATCTTACCACTGCACATTCTCACTCATCCACCAACTTGAGCTACTTCAACAACCTTTCTCTCTGTCTTCTCAAACTACACATTCTATCAATATAATCAGCAAAGAGCTCCTGAGCACCTGCTGTGTTACAGGCATGGAGTTTTTTGGAAGAATAATTACCTTTCTTTTTCTTGAGCCTCACCATGTGCAACCTTGGTGTAGAACAGTCATGGTGTGTTCTTTGGAGTCCTCATCTGGCTTGGGAGTAATGATTGACCCCTTCCTTCTGACCTGTCTGATTATGTAGCATCAGTTTCATCCATCCAGTGAAGAAATTCAGGTTCCACACAGAGACTTCCCATTAAGAAAACCCATCAAGGTGACTCTGAAAGCCTCACAGGTGATGCAAAAGAACATCTGAGAGATAGAAGCACAATTACCTAAGGTCACCAGAGAGCAAATCCAGCCTCATGTAGAGCTGAGAGATGACTGGGGATGACTACTTGCTTGTTTAATTTATTGATGTGGTTTTTTACCATGCTATAGAGGGAAGCAAACATGGAACTTGTCATGCTGGGTCACTGCTGACAGTGAAATGATGGCAGTGGAAGCCCAGTTAGAAAAGGGTTTGAGAGGATAAAATTGGATTCAGTGTAAATAGTACATATTTCTCAGGACCTTGTGTCTACTCAGGTGAAAAAAGAAACAGTGCCTTGCTTGTGAAGGGACATGCTCTGATATGAGGGCATTTCCCTTTTCTCAGACAGAGCACCATATTGATTTGGTTATTATTATCATCATATGCCTATTTCCTACAGATATCAGCTTGGAAGTGCAATTTTACAGTTTATTGTATCTATCTACTTTGGAGTTATATTTTAGACATAAAAATCTTAAATTTTATTTTGACTTACTTGCTTCACTGAAGGTGATTCTGCCCACCTATGAAATTTTTTGTATGTACTTTTCTTTATATTCCTAAAAATGCATTGCTTACATTCATACTGAAGTCTTTACTTCCTCAGATTTTTGGTAGGATATGTGAGCTAGAGGACTAACCTTATTTTTCCCAAATAGACAGTTATTTATGGCAGGTTTTACTTTTCTATTGAAGCTTTTCCAACCCAAGTATGATGCAACCTCGTCCTGTGTTCATTGCCCCTGTATTCTGAGACTCTTTATAACTCACTCAACAAATAGTACGTGAAATATGGCACGTTTGTGGTTTGTTTCCATGATATCCTTTTATATCTAGATTATTACCAATTTAATTGATGATCAATGTTGCTAGCATGAAAGCATGGTTGTTTATATCTGCTTCACTTAACTCTTGACTCTGCATTAAATTTTGGTTAATAAAGTACTTTTGAATTCACTCAGCTTACCATGGTTAAATGCACTGCCATTCCTTTGTTTCTTTTTTTCTGGAATTGAGTAAAGATTTTATTCGTTAAGTGCTATAGAGCAAGTAAGAAGATAGTGAGAGAAATATTCTCCAAACAGTTGGGGTGTGAGTGTAATAGACACACTGTGGGTTTCTCCCTAGAGGACTATTTATATTAATGTGTGTTAAGAGGATGTAGCTTCAGCACTTGATTAAATTATTTTGTTTTTGCAAAGTTTTGAAGTTATCATCCTACTTTGGAGACATTGGGTCCAAAAGTCTTCTGATATGGATGCTTATTTCTTATAAATTTTATGGGCACTTTTTCATAAAAAGATTTGCTTTCTTTATCTAGTGCAGTGTTTAATCTGGCTGTCCTAGCAATTTTGCAGTTTTAGCTCCTGCTTCTCTCTCACTTTGTTTTTTCATGCCCTTGATTGTAACTTGCTTTTAATTCTCATACCACGTCTGCCTATGACTCAAGAGTTTTTTGAGATTTCATATATTATTCGTGATTACTAGTTTCTATTTGTTCTTTGAAGTAAGTTTTATTATATTTTTGAATTAGCATACAGTAATAAAATGAGGGGGTTTCTTTGTGGTAATTCCATACAGGGGTACAGTGCACTTTGAACAAGTCACCTTGGTTATATTTTATTCCCGCCTTTCCAAATAATGTTTGGGTGTATTTCATTATACTGTCTTCACATATATGCATATATAAACACATATACATTTATTTATATACATATTGGTGTGTGTGTAGTGTACTTTATTCTCTTTACCTCTTCTCACTCCTGTTGATTCTATCTCTTTAGATCACCCTCTTTCACATTCATGTTATATGATGATTATCATCATTTTAGGGCAGGTTCGACAAATGTGTGAGAACATATATTTGACAGTTGAGCATGGATTATTTCTCTCAACATGATGATTTATTGTTTCATCCATTTTCCTACAAATTGAACAACATGCCAAATGATCAAGTCCATTTCATCCCAGTTATGTAGGGATATTTCAATATGTGCAAATCATTAAATATAATAAAGCGTATTAGTAGAAGTAGATATGAAACACCCATGATCATTTGGAGATGCAGAAAATGCCTTCAACAACATTCAACATTCTTTCATGATAAAAGTTGCGATGAACTTAAGATTAGAAGGAATGTACCTCAACATAATAAAGGCTATATTGACAAGCCCATAGCCAACATTATACAAAATGGAGAAAAAACTGAAAACATCTCTTCTAAAGTTAGGTATGAGACAAAGGGGTTTACTTTCTATGCTATTATTAAATAGTCATGGAATTCCTACCTAGAGCAATAGAACAGGAGGAAAAAATAACATGAACATAAACAGGAAAGGAAGAAGTCAAACTATTGCTATTTGTAAATGATATGATCTTAAATATGAAAGAAATGAAAAACTTCACCAAAAAAATCCAAGACATCATAAACAACATCAGCAAAGTATCAGGATACAAAATCAATTTACAAAAATCAGTAGCCTTTCTGTATGTCAACAATGAGCAGAATGAGAAAGAATATAGGAAAACAATTCCATTCACAACACTCTCAAAAATATCTAGGAATCATCTTAACATAGGAAGTGAAAGATATTTATAATGAAAATTATAAACCATTAAAGAATGAAATTGAGGAATACTACAGAAGATGGAAATAGTCCCAATGTTCATGCCTTGGCAGAATCAATATTGTGAAAATGGCAAAAATCAGTTTGGTGCAGTTAGGTGGATTCATATCTGGATCTTCTATTCGGGTTCGGTTTCACTGTTCTTCAGGTCTATTTTTGTGCCAGTACCATGCTGGTCTTTATGGCTTGTAGTATAATTGGAAGACCCCAACAGCAAGGGATTCCCCAAAGGCTCCAGCTACCCTGAGTACATGTCCAAATGCCCCTCTGGCCTCACCATTTCCCACCTTTGAGATGTCCTCAATTCCTCACTATAGGTACATTCATGTCACAGAGGATAGATTACAGCACAGCTATGTTGTCCTTGTCATCATAGCCACAAATGTGTAACAAGAAGGTTCAAGGGCTATCATCATTGCATGTATTCGTTCTCAATGTCCCTTTCATGCTTCTTTGTCGGTGGGATACCTGATTGGATCATTCATATAGCTCCTCCCCCTCTTGATTGAATGACAGTATGGAGGACCAGGAAGGTAGATTTGATTTCCCTGTGGTCAGAACATGTCTTTGCCAGCCACATTCCATTTGACTGTTGTCAACCCAGGATCCACCTTGGTATCTACCCTCAGCTCCTTCTGAACATGGGGACACAGTTGCTTGGACTGCCAGATGCCTTTGCACATGCTGTATCACCGTATTCCTACCTGAGATGGAAGCTGAGCCCAGACTACAGTGGGAATAGCTGGTTCTTGTGTTTTCTGAGGCTCCAGGCTCAACACTTCTGCTCTTTGCAAATGCAGACACTTAACAGTGACCTCCTCATATGCGGCAGAGTCTGATTACAATTTCATCTTGGGAAAGCATTGAGCAGCCTATACCTATAATGGGTGCAGGGTCTTTTATATGGTCAACAAGGAACTATGTGTTCCTTGAATTTTGAGGGTGCAATTTACACTGGAAAGATGTTTATATTATTTATTTGATTATTTATTCATTTATTTATTGACAAACGGTCTCAAACATTTCCAAAACTGGCCTCAAACTCATGCTCCTCTTGTCCCCTCCGGTGTAGGTGGAAATACAGGACCATTTCGGCTCTTTTTTGTATTTTATGAGTATGAGCAAATTCACTGTGTTAGTCGGGTTTTCATCAGTGTGTAAAAATACTTGAGAGATAATCAACTTAGTAGAAGAATATTTATTTAGTCTTATAGTTTCAGAAGTTTCAGTCCAGGATCACCTTAAAATGATAAACAATATGGTGTGTGTGTACATATATTATTTAAGTCATGGCACAGTCCCTCATGTGAAGGAAAGGACTTGCTTCTACCAACCATAAAGGTCCTTTATGCAAATGAAGGACTATGCTTGTACTGATCACCATTCTTCTCCTTGACCACCAGGGGAAATGCTCCCCCCATGGGCTGGGTGAAAGTGGCTTTAGGTTTACCTAGGGATGACCAAGGCTACTGATGGCAAAATGTCCAACATACCTGAGACAGTGCCATGAGGAGTGGCAGATTCAGTCAGGGCAACCTCTGTGGCTGTTAAGTAGTTTATTCAAGGTCTACATGGAGTTCTGAAAGCATCCAGGTTTGTCATGTGGGTGGTCCTGCTGGTTGCTTGGCAGATAGTTCTTTGCTCAAGGAAAGGGTAAGTTATGTCAATTATGGGATCAAATTTTCCTGTCCCCCAATATTTCAGGTTGTTTGTGGGAAAGTAAACAATAAAAAAGATGATTACAGCCAAAGCTTCTCACTAACTTCAGGAGAGGTTGAACAGTATTTAATAGTGCTCCAACACTGCTTAACTTATGCCCCAGTCTCCAGGGAGAGGAGCATTCCCTGAGTTGTCTCAGTTGGGGGCATGCCCTTGAAGGGTATATCAAGAGCCCAGTCCAGTATTTTCCTGTTCCTTTTTCATTTCATTCCCATGACCTGAGAAGTTTTTCTCCATCACATGCTTCCTGTCCCTCAGAATGTGTGTCCTCTCCAGAGGAGCAAACCAACAAAACCAACTGATCATAATCTGAAAATTACAAAATGTTAAGCCAAACTAAACCTCATCCGTTTATAAGTTGGTTCTATGAAGTGTTTGTTAGACTAGTGGAAAGCTGACTAACACAGCCAGAGCTGTTGAACAAGGAAACTGACAACAGGTGAGAGTCACAGGTATAAAGAGCTTTGCATTTATCCCCAGCTGATGAAATTCTTACAATGGAAAAGAAAAAAAGTATCTGAGAATCAGAGAAGAGAATCCCAGAGAGGAATAACAGCTAAAGTGATGGAGACAAAATACCCCATAGGTTATTGGTTATTGGTTATTGGTGAGGTCAGATGATGTTCAGAACTTTAGGAAGATCACAAAAGTAAGAATTTCCCCATTTATATGAATTAGAAGAGGTTTATGATGTTCCCTTGTGCAAAATTCATATTTCTATATCACACTTTCATCTGCACTGCTACTTTCTCTCTCTCCACAGCAAACAGGTCACAATGGTGGAAGTTTGGATGCCAACATTTGTTATTATCCCTATTCTGTTTATTTCATTCTTTATCTTTTTTATATTGATCTAAAGGCAGATTTCATAACAGACTGCTATATGCATGCATGTCACAGCATGTCTGGAAAGTTGTCCATTACTATCATGACAATATCTTTACCTGTTTTTATTAGAAGAAATTATGTTAGGGTAATTTTAAGTTTAAGATATTATTATGGCATGAACATTTTTATTTTGTGTTTAGTGATCAGCTAAAGGGCTTGTGGGAAGTGCTTGAAACCTGAGGGCTCAGAGCTACTCAATGGTTAAATCCCTTTATGGATTAAATTAATGACATTATTGGGAGATGGTGAGAATTATGGCATGGATCCTAGTTGGATAAATAATGTTACTGGGTCATACCCTGGAAAAGTATACCTTGTCCTCTGCCCCTTCTTTTCTGTTCTCTGCTTCTGGGCCACCATATGTGAGTAGCTTTGTTCTGCCACACCCTCTGTTATGTTCTGCCTCACCACAGCCCAGAAACAATGCAGTCAACTGACCATAGACTGAAACTTCTAAAATCATGAGACAGAATAAATTTTTGTTTCTCTCACATGTTTGTCACAGCAATAACAAAACTGACTAACACCAATATGTTAGCATGTGATTATTTGGGGAAAATTGAAAAGGAATTTTGAGTTGAAGAGTAAAAAGAAAACATGCCAAAATTTGAACTGCTTAAAAACAACTCTTTCTTTCCTCATTTGTGATTATAATAAAAGCTTTTCATTTTCAGAGAGTTGCAAATTAGCCGGGAATAGAAAGAAATGACACAGAGAGACCATGTACCCTTTTTTCAGTAACCTCTATGGTAGCATCAAGCAAAACATTGATACAATATCACTCCCAGGATATTATCAGTGGCAATGGACATCAGCAGAACAAAGAGACACTTGCACACCCATGTTTATTGTATCTGTATTCACAGTACACAACACAAGGAATCAGCCTACAGCCGTCACAAGGAAGAACGGATAAAGAATATGTGGTAAACTCACACAATGGAATATTAGTCAGCTGTAAAGAATATGTAATTTTGTCATTTGTGGCAACATTGGTGGAAATGGACAACTACATGTTGGATGAAATTCGCCCGATTCAGACAAGTTTTAAAAGGTGACTAAATGAACAATGATTACAAGCTGGGAAGACATAAGAAGTCGGATGAAAGGAACATGGATTTGATTAATGTATGCTGTATTTATGGTGGAATTACACTGAAGTTCATTCACGTGTGTAATTGATGCGTGCTGATCTAAAATAAAAATGTACAATGTAATGCAGAGTTTTCAGCAATTCAAAATTCCAAGTATTAGTATTTTATGACCACATCGGCCCCTTTCCTTTCCAGTGCCTGACTCCTAAGAATCACCAATCGGTTCATGATTTCCACATTGCTACCATGTCAGCAATGCTACCTGAAGTAAGAAAATGTCACCTGAGAAATATGGGGGATGGACAGCTCTGGATGCCTGTGCTGCTCATAAATGTGGTAGGTAGTGAAGATACCAAGCTGAAAGAGAAACGAGAGCCCAAATACAAGAAAACCCATAGGATGAACTAAACATGCTAACATACAAAAGTCTACATCATTAGTAAAGGACTTAAGAAACTGCCACACCAATGAATGATAAACATACAAGCAAACAATTCTATTTTATTTTATAATAATTCTACTTTATTCCTCTATATAATCCTATAAATTATACTTTATTCCCCTATAAAATCCTATAAATTAGGTGAGTTACCAAAATGTTTCCTGCATGGGAGTGCAGCTTATGAAATCAGTCTTGCTATCCATCACCCAATGAATGGATAAAGAAAATGTGATATATTTATTAGCTAGATATACATAATAGACATATCATATTATATATATATTCAACATAGCATCATTCAGTTATAAATGAGAAGAAAATTACAATGTTTGTTTGCAGAAAATTGGAAGGAAATGTGGAAGTCATATTGTTAGCAAAATAAACCAGACTAAAATATCACATGTTTTCTCTCATATGCAAAATCTAGACCAAAAAAGGCCCTGAGTACACAATGAGGAGAATGCTTCTGGCTGGGAAATGATGGGATAGTGAGGGTGAAAGGAGGGGTGGAAGAAAAGGGTGGGTATCATGGAGGTACTTCATGTGCATATGTGAATATGGAATAATGAAACCAGTTCAATTGTTTACAAAGGCAGAAAGGAGATAAGAAAGTTTAAGAGAGGGGTTGAATTTGACCAAAATACATTAGTGCATTATGGAAATATGATGACTCCCTTTTGTACAATTATATAAACTATTAAAAAAGAAATTATAATTTTTACTGCCATATATGTCATCTGAGATGAAAAAAATCCAAAATATTTATCCTATAGAATCAAAGGAATTTTGTCAGTATTTACCAAAAGTGGAAAATGATAAAATGAGAGCATAGTGAAACTAAAATCAGTGAAACAGGAAATCCAGGAACTCCAGGAATAATAAAGAATGAACATATTTTACTTCTACCACCTGACCAGAGAATACTAGGTCTCATCCTGGGGCTTTTATCCTGCAATCATGGGCACATATTTGGTCTCGGAACCATCATCCCATTTATTGTTTCTATCTCAAAAACACATTTTAGAACCCTCTTGGTGTCTTTATTCCTCAGACTGTAGATGAAGGGGTTCAGCATGGGATGACAATGGTGTACATCACTGAGGCTATTGCAGTGGAGTGTGAGTTTTGAGTCAGAGCAGAATTGAGGTACATTCCTAGGCTTGTGCTATAGAATAAGAAGACAATTGAGAGGTGAGATGCTCAGGTGGAAAATGTACATCCCCTAAGCTGATGAGATTTTATGTATGGAGGAAACTATCTTGGAGTAAGAGTACAAGATGCCAGTGAAGGGACTACCACACAGGATCACAGCTCCAAAATATGTCACCACATTATAAAAAAATTTGCCATAACAGGTAAGTTGCACTACATGATTCAGTTCACAGAAAAAGTGGGGAATCTGTGATTGTACACAAAAGAACAATTTTAAGATGTAATAAAGTTGGCTTACCAACCAGGACACCAGAACAAGCAACACGCAGAACCAGGGGTTCATGATGACTGGGTAATGCAGGGGGTGACAGATGGCCATATAGAGGTCATAAGCCATCACTGTCAAGAGAATAATGTCAAACATTGCAAAAATTTTCATTTGTGTGATGCAGGCTTTATAGGTAATGGTCTTGTGTTCTCTCTGGATGTTTGCTAGCATCTTTGGGATGATAATGGAGGTGACACAGATGTCCACACAGGACAGGCTGGAGAGGAAGAAGTACATGGTCATGTGTAGGTAGGAGTATGAGATCCTGGCCAGGATGACGAGCAGCATACAAAGCACAGTGAGCAGGTACATGGACAGGAACAGCCCAAAGATGACAGGCTGCAATCCTGGGTCCTCTGAAATTCCCAGAGGGAGCAATTCTGAAATCTGTGTGTCATTCTTTGGCCCGTGTGTTTTAGGTTACTAACATAAAAAAGAGAAAATAAAGACAATTATGCAATAACAATATTAAAGAAATGTGATCTTATGTGTTCTGTAATCAGGACGTGAGTTGCTAGGTTTTTCCTTTGAATCTTCTCCACTTGCCATTTCTTAGTTGAAAATTCAGTCCATCTCAGCATTTTCTGAAGAAGTTATGCATCAAAAAGTTTTATGCACTAATTTTTCAATGTATTGGAAAAAGAAAATTCTGTGACACTTTGTTGCAGGCACTTTTCAGATGATTGATCTGTGCCAAAAAATAAGAGTCAGTGATTCTAAAAACCAATGAGAGAGAAATAAGAGCAGCAAATAAAAGAAGACACAATTTGGCAAAGAAATCATCATGAGACATGACAGTTGATGACAGTTTCTATTAAGAAAAAAGAAGATATAAGGTTGTAGTAATGGTTATTTTTTTCTGAATTTTCAGAGAAGACCATCAGTTCAGTGACACTTGCAAAAAAAAGAGAAAAAAAACCTGTTAAAATGATTTCAACAGGATCCAATGTGCCATATTCATACAAGTATAGAATGTGCATCAACCATGTTTATCTTGCTTTACACTTTTCATTTACCCTTCCCATCTCCTAGTAACCTGACCTATTTTACATTTTTGACCTTCATTGTTTTAGAGTGTGTTCTTGTTCTGTGATGTGTTGCCTTGGTATTTTCTCTGATAAGTATATTGTACTTTAATCAGTCAACTCTGCAGCTATTCGTTTTCCTTATCCTTTTCCTTCTGGTCTGTATTGTTCAACAGTCTGTAGTGCATTTCATTGTTTCTTCTTTCTACACTAATGTGATATATTTCAATATTGTTCACTGCCTATCATTCTTTTGTTCCTCCCTTAGTTTCCTCTAATAGTCTCCATTTTGGAAACATATAAATGTGTATATGAAAATGTTTCTTTTTACTGAATTAACTGTGAAGGTGCCTTGTGAATTGGAATGCACCATATTTTTCCTCTCTGTTTTCTTGTGTTATGACCTCTATGTGATTTGGTTAGCTTTTGGAATGTACTGAGCCCAGGTTCCATTTTTCCTAAATCTATGCTTACTCCAAAGATAAATACCAAAACAACAACACATACCACTTGAAATAATGCCATAAGCCATGGTCTTCTAGGGCCAGGTTTACTCCACACTAATTCTCACTACCAGGTTCACCATGAGAAAGTACAACACACTAGGAAAGCTCTTTGTACCATGTTTCTCCAGATAAATTATGAACTACACACAGAAATTCCACATTGCAAATTTCCAACACACACTTAAACATGTGGTTCCTTTTTGTATGGTAATTTTTCTATCCTGGGTTCAAAGAAATATAAAATTTTCAGCTAGGGGTGTGTAAATCAGTGACAAAGCTTACCTAGAAAGTAAGGTCCTGATTTCCATCCCCACTACTTAAGAAAAGAATACAAATAAATTACTCAGTGGCTCAGTGAATGTGTGTGTGTGTGTGTGTGTGTGTGTGTGTGTGAGAGAGAGAGAGAGAGAGAGAGAGAGAGAGAAAGAGAGAGAAAGAGAGAGAGAGAGAGAGAGAGAGAGAGAGAGAGAGAGAGAGAGAGAGAGAGAGAGAGAGATTAAATGGCCCTAAGGGGGGAAGTTTCTAATTTGTTCAGTGGTCCCAGGGCAATTATAAGAAAAATCTTGCCTTTTCCTGGCTGCATTCCAGCTCCACACAGATTCCCTTGAAGACTAGCAGAAATGAAAGGAAAACAGTGCTATATTTTGGATGGTATGACACAGATGAACATCCATATGGAAAAAAAACAGTGTCAATGGGTATAATAAACAAAAATTTCCAAATGAAAACCACCAAATTTGGGCAGATTTTAAATGAAATATTAAAATAGATTTTTCCTGCAAAATTCCGTACTGATTTGATTTGTTTCAAATATTTATTTCATTGTAGTTGAAACATAAGAACTTTCCATATATGTGTGTAAACATGATGCTCCAATACACACATAGATGGTGTAGTGATCAAATTAGGGTAATTAGCATATCCATGCCTTTGAAAATTTATCATTTGTTTGTTGTTGAAAGTATTTGAAATTCTTTCTCACTATTTAAGTATATTTATCACTGCTATTAACTGTGGTGACCACCCTATGCAACACAGCACCAAAGGGTATTCCTTTCATCAACTGTACTTGGCACCCATTAATCATAATTTCCCTATTTTCCCTCACTTCCAAGTGTATGTTGACCATTATTCTCCTCTATAGTTTTGGGAGGCAAACTTTTTAGATTGCACAGGAAATCCAGCTGGTATTTCACATTCTAGAGAATAAGTTTTTTCATGCACAATAGCAGAGGAGACAGACCCCATTCCCATTCCCTCTGTGTGATATTGTTTCTGTGTTAATTCAGGGTTTCATTTTTGAACTCTTTGAATAAATCTACCAGACACACTACAGACCTGTCTGTACTTTCATTCAATATGTGAAGATTTGTGATCGTGTACTGTATAAATTCTTCATGCACCATGATGATTCTTTCCTTTTACACCGAATAGAATTCTGCATTATCTGATCCTTGAAGTAATTGGATCACACACACAAACACACACACATGCACAAACACCCACACTTACTACACTGTGTTGCAACTCAACATCATGATGGAAAATCCAAATGTGCATAGTCTTTATTTGCTTTGTTCATTGTTCTCTACTCACAGAGGAATATGAATCTGTCTGTGTTTGTGAAAATAATATCTCTAAAAAGAAGCTGTTGTGAAATGAAAGAGTTACAGGGAATAAGAAGTTAAGTTGAGCAGGGTCAACATAAGTGTATTAAACAAAATGTAGTGGAGCATAATGAAAAAGTGAACGTAGCTATATAACACCAGTAATTTAATGCTAACAACACGTAAATAAATTGTCAAACACCTAGATCTTAAAGTATATACATAAAATGTTCCTCAAATATTGGGTTATGTATTAGGTGCTCAATTACTATTTCTTAAATGATCCAGGAATTATTCTTCATTGTACAGTGACATTTAAAACATGACAAGGCATTTTATTTTAATTGGCTTGCAGAACCTTGAGCAATAAAGCTGATATTTGTATCTTGAAGAAAATGAAGAGGCTCCATTAGCTCACATATGTTGCTAAAATCAGATGTGATTAAGACCTCAGTATGAACATAAACAATGCATTTTAGAAGAACATAAAACTACATATATGTTGCTGGGGCTTGTCCCAAGTGATAAAGCACCTGTCTAGCAAGTGTGAGGTGCATAGTCAAATCCCAGCAGTGCTTTTTAAAAAAACAGAACTACATATAATGGTGGTGATTAGTAAAATTATCTTGAATAATGAAAGAAAGTCAGAAGCAAGAGGATAGACATATTTCTCTAAATATAATTTAAAATGTTTCTTGGAACATACCACTCCAAAAGTAGAGGGACAAATATTGATCTGGAAATTTCTGTTGAAATACACCTAACTGGAAATTTCAGAAGACAATAACAAGCCAATGAAAAGGTTTCTCTAACTCAGAAATAAGAAATGACCTCACGTCACTGTCTGTCTCTCCATATGTAAGGCAATGTGTCTCTTTTCCACTGTTTAAATACAAAGGTCCTGGGACACCTGCTCTACTCACACTGAAACCACTTTAAGCCTCTCAGTTCCCCTTGTACTGGGCTTCCACTGCTGTCACTTCACTGTCAACAATGAACCTGCATTGCTGAGTTTGATATTCATGTTCCTTGGTAGAATGGACTATAAACACATTAATGAATTAAACAAGAAAGCTAGTCATGTCTCAGCATAGGGCTGGAGTACATTGGCTCTTGTGTGACCTTAGGTAAATGTTCTGCTTTCCCATTTTTCAGAAGCTCTCCTGGAACACCTGCTGGGCTCTCATCTGGATGTGTTTTCTGAATGGAAGGTTTTTGTGGAAGTCCAAGCCCTATCTTGATGGCTGACCAAGGGGCCTGAACCTATGTATTCCGACAGGACAGCAGGAAGGGTTGTCACTTCCAAACCAACACTGTACTTGGCTAGGGCCAATGGTAAGGCTGATGTTTACAGCTCTGATTCTCTGTTTCTTGCACATGTCCCTCTTGTTTCTTGACTCCTGAGCACATAATTTCCCTATGAGACATGGCTCCGCACTGAAAGAAGTTTTTTGTTTCTGACTTTCTATGCCCAAGACAACTCATTAACTCTCACGTTAATCAGTTTTTATTCCTACAAGAACTATTCCAATTTCTGGAATTCTAAACTCCTAAAATGATCCCAAATTTCAATGTTTTCTCCAAGTCTAAGACCAAAGAACCAATCTTGACCTGCGTCCTTGGCTCCCCAATGCTTTGATGAGTATTTGGACACACACCTGATATCTCAAAACATTTACTAATCCTTCTTCAGCAGGAAGATGATCAGTGGTCACTTCATATAAAAGCATGATTTTTAACTCCTTGACTTCATACTTTATCCAAAATATTTAAAATATCTTATGCATAACTCAATTCAGGAGCTACTACTCATGCATTTATAAGTAGTTTTAAAACTCAAAGAGCTATATTTAAATCATTTATGTATAGTTTCCTGAAATTAGCAACTAATAAATATTTTTAAAATTGTTATAAAAGTTCATTTTCTTCTGGACTTTTCTGAACTGTTGTGAGCATCATTCTACATTTCTACAAATGACTTCATGATGCTTAAGTATTCTTCCAGATGGAGCCTATTGGTAGTTAGGATTGAAACATGCAAGTTTTGTTTATTTATTTATTTATTATTTATTTTGGTGATTTTGAAGTTTGAACTCAGGGTGTCATACTTACTGCCCAGATGCTATGCCACTTGAGCCACTCTACCACGTGAGCCACTATTCTTTCAGTAACAATGGATGCCATAAGGGCAAGAACTATATTCCTGGAACCGGGCAGGTGCTGAGTAGATATCTGTTGGATCAGTGAATGCATAAATGAGTTGATAGGGTCACTGTTTTGCTTGTAGGTCTGTGTACTTTTCTCCATATACTTTTGGCTATTCAAGGTATTTTCTGGTTCCATAAAATTTTATGATATCTCTCTATATTTCTGTGAAGAATCTTCTTCTTAGTTTGATAAGACTTGCATGAAATCCACAGATCACTCTCTTCTGTGGGACATTTTTATAATAATGGTTATTCCCTCCCATGAACACAGGGGTCCTCTGTGTTCTTCAACTTCTTTCATCAATGTTATTTGCTTTTATTATAAAAATCTTTCAGTTTCTTCTTTCTAAGTATTATACAGCTATTATAAATGGAATTATCTTCCTGATTTCTTTTTTCAGTTCATTCATTCTGGATGTATACAAATGCTATTGATTTGGGCATAATGATACTTTCTGATGCATCTTTACTGAATGTATTAAAATTTATAGAGATTTCTGGTGAAGCATTTAATTCCTTCCCCATCACCATTGCTGCCTCTCAGGTTTAGGGCAATGACAGATGTACTTCCTGTCCCAAGAAAGCTTTGTGACAACACAGTGAATGCAGGAAATGAGGGACAAGCTAATAGTCATGTAGTTAATATCTATTGATTATATGCTGTATGCCATATAATTTTGCATGTGTTTTAAAATATTCACACATGACTTGTATTTCCCTTATGGACAGCAATGTTGAGCATTTATTCATGATTTGTTTATCATCTGTACTTCTTCCTTTGAAAACGCTCTGTTCATTTGCCCATCGCTTCCTTGGATCATTGATTTTTAATTTACTTTTTTCTTGATCTTTTGTGCCTCCAAATGAAATTTTGGGTTGACTTTTGAACTTCTGTGATGAATGTCATTGGAATTTTCATGGGGACAGCAGGGAGCATGTAGAATGGTTTTTGTTAATATAACCATTTTCACAATATTAATTCTCCCAATCCATGAGCATGGAAGATCATTCCATCTTCTAAAGTCTTCTTTCCTTTATAATTTTTTTGAGGTACTGGTGCTTGAACACAGGGCCTTCACCTTGAGCCACTCCACCATCCCCATTTTTATGAAGGGTTTTACAAGATAAGTTATCATGGAACTATTTGCTGGGGCTGACTTTGAACCAGGATCCTCCTGATCTCTGCCTCCTGAGTAGCTAGGATTGTAAGCATAAGCCACCGGTGCCCAGCCCTTTCTTTCTTCATTGTTTTACAGTTTTCGTCATACAGGCCATTCATATCCTTAAGTTTATTCCTGTGTATTTTGTTTTTTTAGGCTGCTAATAATGGAATGTTTGCCAATATACTATCTCAGCTGGTTCATTATTGGCATATAGAAAGGTCACTGATTTTTGTTAATAGATTTTGTATCCTGCTACTTTGCTAACTATGGTTATTGTGGCTAGCAGTTTTTGGATGGAGTTTTCTGGGTCTTATGGTATAAGATCATGTCATCTGCAAATAGGGGTAGTTTGGCATCTTCCGTTCCTATTTGTATTCCTATTATTTCTTCTTCCTGTCTCATTGCTATGGATAGCTATACTGATTAAGAGTATAGGAAGTGAACACCATGGTTTCATTCCTGACTTTAAAGGAAATGGTTTCAGGTTTTCCTGATTTAGTATTATGTTTGATATGGGTTTGTCATACATAGCCTTTATTATGTTCAGTTACATTCCTTCTATTCCTACTTTCATCAGAGTTATTATCATGAAAGGATATTGAATTTTGTCAAAGGCTTTTTCGCTATCTATTGAGATGATCAAGTGGTTTTTGTCTTTGCTTCTGTTAGTATGCTGTATTACATTTGATGATTTGCATATTTTGAGCTATTCCTGCATTCTTGGGATAGAACTGATTTGATCTTGATCTATGATATTTTTGTTATGCTGTTGAATTCAATTTGTCAATATTTTGAGCACTTTTGCATTTAACATCATTAGAGACATTGGCCTTTAATTTTCTTTTTATGTTGTTGTTGTTTCCTTGTCCAGTTTTTTGGGATGACTTTAATACTGGCTTTATAAAATGAGTTTAGACATGTTACTTTTCTTCCTATTTCATGAAAAAGTTTGAGGAGTTTGGTACTAGTTCTTCTTTAAAGGTCTTGTTCCAGTATGCTGGAGTGGCTTTCAAGTGTAGTTTTTATTTCACATAAGGTATTTTTATTCCCAGGGTTTCTGTTTGATTCTGGTTTTGTTGAGACTTTTTTTAACTCCTCTTTCATATCTTGCACTGTCTCCTTTGTTACCCTTATCTCTTTCTTTATAATCTCCTTTGTTTTGTGTCGGAGTTTGTTGAAATCTTTTGAGTTCCTTATGTTATATCTGTGTCTTTTTGAGTATTTTATTGTTTTTCTCTTCTGATTCATTGAGTTGTTTTTGTCCGTCCACCTTAAACTCATTAAACATTGTTTCATCGTTTTTCTTGTGTCTGCAATGGAGGATTCATCCCCTCACTTTCCAGCAAATTGTCTATTTTGTGATTATTAGCCTTTGAGTAGTCAAATTCCCCTCCCTTCTTTTTCCCCATGTTTATTTTGTATGCTTTGCTCCTGTGGTGTTAATTAGTTTGCTAGGAGCTTTAATGACCTGTTATCGCTCTCTTGAAGTTACCTCTATGCTCTGACTATCTTAGTTGTTTAGATTGCTGTAATATTACTGTCCACTGACTTGAGGTATAACTTAGCAATGACAAATTCACAGATTCAATGGCAAAGCAGTAATTTACATAATACACAAAACCCTTGTCAATATTATGTACAAAGAGCAGGTAATGGGGAGATAACAGTTGTTTGCATAGAGTTTGATAGTTAAGTATTTAAAATGATGGTGCTGGAAGAGCAGGCAGGGAGAGAGTGATGGGGCAAGGGGGAGAGGAGGTTTGTGTTGAGGGGGCTATAGGGGTTATAAGTCCCTAATGTGTATAAAAGTGTAGTTCAGACTTTATGTGTGACAGTGCTAATATCAGGGATTGGAGAGAGATGGGAAGAATGGAGTAACGTATAAAATTGTTATAATAGATTATTTAGTGACTTGTTTGTGTGGTGGGGGAAGGGAAAAAGGTGGAGAATAAGAGGCAAAAGAAAGGAAGGTAAAGAAAAGTTAAGAAGAGAGAAAAGAAGAAAAGAGATACAAATGGGGGATAGAAAGGTAGTGGAACTAGAGAGGATAAGCAAATGGTAACGAACTGATTGGAAAAAGATGATAGATAACAAAAATTATAAAAGGAAAGATAAAAAATGAAATGTATATGCAAATACAGTTATTTTTATTTATTATGAATTTTAAGATTTTTATTTATTCAAATGTTATATTTATTGTTATATACATATATATGCATATATATATATGTACTTGTCTAAGTCTCTTCCTTGTTATGGAGGGGATTAAGCTTCCTTTCAGTTTAGTGACTGCTCTGGGCTCTTTCCTCTTATTTCTAATTCAGGTGCTGACCCTTCATTCAGGGATTTTCTTGTGTCCCTGCTCCTACTTAAGGTTGATATGCTGGGATGTGTGGCAGTTGATGGTGCTTCTCTCCACTGAACAGCTTTTGGGGGGGATCAACTCAGGGTATTTGAGCCCATGCTGTTCTTGGGAGGAATAGGTCATCTGCTTCAGTGTGGTTTTTTTAAGGCAGTCACCAGCAGTGGCTTTTTGGTTGACAGCCTTTCTCTTGGAAGGCTGTTAGTTAGATTCAGCTTATTACCAGTTTCTTGAAGGTGGTCAAATGTGCTGCTGTTTTCCCCAGACTATGGCTGGGCTGTCCTGCCGCACACAGGACAGGTCAGCTCTGCACTCTGACCTACCCCCACTAGACAGAGGTGAAAATTTCCCTCTGTTTATTAGGCCACCAGTGCTGTCCAGGAGGGATTCACTCTCCCCACAAACTGTGCTAGACTGTGATTGCCACCAGAGCAGATCATGGGGCATGCGCAGGGTGGTCATTTCACTCATGGTATCAGGGCTCAGCCTGGATTGGGCAGGCAGGCAGCCATCAGAGGTTTTTGTGCCAGTGAATTTTGGTGGATCAAGGACAACCTAGATGCTTGCAGCACTCCTTCTGCAGCTCTTTGCGTTGTGTTTTTGCTCTTTAGATAGCAGAGAAAGAAGAAGAAAAAAAAAGGAAAAATGCACCAGCAAGTGTGACATCTGCTGCCAGTCCACAGTGCCCAGTCTTGTAGGACTGCTATGTGCTATATAAAACTAATTTAAAAGTTAGTTATTGTATATTATGTTTCCCCAATTTTAGTTTCTTATTTGGAAAAAAACACGTTATATATCTTTGCTACCATGAATCAGAAGCGTTACGTCATACTCGTGGGAGCTCAAGGTTCCAGGTTCTACTAGCTGTCTGCCATCTGGCTTAATCTGTATAGCTATCATAAACAAAAATATATCATTTTAAAAATAAAAACAGATAACACAAGGGCAGAAAAGATCCTTCCTGGATGGTTGGTACCAGTGGGATGGTTGAGGATGTAGTGAGAGGGTGTAGGAGAGTGAATATGGAGCCAATATTGTGTACACAGGCACATAAGTGGAAAAATGAGACCTGTTGCAACCATTCTAGGAATAGTGGGAAGGGGATAAAGAAGAGTAACTGAGGGAGTGAACTCAACTATGATATATTGTAAAAACTTTTGTAAATGTCACAACATACTCCCACCACACCAATTATAGAAAAAAGTCTCTAGTATTTAAATCTTTGAATAAGTCGGTGCACATCTATGGTCACCAACAATTATTGTTTTCATCTGCTTTCAACCTATAATTGCACATATTGGTATCTATGTCAGTCCTGGAATCAATCTGCCAGGGATATCCAGAGAAGACTGAACTTCGATTTTCATTTGCTAAGTCTGGATGTGGCAGGAGGCATTCTGCATAGGTTGAGGTGAATTTAGGCTTTTAAATTTTGCTTTTTCCAATAGATTGTTCTGTGACCAACAGTTTGCATTAAGGGTCCTCCATGGTTATTTTTGCTGCTTTGTGTTAAAATACAGAGAACAAGTGTTAGTCACATGACAAATCCAGGCTGCCACACTGGACATAAGAGGACAAAGCAAGAGATCAATCTTTCCCTTCCAAAGACACCCTAGATTAACCAAGTCAACTGAAGCCAAATATTTTAGAAAATCCAGACAAAATTGTCAGAACCTCTGAGCTGACACATGAGTACAGCTGAAGAAATGAACACTCTAGCTGAGAACAATTTATAATATGGCCCCTTTATAATAGAGGCATTTTACTGAAGCATTTACTTTTAGGGATGCTTGTTATGTAGCAATAGCTAGTCCTTACATTAACCAAAGAAAATAGAGTTGAGGGCCATTATAATAATCAATTTTTGTATATTTTGGCATGTGCTGTGCTATTTAAAGGCAACATGCACATTTAAGCTGTTATTCAGGTTTATTTGATATATTTATGACTACATGAAAATTACTTTCTAGGTAAAAGATTACAGATGTTTATGTAGGATTGTGTCTGTCTCCAAATCTCTTGACAGGCCAGGGTTTTACGGTCTTTTGCAAGTCATTCTTTGAACATGAACAATTAATTGAATAGTGATCATAAAGAATATATTAAATGAGTGATACTGGTATCATTCATTCATTTCCTCTCTACTGATTATGGTAAAGTGAAGAGTGGGGAGGGTACTTCATTTAGAACAATGTAATGATTGATACTTCTAGGAAACAGTGGACTCTTCCAAACAGAAATAGAAAAAAAAACCTCAATTAATAACATTAAATGTGTCAGTCAATGTTCAATAATCAATGATGAACTCATTCTTGTTGCACAGGGATACCTTTCTTCCACACTTCAATAGCTATACTTACATGTTTACTTTACCTAGTAATACATTGTATCCTGTAGACAATAATCTCACTATATTTCTTCTCTCATTCTAAGACCAAATTAATTAATCTATCAATTCAAATTTTTCTTTCTATTTGGACTTCACTGGTAGAAAAGTATTTGATAATCTCTTTTGCCAGTGATTGTGTAGGTACTTGGGACAAACAAGGTGAATACAATAATGAAATTCTGATGACTGGGAGTGAAAGTGAATGACAAGTTATAAAACACACTGTACTGTTATAATGTATGTTATTAAGAGGAGTAGTTAAAATTGTGGTAAGTGAAGGAATGATGGAGCCACCAGTCCAAAACTGTAGGGTCTGAATTTCCTCTAGTCTAAAAGTATTTAAATGGTCTTAGCTGCCAAGGGTGGCTTTTTTTCTACAGGTGAACCACAACACAGGACTGTGGGTAGTAACAACACAAGGAAAATTACTTGGAATGATCTGTTATCATTGTAAAAGAAATTAACCTTAAGAAAACCATATTGTATTATGATGTAATGGGAATTCACTATGTTTTGAATCCATAAATGAAAAATACTATGAAAAAGTATCAAATTGATTATGAGAACACACTGGTTAGAAGTCATAGAGAGAGAGCAGAAATCCTATAAGGTGAATTATGTAGTTTACAGAGAAGTTGAAATCAAAGAAAAACAAACTCCAGAAAAGAACTGGAACCAAAATATTTTAATTTCCTCCTCTGAGACATCATGCCCTATGATCAATACACTTTTCAAGACACACACAATGATAATTTTTACAGTTGCTTTCTCAAAAAGCATTCTAAGATCCATCTTGATGTCCTTATTCCTGAGACTGTAGGTGAAGGGGTCTGGCATGGGGGTGACCATGCTGTACATTAAGGAGGCTGTGGTACTTGAGTATGAGCCTTCTGTTGCAGCATAATTGAGTTACACTTCCAGGAATATATAATAAAACAAGGAGACTACTAAGAGGTGAAATGCACAGATGAAAAATGCTTTCTACTTCCCTCGAGCTGATGAGATTCAACAAATAGAAGAAAGTATCATGGAAGAAGAGTAAAGGATGCTGGCAAGGGAATCACCACCCAGCAGCCCAGCTGGCAAATTCATCACCAGGTTATTAAGAAAAGTGTCAGAACAGGCAAGGTGAACCAACTGACTAAGTTCACAGAAAATATGTGGGATTTCCACATTGGTACAGCAACACCATGAAGTTTTGTAACAAGGAAATTAGGGCACTTGTGGTCTAGGACATCAGCAGCAGCAGTACACAGAGCTGTGAAGTCATGAAAACCATTTAGTGCAAGTGGTGACAGATCACCACAAAGTAGTCATAAACCATCATAACTAGGGGGAAGTTGTCCAACCCCACAAATAATGCAAAAAAAAATCTGTATGATGCAGCTTTCATAAGTTATGGCCTTGCTCTGTGTCTGGATGATGACTAGCATCTTTTGGATGGTTGTGTTAAACAGATGTCACAAAGGAAAGGTTGGAGAGGAAGAAGTACATGGGGGTGTGCAGGTGTGCATTTGAAATCATGGCTAAGATGATGAACAGGTTCCCAAGAATTGTTCCCATGTATATGGAGAAGAAGAGCCCATACAGGAGGTGCTTCAGTTTTGGTTGTTCTGATAATCCCAGAAGAAAGAATTCTAAAATCCATGTATGATTTTTTGGCTTCATGTGCTGTCAGTGACTATAGGAAAAGAGAAAAATAACCTGGTTAATATTTGTACTTAGTGTCGTTTATGTTGTTCTCTATGTCATCACTGGTCTACATTACATCATATATTCTGCAGTTTTAATGAGCAATTCTTGTATGCACTTCAGGAATGTCAACTGACTTCCAGTTCTATGGGGCTGAAAAAATGAGTCACCCAACCATCCAACAATATGTAAAGAAAATATGTAGACAAGGAAATCATCAAAAAACAAGACACACAAGGCAATTTTGAATGTTTTCACAATGACGAAATGGTAAATGTTTACGGAGATAGTTTTGACAATTACCTAATATGCATTTGTGAAAAATTCATATCACACACTACAAATAAATACAATTTTCATGAGTCATTAGAAATAGTGAAAGAATTTGTCATTAAGTTATCAAAAGTTAATAACTGCTGTGCATACATCAAGGGGTGGTGAAAAGCAAAGTGTATGGATGTATTTTTATGAGGTCCAGGCAAGGTTGGTAAACAAAATGTTACTGAAAGGAAATCATGGAAGAGGATGGATTCACTAGGTTATCTGCACATGATCTGTCTGGTGGGAAGAACAATGCAAAGGCCACATGATGGGGCTTGTTTCATACACCAAAGTTCAAGACAAATCCATAGCAGTAATCAGAATGAGCAAGAGGTAGATGCAGGAGAGATTCTACTTAAGGATTTTGAGAAAAGTGGTAGGTCCTTGAAGATGATGCAGTATTAGGATTTGCAAGTTACGGAGGTGGCAAGTTGTCCTGTGTATTTTTGGTTTAGGCAGCTTTATTGAGATATTCTTGGGACATAAACTGCACATATGCAACATGCATGTTTGGATATGCTAAACATATGCACACTGGTGGTACAAGACCACATTTGATGTTACAGATGCATCACCTCTCAGAGTTTCCTCATATCCTTCTGAGTTTTTTTGTTTCATTTTGTTGCTTTGTCTGAGGAACAAATACTTAACATGAGAACTATGCCCATGGAAAACTTTAAAGTGTGAATTATCAGTTCTGATACTAGGCACTTCTTTGTGCAGCAAGTGCCATGAAATTATTCCTTTTCTATAACTGCAACACTACATCCAGTAAAAAAAAGTCTCCACATATTCCCATCCGCCAGTGTCCCTAAACTTCCATTTTATTCTTTCCATTCATGGGTCTGAAAGCCTTCAATATCTAAGATGAACAATGCAGTATTGTTGGTTTTAATTGCACTCTGTGCTTCAAATTGGATTGCACCTAAACTTTCTTCTATTTGGATTCAGGTGTCTATATTTTAAAAGTTATGATTTGATCAGAGAAAGACTCTTCAAAAAGATAAAATTACAGGTCAATATTCTTCATAATATGTATACAAAGTCCACAACACAATACTAGAAAAATAAATTCCTCAGCTTGTTAACTGGATTCTTCCAAATTTGCATAAATGCACTTAAGGAACCTGGTTCTGAGGACAGCTCTCACTGAAAGAACCTGTATAAAATCCTGCACTGGCCATAACCATCTACCCCTTTTCTTCATAGGATTTAACCATGGAACATTATAGTATCCATGCATTTATTTCGTTCTAGTGTACATTTGCCTTTCCAGTGTCTGCTTGTATTGAGTGATCTTACCTAGTTTGCTCTTGTTTGTGTTTACAGCAAGGTGGGAAATTATGTGGAAAAGGTTAAACTTTCACTTCATCACTAAAAACAGTGATGAAGTAGGTAAGTAGGTGGAACAGATCTAAACCAATAATTTAATGACCTCTAAATGAGTCTGTAATTCAAGATTTAAATGACAAAAACCAAGAAATAAAATGAATATAAGTATGTAATTCTTAGGAACAATGGAAGAAGCAGTACCTGAGCTTATAATTTCATCCTATGGAAGCATAAGTGGATTCAAATGCACTTGCCCCATTGGACACACCTCAAGGCATAACAATGAAATCAAGTAATTACTGTGACGAAAATATTCCAATAGATCTCCTTCTGAGTTCTTACTACATGAGCTCAGGATGCATCACATGCATTATTTCATTTATTCCTCACAATAACATCAAGGTTGTGGTTATCTATGTCCTTTGTATATAGTGGGAATCTCTATAAACATAATGAAGCTTGTGTGTATAAAAACATACTTATTAGAGTCAGACGTGGAACCTGCAATCCCTGTTCATGGGAAGCTGAGGCAGGAAGATTCTGATTTCAAGGCCAGGATAGGCAATATAGTGAAGCTTCATGTAAAAAGTATGGTTAGTAAAGGTGTAGGGGATCTTAATGGAATGTAAAAGAATATGCTACACAGGATGGAAGATGACTGCTATTTATAAAATAGAACTTAACACAAAATGCAAAACTGTAATATTAAGGAAAAACTCATAAGAAATATGATCTCTAAAACTATAGACACAATTTATTAATACTAAAGATATAGACAAACTCCCCAAATATAAAGGTGATGGATGATTACAGTAGAATGCAAATGAAGTGCATATTTCATCACAGAAGATTTATAAAGCTTCACATATCACCCTACAAAATATAACTATGCATATGTAAAAGAACTAAATTGGAAATATGAAAGGGAGGGAAAATCTTCCAATTCTTTTGAAACAGTGAAGTCAAAACACAAAAACAGGCCCTATAAAAGCAAAGGACTTGCACAATTTAAAATTGCAAAGAACACGGCTGAAAATCCTAAAGTATATTGATCTTCTGCAGTAACGAAAAAGTTGCAAAATACAACTCTACTTTTCCCCTTTACTTGTCAAATAGAATTTATTATTCAGTGAATGCCCAGCATGAGAGAAGACTCTGAGAAATGTACATAAGATGTATTCCTGTAAGGCAGTATTTGTAAGGACTCTATGACTTTGTATTCCTGTAAGGCAGTATTTGTAAGGACTCTATGACAGAAACTTACTGTTTCTGAATACAGAAACAGGCTCAAACATACTCCACGTTAAATATTAAAGAAAAATTCCTTCAATTCAGTGTATATCTGTCCACACTTAATACTCAGTTTTCCTGATGCCTAACTGCAAAACTCCTTGGACATGTTCTCATTGTATGGGAAATATTTGACACCATTTCATCCTTCAGTATCCAACTGGTCCTGCATTCCCACCACACAATTGCCAAAAGTGATCTATACATTCCAGAGACTGAAAGACACTTCTCTTTAAAATGTTAAACAGGTTGCCAATTGGTCAAGTAAGAAAACGTGGAGTGATTTTAGAGCTCTTGGCTGGTGGCCTTTCGCCTCAGATGATATCAAGTGAATTTTTTTACTTCCCCCCCCATTCTTGTTGCACCTCTCCTCCAGGACCTACCTGGGGTATAAGACATCTTGATGTCTCTGAGAAGGTTATGCTGCATTACTCTGCATTGGTCACTGGATGATGTATGATGGAGAGTCAAACTCTGTCCCATGCAGGGCAGCAGGAAGCTGAAGTACTAGTTCTCTACCCAGGCTTTGGTCTCAAAAAGGAACCACAATGTACTGTTCAGCCCAAGACTACATCATCTGGTGGGCTACAACAGTGGATACATTTAAATCTCCCTCTCTTCTCATTAGGTACATTTCCTCTTTGGAGTTTAGCTCTGAGCCCATGATTTCCCTGAGGAACACTAGTCTGAGCAGAAATGAAAATTTTCCTGTTTATGCTATATTCTCATGAGACTAGGCTAGCAAGCAAGTGAATCCAGTCTTAATTATTATCCATTTCCATGAAGTACTCTGACTTTAGAAGTCTGACCGCCTTAGCACTTCTGCCCAATTCATACTTCCTCCAAGGTCTGAGCAGCCTGAATTTCTAGATTCCTTGGATACCCACATCTCTGATTTCTACAGAAGGCCCAAGTCATAACTGCTTCAGAAAATTCCTGGTCCCAATAAAAGGGAGAGAACTGTGTCTATTTGTTTGAAAACTGTGACACATTAACACAAGCCTTGCCTTTTGGTGCCTTATACAAAGCAGACATGATTTTATGATTAGAATAAGAGTTAATAATTGTAATTTACATTTTCATACATTGAATATTTGAGTACTGCCTTAAATAAATTTGGACATTTTAAGAATGCTGAAATAAAGTTAGAATATGTGAAGGTTTATCTTATTTTAATTTTTATCCATGCCCATTAAATTATCAGTATCTCAGGGAATCATTTTCCATTTGGAGGAAGGAGGCTCAGAGAGGCTCAGTGATCTGTTCACACTAATGAAATGACTAAGGACCAGTCTTCTTAGGAATTGCACCTGGATATTCCCACTTCTCATATACTAGGTCAGCCAGTGGTCCTTCACTAGAGGGGATCATACACCCAGAGGACCCTGGCAATGTCTGTAGAAAACTCTGGTACTTATGGGAGATGGTGCCATCTCTAGTAGGTTGAAGTCAGAGATGTTGCTCATCCTTATAAAATGCACAGCACAGTTCACCACACAATAACATCAAGCACAAATGTCACCAGTGGGGAGGTTAAAAAACACTCCTACAGACCAGAACCTCTCCTATATCAATGTGAATGTGAATATCTTGTGAAACTTGTTTAAATGCAGGTTCAGATTTGGCAGGTCCAGGGTGCCCCACACATTCTATATTTGTCACTAATTTCCAGTTAATATTGAGGCTGCCAGTCCCCAATTGGTGAACTACTCTTTTCATCTTTACATGACAAATAAATGGTACTTATTTATGGTTTGCAGCATAATGTTGTATAACCACTTTATGGAATGACTGAATATAGCCAATTCATATGTGCCTCAAAGGGTTATCTTTTTTGGTTGAGACCACTTAGTATCCACTCAGTAATTTGCAAGGCTGCAATATATTATTAACTATTGCATCATGTTCAACAGTGGCTGTCCTGCATTTATCCCTCACATCTAACTGTAATTTTGTACCTTTTGATCAACATCTCCCCAGCTGCCTTGTCACAACCACTTTCATCCCTGATAGTCATCATTATGCTCCTTATATGAAATCAGTGTTTTAGATTCCAAATATGAGAGATCACAACATTCATTCTGTGTTACTTCACTGAAACATACTAACCTCTGTTTACATCTATGTTTTCCAAATTAGAGAAATTCATCCGCTGGATTATTCCTATTCCTATGTTTGTATGTCCCACATTATCCATTCATTCATTGATGGACACATAAGTAGATACTATAGCATGTGTGTCTTGAATATTGCTTCATTGAGAATGAAAGTACATATGTGTCTTTGGGATGCCATTTATGCCCTTTGTGTATATACTCAGTAGCAGGATTGCTTAACTACTTTGCAGCATCATTACTCAGCTCAAACACTGTGTTAGAATCAAGTGTGGGCATTTTGAGGCTTAACCATCAACAATGATCCCATTCACCTCAAGTCTGATCCTAGGTTGCCAGATGTTGGTCTCAGTAGCTAAATGTGTTCTGGCTAAAAGTTTACATTTGCCTCTTCATACTTCCCTCATGATGGGAAATCAAACATGTAGACCTTGGCTCCTTCTTCATAAAACTGTGTAGTTCCACCTAATTTATGTCATTTTTATGCGAATTAAAGGACAGTTTATAACTCATCAAATTATCTGATGTATCACAGATGTTGTATGTATGACAGATATTGTGACTATAATATTGTACCCCATTTACAATATTCAATGTTATACCACAAAACTTTTGAAGACAGGAAGTGAGTCTGGCATTGCCCTGCTCCTGGGAGACAGCAGTAGTGTTTGAAAAGAGGTCACCATCTCAAGACCAAGGAAGTCAGCATAGTGCTTGGGAACCCACCATTTTATGTTGGGCTGACCATTGGGCATCTTCTCTAATGTGTTCCAAACAGGCACATTAAGAATTTTTAGACTGTTTTAATCGGGCTGACTATGCTCCACATAAGATATGTTTGTAACACTAATATTTCTTGGTGTGTCAAAGTACTACTCCCATTTTTTCAACCTTCTCATCGCATATAATTCATAAACACTGCTGTCAATAGAACTATTAAATGTTTGCCCTTTTCTGCCTTAAATCAAATTTATTTTATAAAAAATTTGCTTATCACTCTGCTTTTTTCTTTAAGAGTGTACAATGTTAGTCACTATTTTGGGTCTTAATAGTACTCACGGTTAGGAATATAAGTTCCTCACATGTGGCTTTGAACTTGCACAAATGTGTGGTTTTGTGTGTTAACTAGAGTGGACTGAAGATTGCCTAAAGAATTGCCAATTCATTTCTTTTATGTGTATCTGGGAGGGTATTTCCAGGGAAGATTGGTAAGTGAGCTGCTGGCCCTATATGTTGGCAGCATAATTTGTTTGAGGGCAGAGGTAGAACATAGAAGGAACACAGAAGAGAAGTGGTAATATCTCTGACTCTCTCTCTCTCTCTCTCCTTCCCTCTCTCTCTCTCTCCTTGTCTCTCTCTCTCTCTCTCTCTCTCTCTCTCTCTCTCATTCTTCCTTCTGGATCAGAGCATATTGTCTTTTCCAAAAATTAACAGATCATAGGAAAAACATCTTATTTAAGCTTGTTCAAAATTGTAACAAGCATCTATCTTACTGATGTGTTTTTCCTACATATAAACAAATATTTTGTATATTGTATGTTAATATACTTATGATGTAGCCACAATTATATATAGCTTTACTAAGTACATACACATATATATTATTTCAGATTGGTAGTAATATAAAATGTCCTTCACTATCATTAATAACTTTTATGTTTTAAAGATGTGAAAGATCTCTACAAGGAAAGCTACAAACCATTGAAGAAGACGACAGAAGATGGAAAGATCTCCCTTGCTCATGGATTGGTAGAATCAACATAGTAAAAATAGCTATATTCCCAAAAACAGTTTACATCTTTAATGCAATTCCCATCAAAATCACAATGACATTCATCACAGAAATTGAAAAATCAAATAAATAAACATGAATAAAGATGATAATAAAGATGAATAAAGTTCATCTTTAAGCACAAAAGACTGTGAATAGCCAAGGCAATACTAAGCAAAAAGAGCAGTGGTGGAGCTATCACAATATCTGAGTTCAAACTGTGCTACAGAACCATAGCAATAGAAACAGCATTGTACTGGCACTAAAACAGGGATGAAGACCAGTGGAATAGAAGAGAAGACACAGATATAAATCCACACAGCTATGCCCACCTAATTTTTGACAAAGTTGCCTTAAACATGCAATGGAGAAAAGGCAGCCTCAACAACAAATGTTGCTTGGAAAACTGGGTATCTGCCTGAAGAAAACTGAAATTAGATCCATGTTTATTACCCTGTACAAGTATCAACCCAAAGTGGAATAAAGAACTTAATCTAAGACCTAAAAACTCAAAGCTAGTATAGGAAAGAGCAGGGAATATTCCAGTAGCAATAGGCATAGGAAAGGACTTCTCTGGTAGAACTCAAGTAGCTCAGCAACTAAGAGAAATAATCAACAAATGGACGATGTTAAATTAAAAACTTCTGCACAACAAAAGAAATGATCTCTCAGTTGAAAAGACTATCCATAGAATAGGAGAAAATCTTTGTCAGCTATATGTCTGACAAGGGATTGATAACCCGAATATAAAGGGGGGTCAAAAAACTACACTCCCAATAAATCAATGATCCAATCGAGAAATGGGCAGATGAGTTGAACAGAGATTTTTCAAAGGAAGTAGACCAAACTGCTAAAAAATGCATGAAAAATTGCTCACCATCCCTGGTCACAAAAGAAATGCAATTCAAAACCACATTGAGACTCCATTTTACTCCAGGTAGAAAGCTACCATCAAGACCAGAAACAACAACAAATGTTAGTGAGGATGTGGGGGAAAAGGAAGCCTTGTACACTGCTGGAGGGAATGTAAGTTAGTAAAACCACTTTGGAAAACTGTATGGAGGCTCCTTAAAATACTGAAAATAGACCACTACTAGGGATATACCCAAAGATTGTGAGTGAGTTTACAACAAAAATACCTGCACAGCCATGTTTATTGCAGCACTATTCACAATAGCTAAGCTATGCAAACAACTGAAATGCCCCACTACTGACAAATGGATTAAGAAAATGTAGTAATTTATACACAATGGAATTTTACTCAGCCACAAAGAACAATGAAATGTTATCTTTTGCAGGTAAATGGATGGAACTGGAGAACATCATCTTAAGTGAAGTGAGCCAGGATCAGAAGGCCAAAAGTCACCAAAAGTCACATGCTCTCTCTCATTTGTGGCATGTAGACCTAACACAAATGCAGTAATATTATGAAACATGGTCACACTAGGTGGAGGTTATGCACAGGAGGAGTAGTGAAATTAAGAAAGTGAATATGGTTGATATACTCACTATACAAGAATGAATATTGAACTCTTAAATTGATGGAAAGTATCATAAAAAAGGGAGTAAGGTAGAATGAAGAAAATTAGAGGAGACAAACCAATTGGGGTTAAAATAGATACACACATGGAAATATCACAAGGAAACGCCCCATGTAGCTACATTTATCTCTAGCTAAAATGTCATGTTGTTTTGTTGTATCTTTCCTCTTTTTTTCTCCTACAAAATCAGAGAACAGAATGGTGGAACAAATCCTGCCCAGGGGGGAGAACTGACACCAGTGGGAGGGGGGAGTTGTTGGGGAAAGGGGGTAGAAGGGTGAATATGGTGCAATATAATGTGTATACATGTAAGCAAAGCAAAAATGATACCTATTGAACTACTCTAGGAATTGGGTGAGGGACAGATGAAGAGGAATGGTTGAGGAGGGGAATTTATGCAGGATATGTTTGAAAAATCGTAAGAACCAATTTAAATGACACAATGTATCCTCACCCATCATAATAATAACGGGAAGACACATAAAAATAGAATTTATTGCTTCAGACTAGAATAGCTAGTTGATAGCACTGCTTCTTTGTGCCTTTTGTTATATGGTATGTGTAATTCTGTTTGTAGAAGAAGAAGCAGAAGGAAGAGAAAATATATATTTAGAACCTTTGTTATGTTAATTTTACTTATTCATTCCAAATTATGCTATTCCTCATTCTCTTGATTCATGCTATTTGAGTAGGAATCTGTAGTCATTTCTCCATCTTCTTTGTACTCTTATTTGCAAAATAATGCATATCTTTATGTACAAGAAGAATACATTGTATATGCATAGTTTTATATTACTGCTTTCCATAACAGTCAAGAGAAGAAAGAAAGAGAGGATGGAAACTACTTTTATAGTTTCATATTTACCTTTATAGGTGCCCTGAGGATTTTTAACTTTTTTCTGCATATCCCTGAGAGTGTTTACACTGCTTGTTAATGTCTGGCTTCCTGTTGTTGGTTTGCAGTTTTCAGCAATTTTGCCACTGTCTTCTGACTATCTTTTATGACTGATGAGCTATGTTCATAAAGGATGCAGTGCTGTGACACTCTAGTAAGCAAAAATAAACTGACCCAATATTCAGTATTCTGAGAATAAAGCACAGTATTGCTTACAAGCTTTGTGTGCTTTTCAGACGTTCTGATGATCAAGGTGACTGAAATTTATTTTATTTGAAATCTAAAACTGTGATTATTGTATTCATTAACATGGTAAAATGAGTTCAAATACTGAAAACAATTTATAAAATTATTAAATGTTATAAAACTCTGTGCAGGAGATGAAACAAGCACAATGATCTACCATGTAATTTAATGGGTAATACTAAGAAATTACAAAGATGTATTAGTAATATCTTCTAGTGTTGCAGGTGTGCTTTCTTGTTCATTTTTTTGTCTTTTCTTTTTTGGTGCTGGGACTGAACCCAGAGTATCATGCATGCTAGGCAAACACTTTAAAACTGAGCCTCATCCATCCCTAATATGCTTTCTTGATGTATTTCTTCATGTATACCACATAGTTCTAAGTATAAATTTTCAGTAACTCCAATTCATAAATAACAAGGCCTGTAGAATGACATACTAAATGTCAGCAGGAACTGTGGTATGTCTTATTAAACATTCTAAGTTCTCTTTGAAATGTGACTGCCAGCCTTGAAAGGTTAGAGGAAAGTGCCATTTAGAGGGAGGAATGAATGTCACTGAACACTTCAAAGAAACAAATGCACAGATCCTTTGTTGTCCCTGGCCTCACTGCTCTGCCAAGTTACTCATGTGCTGGGAAGTCATTTGCACAGAGACAGAGCCCCAACCTTATTTAAACCTCAACTCCATTATTTATCCCTAGACATTGCTCCAAATCTAACAGAAGTCACCCAAATAATTCATAGAGGAGAGCAGATGGCTGATGATCAATGGTTACATAAGAGATAAAGGGGTCAGCTTCCCATAGCTCAGTGTATCATTGAGAAACTCACAAACTGGGCCAAGAACTTATCTGCAAAAGAGATCAGCTTGTTCCCAGTAGTTGTCAAGCTCGGAGGCATACCCTTTGTTGGCTTTTCCTCCTTTTTTGGTTATTCTACTTCCTTATTCTTCCTGTTTGGGCTTCATTTGAAAACATTCTTCATATGCACACTGTTCTCATGTCTCTTTTGTGGAAAAAACAATGCTAAGATAGCAAAATAACAAAGCAAGTCACAACACTTCTTATTCTGACCAAGTCTGGATGAGGTTCTGGATGAGGACGGAACCTCATTCAGACAATTACCCCTACAACTAGAAAATGGGGGTGACTATAATCAAGATATAACCATATCCATTGAGCAAAAAGTGTATATATTTTTTGTTGGTTGATAAAAATGCCAACCAGCAAAATACACAGTTCTCACTCTTGTAGAAGATAGGGACAATAAATAAATCAGCGTTTCGCTAAAATTGTAAACAATAGTGACCATAATCCAAGTGTGGTATTGCACATCTGTGATCCCAGCACTCAGAAGACTGAGGCAGGAGAACCTCAATTTTGTGGCCAGTCTGTCCTCTCCCTCTCCCACCTCCTATCATTCCCTCAGACAGACCCACTAATACAGTCTTGTTCTCTCACTACATACATATATGAGTTGCCCTAGGAATAGAACTGACATTCTCTCTTGCACCTCCGATGAGAGTCTCAAAAAACAAAACAGGAAAACAGCAACAATAGATAAAAAATCCCAAAACTAAATGAAAAACTGTTGAGAAATTTCTAACATTAGAAAATCTCCCACTGTGTTTATTACAGATGTTCACTACAAATGATAAAATATTTCCATTTATCTTTAAAACAATAGATTTCTTAAGACATGTTAACAAATGTTATTAAATTAAAAAGAACATCTCCATGTCTAGCTTGAAATCACACAGCAAGGAAGCTGCTATTAAGGAGAGACAGAAAAAGCAGTAATTCTCCAACCAGGCCAACCAGCTGCCTGATTCAGCTGTTGCAGACATTAGAATAGTGCTTCTGTCATTTTCTCAGAAGATTTGCACAGTTTTGACTACTGCGACCTAATGATGGTTACATTTGGATGATTCACCTTTGGTCACATATATTTAACTTGCAAGAAAGCCTGGTTTCTTACTGCTGCTGAAAGAATTCATAGAAATCAAACTCCATAGTGTCTGCCTCCTCAGCACAGGAGGTGGCAAATTCTTCAATGTCCTTGACCTTCCACAGTTTGTGAGAATTAAGAACAGATAGGTCCATGCATATGGCAATTCATGCATTTATATAGTGAGAGAGTGAATGAAACTGTTTTAGTGGGTTTGTTTGAGTGCATGATGGGAGGTGGGAGATGGAAAGAATGTAAGAAAATGAAAAATATTGAAATAACTCATCTATATTTGAATATAAATATAATGTAATGTAGTGTAAGTCATTGAATATTAGGGGAACATGGTGACAGAGAAATATTAAACAATAGAAGGATTAATTTGATTAAAGCAAGATATCTATACCCCTGAAATACCAATGTAAAACCCCTTGGACAATCAGTATGCACTTAAAAAATGATGGACAGGAGGATAAAATAGGCCTTTTCTAGAGGCTGGCCAGGGAATAAGGAAAGGGATAATGAGTATAAATATTAGGGATATATTTTTATTCATATATGAAAATAGAAGAATGAAACCTGCTGAAATTGTTCTAAGAAGAGGGGCATGGGGAAAAGAGATAAGGATGGAGGAGGTAAATCTAACTAAAATTAAAATATATTGTAAATCCTATGTAAATATCACAATGTAGCCATTGTAGAAATATTATATTCTAATAAAAATTTAGCCAAAAATGAATTTAGAAATGTGAGCTCCATGCATACATCAACTGACATTTTTTTCTTGTTTTATATCATATAAAACATGCATACATTGAAAAGCAAAAATTGATTTTAGAGAAAAACTCCATTAGTTTAATCTATTATTAGAAAAGTGGTTTTGTTCTAGTGTCCCCCTTCCCTTGGTTTGGTGACTGCACCTAGGGACTTACGTTTGCCAAGTAAGCACTGTATGACATGAGTTATGTCTCATATTGAATTTTAAAAGAATTTAGGCTTCTTATTTTTATTTGTTTATTTTTGTTTGTTTGTTTTGAAGGCAGAGAAATTTATTGCCTCTTGAAACTGTGAGTATAACTTAGATAATCAGACAAAAAAACTTTGTTGAGATTAAAGTATATTATTATGACCAAATGTGTCTTTTGAAGATTTCTGATAGGCACTTCTGTACCTACCTTGTATGGTTTGGCATAAATGTTTTGTGAATATTTTTAAAAGCCAATAAAAAGGCATCTTATGATGTTTTACCATATAACATAAATATTACATATGAATTTATGAATTGCATTTTCTTTTAGTTTCTACAGTGTCCTAGAAAATTACACCTTTTCCACCACATATTATAATATCAAGCTAGCTGTTTCTCATTTGTCAAAATGAGTCAACCGTTAAGACTCTGTTTCCTTAATATATGTCATATTTGAATCCATTCAGAGCACAGAATTCCTTGAAAACCCCAGCACAAGATGTTTTAAGTACTTATTAGTGTAGTTCTAAAACATTTTTTATTTTCCTAATTTATATTATTGCGCTTTTTTGCCCCTTCACCTTAGTATCCCTGTAAGCCTTTTTTATAGCCCCAAAACTACCATAAAATAAATACAATTACCTCTACCTGTACTCCCAACTATTAATTTAGGAGTTAGAAAACTTTTTCTGTAAAGTACCAGGCATTGAGGGCCTTGGTGCATCTACTCAAGTATGGTGTCATATACAAAAACATCTTTGACAATAGTAAGTGAATGTGTGTGGCCACATGTGACTCATGGTTATGTTTACCTGTCCTTGCTTTAGTGCACCAAAATGAAATCTGTTCATATAAAATATCTAACAGGATAAATAATTAAGGGACTAAAACACGCTTACAGAATTTTTCTTTTATCCTTTTTTTTTTACATAAACACCGTATTGGCTGGGAAATATTCTCTAAACATATCTTCAGTTTCCCTCTTTTTTAACTGTGAGATATTTATTAAGAAAGGATAATCTGGAGTCCAATACATGAGATATCTTTGTGGATATTAATTATGTAAAGAGGAATTGATATTACTTCTAGCTTTATAAGAACCTCTGCTTCCAAATAATGACTATTGGCTAACAGGCCTGTGTCCAACATACTGAATGAATGTTAGAGGGTAATAAGTTCTCCTGGGTGATGAATACAGCAATTGAAAGTTATATTTTCATATCTAGTGTAGGGATGAAATCATCCAATATTTTTCTTTGTAGCAAGTAATGTGGTCGGTGAAATCAAGAAAATGGATTATCAGGTGATTATAAAGCATCATGGTTTTGATGCTGTAAAACTGCTCTTGAGTTTGTTAACTCATCTGTCAGTACCCTGCTTGTGAGGAATTTACTTCACTATACATCACAGTATTGACCTACGTTCTGACTGTTCGGAAAGCTGAACTGTGTTTCGACCTAGGGATTCATTTTCTAAAATAAGTTCATTCTTCTCACGTTCTACACATTCAAAGTGCTACTGAAGATCATCCCCAACAGAAGCTACCAGTAATTTTTAAAATTCATGAATCACCTCTGTCTGTACTTGGAGCTGATCTGAAAGTCTTTGCTGTCCTGTAATAGCCTCCTTTCAGAGTTCATGAGCTTTTCCAATGTAGTCTTTATCTCTGAGAGTTCCCTCCTAGGTTCTGCAAGTCCCTCTAACTGACCAAGGAACTCTCTTTTATGATATCCCGGGGACTTAACTTTTGCATTTTTGTTCGGTACATCATGAGTTATAGCAGCTTTGGGAACATATATTCTTAGAGCTTCAACTTCCACTGCTTTTTCAGTGACAATCTTCCCTAGCAGAACTCCTGGGATTTCTAAGGGAAATGCTTGCTTCCATGGACTCTGAAGGATGTAATGCTTTATGGGTTGGATTCCAGAGGTGACATCAACAGACAGGTAGCTCCTTAGTTTCCATTCCATCTCTTGCTCCTCAGACTAGGGTTGAGGTAAGGATAACTTTCATTTCTAAATTTTTAAAAGTAGTCATTTTTTTTAATTAGTGAAAATGTGCTCCAAGACTTTCACTGAAAAACTCCTAAGGTTCTTATTTCCCTATTCCAGGAGGCTTTGCCTTGCAGGCTCCTCAGCTCTGTGCCACTGGGTTAACGTCACAGACTTCTCTTTTGTTTAAGAAACAAAAAAATATAGCAAACATTTGTGAGAATTCATTAGAATTAGGAATTTCTGTTCAGGAAATGATATGAAGAGTGTGCAAAGAGAAAGCATGGAGTAAGAAAGATGTTTGCAGTACACATTTCTACAAAAGCATTTGCAATCTGGAAAAAATGGGATACGATGTATTCTTAAGCAAAACACAAATATCTCAACAGAACAAAAGAATGAGCAAGAGATTCTCATAGACAGTGAGCATAAGATTCTCTCCCTGTCTTCACAGGGAGACAGCCAAGTGACAAATACATGTATGGTAGATTAATTTATGCAAGAACAGATAGTATTTCATTCTCATCAGACAGGGAAAGCAAAAAAGGTAACAATGGCAAGAAAGGTAAAAAATAGCTCAACAATTACAAAGATGTAATGTGACTGAAGTGCCACCCCCCCACTCCCAGATAGAGGGAATGCAAGCCCTTGCTGCCCTACTGGTGGCTAGGGACCTGTAGACCAAGGAGCAGGCAGTGGGTAGGCACAGTCCCTCCACAGCTGCTCATGGCCTCCTCCTCAACAGGACGCCATCCACACACACCACTCTGGCTCTTGGGCTGTCCAGTGTCCTTCCTATGAATCTGCTTATGACCCACAATTCACATCAACATCTTGTCAGAACCATCTGGGCTTGCTTAGCAGAGGACATGGAGACTTCAGGTGGATCCCAAGCTCACCAGCCTCACTCAAAAGCCCAGTCAGGATTGTGAAAGCCCACCCTCGCCTATTGTTGTGTCTTAGTGGGCACTGTTCACTCCTCACCTCCAGTTGGACAGAATTTTACCTACTGTGACTGACATCAGAATGCACCAACCCATAACTGAATTAGGCCAGCATGATAACTTCTGTGTTGCAGCTATCTTAAAGCTTGTCTTCCTGTGGGAGGACCAGGCCTCATAAGTACATATTTCAATTAACCATGATGTATAAAATCACCAGTTTCCATGGTTCAGTAGACTATCACTTTGGGAAGAACTTACATGTTCTCCTTACCTGCTGAAGGTAATAAATCTTTCTCCTCTATCTCTTGGCTGTGTTTATTTTGTTTTGGCTTAGGACTCACTAAAGTTAAAATAGAACCTCAACCTGTATGACTCTATGGACATTTTCTTCAAAATTATAATCAATATTAAATCAGCTAATTGGGGTGATTTATGTTCACCCTATTAGGTGAACATAAGGGCAGCCACATCAGGAACATTCCTCCTCTCCTTTGTGTGTGACTTACTATATACTCCCCATCCAGATACAAAGAAAAAGGAACATACACCTTTACCTATTTACTAGAAACTCCCCACCTGGCTCCAAAGAATGGCAGACCTCATGACTACTTGTGTCCCTAAGCTAACCACAAAAGAATTTTCCCACCCAGCAAACTTCCTGGTACTTCTCCACTAACATCCTATATCTACTCCCAATCTGTAGTGTACTTTGGGTTCTTGCATCTGCTGGAGACCCCCTCCTCACATTCCTTCTCCCAAGTAAAACTTGTAAGGATGTTGTACCATTTCCTGCCTATCCTTCCATGACTTTTTTCAGTCTAACAGACTCTCATCCAATTAGCTTGTACTTCTTATAAGAGGAAGCCAAAAGGTCACAGAGAGGCACAGGAGAACATGAGGGGAGCACAGAGATCAAGATGAGAGTCTTTAAGTGATGGAAAGAGATATTAGGAGAAATCATCCAGCTAACACCTCGATATTCCAGAATTATGAGGAAAATAAATATATGTTATTAAATGAAAGCCCTTGGAAACTCATATAGTCTTTTAGGAGTCACATAGGGTTTTCTCTGTAGCCTGCTTGAAATGAAAGAACAGTTGGATGTCATCAAATGTCTTGGTATTATTGACTGAATTGCTACAAAAACTGGTATTTTTAGAGGACTATTTTTTCTTCCTGGTCTATGAACATGAATGAGACCACAGCTGCTGACCTTGTAACTACAGTGATGAGGTTTGTAAAAACAGACTGCCAATAAGTGTGTGAAATAGTTTAGTCTCCTTTTCTTTGTAACCATCACTCCTCTTTGTGTAAAAACCTCACTGGTAAGATTGCCTATTTGAAAGTCTTATAAAAGTTCTGGAAAGGCAGTTATCCTGATCCTACATAGTATACCTGGGTTTGGTCGCTAGATCAATAAAAACAGTGACAACATACAAAGATATTTTTGGAAGAATGTGAAGTGAAAATGATAGAAAAATACTTTCTCAGATATTTCTACAGATTCAAGATTTGGAACTTTGCACTTTTCAAGTTGCCAGTGGGTACTAATAAAAACCAGATTACACTGGGAGCTAGACTCTGGGCCTGTCACCTGGGGTAACCCTAGTACAGAAAACAGGGGAGTCCCCATATTTGAATCTGGCCCTAAACTCTAACATGGATCTTTTCATGTCCCCACATTTGAGTCACTGAGTCCAAGGGCATGAATTCTCTTGACCATCAGAGAAAGAATTCAAAGATGGCACTCAGAAGAGATTTAAGGGGTAGCAAAACAAAGGGAAAGCAAAATGAAAGTGTATTCCACTTGGGAATATGGGCAGGATCAAGAAGGAGCCTGGCACTGGAGGAGCTAAGTCCTCAAGCTTTTCTTGGTGTCTGTAGATAAGGAAGTGGTCAGTCTCTGGAAGTTAATGGCACATTAACAATCCAGGAAAACTGTCATCAACTCCTTCCATATTTTAAGTAGAAGAGTGCTTCACTTTGGATTGTCAGACTATCTGTCATTTTTTCCCCAGGCTATATATAAGGCTTTGTCTTACAAGACCCTAATGTATGTTATGACTGATGTGGATGTCAAGAATCCAGAAGGAGATTCTTTGAAATCGATGACCATATCATCATTCCTGACCATCAGGTTTGTTAATTCTCTGCCTAGCCCTACATAAATTTTATGTACTTTCTCTCACTGAATGGCCCTAACAACACTTTCATGAGTGTACAACAACTTATGGTAACCAGATAAATAGTTTCAAATCTCAGACATATAGAAGAATTAATATGGTAAAAATGATTATATCACCAAATGTGATAATGGATTTAATGCAAACTCCATCAAAATCCCAATGACAGTCCTTACTGAAATAGAAAAATCAATCTTCATGTTCATATGGAAGTACAAAAACACCAAATAGTTAAAACAATGCTAAGCAATAAGAACAAGTTAAACTTAGCTTGACAAAACTTCACCAGCCAAAACAAACATAAGCAAAAAGAGCAACTTAAACTAAAGAGCCATAGTAATAAAAACAGCATATATTACACATAACAGACATGCACATCAATGGAATAGAATGGAATATCACCTCTCAAAAGTCCATGTAGCCAATGCCTTCTTCTTCTTCACAAATTTGCAAAAAATTTCTGATGGAGAAGAGAAAGACAGACTCTTCAACAAATAGTTCTAGAAAAATTAGATATCCTCAGGTAGAAAACTGAAATTCAATCCTTATCTCTTACTCTGTACAAAATTAAATTCAGAATAGATCGAAAACCTCAGGGTAAGACCTGAAACTTTTAACCTCCTAGAGAAAAAACACATATAGATATAGGCACTAGCAACTATTTTCCAAATTAGACTCCAATACCTAGGAGCAAGAGTTGATAAATGGGATTGCACCAGATTCCCAAACTTCTGTGCATCAAAGGATACAATTGCTAGAAAGAAGTGATAATCTTCAGATTGTTAGAAAATCTTTGCTGGCTGTTAATCTGCCAAGGGATAAATACCCAGAATATATAAAGAACCCAAGATAGTAAACAGTAAAAGGAAAAGAAATTCAAATTAATAAGTGGGTAAATGGATCAAACAGATGGTTTGAAAAGAAGGATTACAAATGGCCAATAAATTCGTGAGCAAATAATTCAATATCCTTAGACATAAAGGAAATGCAAATCAAAAGAAATTTGAGATGCCATCTCATTCCAGTCAGAATGGCTCTCATCATGAAAACAAACAACAAAAAATTCTGGTGACCATGTGGGGACAAAGTAATACTTACACAAAGTTGCTGGGAATATAAATTCCTCTAATAGCTATGGAAATAAGTATGGCAGTTCCTCAGAAAATTAAAAATAGAACTACTGTATGGATCTTGGTGTATCGCTTTTGGGCATACATTCAAAGAAGCATAATTCATTATACAAAAGATAATTGCAAACCCATGTTTATTGCAATACTATTCACAAGAGTCAAGTTATGGAATCAGCATAGGTGCACAAGAACATATGAATGGATCAAACGGTGATACACAGATAGACATACATACACACACAATGGTATAACCCTAAGGAAAAATGAAATTACATCATTAGCAGTAAAACCAAAGGAAAAGGAGATCATCATATTTAGTGAAATAAGCCAGACTCAATCAACATTGTTTCTCTCATATGCAGACACTATATCTGAGAAAGGGGCATGAATACGTCCTTTGCAAGGAACCAGTGGGAAGAGTGAGGCATGAAACAGAAGATAGGAGGAGAATATGATTGAAGTATATTGGACACACCTATGAAAAGGAGAGAATGGATCTTATTTAAGAAACATTTGTAAGAAAGTTAAAAGGTGGAGCTTCAGGGGAGGGAGATAAAAACATTATTGAGGGGATGATCATAGTGAAATTGTATGTGTGTTAGGAAACCTCACAATGAGACCACTATCTTATAAATAATACATATCAGCAACATAATTTAAAATACAAAATAGGATATAGAGTGATAGAACACTTATAATATTCTTCATAGCATCAATTTAGGAGTTTCCTATAGCTTACAAATTATGACAAAGTTCTTCAAAACAATACCCATTTGTTGTCCTTCAATTCTCTACATTTGAATTTCAGGTATGGTTTGCCTGGTTTTTCTGCTCAGGGTCTCATTTTGGCAAATCAACAGCATTGGTCAGGCTAAATTCTAATCTATGTTTCAAACATGGTATTTTAAATTATTTTTGAATAATCACTGTAAAGCAAAGTATTGTAGTAATAATAGTTTTCAATCAAGGGATCATAGATAACTGCCTTGTTTAATATGGGAATAGTAAGATTTCTGGAGATATCATGGACTTTGTCTCCAACACAAGTTAAAGTTTTTTGGTGGGGCACATGGGATGGACTCTAAATAGAGCTTCATCAAACATAGACTTTGTGGAAGCTTTGAGATTTGGGATAAATTGTTAGGAGTTTAGATATTTGAGGAACCGGAGAGTTTATGGTGAAGGTGATGTAAAGACTGATTAGCCTTACATTTAACTGGTGTCTCGGGAACAATGAATCAGTAGGTGCAGAGCAAAATTCTATAGGGAGATGAGGTGCTCAAGTTTATAATATTACGAAGGAAAAGTACCTAATGATCAGACATACAGAACTCTAAATCTTTCCCCTGCTCTTGTACCTCAACATGTGCAACCTTGGTCTGCACAGAAAATGGCTGTTTCTTTGGAGATCTCATCTGGCTTGGGAACTGACACTTGACTCTTTATATGATATCAATCTGCATCACCAACCAACCAGGGAAGAATTTGCTCTTCCTTGCTGAGATCTTCCACCCAGGTATCCCATATGGATAAGTCTGAGCATCCCTCAAGAGCTGCAGGAGAACATCTGTGAGATGAAAGAGGTGAATGATAACCTAGTCACTTGAGAGCCAACACAGTCTAGTCCAGAGCTGAGAGATGGCTGTAACTGTGAGATTGCTATTGTTAAACATTGATGGAAGTTATATTAGTAGTTGTCTTGACAATTTATGAAACTTCTAGAGAAGAACTCAGAGAAAAATTTACAAAAATAGAATAAGGATCCCAATGCAAGAAATGGGTATTCTTGCTTGGTTTGCATATCTGAACATTTGATGGTTGTGAAACTTTGTTGTAACTGAAGTGTTCTGGAAGAGGTCCTTGTCACTTCATGCTGTGCCTCCTGTGGGACCTGGATTCTTCCACGGACTTCTACTTCCTGACATTCAGGACATTGGAAGTTATGTCTCATTTCCACTTCCCCTTTCCTGTTCCTATACTTTGTTTTCTATTTGCGTTTCAAATGCTACACCCTTGAACATCCCTTCTGCCCTCCCCCAGCAAATAAAACTACTAGCAATCTCAATTGCTATTACCTTTGATAGATTTCTTTCCAACACTTCTAGAAATAAAATTTGCATGGTTTTAGAATAGAAAATATTGATTCAAAAGAGATGAACAAATTTGTATTTAAAAAACCAGAAATATCAGTACTAGAATGGGAACCTTATATGTTCATTAAGAGCAAAAAAATAAAAATTAAGGTTATCTGTACATGAAGATGAGTTCTTTGTTATCAGGAAGTAATATTTATTTCTCTGTGATAACTACTGAGTTAGGCATGTGGCCCTGTTATCTATGAAGTATATGGAAGAAAAATGATACTAATCTGGGAATAGTGAGCTGAAGGAGAGGAAGGAATATTTACCTAATGGGGAGGATGTTGGCATTCTGGAAGAGAATTTCTATAACTACTCAGAAAAACTAGTCAGCTCTTCATTACCAGTAGTCAAGGATTTCTTATCAATGGATTCAACTGATTTGGATCAAAAATATTTTAAAATCTTTTCATCAGTACTGAACATGTACAGGCTTTTCCCTTGTCATGGTTTCTTAATTAATATGGTATAAGAATATGCATAGTATTCATGTGTAGATATTATAAGTATGATTTAAATTCTATGGCAGAATGTACATTGGATTTATGCAAATATAACACCAGTTTACATAAGAAGATTGAATATCTATGCTTTTGCTACCTGTAGGGGTTGTGAGCCCTGATAGAAACCCCAGTCAGTGATAATACACAGGTTGAAAGTCATGGTTTGTGGGCCAAATACATCCCTGTATTTGCAATAAAACCTTTTGCAATTAAGGTTTTATTGACACATAGTACTGAAAATTCAGTACGAGTTTTCTATAACTGTTGTCTTGCTAGAATGGCAGCTTTTGGTGTCCAGGGAGTTTTCAGAACAAATTCCCCATGGATGCTGAGGGGTTACCCTATGTCAATTTTAGTGTCTTTTTAAAAGTATCATTCAGCTGCAGGAGAGTGGTGTTGAAGGAGTCATCCCTCAAGATTGGAGACAGATTTAGAATTTCACGCACTCATGTATGTAACTGGAAAAATGAGACCTATTAAAATTATTCTTTGAATAGGAGAATGATGGAGGTGATGAATTTAACTAAGATATGCTGTAAGTACTTTTGTAAGCATCACAATGTACTCCCAGTATAACAATGATAAATAAATAAAAAGAATAGAAAATATTTGTAATGATCACTGGCAGTAGAATTTGGTGTGATTAAGAGCATGGTTGCAGAGCCCTCCAGGGGCATATTTGTTTTGGAATCCTGCCTGTGCCTCTTGACAAATGCAGTCTTGGAGGGTGAAAAGAGAGAGTACATGCACAGGAGAGATGAGTATCCAAGCCAAAGTCACTCTACATGACCAGAAGTCATTTGAATTGCCGATATATTAGAAAACATGGTCAAGACCAGTAGAACAAGTACTCAGTGGCTCACAACTGTTATACTAGCTTCTTAGAAGGCAGAGATCAGAAGGATCCCAATTTGAAGACAGCCCCAGTAAACAGTTTGTGAGACTCTCTCTCAGTAAAAAAACCTGTCACAGAAAGGTCTAGTGGAGTGTCTCAAGGTGTAAGCTCTTAATTGAAGCAACAACACCACAAAAACAGACCAACAGAACTTCCCCAGCTGAACCACCTATGGATGTCTTTGTTCCTCAGACTGTAAAACAAGGGGTTCAGCATGGAAGTCACCACACTTGTGCATCACAGATTCTGTGGCAATTGAGTGTGAGTTTTGGTCACAGCAGAACTGAGGTTACCCTCGAATGCCTATGCAATAAATTAAAGAGACAATTGAGAGGTGAGACACACAGGTGAAAAATGCTTTGTACTTCCCCTGTGCTGATGAGAGTTTATGTATGGAGGCAACTATCTCGGAGTAAGAGTACAAAATGCCAGTGAGAGGACCACCACCCATTAATGCACTACTAAATTCATCTCAGTATTATTAAGTAAAGTGTCAGAACAGGCAAAATGAGTCAACTGATTAGGTTCACAGAACAAGTGTGGAATTTTCACTTCTGTGCAGAAGGATGGCTACAACACCACAAAGCTTTGTAACAAGGAATCCAGGGCACTTGTGATCCAGGACACAAACACCAGCAACCCACAGAACTGGGGCTTCATGATGACAGTGTAATACACGGGGCACAGATGGCCACAATGGTCACAGGCCATTGCATCCAGGAGGAAGACCTCAGACCCTGCAAAAAGCACTAAGAAGTACATCTGAGTGAGGCAGCCTGCAGAGGTAATGACCTTGCTTAGTGTCTGGATGTTCACCAGCAACTTTGGGAGAGTGGTGGAGGTTAAAGATATCCACAAGGGAAAAGTTGAAGAGGGAAAGTACATGGGTGTGTGCAGGTGGGAGTCTGAGATTGTGACCAGGATGATTAACGAGTTACCAAGTATAGTGACCATGCATGTGAACAGGAACAGTGCAAGAATGAAGGGGTTGCATTTCTCAGTCCTCTGAACGTCCCAGAAGAAGAAATTCTGACATTTTGGTATAATTTTGTAGTTTCCTGTGTTGTAGGTAATTAACAGAGGAGAAAAAGAATAACATGTCCTCTTTACGACATCCCCTGTACCATATATGTTCAGAAATTCCTGTCTGTGTCTGTATTTTTTACTCGGTATATCGGCTGTTCTAAAGTTTTAATCAGAAATTTTTATGCATTGAGGAAGATAAATTAATTCCACTGTGTGTCTGCACTGTCCAGGCAATGAGTTTAGGGTGTTGCATAATGAATGTTTCCATAATACACTAAAGAATATAAATAGGAAGGGATTTTGCAAATTGTAAGATCTAGAAGAGGATTTTGAATGTTTTCTCCTTAAATTAATATAAATGTTATAGAAGAGAGATATGTTTTAACATTTTTCAATCCATACACTTTTTAAAATATCACATGTCATCCCCTATCTTTGTTCACATTTTAGGAATGAAAAATAGGTGCAGTGTGTTTGTGTGTTTGGGGGTACTAGTGGGAGGGAGGAGGATGAAGGAAGTGGATTAAGATGATGGTATATGGCAGATGGACTTCCTAAGCGTATATGAAACAGAAATATGGAACCACTTAGAATTGCTTTAAGTGGGGTGGGCAGGGGGCTGACAGGGACAGATGATGGGGCAATGTAAATAATGTACAATATGAGTCTAATCAGAATTGTCACTATGAATCCCCTGTGTGTAATGAGTATATCTTAATAAAAAGTTATTATAAAAAGAATACTAATTGTCATACAAATATCTAATTGGTAGTAAATGCTCTGAGGAAAAGCAGGCTAGTTAAAGGAAGATAGATAGAGGTATTTTTATGGGGGTTTAGGAAAGACAGATAACCAAGACGATCTTTGAACAAAGACTTCACAGATGATAGCATTGGAGCCCCAAGACTATTGCAAAGGTTTGTGTCTGTTAGGAAGGATCAGTGAACAGTGCCTGAAAATGGGGATGTTTTTCACATATCAGAGTAAGAAACTATGGTGGTGACCAGAATAAGCAAGAGGGAGGTGAGGGAGAAATCCTGTCTGAGAGTGTGGAGGAAGGAGAGCCCTCCCTGCTGCTTCAGAAACATTAAGATTTTAAAGATGCAGGTAGTTCTTCATTCCCAGGAGGTCCCTCTACTTTGATTTAAGCAGCCTCATTGAGGAGTAATCAGTACACAGATAAGTGCACATATCTTTCTTGTACAAATGGATGAGTTTATACACATGCAAATCCTGGTGGCACATCACTACAATCTATATTATAGACAAATCTCAATATCATTGGCTGATTTGACCACACAAAGTTTATTATTTATCATATATCCACAAATAAATCTATATAAACACAAAACATGGCATACAGAAATGTTAGTGAAAACTGTTCAATTCTTCCTTTGAAAAATAGTCTCATTTCACTGTAATCCTGCCACACCAAATTATTAATTTTACTTCTCTCTAATTGCACCACACCTTGGACATGTTCTACTTTTATGGGAAGTACTTTATATCACTTCTTCACTCAGTCTTATCCAATTAGTCGTCCTTTCCCATTTCATAATTGTCAACAACAACCTGTGCTTTGCAAAGTCTAAAAATCTCCCGACTTCCAGAAGTGTAAGATCCTTAGTGCTTTTACCAATCCTTACATAAAATTATCTATAAAGCTGAGGTCCCTCACCACTAGAATCTTTAAAAGCCAAACTCCTGAGAGCAGCTCCTAATGACTTCAGGAAAATTTATTCTCTCATCATCAAGGGAGGGAACTGAGTTAATATGGTGTGAGGCCATGGAACATTACAAAAATCGTGGCTTTTTGGTGCTTCTTGCAAAGCACGCAGGGACATTATTCTTGGAACACAAGTTAGAAATTGTCATTTATTTAGCATTGGATAATCATAAGAGGTATATTTAGGTATTTCCATGCAGCTAGAACTGACATTGGAATTAGAGAAGAATTGTCTTGGATAAATTTCACACATGGTAACTTTATGATTTCAATACTATTGGGGACTCATTTTACATTTAGAGGCCTGAGGCTCAGAGAGGCTCAGTGATGTGCCTACAGCTATTAATTAAGTAAGGACCAGTTTTGTTTGGGCCTCCATCAGGTCCTGATATGCTCAGTTCTCATGCTTTTGGTTAGTGGTCTTCCACCAGGGGGATCAGGTATCCAGAAGGCAATGTCTGGAGAAAACTCTGGATGCTAAAAATGGGGAGGTGGTGTTGTCTATAGTGGATTGAAGGCAGAAATGCTTCAGTTGCTAAGTGTTGGATAAGACTCACTTTTATCACAAGAAATTCTCTTCACCTTATTGCCATATCGGCCTCTCACAACATGGGCAGCTTATGGCTTAAAGACCAGCAGTACAATCATGATTTTCATGAACCCATCCATAGACATTGCTGGAACATTCTATATCTCTGGCCCACTTCATTTCTCTTCTGCTATCAGCACTTTTTTCTACCTTTGAAATCATAAACATCTCTTCTCTATCCTATGACTCATTCATGCTCCATCCTAAAGTATTTCACCAGCATTTTCCATTGGTGTCCAAATCATTCTGTCTTATCAAATCATTTACATATTCATAGATTGAACAAATATCTAGTGGACACTTCCTAAATTACAGGCCTGTGGTCTGTGCCTTCATAATATTTCCATTTGAATGGACTAGATATTTCTATCCCTCTATACTTCCTGCATCGGGATCCTAAATCCCAATGGGACCAACTGAGCTGATGGCATAATCAGTCTGAGTCCTACTTGTGTGAATGAATAATGAGGTTTAAATCAGTTCAGAGCACAAAAATGTAGTTTTCTAAAAATTAAAGCAGACAAATCTCATTAGTTGCTAATATACTGGAATTATATGTAAAATGAGTTAAATATATTTCTTTGAATTTTTGAGCTACTTACAAATGCATGACTAAGTAATAGCTCTTAACTTGTTCAGTTATTTTGGAAAAAGGATAAATCAGGGGTTGCAATACTAATGCTATTATATCAAGGGATTATGGGTCACCCCCTTCATGAAGAAGGATAAGTAGGATTTCTTTTTAATTATCAGGGCAGTGTTCCTGATTCTAGTCAAGGCATTGTGGAGCCAAGACACCTGATGAAGACAGACTCGTCAGTCTTAGACTTATGGAAAACTTTAATTGAAAACAGCATTATGGTTTCAGGAGTTTAGAATTCTGGAAAGAAGTAGAGTTCATTCAGGGTAATTAATGAGGATTGATGTATCTGATTTTAACCAAGTGCCTTGGGGGCAGAGAATTATAAGTAAAAAATTTCTTCTGTGCTGTGCAATGTCCCACAGGAACTGACATACTCAGAATTAGACTAACAAAAGGGAAGTGTGCCTAGTGAACAGACACACTGAGCTGAAAGTACTTTCCCTGTGATTGCTTTTGGTGTGCATAACTGTGGTCTAGAAGACAAATAGTTTTTCCATTAGAGTCCTCATCTGGGTTGGTGACTAATGTTTGACACCTTTCTGTGGTTATGTCTGTCTACATAGCTTCAGTCTCCATTGTCAACAATCCACAAAGGCATGCGGACTTGCATGTAGAGACCTTCCATTCAGGACAACAATCCACGGAATCTGAGAGCTCATTAGTGGCTTCAGGAGAGTTTCTGAGAAATGAAAACCCTCATTTAGCTAAGGTCACCCATGAGTCAGCCTAACCTCTCTTAGAACTGAGAGATGGCTATGGCTAATTGCTTATTTGTTGCATTAATCTGTAGATGTGTTATTTACCATAATGGAAAAGGAAGTGAACATTGGACTCAGCAAGGCAGGGTCATTGCTGGCAATGATTTATGACTAACGAAAGTTTGTTCAGAAAGGAAATTTTGATGTTTGAAGTGGATTCAATGTAAGTAGAACAGGTGTTCAAGGACCTTTAATTGAATCAGGTGAAAAAGAGAAACTTCATCACAGGTGGAGAGATGCTTAGTGACATGAAGGTGCTTCTTATTTATGAAGTGCAGTGCTGCATTGATTAGATTACATGTATTCTATACTCATTTTCCAAAGTTTTCAGCATTTGGGGGGAATTTGTTTACAAATTCTCTATATACTTGTAGAGTGATATTCGCTCATAAAATGTTAAACATCATTTAGCAAAATGCATCTGTCTTTTCTATATATGAGTTTCTTGCCTTAATCAAGATAAGATTGTCCACCCACAAACTTCATAAGTAGTTTTCTAAATTATTTGGCTTACTTTCTTACTGTGAGCTTTCCTTTCTCTGATTTGGGGTAAGGTATGGAGCTTGAGGGTCAACTTTATTTTCTACATATACACAATCATCTGTGTCGATTTTATTTTACAATTCTAGGTACTCCATCCACATTAAAAACAAACTTGTCATGTACTAAATGTTGGTACATACAGAGGCATAATTCCTAATTCATTCAACTAATAGTTAACTAAGAGTTAATAGTCAATGCTTAAGCATTTGCTACATGCTATGATATTCGAGTAGAATTTGCATTACACATTCTTACACACAGATCATTGATGCCTATCTTATGTTGAAAGAAATACATTATAGGTTTGTATGTCTGCCTTATCTTAATGCTTTTTGCTCAATTCAATTTTGGGTGATAGTTATGTTGAAACCAGTTATCCTATTTTCTCCTAACATTCTCTTACTTCTAAATTATTGTTTTTAATTTAAATTTATAGAATGAATAACTATGCTGTTTTGAAAACAGAAAGGTGAACAAAGCAGGTGCATCTCTGCTCATTCAGACCTTGCATCATGACGATGATGCTTGAAATAGTGTAGGAAATGTGTGTGTGATCCAGTGTCCTCAGGGAGCAGCCACAGGCAGGATTCCAGTCAGTGTGAAGGTGAGGAATTTTCATGATGTGTGAAGAATTGATAGAATTTATTCTACAGAGACACTTTAGATAAAAGCACATGGAGGACATGAGTATACTCATTGTATTTGTCGAAACAGGTCAAAACTGAAAATGGGGTAATAACAAAGTGAAGGCCTTGGACAAGGAACTAGAGAAACAGCCCTGCATCCTCTGCTATTGTCCACAGAAAACAATTATTTGTCTTTCTTCCTATGGTTAATTCACTACAGTGAGAAATAGTGACAGTTTTTCCTTGTAGATTCTAAAATGTTGACATCACAGATTTAGGAAGTAGAATATCAGTTAACAAAAAGCAGGGAAGGGAGAAGGAGCAAGACCAAGGAGAAGTTGTTATGTGGGTACAATGTTACACTGAGATATGAGAAATCAATTTTGCTATTGAACTGCACAATTGAGTAACTGTAGTTAACAATAATGAATTGCATGTTTTCAAGAAGCTAGATAGGAGAGTGTGAATATTGTCAGCATCAACAAAATAATCAAAATTGAGGTGACAGAGAAGATAATTGCCTTGATTTGGTTATTGTATTGAAACATACATTATGTGCCATGTGTAGGTAAAAGAATTCTGTTAATTAAAAATACAATAACACATTAAAAATTCAATTAAGGATGTCAAATTGAATACTACAGGAAAAATCTCTTCTACTATTTAATACATAAACTGCACAAATTGTGCTGTTCTTTTATATATCATCTGAATATTTGTTTTTTCTTCCCTTAGGGCTTATTTACTTCCCTTACATTATGTTATATCTGTATAGTAATACTCAAAAATATCATTAGTTTCTCTTTTGAGAAATTTGTTTTTTATCTTTTTTTGTTTTTGATAGCTCTCTAGGGGATGTGGTTGAAGTTGGAATGAAGCCAGAAAGAAGAGAGCTTTTTATTCCCTTCAAATACTCCAGGAACCTCTCCCTTTTTGTCTTCACTTCTCTTCTCCTCTCTTCTCCTCTCTTCTCTTCTCTTCTCTTCTCTTCTCTTCTCTTCTCTTCTCTTCTCTTCTCTTCTCTTCTCTTCTCTTCTCTTCTCTTCTCTTCTCTTCACTTCTCTTCTCTTCTCTTCTCCTTCTCTTGCCTTCTCTTCTCTTCTCTCTGTCTCTCTTCACCTTGTCTGTTCACTGAGCAGTGTTTTGTAATAATTCTTTTTGTTTGTACAGCTTTGTACAGTACTTTGCTTGTGTTAAGCATGTTCTCTACAACTGAGCTATATTCCACCAGACAGCTTTTTCTCTTACATTTCTTTATATGGGTATAAAAAGGCAATAGCAAATAGCATCACAGGTGGAGAGATGCTTAGTGACATGAAGGTGCTTCTTATTTATGAAGTGCAGTGCTGCGTTGATTAGATTACATGTATTCTATACTCATTTTCCAAAGTTTTCAGCATTTGGGGGGAATTTTGTTTACAAATTCTCTATATACTTGTAGAGTGATATTCGCTCATAAAATGTTAAACATCATTTAGCAAAATGCATCTGTCTTTTCTATATATGAGTTTCTTGCCTTAATCAAGATAAGATTGTCCACCCACAAACTTCATATGTAGTTTTCTAAATTATTTGGCTTACTTTCTTACTGTGAGCTTTCCTTTCTCTGATTTGGGGTAAGGTATGGAGCTTGAGGGTCAACTTTATTTTCTACATATACACAATCATCTGTGTCGATTTTATTTTACAATTCTAGGTACTCCATCCACATTAAAAACAAACTTGTCATGTACTAAATGTTGGTACATACAGAGGCATAATTCCTAATTCATTCAACTAATAGTTAACTAAGAGTTAATAGTCAATGCTTAAGCATTTGCTACATGCTATGATATTCGAGTAGAATTTGCATTACACATTCTTACATACAGATCACTGATGCCTATCTTATGTTGAAAGAAATACATTATAGGTTTGTATGTCTTCCTTATCTTAATGCTTTTTGCTCAATTCAATTTTGGGTGATAAAGTTATGTTGAAACCAGTTATCCTATTTTCTCCTAACATTCTCTTACTTCTAAATTATTATTTTTAATTTAAATTTATAGAATGAATAACTATGCTGTTTTGAAAACAGAAAGGTGAACAAAGCAGGTGCATCTCTGCTCATTCAGACCTTGCATCATGACGATGATGCTTGAAATAGTGTAGGAAATGTGTGTGTGATCCAGTGTCCTCAGGGAGCAGCCACAGGCAGGATTCCAGTCAGTGTGAAGGTGAGGAATTTTCATGATGTGTGAAGAATTGATAGAATTTATTCTACAGAGACACTTTAGATAAAAGCACATGGAGGACATGAGTATACTCATTGTATTTGTCGAAACAGGTCAAAACTGAAAATGGGGTAATAACAAAGTGAAGGCCTTGGACAAGGAACTAGAGAAACAGCCCTGCATCCTCTGCTATTGTCCACAGAAAACAATTATTTGTCTTTCTTCCTATGGTTAATTCACTACAGTGAGAAATAGTGACAGTTTTTCCTTGTAGATTCTAAAATGTTGACATCACAGATTTAGGAAGTAGAATATCAGTTAACAAAAAGCAGGGAAGGGAGAAGGAGCAAGACCAAGGAGAAGTTGTTATGTGGGTACAATGTTACACTGAGATATGAGAAATCAATTTTGCTATTGAACTGCACAATTGAGTAACTGTAGTTAACAATAATGAATTGCATGTTTTCAAGAAGCTAGATAGGAGAGTGTGAATATTGTCAGCATCAACAAAATAATCAAAATTGAGGTGACAGAGAAGATAATTGCCTTGATTTGGTTATTGTATTGAAACATACATTATGTGCCATGTGTAGGTAAAAGAATTCTGTTAATTAAAAATACAATAACACATTAAAAATTCAATTAAGGATGTCAAATTGAATACTACAGGAAAAATCTCTTCTACTATTTAATACATAAACTGCACAAATTGTGCTGTTCTTTTATATATCATCTGAATATTTGTTTTTTCTTCCCTTAGGGCTTATTTACTTCCCTTACATTATGTTATATCTGTATAGTAATACTCAAAAATATCATTAGTTTCTCTTTTGAGAAATTTGTTTTTTATCTTTTTTTGTTTTTGATAGCTCTCTAGGGGATGTGGTTGAAGTTGGAATGAAGCCAGAAAGAAGAGAGCTTTTTATTCCCTTCAAATACTCCAGGAACCTCTCCCTTTTTGTCTTCACTTCTCTTCTCCTCTCTTCTCCTCTCTTCTCTTCTCTTCTCTTCTCTTCTCTTCTCTTCTCTTCTCTTCTCTTCTCTTCTCTTCTCTTCTCTTCTCTTCACTTCTCTTCTCTTCTCTTCTCCTTCTCTTGCCTTCTCTTCTCTTCTCTCTGTCTCTCTTCACCTTGTCTGTTCACTGAGCAGTGTTTTGTAATAATTCTTTTTGTTTGTACAGCTTTGTACAGTACTTTGCTTGTGTTAAGCATGTTCTCTACAACTGAGCTATATTCCACCAGACAGCTTTTTCTCTTACATTTCTTTATATGGGTATAAAAAGGCAATAGCAAATAGCATCACAGGTGGAGAGATGCTTAGTGACATGAAGGTGCTTCTTATTTATGAAGTGCAGTGCTGCGTTGATTAGATTACATGTATTCTATACTCATTTTCCAAAGTTTTCAGCATTTGGGGGGAATTTTGTTTACAAATTCTCTATATACTTGTAGAGTGATATTCGCTCATAAAATGTTAAACATCATTTAGCAAAATGCATCTGTCTTTTCTATATATGAGTTTCTTGCCTTAATCAAGATAAGATTGTCCACCCACAAACTTCATATGTAGTTTTCTAAATTATTTGGCTTACTTTCTTACTGTGAGCTTTCCTTTCTCTGATTTGGGGTAAGGTATGGAGCTTGAGGGTCAACTTTATTTTCTACATATACACAATCATCTGTGTCGATTTTATTTTACAATTCTAGGTACTCCATCCACATTAAAAACAAACTTGTCATGTACTAAATGTTGGTACATACAGAGGCATAATTCCTAATTCATTCAACTAATAGTTAACTAAGAGTTAATAGTCAATGCTTAAGCATTTGCTACATGCTATGATATTCGAGTAGAATTTGCATTACACATTCTTACATACAGATCACTGATGCCTATCTTATGTTGAAAGAAATACATTATAGGTTTGTATGTCTTCCTTATCTTAATGCTTTTTGCTCAATTCAATTTTGGGTGATAAAGTTATGTTGAAACCAGTTATCCTATTTTCTCCTAACATTCTCTTACTTCTAAATTATTATTTTTAATTTAAATTTATAGAATGAATAACTATGCTGTTTTGAAAACAGAAAGGTGAACAAAGCAGGTGCATCTCTGCTCATTCAGACCTTGCATCATGACGATGATGCTTGAAATAGTGTAGGAAATGTGTGTGTGATCCAGTGTCCTCAGGGAGCAGCCACAGGCAGGATTCCAGTCAGTGTGAAGGTGAGGAATTTTCATGATGTGTGAAGAATTGATAGAATTTATTCTACAGAGACACTTTAGATAAAAGCACATGGAGGACATGAGTATACTCATTGTATTTGTCGAAACAGGTCAAAACTGAAAATGGGGTAATAACAAAGTGAAGGCCTTGGACAAGGAACTAGAGAAACAGCCCTGCATCCTCTGCTATTGTCCACAGAAAACAATTATTTGTCTTTCTTCCTATGGTTAATTCACTACAGTGAGAAATAGTGACAGTTTTTCCTTGTAGATTCTAAAATGTTGACATCACAGATTTAGGAAGTAGAATATCAGTTAACAAAAAGCAGGGAAGGGAGAAGGAGCAAGACCAAGGAGAAGTTGTTATGTGGGTACAATGTTACACTGAGATATGAGAAATCAATTTTGCTATTGAACTGCACAATTGAGTAACTGTAGTTAACAATAATGAATTGCATGTTTTCAAGAAGCTAGATAGGAGAGTGTGAATATTGTCAGCATCAACAAAATAATCAAAATTGAGGTGACAGAGAAGATAATTGCCTTGATTTGGTTATTGTATTGAAACATACATTATGTGCCATGTGTAGGTAAAAGAATTCTGTTAATTAAAAATACAATAACACATTAAAAATTCAATTAAGGATGTCAAATTGAATACTACAGGAAAAATCTCTTCTACTATTTAATACATAAACTGCACAAATTGTGCTGTTCTTTTATATATCATCTGAATATTTGTTTTTTCTTCCCTTAGGGCTTATTTACTTCCCTTACATTATGTTATATCTGTATAGTAATACTCAAAAATATCATTAGTTTCTCTTTTGAGAAATTTGTTTTTTATCTTTTTTTGTTTTTGATAGCTCTCTAGGGGATGTGGTTGAAGTTGGAATGAAGCCAGAAAGAAGAGAGCTTTTTATTCCCTTCAAATACTCCAGGAACCTCTCCCTTTTTGTCTTCACTTCTCTTCTCCTCTCTTCTCCTCTCTTCTCTTCTCTTCTCTTCTCTTCTCTTCTCTTCTCTTCTCTTCTCTTCTCTTCTCTTCTCTTCTCTTCTCTTCACTTCTCTTCTCTTCTCTTCTCCTTCTCTTGCCTTCTCTTCTCTTCTCTCTGTCTCTCTTCACCTTGTCTGTTCACTGAGCAGTGTTTTGTAATAATTCTTTTTGTTTGTACAGCTTTGTACAGTACTTTGCTTGTGTTAAGCATGTTCTCTACAACTGAGCTATATTCCACCAGACAGCTTTTTCTCTTACATTTCTTTATATGGGTATAAAAAGGCAATAGCAAATAGCATCACAGGTGGAGAGATGCTTAGTGACATGAAGGTGCTTCTTATTTATGAAGTGCAGTGCTGCGTTGATTAGATTACATGTATTCTATACTCATTTTCCAAAGTTTTCAGCATTTGGGGGGAATTTTGTTTACAAATTCTCTATATACTTGTAGAGTGATATTCGCTCATAAAATGTTAAACATCATTTAGCAAAATGCATCTGTCTTTTCTATATATGAGTTTCTTGCCTTAATCAAGATAAGATTGTCCACCCACAAACTTCATATGTAGTTTTCTAAATTATTTGGCTTACTTTCTTACTGTGAGCTTTCCTTTCTCTGATTTGGGGTAAGGTATGGAGCTTGAGGGTCAACTTTATTTTCTACATATACACAATCATCTGTGTCGATTTTATTTTACAATTCTAGGTACTCCATCCACATTAAAAACAAACTTGTCATGTACTAAATGTTGGTACATACAGAGGCATAATTCCTAATTCATTCAACTAATAGTTAACTAAGAGTTAATAGTCAATGCTTAAGCATTTGCTACATGCTATGATATTCGAGTAGAATTTGCATTACACATTCTTACATACAGATCACTGATGCCTATCTTATGTTGAAAGAAATACATTATAGGTTTGTATGTCTTCCTTATCTTAATGCTTTTTGCTCAATTCAATTTTGGGTGATAAAGTTATGTTGAAACCAGTTATCCTATTTTCTCCTAACATTCTCTTACTTCTAAATTATTATTTTTAATTTAAATTTATAGAATGAATAACTATGCTGTTTTGAAAACAGAAAGGTGAACAAAGCAGGTGCATCTCTGCTCATTCAGACCTTGCATCATGACGATGATGCTTGAAATAGTGTAGGAAATGTGTGTGTGATCCAGTGTCCTCAGGGAGCAGCCACAGGCAGGATTCCAGTCAGTGTGAAGGTGAGGAATTTTCATGATGTGTGAAGAATTGATAGAATTTATTCTACAGAGACACTTTAGATAAAAGCACATGGAGGACATGAGTATACTCATTGTATTTGTCGAAACAGGTCAAAACTGAAAATGGGGTAATAACAAAGTGAAGGCCTTGGACAAGGAACTAGAGAAACAGCCCTGCATCCTCTGCTATTGTCCACAGAAAACAATTATTTGTCTTTCTTCCTATGGTTAATTCACTACAGTGAGAAATAGTGACAGTTTTTCCTTGTAGATTCTAAAATGTTGACATCACAGATTTAGGAAGTAGAATATCAGTTAACAAAAAGCAGGGAAGGGAGAAGGAGCAAGACCAAGGAGAAGTTGTTATGTGGGTACAATGTTACACTGAGATATGAGAAATCAATTTTGCTATTGAACTGCACAATTGAGTAACTGTAGTTAACAATAATGAATTGCATGTTTTCAAGAAGCTAGATAGGAGAGTGTGAATATTGTCAGCATCAACAAAATAATCAAAATTGAGGTGACAGAGAAGATAATTGCCTTGATTTGGTTATTGTATTGAAACATACATTATGTGCCATGTGTAGGTAAAAGAATTCTGTTAATTAAAAATACAATAACACATTAAAAATTCAATTAAGGATGTCAAATTGAATACTACAGGAAAAATCTCTTCTACTATTTAATACATAAACTGCACAAATTGTGCTGTTCTTTTATATATCATCTGAATATTTGTTTTTTCTTCCCTTAGGGCTTATTTACTTCCCTTACATTATGTTATATCTGTATAGTAATACTCAAAAATATCATTAGTTTCTCTTTTGAGAAATTTGTTTTTTATCTTTTTTTGTTTTTGATAGCTCTCTAGGGGATGTGGTTGAAGTTGGAATGAAGCCAGAAAGAAGAGAGCTTTTTATTCCCTTCAAATACTCCAGGAACCTCTCCCTTTTTGTCTTCACTTCTCTTCTCCTCTCTTCTCCTCTCTTCTCTTCTCTTCTCTTCTCTTCTCTTCTCTTCTCTTCTCTTCTCTTCTCTTCTCTTCTCTTCTCTTCTCTTCTCTTCTCTTCTCTTCACTTCTCTTCTCTTCTCTTCTCCTTCTCTTGCCTTCTCTTCTCTTCTCTCTGTCTCTCTTCACCTTGTCTGTTCACTGAGCAGTGTTTTGTAATAATTCTTTTTGTTTGTACAGCTTTGTACAGTACTTTGCTTGTGTTAAGCATGTTCTCTACAACTGAGCTATATTCCACCAGACAGCTTTTTCTCTTACATTTCTTTATATGGGTATAAAAAGGCAATAGCAAATAGCATCACAGGTGGAGAGATGCTTAGTGACATGAAGGTGCTTCTTATTTATGAAGTGCAGTGCTGCGTTGATTAGATTACATGTATTCTATACTCATTTTCCAAAGTTTTCAGCATTTGGGGGGAATTTTGTTTACAAATTCTCTATATACTTGTAGAGTGATATTCGCTCATAAAATGTTAAACATCATTTAGCAAAATGCATCTGTCTTTTCTATATATGAGTTTCTTGCCTTAATCAAGATAAGATTGTCCACCCACAAACTTCATATGTAGTTTTCTAAATTATTTGGCTTACTTTCTTACTGTGAGCTTTCCTTTCTCTGATTTGGGGTAAGGTATGGAGCTTGAGGGTCAACTTTATTTTCTACATATACACAATCATCTGTGTCGATTTTATTTTACAATTCTAGGTACTCCATCCACATTAAAAACAAACTTGTCATGTACTAAATGTTGGTACATACAGAGGCATAATTCCTAATTCATTCAACTAATAGTTAACTAAGAGTTAATAGTCAATGCTTAAGCATTTGCTACATGCTATGATATTCGAGTAGAATTTGCATTACACATTCTTACATACAGATCACTGATGCCTATCTTATGTTGAAAGAAATACATTATAGGTTTGTATGTCTTCCTTATCTTAATGCTTTTTGCTCAATTCAATTTTGGGTGATAAAGTTATGTTGAAACCAGTTATCCTATTTTCTCCTAACATTCTCTTACTTCTAAATTATTATTTTTAATTTAAATTTATAGAATGAATAACTATGCTGTTTTGAAAACAGAAAGGTGAACAAAGCAGGTGCATCTCTGCTCATTCAGACCTTGCATCATGACGATGATGCTTGAAATAGTGTAGGAAATGTGTGTGTGATCCAGTGTCCTCAGGGAGCAGCCACAGGCAGGATTCCAGTCAGTGTGAAGGTGAGGAATTTTCATGATGTGTGAAGAATTGATAGAATTTATTCTACAGAGACACTTTAGATAAAAGCACATGGAGGACATGAGTGTACTCATTGTATTTGTCGAAACAGGTCAAAACTGAAAATGGGGTAATAACAAAGTGAAGGCCTTGGACAAGGAACTAGAGAAACAGCCCTGCATCCTCTGCTATTGTTCACAGAAAACAATTATTTGTCTTTCTTCCTATGGTTAATTCACTACAGTGAGAAATAGTGATAGATTTTCCTTGTAGATTCTAAAATGTTGACATCACAGATTTAGGAAGTAGAATATCAGTTAACAGAAAGCAGGGAAGGGAGAAGGAGCAAGACCAAGGAGAAGTTGTTATGTGGGTACAATGTTACACTGAGATATGAGAAATCAATTTTGCTATTGAACTGCACAAATGAGTAACTGTAGTTAACAATAATGAATTGCATGTTTTCAAGAAGCTAGATAGGAGAGTGTGAATATTGTCAGCATCAACAAAATAATCAAAATTGAGGTGACAGAGAAGATAATTGCCTTGATTTGGTTATTGTATTGAAACATACATTATGTGCCATGTGTAGGTAAAAGAATTCTGTTAATTAAAAATACGATAACACATTAAAAATTCAATTAAGCATGTCAAATTGAATACTACAGGAAAAATCTCTTCTACTATTTAATACATAAACTGCACAAATTGTGCTGTTCTTTTATATATCATCTGAATATTTGTTTTTTCTTCCCTTAGGGCTTATTTACTTCCCTTACATTATGTTATATCTGTATAGTAATACTCAAAAATATCATTAGTTTCTCTTTTGAGAAATTTGTTTTTTATCTTTTTTTGTTTTTGATAGCTCTCTAGGGGATGTGGTTGAAGTTGGAATGAAGCCAGAAAGAAGAGAGCTTTTTATTCCCTTCAAATACTCCAGGAACCTCTCCCTTTTTGTCTTCACTTCTCTTCTCCTCTCTTCTCCTCTCTTCTCTTCTCTTCTCTTCTCTTCTCTTCTCTTCTCTTCTCTTCTCTTCTCTTCTCTTCTCTTCTCTTCTCTTCTCTTCTCTTCACTTCTCTTCTCTTCTCTTCTCCTTCTCTTGCCTTCTCTTCTCTTCTCTCTGTCTCTCTTCACCTTGTCTGTTCACTGAGCAGTGTTTTGTAATAATTCTTTTTGTTTGTACAGCTTTGTACAGTACTTTGCTTGTGTTAAGCATGTTCTCTACAACTGAGCTATATTCCACCAGACAGCTTTTTCTCTTACATTTCTTTATATGGGTATAAAAAGGCAATAGCAAATAGCATCACAGGTGGAGAGATGCTTAGTGACATGAAGGTGCTTCTTATTTATGAAGTGCAGTGCTGCGTTGATTAGATTACATGTATTCTATACTCATTTTCCAAAGTTTTCAGCATTTGGGGGGAATTTTGTTTACAAATTCTCTATATACTTGTAGAGTGATATTCGCTCATAAAATGTTAAACATCATTTAGCAAAATGCATCTGTCTTTTCTATATATGAGTTTCTTGCCTTAATCAAGATAAGATTGTCCACCCACAAACTTCATATGTAGTTTTCTAAATTATTTGGCTTACTTTCTTACTGTGAGCTTTCCTTTCTCTGATTTGGGGTAAGGTATGGAGCTTGAGGGTCAACTTTATTTTCTACATATACACAATCATCTGTGTCGATTTTATTTTACAATTCTAGGTACTCCATCCACATTAAAAACAAACTTGTCATGTACTAAATGTTGGTACATACAGAGGCATAATTCCTAATTCATTCAACTAATAGTTAACTAAGAGTTAATAGTCAATGCTTAAGCATTTGCTACATGCTATGATATTCGAGTAGAATTTGCATTACACATTCTTACATACAGATCACTGATGCCTATCTTATGTTGAAAGAAATACATTATAGGTTTGTATGTCTTCCTTATCTTAATGCTTTTTGCTCAATTCAATTTTGGGTGATAAAGTTATGTTGAAACCAGTTATCCTATTTTCTCCTAACATTCTCTTACTTCTAAATTATTATTTTTAATTTAAATTTATAGAATGAATAACTATGCTGTTTTGAAAACAGAAAGGTGAACAAAGCAGGTGCATCTCTGCTCATTCAGACCTTGCATCATGACGATGATGCTTGAAATAGTGTAGGAAATGTGTGTGTGATCCAGTGTCCTCAGGGAGCAGCCACAGGCAGGATTCCAGTCAGTGTGAAGGTGAGGAATTTTCATGATGTGTGAAGAATTGATAGAATTTATTCTACAGAGACACTTTAGATAAAAGCACATGGAGGACATGAGTATACTCATTGTATTTGTCGAAACAGGTCAAAACTGAAAATGGGGTAATAACAAAGTGAAGGCCTTGGACAAGGAACTAGAGAAACAGCCCTGCATCCTCTGCTATTGTCCACAGAAAACAATTATTTGTCTTTCTTCCTATGGTTAATTCACTACAGTGAGAAATAGTGACAGTTTTTCCTTGTAGATTCTAAAATGTTGACATCACAGATTTAGGAAGTAGAATATCAGTTAACAAAAAGCAGGGAAGGGAGAAGGAGCAAGACCAAGGAGAAGTTGTTATGTGGGTACAATGTTACACTGAGATATGAGAAATCAATTTTGCTATTGAACTGCACAATTGAGTAACTGTAGTTAACAATAATGAATTGCATGTTTTCAAGAAGCTAGATAGGAGAGTGTGAATATTGTCAGCATCAACAAAATAATCAAAATTGAGGTGACAGAGAAGATAATTGCCTTGATTTGGTTATTGTATTGAAACATACATTATGTGCCATGTGTAGGTAAAAGAATTCTGTTAATTAAAAATACAATAACACATTAAAAATTCAATTAAGGATGTCAAATTGAATACTACAGGAAAAATCTCTTCTACTATTTAATACATAAACTGCACAAATTGTGCTGTTCTTTTATATATCATCTGAATATTTGTTTTTTCTTCCCTTAGGGCTTATTTACTTCCCTTACATTATGTTATATCTGTATAGTAATACTCAAAAATATCATTAGTTTCTCTTTTGAGAAATTTGTTTTTTATCTTTTTTTGTTTTTGATAGCTCTCTAGGGGATGTGGTTGAAGTTGGAATGAAGCCAGAAAGAAGAGAGCTTTTTATTCCCTTCAAATACTCCAGGAACCTCTCCCTTTTTGTCTTCACTTCTCTTCTCCTCTCTTCTCCTCTCTTCTCTTCTCTTCTCTTCTCTTCTCTTCTCTTCTCTTCTCTTCTCTTCTCTTCTCTTCTCTTCTCTTCTCTTCTCTTCACTTCTCTTCTCTTCTCTTCTCCTTCTCTTGCCTTCTCTTCTCTTCTCTCTGTCTCTCTTCACCTTGTCTGTTCACTGAGCAGTGTTTTGTAATAATTCTTTTTGTTTGTACAGCTTTGTACAGTACTTTGCTTGTGTTAAGCATGTTCTCTACAACTGAGCTATATTCCACCAGACAGCTTTTTCTCTTACATTTCTTTATATGGGTATAAAAAGGCAATAGCAAATAGCATCACAGGTGGAGAGATGCTTAGTGACATGAAGGTGCTTCTTATTTATGAAGTGCAGTGCTGCGTTGATTAGATTACATGTATTCTATACTCATTTTCCAAAGTTTTCAGCATTTGGGGGGAATTTTGTTTACAAATTCTCTATATACTTGTAGAGTGATATTCGCTCATAAAATGTTAAACATCATTTAGCAAAATGCATCTGTCTTTTCTATATATGAGTTTCTTGCCTTAATCAAGATAAGATTGTCCACCCACAAACTTCATATGTAGTTTTCTAAATTATTTGGCTTACTTTCTTACTGTGAGCTTTCCTTTCTCTGATTTGGGGTAAGGTATGGAGCTTGAGGGTCAACTTTATTTTCTACATATACACAATCATCTGTGTCGATTTTATTTTACAATTCTAGGTACTCCATCCACATTAAAAACAAACTTGTCATGTACTAAATGTTGGTACATACAGAGGCATAATTCCTAATTCATTCAACTAATAGTTAACTAAGAGTTAATAGTCAATGCTTAAGCATTTGCTACATGCTATGATATTCGAGTAGAATTTGCATTACACATTCTTACATACAGATCACTGATGCCTATCTTATGTTGAAAGAAATACATTATAGGTTTGTATGTCTTCCTTATCTTAATGCTTTTTGCTCAATTCAATTTTGGGTGATAAAGTTATGTTGAAACCAGTTATCCTATTTTCTCCTAACATTCTCTTACTTCTAAATTATTATTTTTAATTTAAATTTATAGAATGAATAACTATGCTGTTTTGAAAACAGAAAGGTGAACAAAGCAGGTGCATCTCTGCTCATTCAGACCTTGCATCATGACGATGATGCTTGAAATAGTGTAGGAAATGTGTGTGTGATCCAGTGTCCTCAGGGAGCAGCCACAGGCAGGATTCCAGTCAGTGTGAAGGTGAGGAATTTTCATGATGTGTGAAGAATTGATAGAATTTATTCTACAGAGACACTTTAGATAAAAGCACATGGAGGACATGAGTATACTCATTGTATTTGTCGAAACAGGTCAAAACTGAAAATGGGGTAATAACAAAGTGAAGGCCTTGGACAAGGAACTAGAGAAACAGCCCTGCATCCTCTGCTATTGTCCACAGAAAACAATTATTTGTCTTTCTTCCTATGGTTAATTCACTACAGTGAGAAATAGTGACAGTTTTTCCTTGTAGATTCTAAAATGTTGACATCACAGATTTAGGAAGTAGAATATCAGTTAACAAAAAGCAGGGAAGGGAGAAGGAGCAAGACCAAGGAGAAGTTGTTATGTGGGTACAATGTTACACTGAGATATGAGAAATCAATTTTGCTATTGAACTGCACAATTGAGTAACTGTAGTTAACAATAATGAATTGCATGTTTTCAAGAAGCTAGATAGGAGAGTGTGAATATTGTCAGCATCAACAAAATAATCAAAATTGAGGTGACAGAGAAGATAATTGCCTTGATTTGGTTATTGTATTGAAACATACATTATGTGCCATGTGTAGGTAAAAGAATTCTGTTAATTAAAAATACAATAACACATTAAAAATTCAATTAAGGATGTCAAATTGAATACTACAGGAAAAATCTCTTCTACTATTTAATACATAAACTGCACAAATTGTGCTGTTCTTTTATATATCATCTGAATATTTGTTTTTTCTTCCCTTAGGGCTTATTTACTTCCCTTACATTATGTTATATCTGTATAGTAATACTCAAAAATATCATTAGTTTCTCTTTTGAGAAATTTGTTTTTTATCTTTTTTTGTTTTTGATAGCTCTCTAGGGGATGTGGTTGAAGTTGGAATGAAGCCAGAAAGAAGAGAGCTTTTTATTCCCTTCAAATACTCCAGGAACCTCTCCCTTTTTGTCTTCACTTCTCTTCTCCTCTCTTCTCCTCTCTTCTCTTCTCTTCTCTTCTCTTCTCTTCTCTTCTCTTCTCTTCTCTTCTCTTCTCTTCTCTTCTCTTCACTTCTCTTCTCTTCTCTTCTCCTTCTCTTGCCTTCTCTTCTCTTCTCTCTGTCTCTCTTCACCTTGTCTGTTCACTGAGCAGTGTTTTGTAATAATTCTTTTTGTTTGTACAGCTTTGTACAGTACTTTGCTTGTGTTAAGCATGTTCTCTACAACTGAGCTATATTCCACCAGACAGCTTTTTCTCTTACATTTCTTTATATGGGTATAAAAAGGCAATAGCAAATAGCATCACAGGTGGAGAGATGCTTAGTGACATGAAGGTGCTTCTTATTTATGAAGTGCAGTGCTGCGTTGATTAGATTACATGTATTCTATACTCATTTTCCAAAGTTTTCAGCATTTGGGGGGAATTTTGTTTACAAATTCTCTATATACTTGTAGAGTGATATTCGCTCATAAAATGTTAAACATCATTTAGCAAAATGCATCTGTCTTTTCTATATATGAGTTTCTTGCCTTAATCAAGATAAGATTGTCCACCCACAAACTTCATATGTAGTTTTCTAAATTATTTGGCTTACTTTCTTACTGTGAGCTTTCCTTTCTCTGATTTGGGGTAAGGTATGGAGCTTGAGGGTCAACTTTATTTTCTACATATACACAATCATCTGTGTCGATTTTATTTTACAATTCTAGGTACTCCATCCACATTAAAAACAAACTTGTCATGTACTAAATGTTGGTACATACAGAGGCATAATTCCTAATTCATTCAACTAATAGTTAACTAAGAGTTAATAGTCAATGCTTAAGCATTTGCTACATGCTATGATATTCGAGTAGAATTTGCATTACACATTCTTACATACAGATCACTGATGCCTATCTTATGTTGAAAGAAATACATTATAGGTTTGTATGTCTTCCTTATCTTAATGCTTTTTGCTCAATTCAATTTTGGGTGATAAAGTTATGTTGAAACCAGTTATCCTATTTTCTCCTAACATTCTCTTACTTCTAAATTATTATTTTTAATTTAAATTTATAGAATGAATAACTATGCTGTTTTGAAAACAGAAAGGTGAACAAAGCAGGTGCATCTCTGCTCATTCAGACCTTGCATCATGACGATGATGCTTGAAATAGTGTAGGAAATGTGTGTGTGATCCAGTGTCCTCAGGGAGCAGCCACAGGCAGGATTCCAGTCAGTGTGAAGGTGAGGAATTTTCATGATGTGTGAAGAATTGATAGAATTTATTCTACAGAGACACTTTAGATAAAAGCACATGGAGGACATGAGTGTACTCATTGTATTTGTCGAAACAGGTCAAAACTGAAAATGGGGTAATAACAAAGTGAAGGCCTTGGACAAGGAACTAGAGAAACAGCCCTGCATCCTCTGCTATTGTTCACAGAAAACAATTATTTGTCTTTCTTCCTATGGTTAATTCACTACAGTGAGAAATAGTGATAGATTTTCCTTGTAGATTCTAAAATGTTGACATCACAGATTTAGGAAGTAGAATATCAGTTAACAGAAAGCAGGGAAGGGAGAAGGAGCAAGACCAAGGAGAAGTTGTTATGTGGGTACAATGTTACACTGAGATATGAGAAATCAATTTTGCTATTGAACTGCACAAATGAGTAACTGTAGTTAACAATAATGAATTGCATGTTTTCAAGAAGCTAGATAGGAGAGTGTGAATATTGTCAGCATCAACAAAATAATCAAAATTGAGGTGACAGAGAAGATAATTGCCTTGATTTGGTTATTGTATTGAAACATACATTATGTGCCATGTGTAGGTAAAAGAATTCTGTTAATTAAAAATACGATAACACATTAAAAATTCAATTAAGCATGTCAAATTGAATACTACAGGAAAAATCTCTTCTACTATTTAATACATAAACTGCACAAATTGTGCTGTTCTTTTATATATCATCTGAATATTTGTTTTTTCTTCCCTTAGGGCTTATTTACTTCCCTTACATTATTTTATATCTGTATAGTAATACTCAAAAATATCATTAGTTTCTCTTTTGAGAAATTTGTTTTTTATCTTTTTTTGTTTTTGATAGCTCTCTAGGGGGTGTGGTTGAAGTTGGAATGAAGCCAGAAAGAAGAGAGCTTTTTATTCCCTTCAAACACTCCAGGAACCTCTCCCTTTTTGTCTTCACTTCTCTTCTCCTCTCTTCTCCTCTGTTCTCTTCTCTTCTCTTCTCTTCTCTTCTCTTCTCTTCTCTTCTCTTCTCTTCTCTTCTCTTCTCTTCGCTTCGCTTCGCTTCTCTTCTCTTCTCTTCTCTTCTCTTCTCTTCTCTTCTCTTCACTTCTCTTCTCTTCTCTTCTCCTTCTCTTGCCTTCTCTTCTCTTCTCTTCTCTCTGTCTCTCTTCACCTTGTCTGTTCACTGAGCAGTGTTTTGTAATAATTCTTTTTCTTTGTACAGCTTTGTACAGTACTTTGCTTGTGTTAAGCATGTTCTCTACAACTGAGCTATATTCCACCAGACAGCTTTTTCTCTTACATTTCTTTATATGGGTATAAAAAGGCAATAGCAAAAAGTAGACTCAATTTTGAATGTGTATGGAAAATGATGTGGAATTTCCAAGTCAAATTTGTTCATCCTTTAGAGAAACACCCTCTTATACAGACAACATGACTGGCACCTCTCTCATAGTGTGCTGGATGATAAGAAGACCCTAATATTAACATGGCCCCAGGATAAACTTCATGTTACATGTTGTACAGTGGTGTCTGAGTTTGTGAATGTGTGTGTGTGTGTGTGTGTGTGTGTGTGTGTTTAACTTCAGGACTGAGAGTAGATATAATAGAAAGGGGACCTAGGACAAACATAACTCATTTTATAGAGGTATAGTATACAAAACAAAGTGTAACTGGTAGAAATACCAGCTTGAGACTGGTATTTCAATTCACAAGCCACTCTTGTAGACAACTCCAAATGGAACTACAACATTCTCCTTGTGTCTGTAAGTTCCAGTAGCAATGGTCTCATTTTCTCCACTGTTTTATGGGATCATTTTCTCTCTGTTCATCTGATCTCTCAATTGTCTCCTTATATTATTACATGGTTCTAGGTGTGTACCTTAGTTCTGCCCATTAAACATTTAATAAAGATTTGTTTTACTTCAATTAGCCTGAGTCAGTGAATTGTTGTTTGTCACCTAATATACCTTAATTGATGCAAATTGTATTTAAGATGGTGATTTCTTTCATTTAAATAGAAATTATATATTCCCCAATGGAGTAACACATTATAATCCACTGACTTTATACTGGAACAGTATACTTAAGCTCAGTGGATGTAGTATGTCCTTTATTGGGGAGATGCATTAATAATGCTCAGATGTACAAATTAAATGACCAGTCTTCCTTTCAGTAAGGGATGTATTTAAATCTTTCCTACATTTTGCACCCTTGGGCTCTTGCTGTCAACTCTTTTGTCCTGAAAGTTGAAATGATAGTCCTAAAATGGTAGTATTTGTGAGGGTAAAAAGAAATAGTTATAAGCACCTAACAGTGTTTCTGGTCAAAATGGTTACTCATCTGCATTCATTCATATGTAACTTTGAGACATTTTATCTTTGACTTCAACAGTTTCATTATGATATGCCTGAGTATAATTTATTATTTTACTTTTAGTTAACCTTGCTTGAGATTTGTTGAACTTTAAAAAAAGTTTTAAATTTTGTAATAACTGTACACACACAAGAAATTACATTTTATTGTATGCATAGTTTTGTACACCCACTATTGGAATGAGTATACAGAAATATTGTGTTATGGCAACAGTGCAATCCTGAGTGATTACCAGCCTGAATTACACAGGTAATTCCTGGACACCTAGTGAGTGAGGCAGGCTAGAATTAGAAAACTTTGGGTGTCTTAGAACATATATGATTTGATATTGTATTCCAGGTTGAACATTCCTCTTTTTCTGAGCCTTCTTTTCAATTGCAAATGTGTATAGGCTATACACACCCTGGCTCAGGGACAACTTAATCCACCCTCACCTGGCTCAGGGACCACCCATGACCCTCCACACTCATCTATTGGTCAGGAATCACAAGGTTCTTGCCTTCCCATAGGTTAAATGGAATTTTTTAAAGCATCTGGAAAAGAGAAAAATGCTCTCTGCTTCTAGCTTCTACCTGGTCCCACTGTGCCTTCTTTTGCAATTCCCCTCCCTAACTTTTAATAAACTCAATTACACCTATTTGTCCTGCCATAGAGTCCTCCACGTGGGACACAAAGAATTTGGAAATCTTCTGATCAGAGACTGCATCATTATAGCTAACACTAGTACTGCACAGTGAGACCCTGATTCAAAAAAACCAAAAAAGTAAAAATTAAAAAATCATTTTGAAGTTATATGTAGCTTATGATTTTAAAATACTGGCATTTTCTTGTTTTCAAGAAAGCATTCTCATAGTAATAGAGAATTATTCTATCACTGAGAGTTTGAATTGAGGATGTAGGACATACAACATATAAAAGTACTCCTTTGTGGCATACCCATCTTTGTTATTGTACTTTGAAAGCATCCAACGTTTAACAGAATAAATTAAGTTAAAGCTCTTCTAAATTAATAGAAAGGCACATAGGTGTATAGGCAGAAATAGACAGGTAGAAGATCATAATCTCAAGTGGCTTTAAATTCTTTAAGGATCTCATGTGGTTATTCTATAGGTGGGTGTTACCATCTGCAGGTAATATGCTTAGGATTTAGATGACAAATTTCATGTACAAACTGTAACATGTAAAAGAATCTACAAGGCTGGGAGTTATAGCATGAACTTAACTTAAACCTCATTATTTTATGTAGTGATGTTTCAAACACATTTCGATCATGATACAAACTGCAATACAAAGAAATCAGAAAATATAAAATCCCCCCTCATGTAGAAATAAACTTTCCAATTGTTAATCTGAAAAAAGCACCATAAATACACTCGAGTATCTAAAAGCCTACAAACATAGTAGTAAAAATGGATTTTATGAATTTCTTTTAAGTTATAATTACACCTATTTAGGGATTCTTCATCTGAATTGGAGCTTGGAAAAAAATACTGCAGGTATCTAAGAAAGTCATAGATAATTTCAAATAGGTTCAAACTTCATATATTAAGGACTTAGCAAAAAGTATCCTCTAAGGAACACTGGTAACTTTTACAAATAAACTCTTGTTGAATACTGTGTCATGTGCCGCTGAAGCAGGGAGGAGGGCAAAAAAGAAAGAAACAAGCAAGTCTTTATTTGGATAATGTAGCAGTGGGGAGCAGATGGCATAGCAGGGAGATGAAACTTAAAAAATCTAAATGTGAAGATGGTCTTGCACCGCTGGGCTGAACTACATGCAACCACATATGGGTTAAACTTTGCTTTTTGTTTCTCTAACCTGCTTGCAATGGTATATTAGGTGAGAGCCCTTTGTTTTCAGGGCTCAGCCTTTGGATGTAAATCCACTGAGTCACTGCCAGCACACTAGCAAATATTGCTTCCTGAAAAGCCTTGGTGTCCCTTCTTTGTTTGAGATTCCTGCAACATTTCTGGGGGGTTTCCCCTGGACTGGGAGACAGTGTTTTCATACCTTTGTTGCCTGGACTCAGCATCTCCAGCTCATCAGGAGATCATCCAAGCAGGGGCTAGTGGACTTGTTGATCTGAATGAGGGACATGCCTCTCCTGGTGCACTGAAAAGCAAGCCTCAGTTGCACAAAGGAACACATTGAAGGCTTGAAACCGATTGGGAGCCCCCCACTTGTTAGACTGATAAAAACCCAGCTTTGATAATATTTCTTAAAAATGGTTTTTATTTTGTCAAGATAGCTGTCAGGAATTTTTGGTGCTACAGGTTAATCCACAAATTTATGAAGACAACAAGAGTTTTTAAAACATAGAAAGGCAAGAGGCAGCTGAGCACAGGGAGTGCTGCTGCACTGTTTTGATAGTTGAGACTGATTTACTTATGTAAAACAAAGTAAAAAACAAAGCCAAAGTACACCCTCCAGACAGGATAAAAGGAAAAACAAAACTCAACAAGAAGCACTACACTGCAGGTCAAGACCCCCAGTTTTTATTGAAGTCAAGAGAGTGGAGATGTTAGTCCTACTACTTCAACATGTCAGGCAGAGGGAAATTTTGGTCTGGAATGGCCAGATTGGACCTGTTATTTTAGGAGTGTGCCAATCAAATGTAAATAAGATTTAAATCTTATTGACAGGTCAAATCAGTCAGTACAAAGCCCATGAACAGAAGTTTAATTTCTTTTTATTAGAATTCTTTTCACTAGATTTTTCCAGGAATATAATGTGAATGTATTAAAATTATGTCAGGAATGCAGACCTCACACTTATTATAATGCACAAGATGTGGTGTTTTATAAGCAACCGTTAGAATAACATGGTCTATCCTACCTCATTGCTCACATGGTTTATACCAGGAAGGAGTTTATCTCTTTCCAAGTCTGTGAATCTGTTAAGCCTTTTTTTGAAATGTCTAGAGAATAACTCAACACAAGTACAAGAATATATAAATTTAATATATTTCAATAGTATAATGCATCATACTCAGTTTTCTAAGCTATATTCTTTGTTTATAATGAAGATTATAATCATTAATCTTCTACTTATCTATTAATAGATTAATCTTCTATTAATCTATTTCATGTCAAAGTCAAAGTTACAAATTTTGTTAATGTTCTGGTGAAAATGCAAGTCCTAGCCTGAACATGATAGGAAATAGGTCTCAACCAGGTTCTTTTCTCTACTCTATTGTAACAATTATAAAAGTTACCATGGAAACTAGATTGCAGTTACCTCTGCATTCCATTCAACATATGTGAGTAATTTTGCTTCATTTTCGTAGACAGGCCAATTACCAAAGTTAATTCAGTTATCTATTAATAATTTTACAAGTAATGCTCTCATATTTCATAAGTTTTGGCAAATGTGTGCCTATATTATCTGATATTAATGAATTCATATTGTTAGATTACTGTCCTGGAAGATCAAATACATGAGTATTTCTATAATTTTATTGATATGGCTGATTTACTGTCTTCAGAAATTGTAACATTGTGCATTTTTGGTAGTCTTAGCAATAGAGTCCATTGTCAAACATTTAGATTTTTGTCAACTACATTTGCAAGAATTATATCTCTCTATCTATACTTTTAATTCACTTTACTATTAGTGAGATAGAATTCACTCCCACATGTTTCATGAGCAATAGCATTTGCCTCTCACACACCTTTCCCCATGGGACTGGGGTTGTGTACCACACCTCCAGTGCATTTTGCTCTGCTGATTTTAGAGATGAGATCTCTTGAACTATTTCCCTGAGCTGCCATCAAACTGAGATCATCCTGCTCTCAGTCTCCCAAGTAGTTAAGAATAGAGGTGTGAACCACTGGTGCTGGCCTCCATATACATGGCATCCAGAAGTGAGTGAAAACCCAGGTTGGATTTTCTTGGGCATTCTTTATACTTTTACCATCTATGTATCACTAAACACAGTTTTGCATGGTTTTTTTTCCTCTCTCTCTCTTCTCTCTTTATGGTACTGGGACTTGAACTGAGGGCCCCACATTTGCTAGTCAGGCACTCTACCACTTGAACCACTCTACCAGTCCTGTTTTGTGCTGATTTTTTTGAGAGAGCATGTCATGAACTATTTGCCCAGCTGTCTTCGAACCTAGATCCTCCTGATCTCTGCCTCGTGAGAAGCTGGGATTATAAGCATGAGCCACTAGCACCTAACATCTTTTGAGTTTTGAATGAGTTACTGTTGAAAAGTGAGTGCGTGCATGTGTGTTTTCCTGCCTCAAACTCCAGTACTGTCAACAAAAACAAAAATATTAGAAGAAAGCATTCAGTTGTCCACCAAAAAGAATAGTGGCACCTTGTCAATCCCTGGACAGGAAAGAAGATGGCATCATGGCTCCTGTAATTGACTCTATTGGTTCAGAAGCCAATGCTGTCCTCGTGTGCACTTGATCTTGTATGAATCTGATTCTGAGATAATATGAGCATCTGTGCTTGTTGCTGAGGACAGGCTTTCATGGTCCTCTCAGCATTGTCATATTAGCATTTTTCTATGGCATGTTGTTCAAGGAAACTATCTGGCTTCATTTTTCTCCTTTGTGGTACCAATCTGATGTCATGCTTGTTGGGAAGAGTTGTCTGAGGTTACTGTAGGTTGTGCTGCTTCTCAGGACTGGAAAGGGTGTGCCCTAAGCTTTCCAACAGCTGGTACTTGTCTCTGGCACCTGCAAATGTCTGGTTATAGACCAGGAAAGCCCAGTGTGTGAGGCAGTGATCTGCAGCAAGCACCAAGGTGTGCTCCACCCTCTGGGTCCCTGACTTTCCTCACCTTAACTCCCACACAGAATCACTTGTGACCACTCATTCCCCCTTCCCAGAGCTCTCCTAGCTGCTTCCATGCTTCTTGGCCAAAAGAGAAAGAGAGTTCTACTCCCCTGTGTAATTCTGTCAGTTTCTCTTCATAGAACCCTCTGCATCTCTGAGTTAAGGTCTTTCCCCCATAGCCAGACCACCTCTCCAGGCCAGCACTCACTGGATCAGCACCTAAGTCTTTCTGGGAGTTCCAAGAGAAAGGACCGTGTGTGGACCTTTGACTTCTATACTCAGAGTCAGATAAGAGCCTTGAAAATGGCTTCTTTCAACTGCACCTGGACTGAATGCCAAAAAGAGAGACCTTTCCTAGCATCAGTGTGCTATGCAGCTCCAGGACCCCTGCTGGTCAGACCAAGTCTTCTCAGTACTGTGGCCACTGTTAACTGTTTTCTAAGACTCCTGTTCTTTCTTTTATCTCTGCCCCTGCCTGTGCTGGTTTCAACCCTGCAGCTCTCTTTCTCCCAGTTTTCTGCTCTCTACATTTTCTGGGATTTTATTTTTTTTGGTGGGGGAGGGTGCAGTATGCGTCTTGAACACAGGGTTTTGCACTTACTAAGCAGGTGTTTTACCACTTGAGTCATGCATCAAACCCTTTTTACTCTGGTTATTTTAGAGACAGGGTCTTGCCTTTTGCCCAGAGTTGCCTGGATCAAGATCCTCCATCCTGCTATAGCTGCTTTGACAGGAATGTACCACCATACCCAGCTTTCTTCTGTTCAAATGGGGTCTTGCCATCTTTTTTGCTCTGCTGGCCTCCTGATCTCAGATTCCAAAATTGCTTGAGATAGCAGGTGTGGGGAACTGTGTTGAACTAATGGTTGAGATGGGATCTCATGAACTGTTTGCCTGGGCTGGTCTCCAATCTTGATCCTCCTGATCTTCTCCTCCCAAGTAGCTAGGATTGCATGTGTGAACCACTGACACCAGGCTTGTTTTTTGGTAGTTGTTTAAATAAGTTTCCATCTGTTTGAAGTTGAAACTAAAAGGGTGTTTGCTGAGACTCTCTCTCTTTTACATTAGTCTAGACCTCCCATTCCTGCATGCTTCAGTCACTGATACATTCTTTGTGTCCTTCTGTTCTGCAGGGGAAATAAAAAGAGTAATAGAGCTGGGGACCAGTGTTCACACCTGTAATTCTAGCTACTCAGGAGGCAGAGATTAGGAGGATCAAGTTTCAAAGCAAGTCCAGGAAAATAGTTCTTGAGATCCTATCTCAAAAACAAAACAAAACAACACAAAACCCATCACACAAAAGGGCTTGTGGAGTGACTCAAGGTGTTTGCCCTGAGTTCAAACTCCAGTACCACACACACATAGAAAGAATAATAGAGCTGGTGGAGTGAGACCAAGTAGTAGACTGCCTACCTAGCAAATGTGAGGCCCTGAGTTCAAATCCCAGTACTGAAACTGGGGCTGGGATTCCACATTTCAGGTCCAACCACTCGCCCCTAAATACCAAGTAAAGAGGCATGGCAAAGGCAGAGAAAGGAGATTTACTACACGGCTGAGGACATGCTGTGAGAAGAGGCAGGGTAAGCACTCAGCTCATCTTCAGCCATCTGTAGGGTACAGACATGACCTATATGTTTAAGTAGACAAAAGAACTGGGAGCAGAGGCAAAATTAAACAGTTCCAGACACAGGTGTGGTCTGGTTGGTCATTATCTGAGTCCTCGTTCTGGGAGAGGTTCCAGAAGAGGTTCCGGAGTTGTTATCAGGTTCATTGTCAAGTGGCAGGTGGTCCATCCTGAGGAGAATCTACTGTTTCAGTAGAGTCTGAAGAGGATGATTTCAGTCCCTTTTCATGAGGATGTTCACATCTGTCTTTTCTAGAAGCCAAGGTGGTCGCAAAGTGACTGCAAAAAAGAATGGATCAGAGCAAAGACAGATAAAAAATGAAGGTTAGATGCTATGCTTGTCTTCTGCTTTTAGTTAAGTCATGGGTCTAAGTAAGGAGTCCATGCTTTTCAGCAAAAACAGTTTGAGCACCCTTTACAGTACTGTACCCCCCCAAAAAAGAAAGAGTAATAGAGGGGATGAATTTATTATATGCAGGTATGGAAATATCACAATAAAATCTCTTTGTATAATTAATATATACTACTAAAAATGAAGGAATAAAGTCTGAGATGATGTGTGTAGATTCTACTCAAATTTTACACCATTTCCAGCTTTGGGCGTGGCTCAAGTGGTAGAGAACCTGCCTAGAAAGCACACGGTCCCAAGTTCAAACCTCAGAACTGCCAAAATATATTTTACACCATTTAATGTAAAGAGGTTCAGCATGCCTTATATTAATTAATATATGCAGATGTCAGTAATCACAGGGAACTTGTTCCAGCACCTCCAACAGACACCAACCTCTAGGGGATGTTCAAATCCCCTATATAAAATGTTGTATTTTATTTACATACCATTCCATAAACTTATATCATCTCTGTATAACTTTTGGATACCTAATGCAATATAAATGATATGTGAGTAGTTATGCTGTATTGTTTAGGGAACAATGACAAGGGAACAGTCTGTTCAGTAAAGATGTCAGGGTTTTGTTTTCAGATATTTTCAATCTGCAGTTGGTTGATTATGAGGATATAGAACCCATGCATAAATGGTCTGCCATATATGTTTATATTTGTGTCCTCCCTCTCAAGTGTAAACACGGAGAATGGGGATCTTGTCTAATTGGTTCAGTATTACCAATTGACCCTCAAAAATATCAGGTACACACTAGGTACTCAATAAATGTTTGTTGAGTGAATATAGCAGGGTTTGTCATTCTTGGTCTTGCTCACATTAAGAGCTAGTGCCAGGGTGTCCTGTCCCGTGCGTTGTAGGGTATGGAGCACCATCCCTGCCTTTGACGTATTAGATGCTAGAACACTCTCCTCCTTCCTCAACTGTAACAACAAAAGGGGACTCAATGAGATGTCCCAAGGGGGCAAAATTGCCCCCAGGTGAGAACCACTGTAATACTTGAGTGGGAAAAGACTTGGTTACTTCATCACAAGACACAGGAGTCTTGCCTCGACTCTTTTGATACCCTTAGATCTTGGCCCATGAGTCTTTTTTTTTCACTTTTTTTGTTAGTATTGGGGTTTGATTCAGGGCTTTGCAGTTGCACAGCAGGTGCTGTACTGCATAAGCCACACCTCCAATCCAGAACTTGGTCCATGTGATGGCTAATTATATGTGTCAACCTGACTGGGTCAAAATATTTCTGGGTGTTTCTGTGATGGAGTATCTGGAAGACATCAGCATTTGAATTGCTGGATTGACTAAAGTGAATGGCTCTCCCCAGTGTTCAGTGGCCAAATAGAATTTTTCAAAGGTTGGATTCGTGCTCTCCCTGCCTGCCTGCACAGGCTGGGACCTTGACCTTCTCACTTGGAACCTGCTGCTCGGACCTTCGGATGCAGATTAGAAACTACATCATCAGTGGCCAGACTCTTGACAATTTGAACTACACCACTGATTTTCCTGGGTCTCTAGTGTACAGATGGCATGGGATGGGACTTCTCATCCTCCATGATTGCATGAACCAATACTTATGATAACTGTCTGCCTATTGTCTGCCTATCTTCTATCCATCTGTATCTTCTCGGTCCTGTGTCTCTGGAGAACCAAGGCTAATACTTGGTTGGAGCCCCAGTACTTCTTTGTGTCATTCCACCAAGCCTCGTGGGAGCAACTCAAAGGCAAGGAAGTGTAAAGGAATCCTGTCTGTATTCTCCACATGAGCACATCTTGAGACATAGAGGCCACAAATGATGATTTGGTTGACTGGGGTTGGAACTCAGGACTTCATACTTGCAAAGTAGGCACTCTTTTGCTTGAGCCACATTTCCAGTCCATTTTGCTTTGCTTATTTTGGAGATAGGGTCTCAGGAACTAGTTGCATTGGCTGGCCTCAAATCTTGATCCTCCCAATCTCAGCCTACCAAGTAGCTATGACTACAGGTATGAGCCACCAGCACCTGGCTAATAACTGTTAACTTTATATTGAAAATGTGGCATTTACTGAGTGCTGTCCAGACACTATCAAATGCCTTGCGTGGAATGTGTTATTTAATTCTGAGAACAATTCTAAAAGGTATATCCATTATTATTAATTCAATTTTAGTGATAGGAAACTGAGCTTATGGATAGGATACAATTTTCCCAAAAGTCATTTGTTTTATCACTTAACCAGTGCACAGCCCATCATTTCTCTATCCTTTCACAGAGTAAGGGATCACTATCTCACTTCCTATCAAATGTTGCCATGGAGATGAGTCATGGGGACCATTCATGGATGCTTGGATCCATAGACAGAAGGCAGTTCCTGAAGAGGGGACTCTGGGAGAAGAGGGTCTTGACATGACCCTCAGTTGCAGTAACACTTCTCCCAGTGGTGGCACCTGATGGAACACAGAGTTTCTGGTGATGTCCGATACCCTTTCCCTCACTGAGTATTAAGATGGACACATTTCTCCCATCTCACAACTTTCTTGGCATGATGATAGCATCCTAAATACTATTTATTGAGACTGTGTGTGTGTCAGACACTGCAATTGCACTCACAAACATTGTCTCACTCTCTTAACAGCTTTGGGGGGGTATGTCTTAAGAATATACAACAATGTATGTGAAAATCAATTCCTACACATTTGTTCCAATTCTGTTAATAAATTTGAAAATTTTCCCAGCTGAGTGGGCAAACATTGTACCACAATAGTTTTATTTGCTCTCATTTTTTTGTTGTTGTTGTGGGGTTTGAACTCCAGGCCTCACATTTGGTGCTTGCTAGGCAGGCACTCTTACTACTTGAACCACTCTTCCAGCCCTTTTATTGTGATGAGGTTTTTCGAGATAGGGCCTGGAGAACTATTTGTCCAGGGCTGGCTTTGAACTGTGATCCTCCTGATCTCTGCCTCTTGAGTAGCTAGGATTCCAGACACGAGCCACCGGTGCGTGGCTCATTCTTTGCTTCAATATATCATTGAAGCATATAGCAGGTAACAAAATAGACCAAGTCATGACCCAAAACCCACATTCTTGACAGACTGGGCATGATGGCTTATCATTATAATCCCAGTTAATAGGAAGGTAGATATTGGGAGAATCACCATTCAAGGCCAGCCTTGGCAAAAAGTTAGCAACCCCACCCCAATCAATAAGCAGATCTGTTGACACAAATTTGTGATTCTAGCTATGGTGCAAAAGGCCATAGGTAGGAAGACTGTGGTCTGAGACTGGCCCCAGATGGAAACAGGAGACCTTACCTGGAAAATAACTAAAACAAACAAACAAAAGTTGTGTTTGAGGCTCAAGTGGTGGAGTGCCTGCCTAACAAGTTCTAGGTCCTGAGTTCAAACATCAATACCTCAAAGAAACAATTTTTCTGGACAGAAGCCAGCAGTATCCAATAAGCAGAGAGCTACCACGTGGCAGTATGCATAAGAAGAAAAGTAAGAGAAAGCATATGGCCAGGGGTGTTGCTGTTTTCTAGCATAGTTGGGGAAAGGTGCTCAAGTATTCAAGCAGAAAGCTTGAGGCTGTAAAGAAGGACTCCTGTGGACAGTCAAGGGAAGTGTGTTCGAGGCAGAGGTATGTGTATATGTTCTGAGGCAAGAACCTGATTGGTGTGCTTGAGGGAAGGTAAGGATACTGGAGCAGAGTGGTAGAGGGCTGGCAGAGTGGCTCAAGTGGTAGAGCACCTGCCTAGCAAGCATGAGGCCCTGAGTTCAAACCCCAATATCACCAAAACCAAACCAAACTAACCAACCAACCAACCCAACAGAGTGGTAAAGGGAAAGAGAAACAGAATCTTTGGTCAGAGAAGAAGCAGAGCCCACAATGAAGGAATTTGTGGGCATCATACGAATGTTGGATTTCTCCCTGAATGAGACAGGGAGCCATCACAGGACTCTGAGCAGAAGCGATGTAATGCAGTGTGCATCTAGAAGGATCAATCTCCTTCTTTACTGAGAAGGGTCAAAGCAGGGAGACCAAATCAGAAGCTATGGAAACCACCCAGGTGAGAAAGAATAATCATGTAGATGCCAGCAGGATGCTAGCAGATACAGCCTCAGTGTTTTCCTGGATGCTAAGAGAGAGATGCTTTGAGAATTTAGAAGAGATCTCTGATGCTGAAACTGTTTCTGCCACTGTAACTCCCACTGCAATTCCTGTTATAAATCCTAAACCAACAAGAAAAGGTGACAATTAGACAGGTTTTGGGCTTGGGACAAAGCTCAAGTAGTGGAGCGCTTGTTTATCAAGAGCAAGGTCTGAGTTTAAACAACAAAAATTTGAGGGGTTTTTGGCAATAATTACTGTGGATTGAACTCAGGGCCTCACACTTCTTAGGCAGGTGCTTTACTACTTGAGCCACTCCACAAGACCTATTTTGTGTTGGATATTTTTGAGATAGGTCTTGAGAACTGTTTGCTCAGGCCTGGCTTCAACCCATGATCCTCCTGATCTCTGCCTCCCAAGTAGCTAGGATTACAGGTGTGAGCCACTAGCACCCAGCTATAAGTGCACTTCTGAGAGTCATTACTTCACAGCTGGTAGATAAACTGGTGACAAAATTGTACTTACTAGCTATCATTGTCATTTCTGTTAGAGGGAAGAGGTACAGATGCACAGGAAATGTAGCATTTGAGTTATCTGCGGTTGTGGAAGGGCCAACAGTAGGGACACACATAGCTCTCAATAAGACCTAGTAGATGTCTACAGAACATTTCATCCAACCTCTACACAATATACATTCTTCTCAGCAGCCCATGGAACCTTCTCCAAAATAGATCATATCCTAGGGCACAAAGCAAGCCTCAGCAAATATAAGAAAATAGAAATAATACCATGCATACTATCTGACCACAATGCAGTAAAAGTAGAACTCAACAACAAAAGTAAAGACAAAAAACATGCAAACAGCTGGAAACTAAATAACTCATTACTTAATGAAGAATGGATCATCAATGCAATAAAAGAGGAAATTAAAAAGTTCCTAGAAGTCAATGAAAATGAAAACACAACCTACCGGAACCTATGGGACACAGCTAAGGCAGTCTTGAGAGGAAAGTTTATAGCCATGAGTGCATATATTAAAAAGATTGAAAGATCCCAAATCAATGACCTAATGATACATCTCAAACTCCTAGAAAAACAAGAACAAGCAAATCCCAAAACAAATAGAAGGAGAGAAATAATAAAAATAAGAGCTGAAATCAACGAAATAGAAACCAAAAAAACCATACAAAGAATTAATGAAACAAAAAGTTGGTTCTTTGAAAAAATAAACAAGATCGATAGACCCCTGGCAAACCTGACTAAAATGAGGAGAGAAAAAACCCAAATTAGTAGAATCAGGAATGCAAAAGGGGAGATAACAACAAACACCATGGAAGTCCAGGAAATCATCAGAGACTACTTTGAGAACCTATATTCAAATAAATTTGAAAATCTAAAAGAAATGGACAGATTTCTAGATACATATGATCATCCAAAACTGAACCAAGAGGAAATTAATCACCTGAATAGACCTATAACACAAAATGAAATTGAAGCAGCAATCAAGAGTCTCCCCAAAAAGAAAAGTCCAGGACCTGATGGATTCTCTGCTGAATTCTATCAGACCTTTAAAGAAGAACTGATACCAACCCTCCTTAAACTGTTCCATGAAATAGAAAGGGAAGGAAAACTGCCAAACACCTTTTATGAAGCCAGTATTACACTTATCCCAAAACCAGGCAAAGACACCTCCAAAAAGGAGAACTATAGGCCAATCTCCTTAATGAACATTGATGCAAAAATCCTCAACAAAATAATGGCAAATCGAATTCAGCAACACATCAAAAAGATTACTCACCACGACCAGGTAGGCTTCATCCCAGGGATGCAGGGGTGGTTCAACATACGAAAATCAATAAACGTAATAAACCACATTAACAGAAGCAAAGACAAAAACCACTTGATCATCTCAATAGATGCAGAAAAAGCCTTTGATAAGATCCAACATCATTTCATGATAAAAGCTCTAAGAAAACTAGGAATAGAAGGAAAGTTCCTCAACATTATAAAAGCTATATATGACAAACCTACAGCCAGCATTATACTTAACGGAGAAAAATTAAAACCATTCCCTCTAAAATCAGGAACCAGACAAGGATGCCCACTATCTCCACTCCTATTCAACATAGTACTGGAATTCCTAGCCAGACCAATTAGGCAAGAAGAAGGAATAAAAGGAATACAAATAGGTAAAGAAACTGTCAAAATATCCCTATTTGCAGATGACATGATCCTATACCTTAAAGACCCAAAAAACTCTACTCAGAAGCTTCTAGACATCATCAATAGCTATAGCAAGGTAGCAGGATATAAAATCAACATAGAAAAATCATTAGCATTTCTATACACTAACAATGAGCAAACGGAAAAAGAATGTATGAAAACAATTCCATTTACAATAGCCTCAAACAAAATCAAATACCTAGGTGTAAACCTAACAAAAGATGTGAAAGACCTCTACAAGGAAAACTATACACTTCTGAAGAAAGAGATTGAGGAAGACTATAGAAAGTGGAGAGATCTCCCATGCTCATGGATTGGTAGAATCAACATAGTAAAAATGTCTATACTCCCAAAAGTAATCTACATGTTTAATGCAATTCCCATCAAAATTCCAATGACATTCATCAAAGAGATTGAAAAATCTACTGTTAAATTTATATGGAAACACAAGAGGCCACGAATAGCCAAGGCAATACTCATTCAAAAGAACAATGCAGGAGGTATCACAATACCTGACTTCAAACTATATTACAAAGCAATAATAATAAAAACAGCATGGTACTGGCACAAAAACAGACATGAAGACCAGTGGAACAGAATAGAGGATCCAGATATGAAGCCACACAACTATAAGCAACTTATCTTTGACAAAGGAGCTAAAAATATACGATGGAGAAATAGCAGCCTCTTCAACAAAAACTGCTGGGAAAACTGGTTAGCAGTCTGCAAAAAACTGAAACTAGATCCATGTGTATCACCCTATACCAAGATTAACTCAAAATGGATCAAGGATCTTAATATCAGACCCCAAACTCTTAAGTTGATACAAGAAAGAGTAGGAAATACTCTGGAGTTAGTAGGTATAGGTAAGAACTTTCTCAATGAAACCCCAGCAGCACAGCAACTAAGAGATAGCATAGATAAATGGGACCTCATCAAACTAAAAAGCTTCTGTTCATCAAAAGAAATGGTCTCTAAACTGAAGAGAACACCCACAGAGTGGGAGAAAATATTTGCCAATTATACATCAGACAAAGGACTGATAACCAGAATATACAGGGAACTTAAAAAACTAAATTCTCCCAAAACTAATGAACCAATAAAGAAATGGGCATGTGAACTAAACAGAACTTTCTCAAAAGAAGAAATTCAAATGGCCAGAAAACACATGAAAAAATGCTCACCATCTCTAGCAATAAAGGAAATGCAAATTAAAACCACACTAAGATTCCACCTCACCCCTGTTAGAATAGCCATCATCAGCAACACCACCAACAACAGGTGTTGGCGAGGATGCGGGGAAAAAGGAACCCTCTTACACTGTTGGTGGGAATGTAGACTAGTACAACCACTCTGGAAAAAAATTTGGAGGCTACTTAAAAAGCTGGACATCGATCTACCATTTGATCCAGCAATACCACTCTTGGGGATATACCCAAAAGACTGTTACTCCAGAGGCACCTGCACATCCATGTTTATTGCGGCACTATTCACAATAGCCAAGTTATGGAAACAGCCAAGATGCCCCAGCACTGACGAATGGATTAAGAAAATGTGGTATCTATACACAATGGAATTTTATGCAGCCATGAAGAAGAACGAAATGTTATCATTCGCTGGTAAATGGATGGAATTGGAGAACATCATTCTGAGTGAGGTTAGCCTGGCTCAAAAGACCAAAAATCGTATGTTCTCCCTCATATGTGGACATTAGATCAAGGGCAAACACAACAAGGGGATTGAACTATGAGCACATGATAAAAGCGAGAGCACACAAGGGAGGGGTGAGGATAGGTAAGACACCTAAAAAACTAGCTAGCATTTGTTGCCCTTAATGCAGAGAAACTAAAGCAGATACCTTAAAGCAACTGAGGCCAATAGGAAAAGGGGACCAGGAACTAGAGAAAAGGTTAGATTAAAAAGAATTAACCTAGAAGGTAACACCCACGCACAGGAAATCAATGTGAGTCAATGCCCTGTATAGCTATCCTTATCTCAACCAGCAAAACCCCTTGTTCCTTCCTATTATTGCTTATACTCTCTCTACAACAAAATTAGAGATAAGGGCAAAATAGTTTCTGCTGGGTATTGAGGGGGGGAGCGGGAGGGGGTGGAGTGGGTGGTAAGGGAGGGGGTGGGGGCAGGGGGGAGAAATAAACCAAGCCTTGTATGCACATATGAATAATAAAAGAAAAATGAAAAAAAAAAAAAAAGAAGTATTGAGGACTGACAGTCGAGTCAAACATGTAACAAATTCTCATTGTTGAAGGTTCTGGCATTAAAAATAGGAAGCACAACCTGCCTGTGGTCACCTGCCACAGTCTCCAGACATGGTAGAGGTGTCTTGATGGGCCTTATTTAAGAAGGTGATAGCTGGTGGAGTAGCTCAGGTGGCAGGAGCACCTACCTAGCAAGCATTAGGCCCAGAGTTCAAACCTCAGTATCACAGAAAAAAAGAGGTGACAGTCTTACATTGCTGTCATAGAGCAATACTCTGGTGTGAAAGGAGGAAAGAATATATTGATAAATAGGGGGTGCAGTACTATCTTCCCAGAGCATTATCTTGCAGAACGTTTGCATAAGTGAACCCAAAGCCTCTCCCAGAGTTTGTTTCAATTTTAGACTCTTGTACCGTCTCTATTATGATATGGCAGGAGTAAGACAGCACAAGTGGCTCCCTCCTTGACACGCTAAGTTGACACACACAGGTAGGTATAGGAGCCAGACCTGTACTCCTGTGTTTGACCTCTCCTGTCATGTTGCCTTTAGGCCATTGCCATCGGCTCCCAGAATGCAGCCTCCACTTTTCCACACATAAAAATTATCCCTCCAGCGGTTGTGGATGTAGTTCAGTGGTTAAGTGTTTGCCTAGCATTCACAAGGTCCTGAGTTTGATGCCCAGTACCTCAAAACGAAAAAACAAACAATGACCCCTCCAGACCTGCCTAGGGTGGGGTTGTCCCCCACAGTATTGGAGGAAAATGGGTAGCATTGTCATTCAGTCCATTATGACAAGGCAGAGGCAGAAGAGGGACAGGACCAGGAGTAATCCAGGATGCAAAGTCAGGGATTTGTCCTCGGGTGAAGGAAGTCTGAAGGCTTCCCAGAATCCAGGCTTTCTCTGTAGCTCTTCTCCTGAGGCCTCCACACAACAACATTTTTGTGTTCCAATCACACCAATACAGACTTTCAATACAGGCTACAAAGCCCATCCACATTTTTAGGAAGATGTTCTACCAATATGCCATTTCTCTTTGCTCCACTGAGTTTCTGCCTTAGGTTGCCTTGTGTTGATGTAACAGGACACCTGAGACTGGGTAATTTTTGGGGTTTTGGCCACACTGGGGTTTGAACTCATACTTGCTAGGTAGGTGCTATGCACTTACACCACTCCACCAGCCCAAGAGACTGGGTAATTTATGAAAAACAAGAATCTCCTCAGTTTAGGAGGGTGAGAAGTGCACATGACAAGAGTGGTAGCAGTTAATTCCTGAGCACCTGACAAAAGGTTCTACCTCCCATTACTTTTGCATTAAGGACTGAGTTCCTTAAACGGGATTTTTGGGGAAAACATTCAGACCACAGCACATGATGACATACCAATTTAAATTTGGTGTATGAGCACTGGTTTCTATTTCCAAGAAGTCATATTCACAACATATTAATTTAAAAATATAGGAAAGCCAGTGAAACAGGGAAAGACTCCCATATCAATAAACCACTCTTATTGATCACATTCTACTATGATGGCTTCTATACCGTGCAACCTGCCATCATTTATTTCCTTTACTGTCCTTAATATTTACAACTTGTAAATGAGCATTTCCACATTTGTTCAGCACCTTACAAATCTTTAACACCAGAACTGGCAAAAGTAGTTTTTTTTCTATAAAAGGTACAGAGCATAGAGTGCCTGAATTATTCATGCTTCTCTCTGTATTGTATGGTATACTTGCAATTTTTGTCTTGGCAAATCTCCCAATGTTGCAAAATCCTACAAATCTTAGAAATATATGTGCCTGATTCAAATTACTACAACCTGAATGTTCCTGGTGAGTCACAATTTGAAAGAAATGTTACCAAAATCATTCTCAGTGGTTCATACTTTGTTGTTGTTGCAGTGAAGTTTAACCCCAGGGACTCACACATGATCCAGAAGAGCCCTCTACCACTGAGCTACATCCAGAGCCACCTTCTTTTCTTTTCTGGTTTAGAGATGGAGTCTCACTCTGTAGCCCAGGCTGCCTTGGAATTCACTATGTAGCCCCAGCTCACCAAAAACTCACGATCCTCCTCCCTTGAGCTTTCCAATTCTGTGATTAGAGGCATGTGCCAGAACACCCAGCCTGGACTACTGAGTTTCAAGTAAGGCAAGAGGACAATCAAATCTAGAGTGGGAGAGGAATTTTCTGGCTGAGTTATGTCAGAATGGAAAATGTTGTTGGAATTCACCAACAGCCTAACTTGCATGGCAGTTTACAGAGAAAGATTGAACCACAGGCAACACAAGGCTTACCAAAAATCCTATACTTCATAGTGATGATCTCTCAGTGCAATGTCCTAGTGTGTCAGCACACAACATTGGAACTGTAACAGAAATCAAGAAGACATTGGAATTGTAACAGAAATCAAAGAGATAACAGGAGAACACTGCAAATTTTGTGTTTGGTGTTGTTTTACAAATATGGCATCAAGTAGTCAGTGTTTAATATCCTTAGGAGTTGATAGTCTGCAGTATACTGTACTCAGTAAATTACATGAGATGTTCAATTCCTTATTAGAAACCAGGGTTTGTGAAGGATGATCTGGTCAGCCGAGGCTAATTGCAATTTTCTAATTATATTTCAGGTCGTCTTAGCCAAGGAGGGATAGTAGATTATGTATATTAAGTTAATTCTCACCATAATGATATTTCTTGCAATGATGGCTACATCAAGATAGAAACTCTTAGGTCAGAGAAAGTAGAATGCCTGGCTGAGAATGAGTTCCCCAAGATCAAGCTTCAGTACCACAAAAAAAAGATAATCTCTTCAAAATTGTAGTTTCTACCAACTTATTCCTTGAAGTATTTTGACATGTAAATCAGCAGAACACAATATTCTCAGATTTTTTTGTGCATTATATGCAAAAATTTATATAGAGTACTGCCCATTATAGAATGTATGATTGATTAATAGTGGTATCATGGTCATCCTTGTTTTAACATGACAAAGAATTTGAACATGGCACATAAACAAATGAAGGTCTGAATGGAAACCCATGGTTTCATGTGCCTGGCTGAATGGAAACCCATGGTTTCATGGGTTTCATGTGCCCGGCTGCTACATGGCTCTTACCCTTATATACAGTTTTTGATTACTTAAGAAGAAACAAATATGTGCATGTGTTTGATTTTCTAAAATCCTGAATAATATATCCAATAGGACAAGAGATATAAGGAATTAAGTAGGAAAATTCAGAGGGCAAGTCAGGCAGGCAGTCCCCATGGGCAATGGCAGGGCTGCTCTCTGGTCAACAACAGCCAGGTCCCCAAATCCCAAATACGTAGATCATTCGTCTCTTCTCAAGCCCTGAGAAGCTCATGGAATTGACTCACTCCTAGAAAGCAGGGAGGGAAGGAAAGTGAGGACACTGGTTCCCTGAGGTTGCCTCATCCATGGCAGTGTCCCTTGGGCCCCAGGATCCCTGTAGCAGAGGCAAGGCAGCAGGACCAGAGGAGTCAGTGGGCAGGAAGAGGGGGAGGGATAAATGATGGTGATTGGGCTCCTTCAGGCTCCCTGTCCATCTGACTATGCCACATTGGTGCTCCTGCACAGGGACTTTAAACCAGGGCCTCTTACCAGGGTTCGGCAGTAACAAGTGTAGGGCCTGGAGCTCCAGGTGAATTTCCTTTTCTCCCATCCACCTGACTAGGAAGGACCTGAAGAACTAACATCCAGAAGTGACACAGAAAACTACCTTTTACACAGCTCCTCAAGCAATTTGAGTCCATGGAGCAGAAGACATCAAGACAGTGTGATGATTGCTCAGCAGACTTTATCTTTTGTGGATTTCCTGCTACATCATAGGTGGGTTCTATGGAAAGGTGAGAAAACTGAAGTGCAGACAGAGGAGAGCTATTGCTCAGTCAGCCAGGATGTATATTGGCTTTTAACATCCCTTCTTGATCTGTCTAGCCAGAGACTAATAGAAAAATGGCTGGGGAGAGGCAAAAGAGACAGGGAGATTGAGAAAGAAGAGTCTCTATGTCATCTCTATGGGATATAAAGAATAAGGAAGACATCAATGGGCCAGATGAGGTGATGGTGAAAAGTTAAGGATGACATGACACAGACAAAAGACAGGGAGAAGATGGCTGAGATCAGAGATGGTCACAGAGAGGAAAGAAAACAGTTTCCTAAGAAGAGCTATCCATGACAGAGCAACAGGAAGAGCAAGATGGTGTCTGAGAGAAGGCAGACCCAACCCATGGTTCTGAATTGGGGGTGACTCTGTCCCCCACTGGACATTTGGCAATGTGTGGTATCTGATGGTCACTATTGGGTTATAGTACTGGCATCTAGTAAATCAAGGTCAGAGATGAATAAATACTACTGTCCTAATTGTCCCTATGCTAAACTTGGATTATACTAAAGGTTTTTTGAGCAGGACATGTACATGCCTGGCTTAGTCCCAAAGTTTCTGGATGTTAAGCTAAACACATCATACATTTCCCCTAAGTGCAAGAAAGTTCTATTTATGCCTGTTTCCCTTCAATTTTTCCCTCACCTCACTCTCTTTCTCTCTCCCTCTCTCTCACTTTCTATCTCTGCTTCTATCTCTCTGTTCCACTCACAAAATCCACATAGTATTATAGGTCAGTCTTGGCATTGTCTATTACCTGGATTTGACAAATGCTCAATAATAGATCTCCACCATTACAACATCAGACAGTATTATTTTACCCCCTTAAGAATCCTCCATGTGGTTCTTTCTCCCATCTTCCGTCATGAGACCCTGGAAGCCACAGACACTTTATTTTCTCTATGGTTTTACATTTTCTAGAATGAATAGATCTCCCTTTTAGCTACATCTAATCTGTGTCATGCCAGAGGGTGGCATTTTCAGCCTCAGCTGTCACCTCCAGATGTGACCCATCTTCATCTTCTCATAATTCATTCTTTTTGTGGATAATTGGGATGTTTGGTGACATGAAGAAAGACAGTGTGGGTATGATCTACCATGGGGAAGGGTCATCTCCTTCATCTGAGAACAGCTTCTGATTTTCATTAATAGCCACCAAGAAATAATGAGATAATAAGAGGTCAGGAAAACACATGCATTGTCATCAGACAAACCTAAGTTCAGATCCTGGTTGCCATACTGCATGGGGCATGGTACCTTGGCAAGTGAGAGTGCTCTGGGGGATTCAGCTTACTTATCTGTAAAACAGGGAACAGAGCAGGTACTTCCTATTTGGGGGTGGGGAGTATCAGAAAAAACCACCGAGTCATTGCTTGGTCCAGGGGACAAAGTCAATAAGGGGCGGCTATTAACATTGGGGATATTTCTGCCGAGTCTGTAGTATTGGTGTTGTACAAATAACAAATCTTGATGTCAAGGACTCACAGTCCAGTGCTGGGGAGAGATGTGGTTCCAATCTGATGCTGATCAGGAAGCACATGACAAAGTCATGAGCACAGATTTTATAAGCACTTAGGAGATGGTGTTTGGGCATCACCCAAAAAGAAGTGACTAAATCTTCTGTGGGAAGAAAATGTCCAGGTCTGTGCAGAGCAAGCCACACTGAAGCTATGTCTTAAGAGAAATAGACCTTTGCCAGGTGGAGAAGCAGTGGACAGGGAACCCAGGCAGAGAGAAGTGCCAAGAAGCAAGAAGTTGCAATTGTACACCCTGGGTCAAGGATTCTCAACTGTGGGCAATGTTTCACAACCCCATGAGGACATTGGTGTTGTTTGGAGATATTTTTGTTTGTCACCACTGATCAGATGCTATAGCTGGAGAGACCAGGGGTGCTACTGAAAATCTTAGAAGGCGCAGAACAGCACCTAAGAATGAATGATGAGGTCCTAAGTGTGAATAGGCTTGAGGTTGGGGAATCTGCACTAGAACATGGGAAAACATGGAAGGCCTGTAAACACAACATATAGGCTCCACGTTACCTATGTCGTCACTTCTTGAAGGCTCTTATTGTAAAGCCATTCATCCTCTATAATCTCAGAGGTCTGAACAGTAAGGAAATGTAAGGACTGCCTTCTGAAGGAGTTACACACAGGTGCTGACACTTAAGTGAGTCAAAATTCAAATGGTTCCAAAAGAGTGGCCAAGACTCTGGAAACAGGTGCTATTTGAGGAACACAGACTCCACTTACCAAAGTGCATGGCTCCTCCTTCATTTCTCATGATAAACCTGCAAGGGCTCCACCAAAGACCCAAGCCCACTTATGGGGCCATTCACTACGGTTATAGTTTTGGTTTCGAATGTACCTTAGAGGCCCATGTGTTAAAGGTGAGGTTCCCAGCCAATTGGACTATTGGAAGGTGGTGGAACTATTAGAAGGAGAGCCCAGTGGGAAGGCTTAGGTCATTTGATGTGTGGCCCTGAATGGATTCTGGCACCCTGGTCTTCCTGTATCTCATACCCATTAAGTGGTCATGGAGCTTACTCCCTCATGTGCTTCTCCATGGTGCACTGCCCCACGTTCAAGGTAATGGAGTCAGTTGGTCATAAATTGAAAATAAACCTTTCCTGTCTTTGAATTGATTTACTCTAAGTAATTTTTTTGGTCACATTGGAGTTTGAATTCAGAGCCTCACACCTGCTAGGTAGGAACTCTACCACTTGAGCAAATACACAGGCATTTCCTGTATTGGGTATTTGAATAATAGGATCTCATGACCTATTTGCCTGAACTTCAACAGTGATCCTCATGATCTCTGTTTCTGCAGTACCTAGGATAACAGCCTCTGGCACACGGCACATCTGAGATATTTTATCTGAGGTTAAACTCACCAAAATTTGACTAACTACATGTTTTGAAATTGATATTTTTTATGATTATGATTTTTCCTTCTATTACAGAGGTGGAAGGGAGAGGGAAAAAGGGTCAGTAGGACAGGAAAAAAGTTCTAACCCCAGGCCCATCAAAAAATTAAAAAACAATGAGTTATGAGGTAATATAAACATTAATGGTCATGAGATTGATTTAATCGTACACACACACACACACACACACACACACACACACATATCATGTGTACTCTATAACTGTATAAAGTTCTGGTTAGGCAAATGAAAATATTATCAATAATACATTTTATAAAACAAATCATCACAAAAATAAATAGTACATAAAATTAGTGGCATGAATCACACTTACAATGTTGTACAACTCACAACTCTATCTAGAGCTGAAAATTTCCATTACCCCCAAAGGAAACCCTGTACCCAATAGCAGTCACTTCCCACTGTCCCTTTGCTCCAGCCACCACTACCTGTCAGCTGCTTCAAACTTCTATAAACATGTGCACCCTTCACCATAGTCAGAAAACAACCCAGATGTGTATCCACTGAACTGTATCCATCTAGTGACATGTTTGGCTATAAAAGAACATGTCACTATGTAGATGAATCTTGAAACCTGATGTAACAAAATAAATGAGACACAAGAGACAGCATGTTGCTCATGCCTGAAATCCTAACTACTGAGGAGGCAGAGATCTGGAGGATTAAGGTTTGAAGACACTTCAGGAAAATAGATCTCGAGACTCTATCTGGAAAATACCCAACACAAAACAGGTGGCTGGTGGAGTGGCTCAGGTGGTATATCTGTCTAGGAAGCATTAGATCCTGAGTTCAAAACCCAGTACCATCAAAACCAAAAAGTCCACATGTTGTAGGACTTACAAACAGAAATAGAAAGCAGAACAATGGTGTACTGTTTTGAACTTTACACTGTCTAATTTTGTTCATTTTATTTTATTTTTGACAGTACTCGAATTTGAACTCAACAAACTGTACTTGCTGGGCAAGTGCTTTACCACTTGAGCCACACCTCCAGTCCTATTGCTTTAGGTTATTTTTCATACAGTGTCTTGCTCTTTGCCTGAGCCAGCTTTGGATGTAATCCTTCTACCTATTCCAATGCATACCAGGGGTGACAGGCATTGACCACAAGACCTAGCTTATTGTTGTGATGGTGTCTCATTAACTTTTGGCTTGGTGTGTATCTCAGCCATGCCTCCTCCTCATCCTCCTCTCCTATGCCTTCATTGTGACTACCCTCTGGAAGATCCCATCAGCTGAAGGGTGGCACAAAGCCTTCTTCACCTGTGAATCCCACCTCACCGTGGTGATCGTGCACTATGGCTTTGCTTTGGTCATCTACCTCAAAACCAAGGGGCCCCAGTCCCTGGAAGGAGACACTTTGATGGGCATCACCTACACAGTCCTCACACCCTTTCTCAGTCCCATCATTTTCAGTCTGAGAACAAGGAACTCAAGACCACCATGAAGAAGACTTTGCTGAGCAAACTCTACCCAGAAAAAATATAATAACTAGGAATCACTAAATTGGGTTACCAAATTCTGTTAGAGAAACATTCCATCAACACATACTCATTTTTATTTTTTTAAATTCTTTCCAATTGAGAAAAACATTTGTAAATCAGATTTTAAAGTTGTCTGCAAGGGTACTCAATATAGGGATTTATTTTGGATAGAAGGATGCATGTTTGAGATAACACAGAGAAAACCAAATTTAACTATTTCTACTGATACAGTATATTTAGTCAGAAACAAACATTTAATTCTTCTCAGTCTGCCCAAACCCAGTGTCATCTAATATTTCCAACAACACAAACCCATTATACAATGAGAAATTGAAGGTTTTGTGCTGCACCTCTACCTGGCAGCATGAGGTAGGTATATCTCAGATTTATCAATCTACCAAAGATTTCTTCAGATTACTGCAGCAGAGCAAAAAACACCCTAAGTATTAGCACTGCCCACTCCTATGCAATAGAAATGAGAAAGCGCAATAGACAGATTGCTTGGCAAATAGTTGAGTAAACTTTGAGGTTTCAAGTGTGAATCATGGACAATTGTAGACAGACAGAGATGTGTACGTGGTAAATTAAGAGGAAAAGTCCCATTCAGATATATTGTGCACATGGGCCATCAAGGAAATCTCTGCTGTAGAAGGACTGAAATATGAGCCCCAAATAAAATTTTCTTCCTTTAACTTGTTTTTTTCTTAGGTATTTTCTCACAGGAATGCAGAGCCACCACTCTTCACTATTCAAGACTCCAGTAACTGACGGAATACTAACCAGATCATGAGGAAGGAGGACAGTGTTTAAGGGTCCTACATGTAGGTACACTGAAAATTGACAGGCTTTGTACAGTAGTGGCAGAAATCACAATCTCTTTAATATACAAGACGAGGACAAACTGGCATCTAGTTACAACACACATTGTAATTCCTTCTTGTCCATGAGAATAAAGTACACATTGAATGGGGTAGATACAACATGAACACTTTCAGAAGTCACAAACATCTTGTGCATGTAAGAACAGTATGTTTCCTTATAAAGAAAAAGAAAACACCATACAAAAAGAATGGGCATCTTTAAATGTATGAATATTAATGGTCAGGTTTCAAGATTGTCAAAATAGAAACTCTCAGGATTATTTTGGCTCTTTCAAGGAATGGTGTGTAACTAACTGCTCCTAGATATGATTGCCTGCAGTTGGCTTCTGGAAAAAATCAATAGCATAGAAAAGGAAAGTTGCTTGATTAAAGAGGCTAAGGAGAAGAACAAAGCAAACTAATGAATGCCCAGGTTACTGGCACCTAGCACTATGGTGGGTTGAAGGGAATTCTCCCCTTGGAGGAGTTAAAGTTGACAGAGAAAGAATCACAGCATAGTAAAGAAGACTGCACATTGAAGGAAAAGAGTGAATGAACAGGTGATCTGAAGTCTGTACAATGAGGTAGCTCTGGAGAACAAATTTATTGAAGGTCAGAGCAAACCTTGATTGCTATAGTCAAGAGCCATCTGGAGAAAGGTCCTATTGTTAGGGAATGAACTGCCCTTGGGATCACCAGCCCCAGCAGAATCACACTGCAGGGTCCCTATGTACAAGCAACCTTTCTGCACTTACTGAGATACAATGGCCATGTGAACCATTTGTGGCTATTGGGGAGTGTCTCTGACACAAACACCCATACAGTTTTATGCTTCATGGGCTGTGAGAGAAATGGAGTGCAGTACAGCCAATCAGCAACACTGCCCTCTGCATTGTGATGCCAGGCCAGATGTGGATTTTTTCTCAAAGGAGTTGGACCAGGAGATCTGCTTGGGAGGAGACTAGATAATCACTCACTCCCAACAAGCCTCAGATCCAATACAGAATTGAGAGCTTCATTTGTTCTCTGTACCCTTGGTGAATTCCAGCAATGCATGGAGGTTTGGGCTTTGGTAATATTCCTAAGCACACAGTCTGAAAAGGTTCAGGGTACATTTACACCTGCATGGAATGTGCACCTTCTGTCAAACCTTGGTTGGCAAGAAGTGTGCCCTGCAAGCTGACATATGCCACAGCTGAATATGGAACCTAAAAGACTCCAGAGAGAAAATGCCTCAGCTGTCACATCAGTATTTTACTAACATGTTCAGTGAAAAAGGTGACTTGCAGTCTACAGCCTGCTGTAGATCATTTGGTGACATCTGAGACAAATTAGAAGCACTTGCATGAGAGACTGACAATTTCCCTTGCAGATTCCAACCTTACAATACCTGGGTGAAATGTTATCACCCAGAGGAATTTTGGCTAGTTTATTTTTCCCTATCTATTCTTTTATCTTTATTAGTGATTTATCATAGTTTTTCTTTTATTTGTTTGTTTGTTCGAAAAGCAGGATAGTTTTCAAGATTGAAAGTATAAAGAAGAGTAGATCCACCAGAGATGGGAGGGGTCCCAAGAGAGGCTGCCCCTTCCTTTTATCTCATTTCATTATTTTTTTTCTATAACTGGTCTTTTCCTCCTCTCTGTCATGTTCCCTTCTGCATTTTATCCCCTTTTATAATTTGTATTTTTAAAAAATTTTTCCTTTGCATTCTACTTTGTGTTTTTTGTCTATTTACTCTTCAGTGATTCTTCTTCCCCTTTCTGGTCCTGGGGATCAAAAAGAGGGCTCTTTGCCCATTAGGCCGGTGTTCTACCTAAGAGATATTCAACCAGCTCAGCTGAGAGTAATTTACCCCAAAGAGGTCACAACCCAGTCTCATTGGTACTCTGGTGTATGCTTTAAACTAAGGGAAATCCTAGGTACTTGGGAGGCAGAGATTGAAAGATCTTTGTCATCCAAGCTTTATGGGGAATCACAAAAATGAAGGTCACACAGCAGGCCATCCTGGGGATAAAGCAAAAGTCTACCTCAAAAATAGCCAGTGCAAAAGGACTGGGGCATGGCTCAAGTGGAAGAGCGCTGCCTAGGAGGCATCACTCGACTCTGCATTGGGAAGAGATGCCAGATGCATATTTTTTCTCAAAGGTGTGGGAGGCCCTGAGTTCAACCCCCAGTACTGCCCCAAACCAGCAACAAAACAATAAAAACCAGTGGGGATGTAACACCTAGCTGTATCAGAACTTTCAGCAAAACTGGAGCAGCACATATCAGAATCACTTTCAAGTAAAATATTGAAAGAAACAGTGTCCATGGAATACACACCACCTAAAAGTGTTTTCCATGCCCATTGTAGGACTTACCTCAGATCATGTTCACCACATATTCTCTGTTCTATATCACACAATCCTAAATTACCAGAGGGACTCCACTCTTGGGAGACATAGGAGAACATGAGTTTCCCAGGCATTCACATAGAATGCCTTTTGTCACGATTCACTAATCACAGCTGAGAAGCCACAGGGAGATTATACAACAAAGTCCAACTGGAATTAAAAGAACACTAGAAAACAAACCAATCCTCCAATACACATAAGAGAACAAGGGGTATTTATCCCAACAGATAGCAATGTATATGCAGCAATCATATACAAGAAATATGCACCTTTTAAAATTCGTAATTCTATAAGAATGAATTCCAAGCATATTGAAATGGATGAAGTGCCAGATTAAGAATTCAAAAGATATTTTTTAAGGATTAATGAACTCTAGGAGAATGCAAAGAAATAACGGAAGACCATGTTGTACATGAAACAGAAATTCTAGAAGGAAATAGAGATTTTGAGAAAGAACCAAAGAGAAGTCTTGGAAAACAAAAACTGTGTCAGTCAAATAAAACTGCAGTGCAAAGCCACAGCAATAGACAAGATCAAGAAGAACAAAGAAGCCAGGTGCCAGTGGCTCAGGCGTGTAATCCTAGCTATTGAGGAGGCAGAGATCGGAGGATTTTGGTTCTAAGCCAGCCAGGGAAAATAGTTCATCAGATCCTATCTTGAAAAAACTCATCACAAACAAGGGGCTGGTGCAGTGGCTCAAGGTGTAGGCCCTGAGTTCAAGTCCCCAGTACTGCAATAATTTTTTTAAAAAGAGCATAGAATATCAAAGATAAAAGATAAGTCTGATGAACTATCACATTCTGACCGTGACAAAGAGAAAATGGAAGAAACAATGAACATAACATACTGGATATCTTTGACGCCATTCAAAGACCACAGTTGCATGCAATCATAATATATGACAGAGAAGAGTTATAAGATAAAGAAACAGAAATCCTATCCAATGAAATAATAGCTGACATTTCCCCTAATCTTTGTGAGATTACAGATTTTGTTGTTTCAGATTTGTATTGACTGAATGATTGCTGGTAGTGGAGTTTGAACTCAGAGCCCCAAAATTGCTAGGCAGGCACTCTACCACTTGGAGACACTGCACCAGACCTCCCCAAAACTTGGGAAAGACTTGGACATCCAGGCAAAGGAGTCATTTAGAACCCCAGGAGCTGATGCTTCCCCTTCTGTCACCCCTGTTCTTCCCCACCTACTTTTTTGTGGTAATGGGGCTTGAACATGGGGCCTTCACCTTCAGGCAGCCCACCAGCTCTATTTTTGTGATGTGTTTTTTGAGACAGTGTCTTGCAACTATTTGCCTGTGCTGGCTTAGAACCATAATTCTCCTGATCTCTGCCTTCTGAATAGCAAGGAATACAGCCATGGACCACAGGCACTTGGCACTTCTCCCATTTTTGATATACGTCTAGAGAACTATTTGCTCAGGGATCGCTTGGAATTGAAATCCTCCTGATAGCTGCCTCCTGAGTAACTAGGATTATAAGGTGTCAGCGACCTGTACAAGGCTTGTGTTTATGTTTTTGAGGTTTTTTCTTTTTGGGGGGAGTACTGAGGTTTGAATTCAGGTCTTTTCACTTGCAATACAGATGCTCTATTGCTCTGGTTATTTTGGAGATGGGATTGCGATTCTAAACCAGTCCAAACAGTTGGAGACCCTGTCTCAAAAAATCCCATCACAAAAGGGCTGAAGTGTGGAGTGGCTAAGGTGTAGGCCCTGAATTCAAATCCCAGCATCACAAAAAAAGAAAAAAGAGCATCACAGCATGTGACTAAAGAATACAACAAATAACAAAGGAACACAAGATTGAAAGGAAAAAGTCTGTAATGAAAGTGAAGACGGCAGACTAGTACCATCCACCAATCATCTAGCATCTCTAGGAGATAAATGTTTTAATTGAAGAAAATAATTTTTCAAATATTACTGGAAAAGTAAGTACTTCATTGACATCCAGAATGTGTCTTACTATGTAGCCCAAACTGGCCTAGAACTCGTGTTCTTCCTGTCTCTGCCTTCCAAGTTCTGAGATTATAGATGTGCACTACCATGCATGACTCCTAAATGATACATTTGCTTGATGATTGCTGGTGCAAAACTCTGAGAAACACTGTGATTCTTGCCAGTTGACACTCTTTGGCACCATCGTCCTCTCTGTCATTGACTCATATATTCCATCTTGGGTCATCATTTGTAGGTAGTGATGTTGTCTCTTCTTTCCAATATTTATGCAATTTTTTTCTTCTTCTTCCCTTATAGCACAACGCACAGCTTACAGGTCAGTGTGAAAAGAGCAGAAACAGCAGTGAGTGTCCTTGGGTTCTTCCTGATCCTAAAATGCATGTAAGTTTCTCCATTCAGCATGCTGTGTACTAGTTTCCTGGTACTTAGGTAAGCAAGTCCCTTTTTATTCTGTGTTCCGAAGAGGCCTTTTAAAACTCAACAGAAATTACATTTTAGAAAACACATTTTTTCCAAGAATGGAGTAATCAAGGTATTTTTTGTTGGTGGGTAGTATAAGTCCTATCATAGGTTTTCTCATGCTGAGCCCCTTGTCATTAATAAGATTAACCACCCCCTGTCAGTCATGATAAACACTGTGTTAACACACATTTGTCCTTGACTAGGAAATTTTTACCCTGCATTTTACAATATTGCATTGCATACATAGCTGAAATAGCTCTACATCCCCCTTAATCTCCTTTTTTCTTTGTAGGACTGGGGTTTGAACTCGGCTTCATGCTTGCAAAGTAGGCACTCTTCCACATGAGGGACACCTTTAGTCTATTTTACTCTGGTTATTTTAGAGATGGGGGGTCTCATGAACTATTTGCCCAGGCTTTCCTCAAACCTCAATCCTCCTGCTGTCAGCTTCCAAAGTAGCTAGGATACAAGTGTGAGTCACTGACACCCAGCTTCATAAACATTTTCTTTGGCGGTGCTAAGGTTTGAACTCAGGGCCTGGAGCTTGCTAGGCAGTCACTTGACCACTTGAACCATACCCCCCAGCCCTTTTTGTGTGTGTTGGGTAATTTTGAGATAGAGTCTCCTAAACTATTTGCCCAGGGCCTCGGACCTTGATCATAGCTAGGATTATAGATGTAAGCCACCAGTATCTGGCATTATTTTCTTGATAAAATGTTTTGATAAATAAATGGAAATCTGGACTGATGGAGTTGCTCAAGTGGTAGACTGCCTGCCTAGCAAGCATGAAGTCTTGAGTTCAAACCCCAGTATCACCAAACAAAGAAAAAAAGCTTTATATTCCCTCAAAGTACTATTTTAGGAAAAAATGTTAATTACTTAAATTATCAGTTAATTCTACGTATTGTTAATTAATTTTATGATTTATTGTTGAAACAATATACCTATATAATAATATACTTTGCATGAAGAACATATAAACCCCACAGAATGGGAGAAAATATGCACCAGCTACACATCAGATATAGGATTAGTACCCAGAATATACAAAGAGTTAAAAAAAAAAGTTAAACACCAAAATAACAAATAATCCATTTAATAAATGGGGAAATGAATTAGATAGTTCTCAGAAGTACAAATGGTTAATAAACACATGAATAAATTTTCAGCATCCTTAGCCATAAAGGAAATGCAAATCAAAACCACACTGAGATTCCATCTCACCCCAGTCAGAATGGCTATCATTAAGAAACAAACATCAACAAATGCTGGTGAGGATGCAGGGAAAAACAGAACCCTCAAACACTGTGGGTGAGAATGTAAATTATTGCAGCCACTATGGACATCAGTATGGAAGTTCATCAAAAATTTACAACCAGCTGGGCACCAGTGGTTCATGCCTGTAATCCTAGCTACTCAAGGGGCAGAGATCGGGATCGTGGTTCAAAGCCAGTCTGGTCATACAATTCAAAAGACCCTATCTCAAAAAATATCACAAAAAAGTAGGGCCGGTCAAGTGTGGCTCAAGGTATAGGCCCTGACTTAAAACCCTGACACCACACAAAAAAATTTACAACTGGATCTCTATACCATTTGGGTATATAGCTGAAGGAGTGTAAATCAACATATAAGAGTATAAGTCAGCTTTCATGTTTATTGCAGCTGTCTTCACAATAGCCATGTTTTAGAATCAGCTTCCAGACCCAGCAATCAATGAGTGGATAAAGAAAATGTGGTACATATACACAATGGAGTATTATTCAATCGTAAAGAAGAATGAAATTATGCTATTAGCAGGAAAATGGATGGACCTGGAGGTCACATGTTGAGCGACATAAGACAAGCCCAAAGAGCCAAGTGTCATGTTTTCACTCATGCGGAATCTAGACACAAAACTGACGATGATGATGATGGGGAGGAGGAAGCATGAGTGTAAAAGGGAGTCTGGGAAGTGGGAATCAGGAGGAAGAGAGTGGGGAAGGGAGAAAGACTGTATGGGGGTATAAAAATGATCAAAGTACTTATAAACACACACACACACACACACACACACACACACATATATATGTATATGTGTATATATACATTCATGTAGAGGTGGAATAATGAAACCCACCAAATACTATTTGGGAAAGGGGATGGAGAGAGGAGGGTTATGGGAATATTATGAACTTGTTCAAAGTACACTGTACTCATGTATAGAATTATCACAATGAAACCTCCTTGTACTGAAACCTCCTTGTACTGTTAATCTATCGTAATAAAAAATGAGAAAAAAATCAGATTTGAACAGCTATTCCTTTCCTAGGATTTGTGATTTTCAGCATTTCAATCTATATAATACTTTTGCTTTGAAATTAAAAGTTTTCTTATGTCCTAACAAAGGTCAGTTTTGTTTGTTTGTTTGATTGTTTTGTGGTACTGGGGTTTGAACTCTGGACCTCACACTTGCTAGGCAGGCACTCTACCACTTGAACCACTTCACCAACTATGTGTTGCTTATTTTCAAGATGGTTTCTGGCGATCTATTTACTCAGGTCTGGCTTCAAACCATGATTCCCTCTGATCTTCTCCTCCTGAGTGGCTAGGATTACAGATGAACCACTGCCACTTAGCTGAAGCTCAACATCTGAAAAAGGTGTATGTTTGCCTGAAAAACCATTTATTCTCTGTCTTATAAGGTATCTAACTATATCTAGAACTAAAGTCTGAATACTGTTAACTATACAAGATTCCATCAAGATGAGCTGGCAATGTAGCTCAGTGTGCACAAGGCCCTGGATTTGACCCCCAGCACTACAAAGTAAATATAAATAAATAAACCCATCACTCTGAAAATTGGATTTCTGAATTTTGGCTTAAAATTTGCAAGTACAGGACTGGAGGCATGGTTCAAGAAGTAGAATGCATGACCTTGAGTTCAAACATCAATACTGCCAAAAAATTAGCAACTATAATAATTTATGTATTGATTATTTATGTATTTACAACTCATTGAAGTTGTGTTGATTATATATTAGCTGATATTCTAAGGAAATAGTTATAGAGATTTTAAAAAATTTATGCTGGTTGGTACAGTGCTCTGCTACCCAGTATAAATATCATTATTTGCATGCCTGTAGGTTTGTGTGGCTTTTTAAAGTTCAGTATACATTTAAAAACTGAAAGATTTCCTTACATCCAAAATAATCAGACTGTGCTTGCAGATTAAATTGATTATGCCTCAATGTCATGCAGACCTATCATTCAAACTATAATCAACATGTTCTCTGTTGTCTAAAAGACACAAGAATGACTGGTTTATTTAAATGACAATCCAATCATTTTTTCCAGTGAAAGTGACAGTAAAGTCTATTAAGAAAGGATTACACATCCAGGCACCCATGGATCATGCCTGTAATCCTAGCTACTTGGGAGGCTGAGATCAGGAGTGTCATAGTTCAAGCCAGCGCAGGCAAATAATTTGAGCGACCCCCCCACCCCCAAAATAACCAGAGCAAAATGGACTGGAGGTGTGGCTCAAAGTGTAGAGCACCTGTTTTACAAGCACAAGCTGAGTTCAAACACTAGTCCTACCAAAAGAAAAAAAAGTAATACACTTCCAATAGGCTGAAAGCAGGTCATCTCTAGAGTGAGAATGAGGGTGGTCAATAACCCAGTCCTATGTCATGTATAACATTTGATTGCCATGCCCTTGAATTTCTCCCCACTCTATTAACCACCCTGATACACTGATGTGAACAGACACTTTTCTACTGCTTTTTGCTGATTGTCATTAAGCTTGTTCATTGATATTTTGTGCAAGGACTGTTATCTGGTGTTCCTTTCGTCACAGTATTGGAAATAGACACGTTTATAGACAGATACCTGCATTGTTTAGTACTTTTCTCACATATGGAACGCTTCACTAAATTACATGTCCTCCTTGCACAGGGGCCATGCTAATCTCTGAATCATTCCAAGTTTAGCATATGTTCTGCTGAAGAGAACACTTCTGCAGCGTTTTGACATCTTCCTTCCTAGATCTCCTAGGCTTGCTTTTATGTTTATACCCTAAATCAGCAACATTACCCAGATCTGTGCAATAGAAGTTATGAACACCAGTAAGCAAGTTCCTAGAAAACACGTGAGAAATCCTTGACACTTCAACGTGAACCTTGAATTCTGGTAGACAGAGGTGTCTTCAGGGTTGGTTCAAGTAAACAAGTCCCATGGAGAGATACTGTGTGCTGTATGACAATGACACATTACATGGGCCACAAAGGAAATCTCTACTGTATAGGGACAATGATTGTGGAGCCCAGGATGAAATTTATGTCATGGTCATACAGGCTTAAGCTCACCTGTTTCTCCATGAAGAGAGACTTAAGGTTGATCCCACTGAATGGAATTTATAATTAGTTTAAAATAGCAATTTTTGTGTTTACATAGCAAACTACACATCATTTGTCCTGAAGCATGAATTCAGTCTTTCTCTGTCACTTAGGCAGTAAAAACATCCTGGGGCACATGAAGTGGGAGGAAGTGGGGAACACTTTCACTCCTTCCTCATTTGACAGGGAATTCTGAGACTTAAAAGTTGTGTGAATCATCCAAGATTACACAGCATTGAAGAGCCAGCCTTCCAATATAGGTCAGTTTTTTTTTTCATGGAACTGGGGTTTGAACTCAGGACTTTGCACCTGCAAAGCAGGTGCTCTACTGCTTGAGCCACACCTCCAGTCATTTACTCACCACCTTCCCTTCATACATCCACTGTTTTTCTTAAAAGTTTTGAGCCAGGTACCAGTGGCTCCTGCCTATAATCCTAGCTACTCAGGAGGTAGAGATCAAGAGGATCAGGGTTTGAAGCCAGCCCAGGAAAGTAGTTTGCAAGACCCTATCTCAAAAAAAAACCAACACAAAAAATGGCTGGTGGAGCGCCTCAGGTGTAGGCCCTGAGTTCAAACCTCAGTATCCACATCCCCAAAAAACTTTTTTGAGACAGGAACTCAGTATGTAGCCTAGGCTGGACTCGAAGACTCAGTCTTCCTACCTCCACCTCCCAAGTGCTGGTATTATAGGTGGGTGCTACCAAGCCTGCCCAAATCTCTAACTCTTGAATATTTCCATTACTGTTATCATTGGTTCTCTGTTTCTGTCTCTCTCATTGTCTCTTTTTCCCCAGAGTCTTCCCTAGCTCAGAAAGCATCAAGTCAAGGTAAATTCTTTGGAAGTATTCTTGCCTCCACTTTCTTTTTTCACACTCCATGTCAAATCCACCAGCAAGGCAAGGTTGGCTCTCTGTCCAAAGTGTATCTATAACCTGGCCCGTTCTCACTGCCTCTACTACTACCATCCTGGTTTAGGTGATCATCCTCATACATGGATGGTTTTCACAGTTTCTGAGCTGTTATCCCCACCTCCAGCCCTCCTCATCTACCCCGCATTCTCAATAACGATTGAAGTTGAGTCTTTCCTCCACTCAGAACTGTGGTATGGCTTCCTGTCCTACTTAGTAAATAATCAAACATTCTTACAGAGCCCCAAATCCTTATAGCTGGGTCCCCACTACTTCTCTGACTTCACTTTTCCCTTCTTTGGCCACTCTAGTCTTGTATCTTGAACTTCCCTCCAACACACCAAGCATTTTCCTGTCTTGAGACTTTTGCCCATTCGCTACCCTCTTGCTGAAACATTCAGCTGTGGACATGTCTCCTCCTTTACTGCCTAAAACTTCTTGCCTGAATATCAGAGCTAGCTGCTAACTCTGCGGGAGGCCGCTGTGGCTTCTCGGAAAAGGTAGGGCCCCGCGCGAGGAGGGAGGGACGGGGCTGCGAGGCCCAGGGCGCTTCCCGCAGCGCATGGACGGGCTCATGCACCCAAGTGCACCCGGCGGCGCGGTGGCCCCACCCAATCCCAATCTCCGCCCCGCCGACCAGGCCAGTGGGGGATCGCGGGGGGGCTATGGCTGCCAAGGCCGCCTGAAGCGCTGGTGGGGGAGAAGGTCCAGGCCAAGGGGCGAGCCGCGCCCCACTGGGCCCGCGAGCCGGCTACGCCCGACACCCTAGGCCTCCAGGATGGTGTGGCGCTCCTCGGGAGAGAAGTCCATGGAGAAGGGGTGACCTGCAGGATGTGCCGCTTGAAGGTGCTCACCTTGAGCGTGGCCAGCGCGCCCCCGCACACCGCGCACACCTGGCCGCGCCGGCCTCCGTCGTCGTCCATCAGGTAGGTGTCGCCCCGCCAGCGCGGCTGGTTGTTCTGCAGCTGCTCCCGGACTCCTGGCCGTCCCCATCATCCTCCTCTTCCTCGGCAGGCCGCTCCAACGGAGTCCCCGGAGAGAACGGGACGTCGCCTGGGCCCTTGGGCGGGCAAGCTTGGATGCTGACCCCTCCTCCTCCTCCTCCTCCTCAGCCCCTGGGCCCCCAGCCCCAGGTGGGCATCCCAGCTGTTGCTGATGACTTCCTCTCCCGGGGACTCCAGTGCAGGGAGTAGGGGTGCTTCTGGCGGAAGTGCCGCTTGATGGTGCTGAGTTTGCGGGTGGCCCGCAAGCTGCCGCACACCATGCCATGCCGGGCGGGGTTGACCTCCCGCAGGTTCTCCAGCCGCCAGTGGTCCTGGAAGTAGCGCCGGTGATCACAGCCAGGGATGCGACTCTTTCCAGGCCTCGAGGCCGTGACTTCACAATGGTTAGCGTATTTCCTGCCTGAAGATGCTGGTCCCCTGGCCCTGGAGAAGGGCAGGGGGCTCCTCCTCCAGGACCCCAATGCACCCCCATCCAGCTGAAAATCTTGTCTGCCGCCGTCCTCCTTGGGCCTATGCAAGCTGATGGAAGCTTCCTCTATGACCCACTCCTAATGTAGTCTTGAAACAACCCATACATTATCTGCTAAGGGTGTGTACTAGCTATTTATGGGAACCCAAATGAGAAAGAACTAAAATGTACATAAACATGTTCACACAATAGACTACATGCAGCTTGTTTATATTTGCAATTAACAATTTCACATGCTTCAGGTCTCCACCTACACATCACCACCTTCAGAGTCCTTCTGAAAACCTCCCTGATTTAGTTTTTGCACTACACTGAGCTCCCAGAGTCCTGGGATTCTCTTATGATTCTGAACAAGTAGCAAAAAAAAAAAAAAACCCAAAAAACAAACAAACAAACAAAAAAAACCAAAACTCAAAGAGAAAACCCACCCCAAACCAAAACAATTCTGTAAGGGCTGATACACAAATACCTACCAAGGCTATGTGGACAAAAAGAATCAGGTGACCAGGAGACAGTGGATCATATCTGTAATTCTAGCTACTTGGGAAGTTGACATTGGGAAGATGGACATTCAAGGCGGGCCCAGGCAAAATGTCTGTGAGACCCTCTCTCCAAAATAACCAGAACAAATGGACTGAAGATGTGGCTCAAGTGATAGAAAGCCTGCTTTGTGAGCACAAAGCCCTGAGTTTAAGCCCGTCTCACTGGACCAAAAAAATCAGGCAAACATAATAGCACCACAGGAAAATTAAAGTTCCATTAATGAACCCCTTAGAAATGGAGAAACAGGAAATAAAAAGGTGCGAGAGAGACAGAATGAACACAATTAAGGAGATAACATACAAGAAATGAGAGTTTAATGATAAAGAAACAGAGCTGGAAGAGTAGCTCAGTGATAGGCCAGTTAACCAGCACTAGGACTAGGGCTTGATTGCACAGAACCACAAAAGGTAGGGGAGGGCAATCAAATAAATGTTTGAGGAAAGAAGAAAATGGTCAGGCACTGGTGGCTCATGCCTGTAATCCTAGCTACTCAGGAGGCAGAGATCAGGATTGCGGTTTAAAGCCAGCCCGGGTTAAAGTTTGCAAACCCCTAACTTGAAAAAATATCCAGCACAAAAAGGGCTGGTGACACTCTACTCAACCTAGCAAGCACAAGACCCTGAGTTCAAATCCAAGTACCACCCAGCAGATGGATTTAGAGGCCTGGCCCATGGCACGGATAGGAGAGTGCCTGCCTTGCATGTGTGAAGCCCGAGTTCACCCCAGTACCACAAACAAATAAACAGAAGACTGCTTTCCACGTATTTGCAGATCAGGGGGAGCATTAGGAACGCGCCCTGTCCTGACGGCCCCTCCCATAGCCTGAAGAAACTAACACCTTCTTAAGAATTCGATGTGAAGGGGGCGGGGCTAAGTGGGAGAAATGTCTGCAAAATGTATGCACATATGAAGAAATAAAAAAATCGATGTGAATGAAGAAATAAAAAAATCGATGTGAATGAAGAAATAAAAAAATCGATGTGAATTTTTCCGGGGGACACAATTCACCTCGTAACATGTACAAGCCTGCTGTAAATCCTACTCAGCTCTCATCTTCCAAACTTCGCTATCCACCTGTTCTAGGAGGAGCTAGGTCCTCCCTCCCAAACTGCTGCCTTGAAGGTGTCAGTGTGACCTAGCTCAGCTATCCAGCGATGGATTGGTGCGATGGAAAGTCACTCAGGGCCTCAAGCCCCGCCCAATTGGAGGCACGGCACAAGGACTGCCCAGTCAGGCACGGATAAAGAAAGGGGCGGGCTTCAACGATCTTGGGCGGCTTTTGAACTCAACGCAGCTGTCAGAGAATACCTGGGAATTGTCTCCAGGCTTTCTCCTCTGTTGAGGATGTTCAGGTGGCTTTGTCACAGCCTCTGTGGCCTTGAGAAAGGTCCGACTCAAGCAGCTTAGAGGGAGGATGCCAGGCAACCTAAAACCAAGGATAGGACATGCAGGTCAGTGTCCTGAGGAGAAGGGAGGCAGTTTGTCACCATCGGTTTGCGTCATCCCACTCCGCGCCACTGAGTCTCCTGGAGGGCAGCTGGACCGGGGTGGCCTCTGGCTTTGGCGGTTTGGGGTCGCGACCTCTAGCGCCTTCAGGCTGTGGGAGGGGCCGTGAGGACAGGGCGCGTGCCTAACGCTCTCCCTACTTGAGACGACGTGGAGGTGAGCCGGCTTGTGGACATGGTAGGATCTGTGTTCATGCCCACCCCAGGCTGCCTTCCTCCCGTTGGGTCCACCTCTTTTGTCCCCTGATCTGCAAATATGTGGAAAGCAGTCTTCAATACAACCCCACCACCTCCCAGTGCAGCGCTTCTGTGCTCTAACCCGAAATCTCTAAATATCCTCCTCCCAAGCCTCATTGCCCAACACCGGCTTCCCCTGTCCTCGGCATTATCAACTATGTTTTTGCTCATGGCTCAGTTCTCACACCCGCTATTTCACCCTTTTCCTTTTTCAAACGGCAGCCGTACAAGAGGACTCACGAACACATAGTGGGGTGACACAAACCGACGGTTACAAACTGCCTCCCTTCTCCTTCAGGACGCTGACCTGCATGTCCTGTCCTTGCTTCTAGGGGGCCCGGCGTCCTCCCTAGAATATGTTTGACTCTTACAGTTCTGAAGTGATCAGAGGATGAGGAACAAGCAGCCGGACATCCTCAACAGAGGAGAAAGCTTGGAGCTAATTCCTAGAAGGTCCCTGCTGGTCAATTTCACTTAAAGACCCGAACTGCGTCATTAAAGCCCGCCCCTTTTCCTCGGTGTCGGTGTCTGATTGGTCATCCCACACGCCGTGCTTCCAATTGGACAGGGCTCGAGGCCCTGACTGACGTTAGAGTGCACAATCCACCCCTGCGTGGTTGGGAAAGATCACAATGGCATTTGTAACACTGCAGCTTATGGAGGGAAGACCTAGTTCGCCATAGAATCGGTGGACGACCCTGCTATTGAAGATGATAGCGGACTATGAATTAGTGAGAAGGCTCGTGTATGTTATGAGCAGAAATGTGTCCTGCCCCAGCAATTTGCGTTCATTTTTGTACACAGTATTGGCGGATAAGGGAAATATGTGTCAGAGGACCAATGTTACTTGTTTAAGGCAGTTTGAAGTTGTGCTTTTCTTTTTCTTTTTTTTTTTTCCGGCTGCACATCAAAGACTGGTAGTTGCGCTAAGAGCGGAATTCACCCAGGGCCTCCAAAAGCAGCACAAACCACACCGCTTCCTGCCCAGCTGCAGGAACTGCCGCAACCAGCCTGGGGCTAACCTGGAACAGGAGGTCATCTATCAGCTGAAACTCTAACGTGACAAGACAGTTACTATGGCCACATTTATGAGCTAATGTAAGCTTCCCGAGCACTTCCTTCTGCATCTTGCTGTCTTGTCTTTGTCACGACGACCCAGGCTTATTGCATCCGTTGCAATGGTACTTCAGACTGGACAATGCTTTCGACATATTTCCCTCCGATTGATAACTCAAAGAAATTCAGTTAATTGGGGGTTGGGCCCTAGTAGGATTCAGGTACTTTCCCTGTAACTGGAAAGTAAATAACATCGACAGTCAGAGAAAAACGTGAGAAGGAAGAGATCAAGATGACAACAACAAACCAAGGAGAGAGATCTCAGGAGAAACCATTCCATCCAAAACCTTGATGTTCGGGAATAATGAGGAAAATCAATGTATACTATGAAATGACACACTTCAGAAGCTCATAGAGCTTTTTAGGGGACACTTAGATTTTCTCTGCTGCAACTAGATGAGAATAGAGTTGAATGACATGAAATTTCTCTAGCATTGCAAGCCTACACTGCTAGAAGAATTGGTATTTCATATTGAAGATTGCTTCTCCCTTGGGCTGTGCACGTGCATGAGGCCACAGCTGTCAAGAAATTTGTGAAATAGTTTTATACCTTTTTTGTTGTAAACCTCAATCATCGTGAAAAAACTCTCGGGAATTACTGTTAATACGTAAGTCTTGGATAATTTCTGGAAGGGCCATGCAGCTGATTGGTAAATGGGGTACTTGGCACACTTAAGTAAGAGCAGTAGCAACATACAGATTCCTTCTGAGTACTGTCAAGTGAAAAGAAATGTATGATCTGAGATTCTGGATTTGTGTCATTTTGTGGCCAGTAGGTAGTAAAGGAACAGAGATTCTGTTGGAGTCTGTACTGTGGGTCAATCAAACAGGCAAGCTCTAAGACAGATCCAAGAACGGTCCCTATACTTGAATGTGAGATTTGGCCCCACTCTAGTACTCTAATTTCTGTTGTAATTAGGTATTTTTGTGATAGGGTGTTACAATTTTCCTCCACTGGCTTTGAACCGCAATCTTTGTGATGGCTGTCTCCACTGTAGCAAGAAGTACAGCTGTAAGAGTCCAGTAGCTGGCTCCTTCTAATGCTTAATTTTCCTGATAAGAGTCAAGGTCAATGTGATGAGCAGGCATTCACTAGGGAGAGCAGTGTCAGTACTCTAATATTTACTGTTGTTTTTTATTCATATTCAGGAAATGTTCCCATGAAGACATGGAACACACAGTTGTTCTGTTGCAGGATATTGATCATTGTGGATATATCTCTTGGTTACATATAGAGGTCCTGAGGTGTGTTGTCTGAGATTGGAAGGTATTTGAGTTCTATATGAATAGAAATCCCACAAATATACCCACTAATACCAGTCCTGGGTAAGGTTCATGATCACATTCTTAAAGGTCACTGACACTTACAACACAGTGCATAATGTATTGTGCAGGGAGGGTGAGACAGCAGAGGGTATCGCATTCAATTCGTGAGAAGTCACCATAATTCTGGTCTCCAAACATTCACTGCATGTCTTGGTCATCAGGCTTTTTCTCTCTATACTCATGTCCTTCCCTATAGTCAGTGAGATGATGAAGTGAGTTATTGAAAAGGGAAATAGCAGAATAGAAGCACCCCTCTGGATTGTGTGTCATGCCATGTCACTTGTAAAATCTCTTTGTAATACCTGCCTTAAGGCTGTACTCATAAAACAGGAAACATTAACAAGGCACTAGTAACTCCACCTGTAATCTGGGTGGCCGGCTCAGGCTCTGTTTAGCTTCGAAATGTCTACAGTGTGATTTGCAGTCTCATTCCTAGTCCATAGATTTGCACTGTGTGCAAAGCATTAATTAATGCATGACCATCTCTTGCAACACGAGCACATGCCTGGTGCATCCAGGCATGAAGCAGGCTAGGTCCTGCTCCACAGTTTGCCCACTCCCCTGGAAGGTACTAACTGGGGGGTGGGGGACACCCAGTTTCCAAGGTGCTCTAGGCTCTGTCCTAGTGAACTTTAACTTTTGTTTCTCTTATAGATAAAAAGTTTGATATTTTTGATTACTCTCCGTCCCTAACTGCCTACTCTTTTACTGGTGCCCACCCTTACCTTTCTAAATTTCCTGCTATTTGCATGTAGTCCCATACCTGAGGTTTTATTTCAGGCTCATGGAATCACAGGAACTTGTGGATCTTTCTAACCCAACATCTTGTCATCTCTGCCGTGACCTATTTGAGTGAGTTGAGTCATATAGTTTCAATGATTTGCCAGATATTGTTGCAAACAGCTGTCCAGTCATTTCACTACCATTGTTTTTAAAAACTACTCATTTATTTAATATCTTAGCACCTTTATCAAAAAATAATTTGACCTTTTAATGTCTATTTCTGTTTAGATTCTATTCTGTTCTACCGGTTCAGCTTCATATTCTTTCTCCAAGACCACCATGACCTGATTATTCCAGTGTGGCGCTGTACTTGAAATCAGCTTAGTGTCAGTCCTACAACTTTGGTGTGATTTTTCAAATTTATTTACACAATTCTAGAACTTGGCACTTTAAATGTACATCTTAGAACTAGCTTCCATATATCTACTTAAAGATCACAGGGTTTGTGATCAGGATATCTTTGCATGTTTAGCAAAGTTTTGGTAGAATAGATATTCTTGCATCCTTAGATATTCTGGTTCCTAAGTATGGTATAGCTGTCAATTTGTTTACATTTCTTACTTATGATGACTCCATAATTTGAGCAGGCAAATATTGAACATATTTTGTTCCATCTATCTTGATGAAAATGAAGATACTCTCTTGTTTCAATTTTATTTCCAATTATCCGTTGCTTGTATAAAAGCGAGAATTGAATTTGTTTATATATTGTCCTTGTATCTTGTGTCCTTGCTTGGCTTACATATTAGCTCTAGTTCTTTTTCAGGCTATTGAGATTTTCTGCACAAGCATTCTTATAAGTTGCAAATTAAACCAAGTTTATATGTCTTTTTCTTCTCAACATGTGCATCTTTTTTCCATTGGTTTCTTCAGGTCCTTTGGTTAGGATTACACTTTTTCCCCAGTTTCAGGACACATGCATAAAGCATTTCCTCATTACCAATGGCATCATTGTTCATTTGCTCATTTCTTCATAGATGCCTTTTTCAGGCTGAGGAAATTTTGACTTTGGTGAGTTTTTAATCAGGAATAGGTATTGAATGGTTTCTAAAGTTAGTATACATATACATATATATATATATATATATATATATATATATAGTGTGTGTGTGTATATAGTGTTTGTGTATATGTATATATATACATATATATAGTGTGTGTATATATGTATATAGTGTGTGTATATATATTGTGTGTGCATGTATAGTATGTGTATATATATATATATATATATATGTGTGTGTGTGTGTGTGTGTGTATATAAATATATATATATGTGGCTTGGCACATCACCATGACTGATGTTAAAAGTCTGAGCCTTCTAGCTTCAAGGGAACTTCTCTTTCTGCTTAAGAGGGACAAAGTGTTTTGTGTCCCCGGGTCTTACATGTTTTCTTGGTACAATAGAAGATTCAGGGAAATGTACAGTTCCACTGTCCCATTCCTAGCTCCAGACATTCACAACTGCTTCTCCTATACACCTCTTTTGCTCCTCTTGCTGCTGTACACCTCTCTGGTCCTCACTCATGCCCCATTTTCTTGTGATGACACAGTGAGGCCCATGGGAGGCAGCTTAAATGTGATTCTGTACATTACTTGTGTTTCCCTCTCATTGCTGGTGGGTTCTTCGCAGCATACCTAAAGAAAGACACACCATATGTGAAGAGAGTCAGAGCTGATAAATCATGAAAGTACTTTTGACTGAATTTATTTTTTGGAAAAATGTCTTTAAGACCTGCAGCATATTATAGCAATTTCAAATAATATTTTTACTTTCCTGTTAGCAGTATAACATCACTCTTTCCACCACCATTCTTCTGACTTTTAAGCAGCTTCTTATATAGTTGTTTTGCCCACCCTCCAACTATTTTTAGGCTTCAAAAGTTCCTTATTAAGATTATTGAATATATCTAGAAGATAAGCCAATATAGCATATGTTGAACCATTTTCTACCAGAAATCTCTGTAGACTATGTGAGTGTTCAATGCTTCAGTTCACACAGCAATGGGTTTTCACCATCTTTGAAGGACTGCACTATGGAGATAGCCCAGCATGCCCTAAACTGATGAGTAGATTAAGAAAATGTATTTATACACAATGGAATTTAATTCAGTCATAATGAAGAATGAAATTTTGTTATTTACAATTAAATGGACGAAAGTAGAGAACATCATATTAGTAAAGTTAGCCAGGTTCAGAAGGTCAAAGGTTGCATGTTATATGTGGATGATAGATCCAATAAAAATACAAGCATTATCATATATACACATAAATACTACAAAATATGTTTCCAAAAGTGGGACTGTTACAGGAGACTAAGGGAGGAAGGAAAGAATGATAAAGAATGAATAATAGTGGAATAGATGACATCTGTGTAAGAATCAGACACAAGGAAACACACTGAAAACTATTAAACAATATAGAGTAGGGAGAAAGGGGAAGAAAGAGGAGTGGAGGGGTTAGACTGATTTAAGCCTAATATATTCACATGGAAAAGACCAAGGCAAAAATCATCACTGAACAACAGACACTTAAACAATGAAGGACAGGAATGCAGAATGGGTTGTGCAGAGGAGGGCAGCAGTGGGAGGGAGAGGGTAAACAAAGAAGAAAAGGGAGGTGAATGTGGCTGAAGCACTTTCTATCCATGTGTGAACATGGAGCACATAAGCTTGTTGAAGTTATTGTAGGAAGGGTCATGGGGTAGGGGGAGAATAATGGAAGAGAAGAACTAAACCGGTTTTTAATATATGTACATATGGAAATGTCACAACAAAGCCCCTTGTAAAACTGCCATATACTAATAAAAATGTATAAAAGAGAATTGTATTGGGCTTATAGAAGTTTCTCTTAGCTTCTCTCTCTGTCTCTCTCTCACACATACACAACTATCTTTAGCATACAAAGAATATGTTAAAGATATACATGACATTTTGATGTATGTATTGGCAAAAGACAAAGTTATAATAAGTTTAGTTTACAGGCCTATGGATTTTGTGAGCCTGGAATTAGGCCATACCTCATTCCTTAAAACACACTGTATGTCCATGAGCTCCTCAGCGAAGGTTGGATTCAGAGGGTGAAAAAGGGGTGGAAAGCTGAAATAAGGAAAGAAAAGTGGTTTGGTCATTTCAGTTATTTTTCTTATGCCATTGAGACACAAGGGACTTTCTTGGCATGCTGGCTCACGGAGCTGAGCTCTTTTCTGATTTGCTGCTATGAAGTTATTTATTTAAAATGACCTGATTTATTGTTCAGCTTGATTATGTGGCATTTAACACAAGCTTCTCCATTCTAGTTCGATCTGATCTGTTGAGAACAAATTCAGGGACTCAGTCTAAAATGATGTCCTTCCATAATTTTTATCTAACAATGTGCTTTGTGATATGATCACCACATCCCAGTTAGTTGCTATATCTGTCCACTCTCCTTCCTGTGCTAGAGTGAGGGAAGAAGATTGAATTTAGCATCTGTTCTATTATCAAATTCCAAGTGTATTAGGTCAGTATTGTTACTGGTAGCCACCGTGCTCTACACTTGATCTCCAGGCTTTTCCATCTTGTGTAACTAAAGTTGTAACCCCTTGATCACCCTCTCCCAGTAGCCCTGGTGATAACCATTTTCCCTCTCCTTCTATGAATTGGACTGTTTCAGATCTAATATATAACTGAGATCATAATCAATTGCCTTTGTACCTGGTTTGTGTCACTTGGTATAATGCCCTTCAGATTCATCCATGCTGTCCTAAGTGACAGGATTTTCTTCTTTTAAGAATGAATGATATTCTATTACATGTCCTTTTGTTCTTTATCCATTGAAAGACACATAGATTTTTCCACATCCTGATTATTGAGAATGATGCTCGAATGAATGCTGGAGTGCAGGTTATCCCTTTGTCATCTTCCTTTCAGTACTGTTGGAGAAATGCCCAGGCATGGAATGTATAAATCTAATGTGGTTCTGTTTTTAATTTCTTAGAAACCTCTGTATTATTTCCATAGTGACTACACAGATTTACATCCTTAACAGCAGTGTAAGTATTCTCTTTTCTTCACATCCCAACATGTGTTGTCTTTTTCTTTTGATAAGAACTATTCTGAGACAGTACAAGGAGACATTTCATTGTGGTTTCATTTGCATTTCCCTGATGGTTAGAGATGGTATTATTCTACTATGACTTCTTTGTAATGTAACTTTCTGTATTTTACATTTATAGTTTAGTTTGTGTTGTTTAAGTGTTCACATAAAGTTACATTTATTCATTAATTGTCAGAAAGGTGAGCACTGATTTTAATATCCTATACAACTTGTTACGAGCTAAAAGTGTGGTAATTTGATATATTAATTCATAGTGCTTTTCGATTCTATCTTTTCACTTATAAAACTGGTACTCTGTTTTTGTTTATAAAGGCAAAATATTTAGGGGGTGAATCTGTCCCTAACTATATTCCTAAAATAAAATTTGTGAATCTTTTAATACACATCACTATGCAAAGTACTTGCCATGAATCTTTTAGCACTAATAGGTGAATTCTTTCCACAGAACTTGAGCATTATTTTTATCCCAGATTCATGTAGAAAAATGACTGAAGATGAAATTATAAGCATGCAAGAAGCCAGGCACTAAATACAAAACGTTTCAGAGCAGTTCTAAAATATTTTCATACCAAAACAAATTTTTTAATGTAGACGTCTCATTTTTTCTCTCTAATGGGAGTTAAGTTATAATAGCATAAAAATGAAGTAAGAGAGCCGGATACATGGCATATATTTCAGTGGACATGCAGTCAAAGAGTCAACTTAACATGGAAACCAAGAGATCCATGTAAGGCAAGAAGGCAGAAAGTCTTCACAATTGCTCAAATTTTAACACTTTATTATTTGTATTTCTACCAGATGATACTTTCGTCCATGTATACATTTGGTGTTAATATATGGAAAGATAGATAATGTCTTTGGTAGCTTTCACTTCTTACCTTCCATACACCTAATGTACAGGAAAGAGATGGGAGGGATTCTGTGGAGAAAGTCGTACTATAGCATTTGTGGCTTGTCACTGAAAGGTAACTGTGCTCTCTGTGGCCTCACAGAACATTACTGCCTTAATGGATCTGAATCCGATGACATTGTGTCAAAGGGTATTTAATCAGCTTGCCACTACTGCTACAGGTAACTAAGGTCAATCAACTTAAATAGAGGAAAGGTTTGTTTTGGCTCTATACTTTGGAGCTTGCACTCCGGATTTGGTGATCCAGGTGCCTTTATCCTGTGGGGAGGCAGCACATCATGACAGGAGTGCCTGGTGTATAAAGCTGCTCACCTATATGGCAGCTTGGAAGTGAAGAGAGAGAGGAAGATAGCTGAATCCCACAACCCCCTTCACGTATACCTACAATGACCTATGACCTCCCACTAGGCCCCATCTCTTACAGGTTCTACAATCTTTCAACAATGCCATGCTGAGGTCCACAACCTCGAATCCATGGGCATTTGGGACCATTCCAGATCTATGCTCTCACAATGGAACACTTGGTACAAATCCATCATGCCTTTATTCACCGGGTAGTCAGCATATGCAATCAACACAGATCCATCCTGCATAGGAGAAATGACATTTCTAATTATAGACTTAATTCTATCCATGTGGAATAATTATTAAGATATAAATTGATTAAAATAGTGTTTTGGGACTAGAAGTATATTTTCAAAATCAACACAGATCCTTGTCTGTAATGAAATTAATTTGGTCATTTTTATTATCGGGGAATTTAAGGAATAGCCATTGTGGAGGAAAAATATTTCTAAATTATTTATTGTCAACATTTTCTTAATTCCAGTTCTTTATGTGTACACACACATGAACATTTGTCTATGTCAGAAGGCATATTTGCCTCTGTCCCTGGATGAACACAGTTTATTGTTTTCAAAACCATGAACATGGGACTGAAATAGTCTAGAGAATTGTCACTGGCATATGAAGGAAGAGAGGTAGGGTCTAAGGAGCACAAATAGATTACAGCTGGGTCTGAAGTTAAGGTTGGCACAAGAGAATCCTGATATAATTAGACCCACTGTTTGGTCTATAATTGAAGCAGTTGCAGCACAGAGAAAACACTTCAGACCATGAGAATGTATCCATGAATCCGTGAGGACTCTCCATGGAGAACTCAGAGATTACTGCTGAATGTTGTCTGTCTGACACGAAGATGGAAGGCTGGTTAAAATACAAATCAATAAAAGTTTATTTCATTGAAGCAAAGAAAATAAGAAAACAGGTATAGACTGTGGTTTCTGTTATGCAAAATTAACATTTCTGGTGATTTCATTCATGGAGTTCTATGCATATTGAAGAGCATCATGTATCATCTTGAGGAGTTAACTCATGACAGAACACAGGTGCTTGCAGAATACACAAGTCCGCAACCTTTATCTTCCCATGTCACTTTGATTTACTTTATTCTATTCACACTTAAAACTAAGGTGCTAGAAAATACAACGTAAACTATGTACAGACCAGATGTAAAGGACACATTGAACATATTTTAATACTTCAGAGCAGATGATCAGGTGAGGTTTCAAGGATGTGTTGGGGAGAGAGAAAGGTTTCATTACTTTAGAGAGACAAATATATAAATTTGAATAGCCAAGTAATGTCACACACAAGTACAGACACAGACACATAAGCTTGTTTTCTAGAGTCACTAATTTAACTAATAAAATGGAAGTGGAAATATTTGAAAAAGAAAAGAGTTACATAAATATTTTGAATACAGATTAGTTGGGTAAGCAAGGAAATATGGAAAATTAAGTAATTGAAAAGTTTTGATAGTATGCTCTCAGAATATATATACATATATATTTTATCATACTTGTATATAATGTTTTTATTATAGCATATGTACCCTAATGATTCCAGAAGATCTTTGGAGTTGAAGGGATAGATTACAATCATTTATCATCCCTGACATACACACACATTCACACACACACACACCTATCAGGTTCTCTTCTAAATACAAGCTTTTACTCAGTGGCATTTATCCTTTATCTACTTTAAATTGTTACATTTAAAAAGCCCACTGTGTGCTTAACCATGTAATCAACTATTTCACAGACATATTCATGTGTCTCTGATGAGTATCAGATACATGAAGACAACTATCACATTCACTTAATAATCAAAATCCAGAGTTAAATTATAATACTAATTGTTTTTTTAAATGACTCAAGAAGCACTTTGCAATTGAAAGATAAAACTGTAATCATTTTTCATCAATGCAATATTCATCACAGTTTTAATTAATGGTGAATAGTGTACATAGAAATGTAATAGTACCTGAATATCATTCAATAGACAACTTAAATGTTTAAGCTTAGAGTCATTTTTTGTGACTGGGTTTTACTCTGTAGCTTAGGCTAGTCTTGAATTTGTGATCCGCCTGCCTCAGCTTCCCACTCCTGGGATTACAGGAGTGCACCACCACAACCAGCTTAAAGGGATTTTTAAAAGTGGGTATTTTGCCTGGTGCCAGTGGCTCATGCCTGTAATCCTAAGTACTCAGGAGGCAGAGATCAGGAGGATCGCAGTTCAAAGCTAGTTAGGGCAAATAGTTTGTGAGATCCTATCTTGAAAAAACCATCACAGAAAAGGACTGGTGAAGTGACTCAAGGTGTAGGCCTTGAGTTCAAACCCCAATACTACAAAAAATAAGCTGGGAATTTTTATTAGGAATCTCTTGTTAGTTCATGGTTATCTAAAACATATTATAAATTGTCCTAGTATATCATCTTGATCCATACAGGTAATTTTAGACTACTGAACTTTTCTTTTGTGGTAAACAGATCATGCAACAACTCCCTCCCCTAAATGTTCCATGCTTCCTTGGGTTTAGGCCCCTATATCAACTTCTTTTCTAGGTTGTTGGCTACACTCTGCTTGGGACAAATAGTAGATGCCAAATGTGATGGGAGTCCTAGCCATGATGCAATCACACAAGATCTTAACCTCCATCTCAATAGCTGCCTCTCTTCCTTGCTAGATTTGATAAAGTAGGTTGCTATGTGGAGAAGGTTCAATGACGACGGATGCTGGTGACCACAAGCCACATTCCTCAGTCCAAAACCACAAAGGAAATTAGCTGCACAACAACCTCCTCAGGGAACCTGGAAGCCGATCCTTCCCCCTTGATAACCTCAGCACTGGCTGACACCTAGATGAAAACTCATGAGACCCTGCTGTGTGTGCGTATTAGTGACTTGCATGCATGTGTGTGCATGTGCACATGGGTGTTTGCCTACAGTAGGCAGGGATACTTTATGTGTAAGTGGAAATGTGTTACTGCCTTCAAACATGCTCAATGAAAAGAGCCATGAGAAGTTTCCTTGAAGATGGATGAGAATGGTGAACAATTAACGCAGAATTTTCCTACATGAAGATCTGAGATGAGGCTGTCAGATTGAAAGAAACTGTCAATAAGTCTTTTTTCAAGGAAAAAGAAATAACTCTTGATGTCAATTTGATTCTATCTTTCTAAATAAAGGATGAATAAATTAAGGATGAATAGTGTGGCATTGCTTTGTTATAGTTCAGAGCAGCAAGAGTGGTGTTTACTCATATGTCTTAATGAATGTGGGGAAGAAAAATATCATTCTTTCCTTGTTTTTCATTCATTGAAAACTGTGCACAACTTGCTGCTCCTGTACGCCTTGGAAATGTGCAATGTGAGAACTCTGATTGCCAGTTATTATGAAACAGCATGGTGACAGAAACATTTACCACAGTCACAGTCTGAATATCCAGGATCAGCCACACACATCAACATGGGAATTGAGCTTACAAGGCATGATAGGTTCCTGTCCTGATGCAATACAATCAGGGAAGCTACAAGTTGAAACTTGCTTCCGAGAGAAGAGAGTTTCACCTTTTCTGCTTATGACTCACCTTCCCACTCACATAACACATTCTCAATCAGCAACTGCATTTCTCTGTCTTGTCTAGTGTGAACCAAGTTATCAGAGCAGAGAGCTGGAAACAGAAAGTCAGTTGTCAATTCTACCCCATAGCGCTCACTGACAGACTTTTGAGTGTATGTAAACCACATAACAAATTCTACCCTTCCTAGTTTACCACAGTAAGACTTAAACCTATAGTATGAAATGTGTCACTGATAGAAGTCTACACACAAGTGAGCATAAACTAGGCTAGTAGATAGGGCCACATGAAAGTCCATGAGAAATTGTTGTCAGTGAAGTTCTGTGGATCCCATAGAAAGTTGTCTACTCAGCTGTCAGTCAAGCTATTTTAAATATGTATTTCAGATTCAGGCCAGATAACCAGTTGACCTTTCTAATCTTACTAACAACCATTCCAAGTACTGAGAAGAAAGTTGTTTTCAACTGAAGTAATTCCTCCATCATGTTCCGCAGTTACTCCTCTGCATCTGAATCTGGCTGTGCCTGCAGTTTTGCCCACAGCTTTCTCCATTATCACCATTGTCATCTCACCACACCCAGACTTGTCCTTTCAGATCTGCTCATCATTCTGTAGTCTATGCAAACTTACCAGATGTAAAAAAAGATTATTTAAATCAGCATTAAATATGCTGATTCCTAATGACAGCAGGAAGCCACTGAAATGCTTCGATTACCCATGCTGCTTTGGTTAGCTCCCTCCATTCTCATACTTAAATAAGCTTAATTAAGGCAGGAAGCATCTCTGGCCTGTTGTGGCTGTATCCCTTGCCCATAGCACCTTATCCTGAAAGAGACAATGAGATGTGAGTGGATAAATGAACAATAGGTAGATAGTATCATTAAGAAATTTTCAATACAGGTTTGGAGTATTATTTTTTGTTTCCTTGTCGATTCTCAGTTTTGGGGACAAAACTGGCTCATGAATGCTCTGAATCAGTTGCTGTTATAAGCATTATATTAATGTCTGCTGAGGTCAGCAGAATATGGCTTTCCCTTTAACACAGAAACACCTGGGGCAAGATATACCTCCTCTCTAGCCCACCCCAGATTGCACATTACTCATGCGCCCTACATATTACTCACTACACTTTACTTTGACCAAGGCTTTATGACTTTAAACAGTTGTTTTGAGGAACAATGCTGATGTCTCAATGGGACCAATTATTCCTTTGCAAATATTCACAGGTGAAGCAGCTGTGTTAGTCACTTCTCTATATTGGACTTTATTCCAGAGTAAAGTTCTTGCTAACTCTAAAGTTGCAGAAACTTCTGACAAAGTTTGAATCATATGACTTTGAGGCCATACTCTTCAGTCTAGGACTGGTTATCAATAATGATGTTACTGACTTCAATAATTTAAGGTAACTTTTTACTTTGTAAACTGGATATGGTTTTCTCAACCTAGGTGTTTATAATCCATTTTGAAACAATTTCAATTTAGGATTGCCTGACAAATTGTATCAATTTAGCATTGCCATGTAGCATCATGGAAGTCAGACCAATTAACATGAATGTCTTTTCCACCCCTAAAGTTCTGAATTTATGAATTTCACAGTAACTACAACTCCTTTTTCTGACTAACATGCTGGGCCCTATTTCTATGAACTAATTAAATTTTGTGTGTCATATAATATCTGTTTTGAATCTATGAAAGGTTGAATAGGGACTGTCACTTTGAGTTTCTTGATTTCTGTAAAATGAAAATCATAGCACAAATAACCCTAGCTATTATGTTATAATCCCAATGCAGGAATAAGGACATTGTAACTTCTGTTTAGTGTCAATGTTTTGGTGAATTATCTACAGGCACAGCTGTTTCTTAAATAGTGAAATCATATTGTACATTCCATGAAGATTCACTTCTTTGAATGTTCTTGGCCAAACCAATTCACATGCAAGCTCCAGCACAACCTGTGGCACTTAGTGTTCGGACTGGTAGGCTGTTAAGTGGAAAAGGGACTTTGGCTGTCATCTCCAAAGACTGCAGAAGTATGGAAGAAAAACACTATGAGGATGAAAATATAAGACTATTTACTAACCTGGAAAAGGAATTTGTGAATAAAGAACATTTAATAGTAGAATGCAATTTATAAAAGATGATTCATGAGTGCAATACTTACACTCAAGTGTTTCCACTTCAAACATCAATGTGTGACTTGTTCTGTTCTATAGGACACTCAAGGACATGTTTGGTTGCTGGTTGCATTGGACAGAAAGCTTCTAGCAGTTGGTGTCTTGACGAAAATGCCTGTGCTGGAGAGAATATCTCTGTGGAAGACCTTGCCCCTCCTTTTAAAGAAAGACAGTGTTAAGGATGAACTCAGATGCAAATCTACTCCACGTATGGCTGGAGCCTGCCGTAATCCACCGCACATCTCTCTGCCCAATATGCTGTCATAGAGGAGTCTTCTGCTTTTCCCCGTGATGTCCACAGAGGTTGCAGGAGACTGCTTCTGGGGTCAGTTCTTCTCTTGGCTTAAATTAGATTCTGTTTTGTCCCCTCCATTTCCCAAGAGAACTCTACAAAGCCTCACATTGGTCTCTGTATCTGAAGCTGCCTCCTGGGAAATCCAACCTGCCACAGAAAGCTGCTGAGAAAGCTAACGATGGAATTGTATGTATTTGTTTGTCTTTACTCAAATAAAGTGATAAGTTTTTCAGCAATAGTTATCTCTCTAAGCAAAAATGAGAGCCAGAGCATTGACTTTTCCCTGTCTATGATAAAATCCGTACTCTATGACTATGTATCTATTACGTGGCAATTAGTTTGTGGAGTGTCAGGAGAAGAAAATTAGATAACCCATATGAAGTTCTTCACATTGCATTCCAGTGAGGGAAAGGAAGAAATGAGTTCCTCAAGAAGAAAGCTGTAAGACTTTGCCAGTCACATCCTAAGACAATAAAACTCTGCAAAACCATACCTAGGCATTGTTCCATCTCAGCAGGTATTGTGTGCTGTCATCAGTGCTCTATTGTATAGTTTATGCATCTGTTATGTATTTAATATGCAAATATGTAAAGTTACAGGCTTCAAGGAAGATAATGTACTACATTGTAACATGTAGTATGATATAAATGACCAGTTTCCTGTAGTTGATCATGTAGGTTGTTGCACATGTTTCAACTTTATGGACTTAGCTACAGTCATCCTATGTATTTACAAGACTTTACCTGTCTTAAGATAAAGTGTGAAAGTATACTCACTGATTGAAAATCATGCTCGTTGTAAGACTTTTGATACAAGATGTCAAACTGTCTGTGGATGAAGACTCCTGTTCCATCGGCACTGACTGCATCATGAGTGTACACACATACACTCAACCAATTGCTACTGCTACTATCTTAGCTTCCCCATGCATTTATTTGAAGTGGTTTCGCTATCATTTTGCCTGACTTAGATGGCAAGTATCAATCATGTTTTGTAATTAGGAGAGTTAAAAGGCAATCTTAAAAGTAAAATCTTCCAACCTGTATTCCTGTGCTTGGTTTGTAAAGCTTTATGTTGACGTGGCATGCTTTCATCACTGCATTTTCCTTAGGTGATAATTCTTACAAAAACTTTGCCTTTCATGATACGTTTATCCTTTAAGGGGTAAAAATCTTCCCATTGCTCAGCTCAGGGTTTACTACTGGAATGACATGACTATATCTTTTGGTTGCCTGTGGGTAAGGTTTGTCTCAAAACGTGCTTGGTTCTTTTCTAAATAATAGATACCTATTGGATAAATAGCTTGCCCAGAAAACAAAACAAAAAAAACTGGTAATTTCTCATATGGAAAGGAATATAAAGATATAGAGTTGAGTGTGCTATGAGTTAGGGTTTCAGATTCCAGGACATTCAATTTGATTCTGTCTGTGTTGAGATCATGATCTCTTGTAATAACTTGTTTATGTATTGATTTTGGATTTTTGAGACAAGGTCTCTATATGAAGCTGGCCTCCTTTTTCAGTCTCCCAAGTGCTGGGATTACAGCTATGTATGATCATGCCCAGCTGAGACCACAATTTCTATGTTGAATTTCTTATGTCCTGCATTTATGAGCTTATCATGGCTGTGTAATAATTGTAAATTAGTCCCTACACTGTAGGAATCAAGAATGGGAGTTTCTCAATAAGTTAAAAAGAGAACTCCTTATGATCCAGACATAACACTTCTGGGTATATACCCAAAGAAGAAAACACAGCTTACTGTAGAGATTCCAGTATATCCATGTTTATCATCGTTCCATATACAATAGTAAAGGTATAGAATCAGCCTAGATGCCCATCAACAAATGAATAGATGAAAATGTAGTGTATGTACACAATGGAGTTGTACTCAGCCATCAAGAAGAATGAAATTGTGTCATTTCCTGGAAAATGAATGGAAGAAGAGCTTGTCATGTCAAGTGAAATAATCCAGTCCCACAAAGATAAGTATCATGTTCTCTCTCATTTGTGGAAGCTAGGGGAAAACAGAACCAAAACAATGCAACTAAGTTCATGAAAGTGAAAGAGGGGGTACTATGTATATATAAAGAGAAGGAAAAATGGGAGAGAGAGGAATGATACAAAAGAGCTATAGATTGCCTGGCACAGTAACTCACATCTATAATCCCAACTTCTCCGGAGAAAGAGATCAAAAGGATTGCAGTTTTAGGCCAGCCCAAGAAAAAAGTTGGTAAGACCCCATCTCAACAGACAAGTTTGGCATGGTGGTGTGCACTTGTCTGAAAAATAATCTAAAGCAAAACACGCTCCTCTTGGTTCAAGCAGTAGAGGACCTGCTTAGCAAACACTAGACCTTGAAGTCATACCCCAGGAAAGCAACCAAAAACACAAAGAGTATGGAAATGTCATGATGAAACTCCTTGATTTGTACAATTTAATACACACCAATGAAAATAAAACAATAGTCAACAAGGCAATAAATAAAACTGTCTAAATAAACACATGTCCTTCATCTACCATAGGAAAGTGTTCTTGTTATCTAATCCTTTTATTGTTAAATATAATTGTCATAAATCTATCCATCCACTGGACAACTATGGAAAGTGTAGACCACTCTATTTTTGTCTTTATTAAAAATAAGTAATTAATCATGCATCTGCAACCAAAGAATGTGATGCAGGTTGGTAGATGAGCTTTGCTCTATAGTTTACTATTGTGTAGATTGAATGGCCTTATCTATCTCAGTGTGAGCTTCCATAATGCAATCTGTGTGGAGGAAATGCATTTGGGTGCTATTTGCAGAGAGATGTCTTTATTGAAGTCATAAAACTGAGAGAGGTTATTCAGAGTATTCCTATTGGGATGTCCACAGACATAAACTAGGAGACATTGTTAAGTGAGGAATGGAGGAAAGAAGAGCCTATGATTACGATTGAAAATGAGTTGAAATGGAAGAGAGGAGGAAAGCGAGACTGTGTTATGGATGCCAAAAGAAGAAGAATTTCTGTCGAGGAAGTTGGTAATGAAGAGTGGTACTGAGAAGTCAGGCTGTGGGAGGGGCCGTGAGGACAGGGCGCGTGCCTAACGCTCTCCCTACTTGAGACGACGTGGAGATGAGCCGGCTTGTGGACATGGTAGGATCTGTGTTCATGCCCACCCCAGGCTGCCTGGAACAGATTGAGGTGTGAGTTGTACATTGTAAGTGTGATTCATGCCACTAAATTTTATGTGCTACTTATTTTTGTGATGGTTTGTTTTATAAAATGTATTATTGATATTATTTTCATTTGCCTAATCAGAATTATATATGTTTATGGAGTACACATGATATATGTGTGTGTCTGTGTGTGTGTGTGTACAATTAAAACAAGCTCACAACCATTTATATTTATATTACCTCAATAACTAATTATTTTTTAAGTTTTTGGTGGGACTGGGGTCTGAAATCAGGACTTCGTGTTTGTAGGGCAGATGCTTTACTGCTTGAGCCACATCTCCTGTCCATTTTGCTCTGCTTTATTTGATGATGGATAGTTGTAAACTATTTCGATAGGCTGGCCTCAAACCATGATCCTCCTGATCTCAATCTCCCATGTAGCTAGATTTATAGGTGTGAGCCACAGGTACTTGGCTTATATTTTAAATTTTAAGGTGTTTTTTGAAGTGCTAGGGCTGAAGCCCAGGGCCTATGTATGCGAGGCAAGTATTCTACCACTGAGGTATGCCCCCACCCTCTTTTATAGTAAGATTTAAATATTGCCCTCTTGCTTATCTTGAAGCATATAATATACAATTGATGACAGAATTATTCCCCCTGCTCTATAATAGATCGCAAAACCTATTCCTTCTATCTACCTCCAAATTTTTCCTCTTTGATCAATGCCTCATTCCCTCCCAATGCTCTTCCTTATGCCTCAAAGATGATTAAATGGTAAATTCTATGTATATTTTTATCACAATAGGAAATCACTTTTAGAGCTGATAATGCAGCTCAATGATAGAGCACTTGCTTCACATTCGCAAGTGCCCAGGTTCAATCCTCAAAACTGCCAAAAAATCAGTTTTATTAGCCTATATTAAATTGCAAAATATAATGAATTTCAGGGCTGGAGAAGTGGCTCAAGTGGTAGGGCAGCTGCTTAGCAAGTGTTAGCCCTAAATTCAAATCCCAGTCCCATACCAAAAGAACAAGGGGTTTCATTATGACATTTCATACATGAATATAATGTATATGGTTGTATTTGCCCCTTCTATTAATCTTCCTTATTTACCTTCCTGCTGACCCTTTTTCTGTCTCCTTGCACCTGTGTAATAGAAACAAAAATTATAGTCATGAAAATCATCAGCAGTTTTAAAAATGTAGTTAGTCAACTTTTGGTTAGTTTAATCTCAGATAAAATACTTCAGATGTGCTGAGTGCCAGAGGCTATAATCCTAGCTACTCCAGAAGCAGAGCTCATGAGGATCGCTGTTCAAGTACAGGCAAATAGGTCATGAGAGCCTATTATTCAAATACCCAACACAGAAAATGGCTGCAGATTGGTTCAAGTGGTAGAACCCTACCTAGCGTGTGTGAGGCTCGGAATTCCAACTCCAATACCATCAAAAAAATTCTTAGGATAAATCAATTTAAGGAGAGAAAAGGTTTATTTTCAATTCGTGACCAACTGATTCCATTACCTTGAACGTGGGACAGCACACCATGGCAGAAGCACATGGGGGAGTAAATTCCATGACCTCTTAGATGGGTGTGAGATAGGAAGACCAGGGTGCCAGAATCCACTCTAGGCCACACATCAAATGACCTAAGCCTTCCCACTAGGCTCTACTTCTAATAGTTCCATCACCTTCCAATAGTCCAATTGGCTGGGAACCTCACCTTTAACACATGGGCCTCTAAGGTACATTCCAAACCAAAACTATAACCACAGTGAATGACCCCAAAAGTGGGCTTGGGTCTTTGATGGAGCCCTTGCAGGTTTATCATGAGAAATGAAGGAGGAACCATATACTTTGGTAAGTGGAGACTGCATTCCACAAATAACACCTGTTTCCAGGGTCTTGGCCACTCTTTTGGAACCATTTGAATTTTGACTCACTTAAGTGTCAGCACCTGTGTGTCACTCCCTCAGAAGGCAGTCCCAACAGTTCCACACAGTCCTACACTCTGAGATAGTAGATGAGGAATGGCTTGAAAAAAAGAGCCTCCAAGAAAAGACCAAATAGGTAACATGGATCCTATGGGTTGTGTTCACAGGCCTTCCATGTTTTCCCATGTTCTAGGGCAAATTCCCCAACCTCAAGACTATTCACACTTAGGGCTCCATCATTCATTCTGTAGGTGCTGTTCTACACCTTCTGGGATTTTGAGTAGCTTCCCTGGTCTCTCCAGCTATAGCTTCTAATCAGTAGTGACAAATAAAAATATCTCCAAACACCAGTGTCCTCATGGGGTTGTGAAACATTTTCCACAGTTCAGAACCCTTGATCCAAAGCATACACTTGCACATTCTTGCTTCTTGGCACTTCCCTCTGCCTGGGTTCCCCATTCTCCTCTTCTCTACCTGGCAAAAGTCTATTTCTCTTAAGACATAACTTCAATATGGCTTGCTCTGCACAGACCTCCTGGACACTTTCTTCCCACAGTAGATTTAGGCACTTCTTTTTGGGTGATGACAAACACCATCTCCTAAGTGATTATAAAATCTGTGCTCATTACTTTGTCATGTGTTTATTCATCAAGCATCAGATTGGAACCACATCTCTCCCCAGCACTGAGCTGAGAGTGCTTGACATTAAGATTTGTTATTTGTGCCACACCAATACTATGCACTCAGCGGTAATATCCCCCATGTTAACAGCTCCCCTTTATTGGATTGTCCCATGGACCAAGCGATGACTCGGTTGTTTTTTCTGATTCTCCCCCAATCCTCCACCGAATTAGGAAGTAACCGCTCTGTTCCCTGTTTTATAGATAAGTAAGCTGAATCCCCCAGAGCACTCTCACTTGCCTAGGTACCGTGCCACCTGCAGCATGGCAACCAGGATTTGAACTTAGGTTTGTCTGATGACAATGCATGTCTTTTCCTAACCTCTTGTTATCTCATTATTCCTTGGTGGCTATTAATGAAAATCAGAAGCTATTCCCAGATGAAGGAGATGACCCTTCTCCATGTTATATCATGCCCACACTCTCTTTCCTTATGTCCGCAAACATCCCAAGAATCCACAAAAAGAATGAACTATGAGAAGATGAGGATGGGTTACATCTGGAGGTGATAGCTGAGGGCTGAAAATGCCACACTCTGGCATGATACAGATTAGATGCAGCTAAAATGGAGATCTATGCATTCTAGAAAATGTAAAACCATAGGCAGAATAAAGTGTCTGTGGCTTCCAGGGACTCATGAGGGAAGATGGAAGGAAGAGGAACATAGAGGAGTTTTAAGAAGGTAAAATTATGCTGTTTGCTACTGTAATGGTATATATATATTATTGAGCTTTTGTCAAAACCCAAGTAGTGGACAATGTCAATAGTGACCTCTAATACTATGTGTATTTTGTGAGAGGAACAGAGAGATAGAAAGCGGAAGAGAGGGAAAGAGGCAGTTGAGGGAAGAATTGACAGAGAAACAGGCATATATAGAACTTTCTTGCACTTAGGGGAAATGTATGATGTATTCAGCTTAATACCCAGAGACTTGGGGACTAAGCCAGGCATGGAAATGTCCTGCTCAAAAAATCCTTAAGTAGTATAATCCAAGTTTAGCATAAGGACAATTAGGACAGTATTATTTATTCATCTCTGGCCTTGATTTGCTAGATGCCAGTACTATATCCCGTAGTGACCATCAGATAGCCTCACCTATTGTAAAATGTCCAGTGGGGGACAGAGTCACCCCCCCATTGAGAACCATGGGCTGGGTCTACCTTCTCTCTCCGACGCCATCTTTCTCTTCCTGTTGCTCTGCCATGGATAGCTCTTCTTATGAAACTCTTTTCTTTTCCTCTCTGTGATCATCTCCCAACTCAGCCATCTCCTACCTGTCTTTTGTCTGTGTTCTGTCATCCTTAATTTTTCACCATCACCTCATCTTGCCCATTGATGCCTTCCTTATACTTTACACCCCATAGAGGTGGCATGGAGGCTTTCCTTTTTAATTTCTGTGTCTCTCTTTTATCTACCTCTCCCCAGCCATTTTTTATTAGTCTCTGGCTTGAGATATAGAGGTGGGATGTTAAAAGCAAATAGACATTCTGCATGACTGAACAATGTCTGTCTTCTGTCTGCACTATAGTTTTCTCACCTGTCCAAAGAACCCACCTTATGATGTACCAAGAAATCCACAAAAGATAAAGTCTGCTGACCAATCAGTCTTAATAAGCAATCATTACTGTCTTGATGTCTCCTATTCCAAGGACTCAAATTTCCTGAGGAGCTGTATTAAAAGGTTGTTTACCCGAGTTCCTGGTTGATGCTAGTTCTTCAGGTCTCCCCTGGTCAGGTGGATGGGAGAAAAGATAACTTTCCTGCAGGTCCAGTCCCTCCACTTTTTAATGCATAACCCTGGTAAGAGGCCCTGGTTTAAAGTCCCTGTGCAGGAGCACCAATGTGGCATAGTCAGAAGGACAGGGAGCCTGAAGGAGCCCAATCACCATCATTTATCCCTCCCCCTCTTCCTGCCCACTGCCTCCTCTGGTCCTGCTGCCTTGTCTCTGCTACAGGGATCCTGGGACCCCAAGGGACCCTCCCATGGATGAGGAAACCTCAGGGAAACAGTGTCCTCACTTTCCTTCTCTCCCAGCTTTCTAGGAATGAGTCAATTACCTGAGCTTCTCAGGGCTTGAAAAGAGACTAATGATCTACATATTTGAGATTTGGGGACCTGGATATTGGTGACAAGAAAGCAGACCTGCCATTGCCCATGGGGACTGCCTGCCTGACTTGCCCTCTGCATTATCATTCTTTATGTCTCTTGCCTTATTGGATGTATTATTCAGGGTTTAAAAAAAATCACACACATGCACATATTTGTTTCTTTTAAGCAACCAAAAAACTATACATAAGGCTAAGGGCCATGCAGCAGCCAGGCACATGATCACAAGGATGGTTTGCATGGGTTTCCTTGCGTGGGTTTCCTTTTGCCGTGTTCAAATTCTTTACCATATTACAATAAGGATGACCATGTCCCAGTTTCCAAGAAGTATTCCTTGTTTCTGACAGAGACCTTTGTCAGACTGGGCTTTGCTATCCATAGTTCTACAACGTTCTATTCTAGAAAGAGAATTGCTTTTTGGTAGAGGATCCAGTTCTATCCCTACACCTCCCTTCTTTCCCATAACCCCAATCTACAATCGTCGTCATTGCCAGGAAGTCATTGTTCCCTGAGTCCATGTCAAAGATTTTTTTAGCTTCTTCTCATTTTTCAGTCACAAAGCCATTGCCACATTTTAGGTATTTTTTTAAACAACACTCTGATTCTCTTTCCTCCTGTAAATTTCTGTCTTACTGAGTTTTTTGCACCTACAACAGAATGCCTGAGTCTGGGTAATTTATTTGAAAACATAAATCTCGCTGTGAGACAGTAGCACACTCCTGCAATCCTAGCTTTTTGGGAGGCTGAAATCAGGAGGATCTTGGGTCCAGGCCAGCATGATACATAGTTCATGAGACCCAACCCTCATATCACCAGAACAAAATGGACTGGAGACATGGCTGAAGAGGTAGAGCCCTGGCAGGATTCCAAGATGGTGACTAGAGGGAGGAAGCTGAAAGCGAGCTTCCTAAAGTAATCTCCTGGAGAGACACTGGAGATACACCTCGCAGGAAAATCCACCAAGAAGAGGCAAAATTCCGACACCTCTGCACCCCCAGCTCTCACATAGCATACCCTGCCATGTTAAATGGAAAGACCAGGAAGGCTCCCGTGTCGCCAGATGCCAACTCCTAACCTGCTTGGGATACACCAGGTGAGCAAATAAGCATCATGTGGTACTCCCATGGACAAATCATATAGCCCCCTGGACAGACTGACCCCACCCAGGGAAAAAAGAAAAAATGAATAATAAACAAGCAGCTGAAAAAAAAAGACACATAACACAGAGGGCAGTGCACCCTGAGCTCTGGAGAGAGGGAAGGGGCCCTGCCTCACACGAACTGTAAATAAACAAGCCGGAGGGAGAAGGCACCAGTGGCAGCCCCCGCCCAGTAACCTTGGAGCAGGAAAGTTCGTAACAGGGGCTGTCCTGTGGAAAGCTCCACTGGATGGGGGGACGGGGCACCCCCTCACATGAACTGTAAATATACAAGCCTGCTGGAGAAGGCAGGAGCGGTGCCATCTCCCCCAGTGTGCTTGGAGAGGAGAAGGTGTCCAACAGCAACTAAAGTGTGGCACACTCCACCAGAGAGTTGGGGAGGAGCCCCTCCCCAGGTCAACTCTAAATAAAAAAGGACTGTAATTGCAACAGGTGGGTAGGGCTGTATACTGGAGAAAACAAAAGAGGCATGCATTCAGGAGAACTCTAAATAAACAAAGCCTGCAGGGCCAGGTGAGTGTAAAGCTCATTCCTGAGATCTGCAATAAACAAAGCCTGCAGAAGCAGATGACTGATAGTAGGTGGCGGGTGGGCTGCTGCCTCAGATAGACATTCAAAGCTGTCTCCAGACTCCATTTTTTCCCTTTGATGAGACTGAAACTTTACTGCATTTGAACTTTCGATTTTTTTCCCCTTTGATGACACATCAACAGAACTACTACTCAGACACCAACACTGGATGCTGAAGGACTAACACCAAATCGATTAAGACTGAAACTTTATTGCTTTTGAACTTGGAAAATTTTATTTATTTTATTTTATTATTATTATTATTACACTCTCTCTGTATTTCTAATGCCTGTTTAGCTCACTATTGATTAGTACACATCTCTCCCTGTTTATTTCTTTGGCTCTGTTTTTTGTTTTGTTTTCTTTACCTTCTTTGCTTTCCCTCTCCTCTCACCCTTCCATTCTAGATATCACCATCATTACTATTATAGGCTAGACAAAACTGAATGACTCGAAGTACAGGGACAGTAACAATAGCAAGGGCAATGATGGGAAGCTGGAAAAAAGAGGGAAACCATTTTACCCCCAATAATGAAGAAAACAGATCCCTGGATCCAGACTTCAAAAAAACGAAGATAAACTATGCAAAAGAACCCAGTGAAGCCCAGAAGAACACCGTGAAAGAAGAAATCCTGCAGGTAATAAATGAAAATTTTATAGAGATGTTAATGGATATGGTCAACCAAAATGTACAGAAGACACTCAAGAAATTCCAAGCAACAAAAATAGAGAATTTGAGAAAGCACAAGAAAAAAATAAAAGAAACCATAGAGGCACTGTATAAACACCAAAGTGAAACAAAGAATACCATAAGAGATATAAATGAACTCAAGATGAAAACAGACAATATTAAAGAGAAAGTGACTCATGATATGGAAAACCTAAGAAAAAAGAACGAAACAGGAATGCAAAACAAAATGGAAAGCCTATCCAGCAGACTAGAACAAGCAGAAGACAGAATCTCAGAACTTGAAAGAAATGGTAACTAATGGAAAAACCAAAGAACTATTAGTTAAACAACTCAGGACACATGAAAAGAAAATGCACGAACTTACTGACTCCATCAAAAGACCAAACCTGACAATCATGGGCATTGAAGAAGGAGAATAGGTGCAACCAAAAGGAATGTGTAATATACTCAACAAAATAATAACAGAAAATTTCCCAAATCTAGAGAAAACTATGCCCATACATGTACAGGAAACCTCCAGAACACCAAACACTAAAATAGATCTACCCCACAACATATTATCATTAAAACAACAAGTACAGAGTCTAGAGAAAGAATATTCGAGTCTTTAAGAGAGAAAAAACAAATAACATACAAAGGTAAACCCATCAAAATCACAGCAGACTTCTCAACAGAAACATTAAAAGCAAGAAGAACGTGGGGTGAGGTCTTCCGGGCACTGGGTGAAAATAACTTCAACCCTAGGATACTCTACCCATCAAAACTATCATTCAAAATAGATGGAGCAATAAAAGTCTTCCACGATAAGCAAAGACTAAAACAATATATGACGATAAAGCCACCCCTGCAAAAGATTCTTCAAGGGATTCTGCACACACACTTGAAAGGGCAGGCACGACCAAAGTACAGGAAAAAAAAAGCAAGAAAGTAGAGAGTAACATCGATTTAGGTACATACAATCAAACCTTCAAACAACTAAGACAACTAAATCACAGAAATCACCACATACCTATCAGTACTAACACTTAATGTTAATGGACTTAATTCCCCCATCAAAAGACACCATTTGATGAACTGGATTAAAAAGGAAGATTCAACAATTTGTTGCTTACAGGAGGCCCATCTCACCAACAGAAATAAGCATAGGCTTAGGATGAAAGGCTGGAAGAAGATTTACCAAGCCAATGGCCCCCGAAAACAGGCAGGAGTAGAAATACTTATCTCAGACAAAGTCGACTTCAAACCTACATTGATCAAAAGAGATAAAGAAGGACATTCCATACTAATAAAAGGGGAAATAGACCAAAAGGAAATAACAATTATCAACCTATATGTACCCAATTTCATCAAACATATCCTGAAGGACCCAAAAACAAATATTAACTCCAATACAGTGGTAGCAGGAGACTTTAACACCCCACTATTATCAATAGCTAGGTCACCCAAGAAAAAAATCAATAAAGAAATCCTAGATCTAAAACATAACATAGATCAAATGGACTTAGTTGATGTATACAGAACATTTCATCCAACTTCTACACGATGTACCTTTTTCACAGCAGCCCATGAAACCTTCCCCCAAAACAGATCATATCCTAGGGCACAAAGCAAGCCTCAGCAAATATAAGAAAATAAAAATTATACCATGCATGCTATCTGATCACAATGCAATAAAACTAGAACTCAACAACAAAAGTAAAAACAAAAAACATGCAAACAGCTGGAAACTGAATAACCCATTACTTAATGAACAATGGGTCATTGATGAAATAAAAGAGGAAATTAAAAGGCTCCAGGAAGTCAATGAAAATGAAAACACAATGTACCGAACCTATGGGACACAGCAAAGGCAGTCTTGAGAGGAAAGTTTATAGCAATGAGTGCCTATATTAAAAAGACTGAAAGATCTCATATCAATGACCTAATGATACATTTCAAACTCTTAGAAAAACAAGAACAAGCAAATCCCAAAACAAATAGAAGGAGAGAAATAATAAAAATAAGAGCGGAAATCAATGAAATAGAAACCAAAAAATCATACAAAGAATTAATGAAACAAAAAGCTGGTTCTTTGAAAAAAATAAACAAGATCGATAGACCCCTGGAAAACCTGACTAAAAGAGGACAGAAAAAACCCAAATTAGTAAAATCAGGAATTCAAAAGGGGAGATAACAACAAACACCTTGGAAGTCCAAGAAATAATCAGAGAGTACTTTGAGAACCTATATTGAAATAAATTCGAAAATCATAAAGAAATGGACAGATTTCTAGATACCTATGATCATCCAAAGTGAACCAAGAGGACATTAATCACCTGAATAGATCTATAACACAAAATGAAATTAAGCAGCAATCAAGAGTCTCCCTGAAATGAAATGTCCAGGACCAAATGGATTCTCTGCTGAATTACATCAGACCTTTAAAGAAGAATTAATACCAAACCTCCTTAAACTGTTGCACGAAATAAAACGGAAGGAAAGCTGCCCAACACATTTTATGAAGCCAGTATTACACTCATCCCAAAACCAGGCAAAGACACCTACAAAAAGGAGAACTCTAGGCCAATCTCCTTAATGAACATTGATGCAAAAATCCTCCATAAAATAATGGCAAACCAAATTCAACAACACATCAAAAAATCATTTACCACGACCTTCATCCCAGGAATGCAGAGGTGGTGCAACATATGAAAATCAATAAACTTAATAAACCACACTAACAGAAGCAAGGACAAAAACCACTTGATCATCTCAATAGATGCAGAAAAAGCTTTTGATAAGATCCAACACCATTTCATGATAAAAGCTCTAAGAAAACTAGGAATAGAAGGAAAGTACCTGAATGTTATAAAAGCTATACATGACAAACCTACAGCCAGCATTATACTTAACGGAGAAAAACTGAAACCATTCCTTCTAAAATCAGGAACCAGACAAGGATGCCCACTATCTCCACTCCTATACAACATAGTACTGGAATTCCTAGCGAGAGCTATTAGGCAAGAAGGAATAAAAGGAATACAAATAGGTAAAGAAACTGTCAAAATATCCCTATTTGCAAATGATATGACCCTATACCTTAAAGACCCAAAAACCTCTACTCAAAAGCTCCTAGACCCCATCAATAGCTATACCAAGGTAGCAAGATATAATCAACTCAGAAAAATCATTAGCATTTCTATACACTAATAAAGTACAAACAGAGGAAGAATATATAAAAACAATTCCGTGTACAGTAGCCTCAACGTAAATCAATTTTTTTCTTTGTTTGCTTGTTCGTTTGTTTGGTTAATTGGGGTACTTAGACTTGAATTCAAGGCCCACCCCTTTAGCCACTGGACTGTCCTATTTTTGTGATGGGTTCTTTCCAGATGGGGTCTGGAGAACTACTTGCCTGGGCTGCATTCGTACCCAATTCTCCTGATCTCTGCCTCCTGAGGAGCTAGGATTCCAGGCGGGAGCCACAGGCACCTGGCTGACGTGGAATCTCCTAGAGGCGTGCAGGCTTTCAAAGTGGAGAAAGTTGATGTCATGTCTAGATTTACATATCCTTCCTGCACGGAAAGCTCCACGTGTCTCCGAAAAGGCTGTGTGAGCTTCTGAGGACTGTCAGTGAACAGCACAAAATTATTTCTCAGACAGCTGTAACTGAATGGGTCCGGATCTGCGTGAGGAAGCAAACAGCGAAATGGCGACAGGAGCGCTTCTTGACGCTGAGCTGACGTCAGAGAGGTGGCCATGGTAACCATTGTGACAACTAGACTTGCAGCCTAGGGATGGCGTCCTGTAGCAGGTTAGTGCCAGGCAGGTTGGGCCACTTGGTGCTGCCAGGCAGGACGGTGGTTTGCGCTGCCTCTGAGGCACTGATGGGGATGCTGGGATTTCGTCGGTAGCGCTGTCTGGACGTTTGTCTAACAGCCAGTCTTTTACCAGCAGCTAAATCCAGAATTAAAGGGGACTTCATCCAGGAGTATTGCTCCTAGGACGCCCTTTTCACTTAGCCACCAACACTATGTGGAAGAAAATCCAGGTGAATTTTTGTAGGGTTCCCACTTCAGCTCTTCACGTCTCCTGTCCTCTTGCTATGATTCCTAATCCTCTGTCATCTTCAGTATGGTGACTACACCTGTTCTATGATGAAGCCGGGTCCACATCCGGAAGACGCAGTCTAGACCTCGTCATGGTTACCGCCCTCAGCTATGCAGCTATGGATTGGTGCGTTCATATGTCATTCAGAGCGAAGAGTTCTGCCTATTGGAGGCACGGCATGTAGACTGCCCAATTGGACACAGAAGCAGAGGCTAAGGGGCGGGCTTCAGCGATCTGGGGCGGGTTTTAAACTGACAGTCGCTGTCAGAACAACTAGGACTTGTGTCCAGGCTGTGTCCTCTGTTGAGGACGTTCAGGTGACTTGTCAGGCTCAAGCAAATTACATGGAGGTCGCACGACACGCTAAAACCAAGGATATGGGGCGCAGATCAGCGTCCTGAAGGAGAAGGGCGGCAGTTTGTAGCAAGCGGTTGGCGTCTCCCCACTCCGCGTCGGTGAGTCCTGGAGGGCAGCTGGACCGGGGTCGCCTCTGGCCTTGGCGGTTGGGGACGCGACCTTTAGCGCCTTCTGGCTGGGGGAGGGGCTGTCAGGACAGGGCGCGGGCCTAACGCTCTCCCTACTTGTGGATGACGGGGAGGTGAGCGGGCATGTGGACATGGTAGGATGTGTGGTCCATGCCCACCCCAGGCTGCCTTCCTCCTGTGGGTCCACGCTTTTGTCCCCAACTTTCCAAGTAAGTGAAAAGCAGTCTTAAATACAACCACCGTCACCTCCTATTCCAACGCCTCTTTGGCCTAACCATCAATCCTGAAACATCCTCATCCCAGCCCATATCCCACAGCGCCGACTTCCCCTTTCCGCAGCATTATCAACGATTCATTGCTCAGGCACAGTTCTAACAGATAGTATTGCATCCTTTTTCCTTTTTCAAAGGGTGCTGAATATTTCTGTTTGTGCACATATTTCACAGCAGAGGAAGGCAGAGGAGAATTCTTGAGCCCTTTTTGATGTCTCTGTGTGTTTTTTCCTTTTCCTTCGTTTTTTTTGTCTCCTTGGCACTGGCACCTGATCTGAACATTTGGATCATCTCTGGCCGTTTAGTCTGGCCCAGGGCTTCCTTGTTGACTTTCATCAGATGCCCACAGCTGCCCTGGTCTGTTCAAAGCCCAGTTCAACACAGAAAGCAGTCGCTGGACGACTGAGCCTTACACCTCTGAAGGGATCTGTCTTTCTTAAATGTCTCTGTACATATAAATGCTTCTGTCCCCATACTGAGGTCCTTCTGTGTGTTGTCTGAGATGGTCAGGACACATTTAATGTTATTTTTCACATGGTAAACAGTAAGAAACATACGTTCACATTCATTCTTCTATGAAAATTACTCTCTGTTGGGATAAATATCCCTCATTCTCTTATGTGTATTGGAGGATTGGTTTGTTTTCTAGTGTTCTTTTAATTCCAGTTGGACTTTATTGTATAATCTCCCTGTGGCTTCTCAGCAGTGATTAGTGAATAATAACAAAATGCATTCTACATGAATGCCTGGGAAACTCATGTTCTCCTATGTCTCCCAAGAGTGGAGTCTTCTGGTAATTTAGGATTGTGTGATATAGAACAGAGAATATGTGGGGAACATGTTCTGAGCTAAGTCCTACAATGGGCATGGAAACCCCTATTAGGTGGTGTGTATTCCATGGGCAATGCTCATTTCAGTATTTTACTTGAATGTGATTCTGATATGTGCTGCTCCAATTGTGCTGAAAGTTCTGATACAGCTAGGTGTTACATCCCCACTGGTTTTTATTGTTTTGTTGCTGGTTTGGGGCAGTACTGGAGGATGAACTCAGGGCCTCCCACTCCTTTGAGAAAAAATATGCATCTGGCATCTCTTCCCAATGTAGAGTCCAGTGATGCCTCCTAGGCAGCGCTCTTCCACTTGACCCATGCCCCAATCCTTTTGCACTGGCTATTTTTGAGGTAGAATTTTGCTTTATCCCCAGGATGACCTGCTCTGTGACCTTCCTATTTATGATTCCCCATAAAGCTGGGATGACAGGTGGGTAGCACCCATGTAGTCATTGGTTGAAATGAGGTTCTTGCAATCATTTTGTCCAGGCTGGCTTTGAGGCCAGATCTTTCCAATCTCTGTCTCCCAAGTAGCGAAGATTTCCCTTAGTTGAAAGCATACAGCAGAGTACCAATGAGACTGGGTTGTGACTTCTTTGGGTAAATTACTCTCAGCTGAGCTGGTTGAATATCTGTTAGGCAGAGCACCAGCCTAATGGGCAAAAAGCCCTCAGTTTGATCCCCAGGACCAGGAAGGGGTGGATGAGAGAAGAAACACTGAAGAGTACAATAGACAACAAACACAAAGTAGAATGCATAGGAAAAATGTTTTAACAATAGAAGTAATAAAAGGGGATAAATGCAAGAAGGGAAAATGACAGAGAGGAGGAAAAGTCCATTTATAGAAAAAAACAATGAAATAAGATACAATCAAGGGGGTACCCTCTCTTGGAACCCCTCCCACCTCTGGGGGATCTTTTCTCACTTTATACTTTCAATCTTAAAAAGTATCCTGCTTTACTAACAAATAAAAAAAAGATAATAGAGAAACTATGAGAAATCACTAATAAAGATAAAAGAATAGATAGGAAAAAATTATCTAGCCACAGTTCCTCTGGGTGGTAACAATTCTTCCCAGGTCTTCTAAGGTTGGAATCTGCCAGGGAGATTGTCAGTCACTCATGCAAGTACTTCTAATTAGTCTCAGATTCCACCAAATGAGCTATAGCAGGCTGTAGACTGCAAGTCACCTTTCTCTCTGAACAGATTAGGAATATGCTGGTGAAACCCAAGGAATTTTCTCTCTGGAGTCTTTTAGGTTGCATATTCAGCTGTGGCATATGTCAGCTTATAGGGCACACTTCTTGCCAACCAAGGTTTGACAGAAGGTGCACATTCCATGCAGGTGTAAATGTACCCTGACATTTTCAGACTATGTGCTTAGGAATATTACCATAGTCCAAACCACAGTGCATTGCTGGAATTCAGCAAGGGTATGGAGAGCAACTGAAGCACCAATTGGTATTGGATGGGAGGCTTGTGGGGAGCAAATGATTACCTAGTCTCCATCCTAGCAGATCTCCAGATCCCACTTTTTGAGAAAAAATATACATCTGGCACGGCATCCAATACACAGGGCAGTGTTGCTGATTGGCTGTACTGCACTCCATTTCTCTCACAGCCCATGAAGCCCAAAATTGTATGGGTGCTTGTGTCAGAGACACTCCCCAATAGCCACAAATGGTTCACATGGCCATTGTATCTCAGTAAGTGCAGAAAGGTTGGGTGTACGTAGGAACCCTGCAGTGTGATTCTGCTGGGTTTGGTGATCCCAAGGGCAGTTCATTCCCTAACAATAGGACCTTTCTCCAGATGGCTCTTGGCTATAGCAGTCAGAGTTTCCCCTGAACTTTAATAAGTTTGTTCTCCAGAGCTACCTCATTGTGCAAACTCCAGATCGCCTATTGATTCACTCATTTTCTGCAATGTGCAGTCTTCTTTACTATGCTGTGATTCTTTCTCTGTCAACTTTAACTCCTCCAGGGGGGGAGTTCCCTTTCACCACCACAGTGCTAGGTGCCACTAGCTAGGGCATTCACTTGGTTTGCTTTGTTCTTCTCCTTAGCCTCTTTAATCAAGCAAGTTTCCTTTTCTATGTCATTGATTTCCAGAATCCAACTGCAGGCAATCATCTCTAGGAGCAGTTAGTTACACACCATCCCTTGAAAGAGCCAAAATAGTGCTGAGTGTTTCTATTTTGACATTTTGAAGCCTGACCATTAATATTCATACATTTAAATATGCCCATCCATTTCATACGGTGTTTTCTTTTTCTTTATAAGGAAACATGCTGACCTTACATGCACAAGATGTTTGTGACTTCTCAAAGTGTTCACATTATATCTACCCCATTTCAATGTGTACTTTATTGTCATGGACTAGAAGGAATTATAATGTGTGCTGTAACTAGATCCAGTTTGTTGTCATCTTGTATATTAAAGAGATTGTGATTTCTGCCACTAGTGTACAAAGCCTGTCAATTTTCAGAGTACCTACAGAACCCTTAAACACTGTCCTCCTTCCTCGTGATCTGATTATTAATCCCTCAATTACTGGAGTCTTGAATAGTGAAGAGTGGTGGCTTTGCATTTCTGTGAGAAAATACCTAAGACAAATACAAGTTAAAGGAAGAAAATTTTATTTGGGGCTCATGTTTCAGTCCTTCTACAGCAGAGATTTCTTGGTGGCCCAGGTGCACAATATCTCTCAATGGGACTTTTCCTCTTAATTTACCATGTACACATCTCTGTTTATCTACAATTGTCCATGATTCACACTTGAAACATCAAAGTTTACTCAGCTATTTGCCTAGAAATCTGCCTGTTGCTCTTTCTAATTTCTATTGCATAGGAGTGGGCAGTGCTAAAATTTAGGGTGTTTTTTGCTCTGCTGCAGTGATCTGAAGAAATCTTTGGTAGATGTAAAAATCTGAGATATACCTAGCTGGTGCTGCCAGGTAAAGGTACAGCACAAAGGCTTCAATTTCTCATTGTATAATGGGTTTGTGTTGTTGGAAATATTAGATGACACTGGGTTTGGGCAGACCGAGAAGAGATTAAATGTTTGGTTCTGACTAAATATATTGTATCAGGTAGAAATAATTAAATTTGATTTTCTCTGTGTATGTCAAACATGCATCATTCTATCCCAAGTAAATCCCTATATTGAGTACCCTGGTGGACACTCTTCAGATTTATTTACAAAGGCTTTTCTCAATTGGAAAGACATAGAAAAATAAACATGAGTATGTGTTGATGGAATGTTTTCTCTAACAGTATTTGGTTACTCAATTTAGTGATTCTTAGGTATTATATTTTTTCAAGGTAGAGTTTGCTGAGCAAAGTCTTCTTCATGGTGGTCTTCAGTTCCTTGTTTCTGAGACTGAAGATGATGGGACTGAGGAAGGGTGTGAGGACTGTGTAGGTGATGCCCATCAAAGTGTCTCCTTCCAGGGACTGGGGCCCCTTGGTTTTGAGGTAGATGACAGAAGCAAAGCCATGGTGCACGATCACCACTGTGAGGTGGGATGCACAGGTGGAGAAGGCTTTGTGCCACCCTTCAGCTGGTGGGATCCTCAAGAGGGAAGTCACAATGAAGGCATAGGAGAGGAGGATGAGGAGGAGGCAGCCCAGCATGGCTGAGATACACACTAGGCCCACACCCTTGGCAACCAACAGCACATTTTTTCCACAGGCCAACTTCAACAGAGGTGTCATGTGACAGCCAAAATGGTGGATCTCATTGGGGCCACAGAAGGTGAGGTTGAATATGGCTGTTGTGACCACAGTCCCCAGCATGGAGCCACCAACCCAGGACCAGGCCACCAGACAGGCACAGCCATGGGGGCTCATGAGCACATTGTAGTGCAGTGGTTGACAGATGGCCACATAGCGGTCATAGCCCATGACAGTGAGTAGGAAGGAGTGGGTGAAGCCCACTCATTAGTTGAGTCTACATTTACACTTTGAGGGAAGACATAAATATAAACAAATACAGTGAACCATTTATGCATGGGTTCCACATCCTCACATTCAACCAACTGCAGACTGAAAACATCTGAAAAGACTGGCATCTGTGTAAACATGTAAACAGTTTCCTTGCCATAGTTCCCTAAACAATACAGTATGATGACTCTCCACGTAGCATTTATATTGGATTATGCATCCTAAGTCATCTAGACATGATTGAAAGACTGTGGGAGAGTGTGCACAGTTTCTGTGTAACACTGTATAAGGGATATGGGCATCAAGAGCCTAGTGTTTGTGAGAAGTCCTGCAACAAATCACTCATGGATACCGAGAGATGACCATCTGAATTAATATATAAATATAGTATATATGCTATATGCATATGCTCAAGTCTTTTATACAAAAAGGTATAGTATTTGCATAGAACCTACACACATCTTCTCACAGACAATACTTATTTATTTTGGTGATACTTGGGTTTGAACTCAGGGCCTCATGCTTCCTAGGCAGCTGTTCTACCACTTGTGCCACTCTGCCAGTCCTTTTTTTTGCATTGTTTTTTTTTTCAAGGTAGGGTCTCCTGAACTATTTGCCTGGGCTGGCTTCGAACCATGATCCTCCTGATCTCTGCCTCCTGAGTAGCTAGGATTACAGGTGTGAGCCACTGGTGCCTGGTCTTGATTCTTCACTTTGTCTTTGTAAAATGGAGTTCCTAATAACAGGGTTATTATCAGGCTTACATAAGATTTTGCACATAATATGCCTAAGAGAGGGCCTGGAATAGACTCTTAATAAATTGAGGATAGGCATGGGTGTCCAAAACCAGTTCTTTTAAATTGTAACAACCCAGGAGTGCAGTCTCAAGATGGGTCTGAGGCAGAACTTACTGGCCTCAGGCCTCTGCTCCCACTCCACGTTGATCACCTGCATTTCCCTAATGTTAACGAATTAAATGAGATGAAGACGCAGAATCCAATTATTTGAACTTGAAACCAGAAGAGGCCCAGCTTTCCTTCTGTGTTTACTCACAATGTATGGAAGGCAAAACAAATACTTCATATGCATTTCCAAACTGCAAAGAATTTCCCTCTAAGAATGCAAAGATGCCAGTGCGAGGTCCAACTGGGATGGACAAGAGCCAATCAAATGTACCCTTTCCCTCTTTTCATCTGTCACTTCCCCACTTGGGGGCTATCACAAGGTACTCTATCCTTGATGACTTGCATCTTCTGTGTACCCTTTGGAAACTGTTCCTCCATCTTCCCCACCACCACGGCCCATTTGTTATCCCTATAGTAGATCCTAAGCATCCTAGAATCACTTCGCCCTTTCCGCTAGTTTAGCTCAGCGTGGGTTGAACCCTTCTGAGGCTCTTAGACCACCATTTCAATGATCCATGTGAAAAGTGTGTTACCCAATAGATGGTGCTATTTGGGGTCAGTGCCAAAGGACATACGCATTGCTGCTGTTTTCCAGAACCTACTACACCACCTGCTCACAAAGAGGGCACACACTGAATGTTACATTATGGATGTCTTATTCTGGGGTTTCTGACCCGGGGGTTCTCAGACCCTTGGAATCTCTGCAGTGAAGACTGTCTTTGTCATGCTGATGAGATGAATGGTGACAAGGGACTCCTGGGTAGCTTCAGGATAGAGAATTCTCAGGTAGCATTTGCATTTGCCTTATTAACAGCAGACTCTGCTTCTCAGGCACTTATTCTGTATTGTTCATTAATAGCTTATAAGCAGTGTTGGGAGGTGGGGGCTTTTAAGAAGAATTTAGGTGAGGAGGTCGGGGCCTTGTGTATTAATGCCCCTCTAGTCAGGGCATGTGGTAGTGAGCTCGAGTTCTCTTGCATGAGCTCATTCTGAGGTTGGATTGAAGAAGAGTATCTTTAGCAGGTGAAAAGGATGGGATCTTGAACTTCCCCAACACCAAAACTGTGAGACAGGAATTTTCTAGGGTTTTCTTTTGTTTTGTTTGTTTTGCAGTACTGGGATTTTAAATGGAGTTGGGCTTCCTAGTTAAGCTCTGATCCTCAAACCTGGCTAACCTTATTTTTTACCAAACTACCCACAATTAGATATTCTTTTACATGCATACAATATTGACCAACAAAATCTGAATGGAAGAAAGAGAAGTGAGGGGTGCTCTTACAAGTACTCTGACATGGCAGTGGCATTGGAACTGGGTTATGGACAGATGCTGGAGTGCTTTTGATATGAGTACAGGAGAAGCCATTATTAATTTGAGTCAAACATGAAGGGCAATTTTGATGAGATCCTGGGGAAAAAAGCTGTTGGGAAAGCCTGAGTCCTCATACATAAGTGGCTTTGAATAGAATGTTGATAGAGATACAGACAGCACAGGCCACTTCCATGAGGCCTTAGAAGGGAGGATGTCTTGTTGAAGACTGGGATGAAAATGGCCATCCTTACTACAATGTGGCAAAGAATTTGGCTAAATGATTTCTGAGTCATAGAACTTCTGGAGTAGAGAACTTCCAAGTGATAAGGAAGGATATTTGGTGGAAGAAATCTGAGCTGGATGATGGTTTCTTTTTCTGTCTTCTAGAAAATGGTAGAAAGAGGAAACCATGTCAGGATGTTATGCTGGGTGCAGTGATGCACACCTGTGATTTCAGCACTCCAGAAATTGAAGTTTCCTGGGCTACACTGTATTACCCTGTCCACCCGCAAAAAGTTCTGATATCCAAGGGGAAGTAGAAGGTGAAGAGCTGAAAAATTCTCAACCTAGCTTTGTAGTGTGTGTGTGTAAATGTTTGTGTACACACTCATGCACACATATAGGAAAAGGAGGTGGCATCAATGTAAATTGTGTGGGAATGCCTCTAGTTAACCCTGGTGAATTCAATATAAAATAGCATACTATAGTGATAAATCCTGAGTAGATGACATGTTGCAAAGTGTTCACTTAGCCAACATCTAAGAGTGCACCCAAAATCTTAAACTTGCTAATGTAGCCAGGCACCTGTGTCTCTCACTTGTAATTCTAGCTACTTTGGAGACTGATATTGGAAGGATCTCAGTTCAATGCCAAATGGGTTAGTCATTCATTAGACCCCACTTCAACATTTCTAGAGAAAACTGGACTGGAGTTTTGGCTCTAGTGGTAGACCGCTTGCTTTGTAAGCACTAAAACTTGAGTTCAAATCCTTGACCCACTGAAAACAGATAACGTATGTAAAACTGTGACCTTATGCTCTTTGGATACCAGGTATTATTCATGATTGCCTGTGTTTACAGAAAAGGCTGTACCTAGGAACACTTCCATCATGTCTCTATTACATTTTCTTCTCATTCCCCATTCCATGAGTTTTCACCCTGGACCACACTGGATCAGCTTTCCACTCCCCCATTTTCAAATCCTGCCTTCTGACTTGTGCAGTAAACATTAGAGCCTCATATTTTCCAATAAATGTCCATTTCATGCCTGAACTGGGGCCTGGTTTTCCACTGAAGATCTCAGTACTAAGTATCCACTTTTTTTAGACAATTTTCCTTTTCTTTCTTAGTGCACTCTGCCCTTCAGGACTGATGAGAAAACATAACTGTCATCCTGTCCACTGTGCTGCTCTCAGACCAAAATCTTCCTCCTCCTTTGTGTCTTTCAGGCCAAGTCCTCTCACATCGACCATTACCTTCCAGTGACTGTTCTTTTCAGAAATTTTCCTAGCCATTTTGTTTCTTTCATTAAATTTTGGTCTCAAAACACACACACAATAAAAATTTGACCTCAGTATGTCCATTTCCTTCTTCACGCCTGTCATTCTCAGGGGTCAAGGGGATTTTGCTTCTCAGTCATTTCATGTAGCAGTAACTTTTTCATCTCTACCTATTCCCTAACCGCAAATACCTATACCCTTCTCTTCCACCCCAGTTTCCCAGGATTTTGGTACTTCCCACTGGTCCTTAGATCCCATTCTTATTCTTAACGCTTCAGCTCATTTATCCTAACACTTTCCTTCCTTTCTAGCTTATATTTCATGATGCATTATTACATACAAATATACTCAGTGTTCTGGCCCTTTTTCTCTCTATGCTGTATAAGTTTTGTAAAGTTTAACCATTGGCATGACTTTTCTTGCCATTTCCATGAAGGGCAACCTAGCTGAGGAGAAGAACCAAAATATCAGACTTCAAAGTTTCTTGACATGACTCCATCATTCCATATGTTTTAGTGACATTTCATAAATTTCTTTTTTCTTCCTCATTTCAACTGATCACCCAATGTCATGACCATTGAAATCATAGGACAGAAACATTTTCTTCATCTTCAAAATTGCAGATCTAAACCTATCCACAACAGTATCTAGCCACTTCTTCCTTACTATTAAAGTGAAGGACCTATTTCTCCCTTGATCCCAATTGGTGCCTCCATGCCTCATTCAGATGTCAGCTGCTCTCACTTTATAATGTACTTGCCCCATCAGCGATGTTGGAAGGTAGCCTCTGTCATGCCCAGGTGGATTGGGTCCGATCCTGTGATGACTCACAGATTTTTATTGCTGGAGCAAGTAAGATTTAAGAAGTATGTGTGTAGTTCTTTTTACCATCTTTCCATGGCATCATGTGGTGTGCATGACTGTCCTGGCTGATGTTATGAAGAACATCAATCTGTTAAAAAGAAAGACAAAAGCCTGGTCCTGATTGGACACACATACACACACACAGACACACAGACACACAAATACAAACACACATACACACTCACACAAACAGACACACACATACGCACACATACACATACAAACATACACATGCACATACACACATACACAAATACACATGCACATACACAGAGATGCACACACACGTGCACACACACAGACACACAGACACACGCACATACACACATATACACAAATACACACGTACATACACATACCATACACCCCCATACACACTCACACACACATACACAGACACACACAAATACAAAGGTGAACACATGCACATACACATACACACACTTACACACATACACATACACACACAAATACACACGCACACACACACATATACATGCATGTACACACACATACAAATGCACATACACACATACACACACATACACAAATACACATGCACATCCACACTCACATATACACAGATGCACACACACATACACACACAGATTGACACATACTTACGCACACATGCACACACATGTACATGCATATACACACACATACACAAATACACACACATACACACGCATATACATGCACCCACAAACACACTCACACACACATAGACATACACAGACAAACACACACACACACAGATTCAAACACACATGCACATACACACATACACATGCATGTACACACGTACACAGGCATATACGCACACAGACACACAGACACACAGACACACATACACACACAGATAAACACACACGCGCACATACACACACATACACACATACACGCACACATATACACACATACATATGCAGATATTCACACATACACATGCACATACACACATGTACACACATACACACACACGCACACATACTCACATACACACACATGCACACATACACACGTGGACACACATATACATATACACACACGTACACACACATACACACACATAACAATACACACGTGCACACACACACATACACACATACCCACATGCACATGCAAACACATACACTCATATACGCACATACACACAGAAGCACACACATGTGCATGCACACAGACACACGCTCATACACACAGATACACACACATACACATACACACATACACAAACACACATACACACACATACACAGACACACGTACAAATGCATATACTCATGCACACACACACACACACACATGCACACACACACACAAACATATACACACCCACATACACACACATACACACATGCACATACATACACACACATACACAAATACACACACACAAACACAAATACACATGCACATACACACTCACATACACACACATAAAAATACATACACACATACACAACCACATACACACAAATACACACACATACACATGCACACACACCTACTCACACATAAACACACACATACACACTCATACACACATACACAGACACACACATACACACTTACACACACATACATACATGCACACGCCCATACACACAAACACATGCACACATACACACACACACATACCCACAGATGCAGATACACACACACATACAAACAATCACACACATACACACACACAAACCCACACACCCACAATCATTCCCAGGGGAATTAAGACCCAAAGATTTATTAAATTACGTAAATTAGTCACTAAGCAGCACAGAATCTACACTGTATTTTCGTCACCTGTATCTAGGCGTTTTGTGTTGGGTTGTTTCATTTTGGCATTGATTCCACAATCACAGTGCATGGTGATGCTGTGTCCAGTGTTTTCTGAATTTCTCCTCCGTGACTGTCCCGTTTCCTTGATAATCAGAAGGCAAGTGTCACCATTCTATGGCCAATGCAGACGCTAAATGGCGATTCCTAGGAAAGCTTAGCACCACTGTGTGGGATATTATCATCATTTCAAAATAACCAGCTGTCCTAAATTAGCAGGGGTACCTTCCTTGGCATATTATGCTTTTGGAATATGGAATAATTCATCCGACAGTCTTAGATCCAGTGTCTGACGTATTGACTTGTGCTATGAGCAAAACGTTCTCAAGTAAAGAATCCCTGAACCTGGTTTTGTGAAAATAGAAGAAACAGTTTCTGTGAGCTTAGTAGAGAATGAGAAAGCCTCTGTGATGCAGTGTGTGTGGTTCCAGGTTCATGGGCACCAAACCATGTCATTTCCACTAATATTAGAGCCGAGACTGGGCCAGGTTCGCCTAAGGGGAGGACGCCTGGACCAGAGGAAAGGTGAGTGGACTCTTTGACTTGCACTTTTCAGGCCAGGCAGCTGACAGGTCTTCTGTCACTCAGGTCTGAATAGGGAGGGGCCTGGCTCATCAGCCAATCAGGAACGCTATCTGTGGACGCAGGCTTTCGTACTTCACAGGAACAGAGATTAGGAGAAAATATGTCCAGAGACCCTATCTGAAAAATACCCAACACAGGACTGGTGGAATAGCTCAAGTGGAAAGAGTGGCTGCCTAGTAAGCAGGAGGCCCTGAGTTCAAAACCCAGTGCCCCATCACTATGTCACATATCCCCAGAGAGCCTCAATGCAGAAGGCACAGCAGAACCTCTCAGCCTGGTATGCCTAGGAAGTGTACCTATTCTAAGGGTGGGAGTACCAGCATGTCAGAGTGGAACCAGGAGTTTAAGGGTCAGTGAAAACAGGCTGGGATGAAAACTCAGGGTAGTAAAGTGACACTTGGATGGGGTTCATTTTCTTGCCATTCAAGCAACCTAAGAGACGGTACGGTAAAGGATGTCATCAGGTGCTGGACACAGATATATATTCTATATATTGTTTTCTATACAAAAAAAAATCTTAGCTCTCATGCTACTTGTTGGAGGTGGCTGATACCTGAGTGATCGAGACATGTTAGCCTTGCCAAAGGACCCCCATGCCTTTGGTTAGATATTTCTACAACTGACCTAGCAAGAGGAAAAGAAAAAACATTAATGAAATAATTAGTTCAAAGTCCAAATTTGTATTTTATGGATGAAAAATGTCCAGGTGGCTACAAGATTATCACAGTTTTAAGTCATGTGCAAACAATGCTTCTTCGTGCAGGTTGTTCAACGGTGCAGTGTTCAGCCTACAGAAGAAGTCAGGCTCAGGGAAGGTTGCTCTTTTGGAAGAAAGAAACACTGTTGACCTACGAATTAGTAAATTTATGTTTTCTCATAGAAAGCCTCTCAAGCATAATGTAACTGTATTTGATTTTGTAAGGCATAAAATGACCTATATTGTCAGTTTTTCAATAACATTTTAATTTTCAGAAAAAAACAAAAACAAAATGAAAACAATTTTGAACACAAAGACTTGGGGGAAATGTAGATATAATGTCCAAAGGAATCAAAACTTCAACTGGGTTAGGCATGCTGGTGCCTTATGTATGTAATCCTAGTTACTCAGGCTTCAGATATCAGGAGGGGAGCAGTTTGAAGCCAGACCTGGACAATCCCACCACATAAAAGAACTAGGACAGTGCAAGTGAGAGCACCTGCCTAGTAAGTGTGAGACCCTGAGTTCAAAACAAAACAAGAAAAGCAGATTAAAAAAATCACTTTAATTGGCTAAGAAGGTAGATAGAGATCAAGAGGATCAGGGTTGGAAGCCAACCCAGGCAAACAGTTTGCCCAACAGCATCTCAAAAATACCTCCAAAAAACCAGCTGATGTAGTGGCTAAAGGATTACAGTGCCTGCCTAGGAAGCACCTGGCCTTGACTTTAAGCCCTGCTCCCACAGGGAAAAAAAAAACCAAGTTGCTTCTCAGGGAAGTGAGTGCATCCCCTGTGACTAAACAGAGAGACAGACATCAGATGTTTGTACTTGTGTTCTTGTAGACTACTCTGAATGAAAAACTAGACAGGACTGAGGAAGGATAATTCAGTATGCCCACAAATAAAAATTATACCTTTTATTTGAGAATGTCAACAGGTAAAAGAAGGAAAGAGAATGGCACATATCCTTAGAAAGAGCTCACTGTTACCAAGATTTGCAGGCTAAACAGATACAGAAAATATTGTAATTTGAGTCTGGAGTCAGTGACTCATGCCTGTAATTCCTACCTACTCAGGAAGCAGAGATCAGGAGGATTTTGGCTGGAAACCGATCTGGACAAAAACTTTGCAAAACCATATTTGGAAAAAAGCCATCATGAAAAAAAAGGGCTGGTGAAGTGGATCAAGTAGTAAGAGCTCCTGCCTAGGAAGTTTGAGGCCCTGAGTTCAAACCTTGGTACCACCAAAAAAAAAAAAAAGAAATTCTGTAATTCCCAAATCACAGCTTTAAACAACCCCCAAAACCCTTTAATGTCCTAGGTATATCAAATGCCTAATAACACTGAAGAGCTTCAGACTAAGAAAGCTATAGATTGTCTAATATTATGTAAGAGCATCTAGGTTCAGCAAGCAGCAACACAAAACCAATAAGGATTAAAAACATGTGAAAATAAATGTACACATTCAAAAGGAACAAACATGTCCATGGTCAAAAGTGACAACACTGCGTAAGAAGACAAACAAACAACATGGATAGCTGAGCTGATTGTGAAAAAACAATTGACCCAACTCTCCTTAAGTTTCTTGCTTCCACCAGACCTGGGATCTCTGACCCACCCGTGGCCTGAGCCCGCACACCATTTCTCCTGTACCATCACCTTAAGGACAGGCTGACTTCAGGGGCCCACGATCTTTGATTCCACACCCCCCCCACACACACTATCTTTGAATCCTTTGCTCCTCCCTAGAGTGAACAGCCCATTCACCCTCACCTTAGAGGAGCTAAGGGACCTAACACCCTGCCTTTCCACATGACAGAGTCTTAGCCAAGGTCAGCTCAGAAGAGGCAGCTGCCACTAACACAACCTTGACACGCAGGTTCGGGAGAAGCAGTTTTGATGGACAAAACCACAACCGGGTGAAAAATCCACAAGAGACAGACAATAAACTGACCGTGACCTCCAGTCACTTCCTTCCACCCTTCCTTGCCTGGCTTTTAACCTGTCTGTGACATATTCTGTTACCCAGTTGTGTGATTTTCCTGCCCTGCTGCTTTTTTGGCTCAGTTCTAAAGTCTGTACAAGGTGAGGCCCAGAGCTCATGAGGATGTAATTAAAGTTGTGACTTTTACGTAGGGGTTCCTTACAAATCGTTGTGAGGTTCCGAATGGATCTTCTAAGGTGTGTCATCCCGAGCTTTGGCTTGCTTTTAATGATCCTCGCGGGGACACCTGGAGCTTCTCACAACAAAAGCCGACCTGCAATACGGAGGCTATGGAGCCCAACTCCGTGCTTTGGGCAGTGGAGCTCCATATGCCCGCGCTCCTCACCGGACAGAGCCTGCGTCCACAGATAGCGTTCCTGATTGGCTGATGAGCCAGGCCCCTCCCTATTCAGACCTGAGTGACAGAAGACCTGTCAGCTCCCTGGCCTGCAAAGTGCAAGTCAGAGTCCACTCACCTTTCCTCTGGTCCAGGCGTCCTCCCCTTAGGCGAACCTGGCCCAGGCTCGGCTCTAACTACATTTAGCCGAACGGTTCCGGGCGCTCCAGACCAGGTACTAATGGTGTGAGTGTGTGTGTGTGTGCTAATCTCTGTGACAGTGATCAAGCCATTCCCTGCTCAAGAGCTCCCCACTTCCTGCTGATGTAATGTTCCTTGGGTTGCTATCAAAGGTATGAAGGTGGCGCCATGGCTTCACCTTCATCCCTGAGAGCACTTTCTGATACAGTTCCACGTGGAGTGAGTAACTTTTGCTTGAAGCATGGTTTGAAAAGCGGTTCTTTTCCAGGAGCTGTGCTTGTGGTACACGGTAAGATAAGACAAGCATTCCGAAGGGGAATTTAGAAAGCTTTAAAGGAATTTGCAATTTCTGCATCATATGAATGCATGAATTATTAACTGGTTTCAAAGACCAATGTACAAATTAAGATATAAATTAGTCCAGAAATCATCAAAGTACACTGGTAAATCCCATAGGGCATTAGTTGAATTTTGCTGATATACAACTACATTACATTAAAATATGAGCTATTTTAAGGTGGCTTTGTTCATAATAATCTAAGAGGGTATAAATATCTGGGACTAGCTTCCAACTTGTGGTTTTTACTATCATTTTCAGATTTAATATCACAGTTCTGTTCAATTTATAGCTAAAAATTATTTGATCACAGTATGTAAAATCATTTTTCTTTCTCAATTTTCATATACATGTACTGAATCAAGCTTTACTGGAATTTTTGTCAAGTAAAGCTGCTTCTTTTTAAAATAAATAATAGTCACAAAAATATATTATAGAAGTGCTTCTGAAGAAACCTGTGCTCTACTTTTACTCAGATTTATAATCAGTGACATTCAGTAAGTTCAGTTTTGTGATCATAATTAATAATGGATCCTATAATTATCCTGTTACTTTCAAGATTCATTGAATAGTCAAGCATTGAAGCTATAAACTACATTTAAAAATAAAAATAAGCTCTGAACTAAAACATTCATAGAAAACAAAGTATTTAATTAAAATCCCATCATAAAAAAGTTCCATTATTTTGCATTGGTGCTTTCATGCTTTTTGTATAGTTGTGTTTTGTGTTTCTAAGTATGAGAAATCACATCAGATTGTTGCTGCATTTGCAAAGATCTATATTAAGGATGCTTGTAAATGATGAATCTATATGCCAAAAATATAGTAGTTTAAGAACTGTTTTTCCAAGATGCCATAACTCATCTTATTTAGGCACTGGATGTTAATGGAAGAATACATCAACAATAGAAGGCAATTTTTATTATTTCAGCCCAAAAAATGCAAAAATATTACAAAGCATTCTTTCAGTGTCTAGAGATCTTGATCCAATGGAGAACAGAGAATTCTTCAGTTGCAAATTTATTGCTGACAAACACTTCCGACTCTGAACCATATAAAACTGCAAAGAATTATGTTGTCACAAAGGTAGCCTGAAGTCTTTTTTTAGAGTATGTTCTGAGAGTGTAGTTTCCTGTATTAAGGAGCTTGTACTGCAGTGTAAATCAGTGGACTTTCTTTTCATCGAAAACGCCTTCCCATAGGGTAAAGAAAACTTGATTTATTAGAAAACTAATAAATCAATAGAGTCATCAGGAAAATATTAATGCCATACATTCGTTCCACACTATAAATATGTCCCTCAAAATTTCCCCCTCCACACTCTTCATGCCTTACATTAATGAAACATTGTTTACGATCAGATTTTCTTTTATTTCTTAAAAAAAAATCTCAAAACTCACCGAGGGAGAACCCCTTGTTAAGAATGCTGAAGTACTAAAATAAGTTTGCAGTGTTTTAGAAGATAAGAAACCAACCAAACTCATTTTTCTAGATGCAAATTAGGCAACCAGTGTTGCTTATTTATCTAACATTTACTTCGCTTTTGGATAATATTTCTGTATAAAATGGGAATACCACATGTTTTTCACCGATGATAACATCAAAGGACAAACATGAAAATTACAAAGTTAGAAGCTCAGAGATTTTACAGATTATTAAATGCATTCTAAAACTTATAATTCTGATAAACACTGTTTTTAAAATTTCTCATCTGTTTGCAGACCTTGATTATGTTTTACTTACATTACAAGATTTAAATCCACAAACACTTCCTTCCTAAGAATTCCTTGTAGCACCATGTAGCCTTCCTTAAACATGGTGAACATTATCAAGTGATGCTTCAGATTGAAGCTAAGTGCAAACTGAGTGTTGTTCCTCACATCAGCTCCATATTCTTTCTTTACTTTTTACCTGGTCTCTGTGGGAAACTTCTGAAACCACTGTGAGGGCAGATACGTTCTGATGGGGCAGATGAGCGGAACGTAATGACAGTGATTTTAGGCTGAGAATCAGAGGCAAAATTAGACAAAATATAAAAGCAAATAACATAGAAGAGCTTTCTGACCCTCTTACTTGGGAATAAACAGTGCCCAGTGCAACATTGCAATGTAGTGGTTTTTAAATGTTTTATTCCCCATCATTCTTTCTGTGTTTAAAAATATTGTTCCCTTCACTCCCTGTATTGGTTTGGAAAATATGAATTCTGTTTAGATTCCCCAATGTTTTTCCAAAACATTTTAACACACTTACTTGATTTCGAATAGGTACCAACTAATGCTATAATCCTCTTTAAAGGATTCAATAAATTTAGAAAAATATGACTCTGGTTTCCCCCATTGTTGAGTCAGCATTTTAATGCAAATTTGTTATTTACCACATTTGCCTTGGACTTGGTTTATGTCAAAACATATGGAAATTCCGTGGTGGAAACTTTTCATACCGAGTCCCAGACGAGATCACTTTTCTTTTTAATAGAAGCACATCATTTATTAATCGTTAAGAATATTTAATGATCGCTAGTTCACATTGTGGATGTTCGGTTAGTCTTTTTGATTTTTACTTACTCATGAGCAATATTTCCATTACAAATATGTTTTTACCTTGAATCCCTACCCTGGAGTCCTTTAATTTGGGAGGGGACTCCTCTGTTATTTCTGGTGAAAACTATAATGTCTGATTTTCTTTTTATCTGCAGGTAATCTGTTGGAATTAGTATTGATATTGCAAGAAGGGTCAACAACCTGGGATTCTGAAGGGGTGCTACTGACACCAACCAGAAGCCTGGGAGCAAACCCACAGGTGCAATCTATAAGGTCAACCTGAGTGAGGAGTTCTTAGCAGTTCAAGGATAGTGGAAATGGTCAGAAAGTAACAGAAAGTGGGTCCTAGATTTCTCCCTTATCCACTGAGATGTGAGCTTTTCCTCTTTGACTCTGAGGATTTGGTTTGTCTCAGAATTTCAACTATTGATTACTGTTTACATTCTCCTATCTGTGACACAATATTCTTTCCATCTGAGAATGTCAGCATTTACTTAAGTCTGGAAAATTTGCACTATGTGCAATCTTATCTTTGAAGTCCTGTTTTCCTGCTAAAGGAAACTGAACTCTATTTTTCATGAATCTTAACTCCTCTTCTCTCTCTCTCTCTCTCTCTCTCTCTCTCTCTCTCTCTCTCTGTGTGTGTGTGTGTGTGTGTGTGTGAAAGAGAGAGAGAACATTCACTACTAGTGGAGTTATTTTCTATGAAATTGCATCGTGGAGATATTCTTTGGTTGTACTTTTGAGTTTGAGCCTTTTAAAGCAGAAGGAATTTTATCAGTGATAGGCACATTCTGATATTTTAAGGCAACTAAGCTGCAAAGGCTCTATATCCTGACCCTTCCTGAGATCACTCACTTCTCACCACTGTTTCTCTTTCTAGCTGTGACTTAGGTTTGCCTGCAATCCACCTTCCCCATTATTTTTCTCTATCTCTAGCTTCATGAACAGTGAAGTTGTTACAGGTTTTATGATAGATGTCTCATCTGTTCCTGCTCCTTGCTTCATGCAAGCCAGAGTTCTCATTTCCTGTTCCCACTTCAGTACTAATAAAACTTCTCCTTACTCTTCACTCTTATCTGAGTCCAGAACCTAAATCAGTAAATACAGACTTTTTTAAACCTCTGATTTTACTTCTGATTACACACTTGAGAAATACACTTGAACCATTATTTTCTCTCAGTATTTCTACGTATTTGGAACAGATAGTACTCATCCATGCCAGTTCATACACGATTTTGCCTAGGTGAGATCGAATGCATACCACTCTCACAAATATGTAGACAGAATGCCTGAGATTGTTTTTTAAAATTCCACTTGATAAAGTCTTTTTATCTTTATGAGATGGCCTCATAATGTGTGGGTTTGTGTTTTTAATAGGCAGAAGGGGAACTGAACATTTAATCCCTTGAGGAATTCTAGAAATGTTAGAATTTTGTTGATTTTCATCTTCACACATGACACAGCTATCATATAAGTGTGGCTGATGTCTCTGCCTTGTCATGGGAGACTCTGTACTTGTGAACAGCTCACTTTCACACTGATAATAACCTCCAGCAGAACTTGTTCCTTCCCACATGTGTAAGGCATAGTGCTCAGTCATCTCTAAGAGGCAATAGATTTCTTCTTCTATCAAACACCATGGTTGTTTTTGCATAAGATCATTTATTCCATAAATTTCATTAGCAATTGAGTATTTCACTTTGCTGTCATAACCTATGCAATCTCGTATATACTTCAAGGATAAGGCTCAGCTCTTGTAGTTATAATTTACAGATAAAGATTTTAAGTCACAGATTACCTCAAAGTATAGTGGGCAAAACTAATGTTCACAAGACTCAATAGCCTGCTCAGTCTACTTCTGGCAAAGATGGGCATGAATCGAGTTCATATAGTTTTGTATGTATAAAAAGGTACACTCTGTTTTCATCACCTTCAAATTTCCAGGTGAGAGAATTGAACAGAGAGGTTGCTTTACCCAATCTTGGCCCAGTAGTCATCTGTTGTCATCTAATGACTGTCACATAAGTATATATTTTTTTCTTTTTTTAGCATTTTAAAATTTACTCACATGTGTATACATTGTTTGGGCCACATCCCCATCCTCCTGCTTCCAGTCAGAGCCTGTTCTGCTCTCTTGTTCTCTGATTTTGTTGAATAGAAAACATAGGAGATAATAAGAAAGATGTAGCATTTTTGCTAGGTAGAGATAAAGATAGCTGTACAGAGTGATTCCTACCATTGCTTCCATGCACTTGTGTATTACAACCCACATTGCTTCCTCTCTATCAGACCTCGTCACAACTTGCTAGTTCCCTTCTCATAGTGGCCTCTGGTTATTGAAGATTACTTTATTTGCTGCTCTAGAGTTAGCACATCAACCACATTCAAGTTTTAGGTTTCCTTCTCTTTCCCTATTACTCCCGCGCATGTTCTCCCTTTAACATAAATATATTTTCCACTTTAAATTATTTTACAAATTTAGAGGAAGTACTTTCCTCACTTTGCTTTGTCCAGAGTCTCTGCCCCCCCACCCCACATTATGGGATGCTAACTATGATGGTTTTCTGCAGCACTGAAAGAAATATATGAAGAATCTAGCTGCAATAATTAGTGGATATCATGGATCAGATTCAGAGTCAACACACAGTCTTTGTATTTGCATTAAATACAGGAAAGATGGTATCTGTTGGGAAGCTGAGCACAGTTAATACCACAGTCCTTGGTCTTTGTAAGCTCCGATGCAAGAGGAAAAATATGCATATGGTCCATAGATTAAAAGACAGTAGAAGTGTGAAAGGTGTCAAAATTAACACAGAATCACTTAAGTCCAACCCTAACATAACCAGCCAGGAAGAGATTCCTCGTGCACATTTTCCTTGTCACCAAAACTATTCCAAGAGTCTCCACCAAATCAAATCCACAAAGACCCCCAACCTTGCCCAACAGCCTGTGTGATGGCTTTTTCTCAGCACCTGTCAACCTGGACCAACGCTCTTTGCCAGAGTTTGTGACCAAAGATGATTATATATAAAGAGCATGTATAACTTTTCTCACCTCTTCTTTTTTATTCCTTTACATTTTATTATCATATTATTGCTGTATTGGTGATACACTGTGACATTTACAAAAGTGCTTACAATATAACATAGTTGAATTCACCTCTTCCATCATTCTCTTTAATCCTCTGGGGAGTGGGTTTCTGTGCTGCATATACGTGATGAAGGTGGGTCTACAGTATAGTCCCGAGCAAAACCATATCTTGGTGAAGGGTTTGTTAGACTTTATCTTCAGCAGAAGGATTTCTACCACTGCAATATGGTACAAATTTCCCTGTTCAAATAAAAGTACTCATGGAACCATGTAGATCTCCAAGCAGTTTTAAAATGCTTCTTACACCATCTCAAAAATATCACTGAGTGCCTGCTTTATTCCAGAAGATATTGGGTAACAGATTTGAAAAGAAAAAAATGATTCTTGCCTCCAGGGGTTTTAAGTCTAGTGAGGACTCATTCATTAATCAAGTGAACTAAAATATACATAAATCAAACCATCAAATCCCAACAGTTATGAGGGCTGTGACTCACGGAGACTTGCTTGTTCTGTTCCCTTTTCTGCTTGCCCATGGGATTGAGGAAAGCCTTGTGTGAGCAATAGATGCGTGATCCACAGTCCACAGAATATAAAGAATTTACCAATGAGAACTGGGGAAGAAGAGCGTTCCAAGCAGAGGGTCAGCATGGGTACAGAATTTGTGTGATCTTCCCAAGGACATACCATGGAATTAGACTCTCGGATGGCACTGCAGCAGAGAGGAGAGGATCAGGATGAAGACAGAGCAGGGTGGTAAGGACAATGCAGGTCAGACTTTGCAGCCCAAAGTTAAAGCTCTATTGGCACACCATGAGAAACTAGATGTGACACATGATAGACCTGACAACAATATGGAAAATGGGGCAGAGCAGTGCCAGAATGAATGCAGTTGGAAAGTGGGTGACAGGTCTTATACCAGTCCAGGTGAGAGATAGTGGAAATGACATGGTTTGGTGCCCATGAACCTGGAACCACACACACTGCATCACAGAGGCTTTCTCATTCTCTACTAAGCTCACAGAAACTGTTTCTTCTATTTTCACAAAACCAGGTTCAGGGATTCTTTACTTGAGAACGTTTTGCTCACAGCACAAGTCAATACTTCAGACACTGGATCTAAGACTGTTGGATGAATTATTCCATATTCCAAAAGCATAATATGCCAAGGAAGGTAACCCTGCTAATTTAGGACAGCTGGTTATTTTGAAATGATGATAATATCCCACACAGTGGTGCTAAGCTTTCCTAGGAATCGCCACTTAGCGTCTGCATTGGCCATAGAATGGTGACACTTGCCTTCTGATTATCAAGGAAATGGGACAGTCATGGATGAGAAATTCAGAAAACACTGGACACAGCATCACCATGCACTGTGATTGTGGAACCAATGCCAAAATGAAACAACCCAACACAAAACGCCTAGATACAGGTTACGAAAATACAGTGTAGATTCCGTGCTGCTTAGTGACTAATTTACGTAATTTAATAAAGCTTTGGGTCTTAATTCCTCTCGTAATGATTGCGGGTGTGTGGGTTTGTGTGTGTGTATGTGTGTGATTGTTTGTATGTGTGTGTGTATCTGCGTCTGTGGGTATGTGTGTGTGTATGTGTGCATGTGTTTGTGTGCATATGGGCGTGTGCATGTGTGTGTGTGTATGTGGGTATGCATGTGTGTATATGTGTGTCTGTGTATGTGTATGAGTGTGTATGTGTGTTTATGTGTACATAGGTGTGTGTGCATGTGTATGTGTGTATCTGTGTGTATGTGGTTGTGTATGTGTGTATGTTCTTATGTGTGTGTATGTCAGTGTGTATGTGTGTGTGTATTTGTGTGTGTCTGTGTATGTGTGTGTATTTGTGTATGTGCATGTGTGTATGTGTGTGTGCGTGTGTATGTGTGTGTATGTACTTGTGTACGTCTGTATGGGTGTGTGCATGTGTGTATGTGTGTACGTGTGTGTGAGTTCTATGTGTGTGTGTATGTGCAATTGGGTGTGTTTATGTGCATGTGTACGTGTGTGTATGTGTGTGTGCATGTTTATATGCATGTGTACGTGTGTCTGTGTATGTGCGTGTGTATGTGTGTGTATGTGTCTGTGAGTGTATCTGTGTGTATGTTAGTATGTGTGTGTGTATTTGTGTATGTGTGTGTATGAGCGTGTGTCTGTGTGCATGCACATGTGTGTGCTTCTGTGTGTATGTGCGTATATGAGTGTATGTGTTTGCATGTGCATGTGTGTATGTGGGTATGTGCGTGTGTATTGTTATGTGCGTGTGTATACGTATATGTGTGTGTCCACGTGTGTATGTGTGCATGTGTGTGTATGTGAGTATGTGTGCGTGTGTATGTATGTGTGTACATATGTGTATGTGTGAATATCTGCGCATGTATGTGTGTGTCAGTGTATGTGTGTATATGTGTTTGTGTATGTGTGTTTATGTGTGTGTATGTGCGCGTGTGTGTTTATGTGTGTGTATGTGTGTCTGTGTGTCTGTGTGTATATGCGTGTGTATGTGTGTGTATGTGCATGAGTGTTTGTATCTGTGTGTATGTGTGTGTGTCTGTGTATGTCTACGTGTGTGTGAGTGTGTCTGTGTGTGTATGTATGTGTGTGAGTGTGTTTGTGGGTGCATGTGCATGTATATGCGTGTGTATATGTGTATTTGTGTATGTGTGTATATGCGTGTACATGTGTGTGCATGTGTGTGTAAGTATGTGTCAATCTGTGTGTGTAGATGTGTGTATGTGCACGTGTGTATGCGTGTGTGTGCATCTGTGTATGTGTGAGTGTGTATGTGCATGTGTATTTGTGTATGTGTGTGTATGTGTGTATGTGCATTTGTATGTGTGTGTACATGCATGTATATGTGTGTATGTGCGTGTGTATTTGTGTTTGTGTGTATGTGTGTAAGTGTGTGTATGTGTATGTGCATGTGTTCACGTGTGTATGTGTGTGTGTCTGTGTATGTCTATGTGTGTGTGAGTGTGTATGTGGGTGTATGTGAGTGTATGGTATGTGTGTGTGTGCATGTGTATTTGTGTATGTGTGTTTGTATTTGTGTATGTGTGTGTATGTGCGTGTGTCTCTCTGTGTGTCTGTGTGTGTGCACGTGTGTTTGCATCTCTGTGTATGTGCATGTGTATTTGTGTATGTGTGTATGTGCTGTGTATGTTTGTATGTGCGTGTGTATGTGTGTGTGTATGTGTGTGTATGTGTGTTTCTGTTTGTGTGCGTGTGTATGTGCATTTGTATTTGTGTGTGCCTGTGTATGTGTGTGTATGTGTATAAGTTTGTCTGAGTGTGTATGTGTGTGTATGTGTGCATGTGTGAGTGTGTATGTGTGTGTGTGAGACTGTGTGTGTGACTGTGTGTGTATGTGTGTGTATGTATGTGTGTGTATGTGTGAATGTGCGTATTTGTGTATGTCTGTATTTGTGTGTATGTGCGTGTGTATTTGTGTATGTGTGTGTGTCGTATCTGTGTATGTGTGTGTGAGTGTGTGTCCCTCACAAACCGGGTCAACTTGAGTAACAAACTGAATGACAAAAATGTTCAATTGTAATCCACAGATTAAGATAAACAGCCATACATCTCTGACAAAGAAATTTGATTTAATCATTGCAAAGAATATTATTCAAATACTAGGGAAATCATTACTATCATTAGAAAAGCACAGCGATAACTGATACAGGCTAGATCCACTGATGGCTCCTGATATTGTGAGGCAAGTCTATAGATAACCAGATATTTCTCCAAAGACACTCATTAGTTACAGAAAGAGGTACAGTAACTTTAGAGTGGAGAAACACGGGGACAGCTTCTAAACCAAGGGAGCAATGGCATCAGCAATAATAGCATTTATTTGTATTGTGTACCTTGAGATGTTGCTCCAAGAACAGCAGGTCATGGCATGACAGTCATGTCAAAAGCGCACAGTTTGGTCTGTGTGTATAATTCCAGCAGGATTGAATAGGAGGATCCTGAGATGAAGGCCAGCTGAGACTACACAGTGAGTTTAGAAAATAACAACTTCAACAGAATAATTAGTAAATATCACACAAAATTAAATGAAGTCGCTCTCCACAGGACAAGTGAGCAAGGTGCTTAAAAATGTAAAGATTGTGAAAGATCTCCTTCCTCAAACACTCTGGCCAGAGAAAAAGGAAGGAAGGAAAGCAGGGAGAAAAGGAGGGAGGAAGGAAGGAAAGGAGAAAAGGGAGGGCGGGACTGAGAGACTGAGGCAAAAAGGATGGAAGAAAGTGGAGAAAAGGAGAGGGAGGGAGGGAAGGAAAGGAAGAAAGAAAGAGGAGAAAGAAAAGAGAGGAAGGAAGGAAGGGAGGGAGGGAGGGAGGAAGGAAGGACTGAGGGAGAAACAGGGAGAGAAGAAAGGGAGGAAGGTAAGGAAAGAGGGAAAAGGGAAGGAGGGAGGAAAAGAGGTCAGGAGGGAGGGAGGAAGGAAGGAAGATGGAGGGAAGAATGAATGGAAGGAAGGAAGGAGGGAGGGTAGGAAGGAAGGAAGGAAGGAGAGAGGGAGGGAGGGAAGGAAGGAAGGAAGGCGGGAAGGAAGAGAATGATACAAAAGAAAGAAAGACCCTGTGGGTTGCAGAAGTTTGAGGAGAAGTTTTGACCTCAGACATAATGTGGGATCTGAGTTAGATTCTGGGACAGCAAATGTAGATTGGAGGAAAATAGGAGTAAAATTTGAATAAATTGCAGCAATGAAAATGTCTTGGTTTTTAATCATTGTTCTATAGTTATTTAAAATGTTTAACATTAGCAAAAACCTTGATGAAAGGTACCTATGAACTCTGCATCTCTTTTGATAATATTCTGTGAGTGTAAAATTTTTTTTGAGAGAAAACTGAAAAGTGGAGCCGATCAGAATTGAGTGTTCTAAATTGGGCTATACAGTTTTAGTTTGGAAAGCAGTCCAACAGAAAGTTCTTATGCTTTAGATTTTGGGTTTGGAAAACTTACTTTTATTTCACTAGTTTTGATTAATCTACAATTTTCCAACAAGCATCAGAATTAAAACCTTTTTGCAAAATTATATTGAACTTCAACAGGAGATCCTCACTTTCACAGCTAAATGGAATTTTCATCTTAACCACTTCTCACTTCATTCTCTGGTATCTCCTTTGTCACCCTGAAGATCCATGTACCCATGGACACAAAATAGTGTGCTCCCCACCCAGTTAAGCATACCAAGTCATCAAAGGGCAGGATTGGTGAGTGGAGAACCCACACTTATCACATCCTTTTTGACCAGTTGGACATATTCAAACATGGGACACATTTTGTAAGTCATCAAAAATCTTTACAATATCATTATGACTTAAATTCTTGTGTAAGCCAAAGAGAAAGAAAATATTTGAACCTCCAAAGAATGCCTGAAATAAGCAACAATTTCTTTCATTTTTATAGGTCCCTTGATACCCAAAAGTAATTACAGAAGAGTTGCTAGAAGCCTCTAGGAAGGATCTGAAAGCTCAGTAAGCTTAGAGCTGTTTATCCAACTTTGCCATATATAGCAAATGCACGCATATGTTTCAGGGTGGAAAATGGAGGAATTTTAATGCCTTTATGTTGAAGTTAGGAAAAGAAAACATACTTCTCAAAGGATTTTAAGCAACAAAGCAGAAATGGAAGAAAACGGTAGAGGAAAAATAGCAAATTCCAGCCTCTTACTGGTAGGATGGAAATTTACGATGGTCTCAATATTTAATATTTGCACACACAGTGTCTCTCTCACACACAATTCAGTTTTTACAAAGTAAAATAGCCAATGAAGATTCAGAAATTTGTTTTCATCTTGCTGAATTTTAATAATTTACATGAAATAACATATTTCTCACTGTCCATAAGAGATTTCCATTATATTTTGTCTGAAATATCCACCCTATCAGATGTTTCTTTCTTCCTCAAATACCCAACTTCTTCATCCAGGCTCTCTTCTGGCAAGGTGTTAAGTCTGACGTCTCTAATTATTTTTGCAATGACAGCATTCTCTTCTCCTTTTATTATCTTATCTCTCAGCAGTTACCCTCTATCCCTTCCTCTACAGCCACACTTCCCTGCAGTACACTCTCTCCACTTTCACACCCCATGCTCAACTCTCAGCCCACCCAATGTGGCTTCTATGTCTGCTGTCTTTGAAGGTTGTGCATTTATTCCCTCTAAGAAGATTCTTGGATAAAGCGTAACAATTATTCTACATGACATCTATCGCAATCATCACTATCACCACCTCTCTCTCTTGTGCCTCCATCTTACTCTCATTTGAAATTTACCCTCCTCTGTTAGTCATTAAATAATGATTTCCTTCAAGGACATCATTAAGCGCGACTCCCTTAAATTTACCCAGGAGCCCTTAAAGGAGCCCCAGGGGCCCCAGACAGGAATCCCCACCCCATTCCAGTCCGCGCCACCCAGCGAGCAGCCAGCTGTCCACGCGGCCGGCCGCCCCACGGGTCCCCGGGCCCCGCTCTGCAGCGCAGCGCATGGAGCCCGGCGGGGACACCGGAGCCGGAGTGGCGGCGGTAGGGGCGGCTCCGGGCCAGCAGTGGCCTCGGCACGGGGCCGACGGCTGCTGCCTGCCGCATCGAGCGGCGGCGGACAAGATCTTCAGCTGGATAGGGGTGCATTGGGGTCCTGGGGGAGGAGCCCCCTGCCCTTCTCCAGGGCCAGGGGACCAGCATCTTCAGGCAGGAAATACGCTAACCATTGTGAGGCCACGGCCTCGAGGCCTGGAAAGAGTCGCATCCCTGGCTGTGATCACCGGCGCTACTTCCAGGACCACTGGCGGCTGGAGAACCTGCGGGACGTCAACCCCGCCCAGCACGGCATGGTGTGCGGCAGCTTGCGGGCCACCCGCAAACTCAGCACCATCAAGCGGCACTTCCGCCAGAAGCACCCCTACTCCCTGCACTGGAGTCCCTGGGAGAGGAAGTCATCAGCAACAGCTGGGATGCCCACCTGGGGCTGGGGACCCAGGGGGCTGAGGAGGAGGAGGAGGGGTCAGCCTCCAAGCTTGCCCGCCCAAGGGCCCAGGCGACGTCCCGTTATCTCCGGGGACTGCGTTGGAGCGGCCCGCCGAGGAAGAGGAGGATGATGGGGACGGCCAGGAGTCAGGGAGCAGCTGCGGAACTACCAGCCGCGCTGGCGGGGCGACACCTACCTGATGGACGACGACGGAGGCCGGCGCGGCCAGGTGTGCGCGGTGTGCGGGGGCGCGCTGGCCACGCTCAAGGTGAGCACCTTCAAGCGGCACATCCTGCAGGTCACCCCTTCTCCATGGACTTCTCTCCCGAGGAGCGCCACACCATCCTGGAGGCCTAGCAGGAGGCGGCGCTGCGCGGTTACGGCCACGAGGGCTTCGGGCCACCCGCCCTGGGGCCGCGCGACGGCGGAGCGGACCCCAAGCCGGGCGCCGGGTGTCAGGCGTAGCCAGCTCGCGGGCCCGGTGGGGCGCGACCCGGCCCTTGTCCTGGGGACCCTCTTGTCCCGCACCAGCGCTTCAGGCGGCCTTGGCAGCCATCGCCCCCCGCGATCCCCCGCTGGCCGGGTCGGGCGGGTCGGAGATTGGGATTGGTGTTCTTAGACTCTCCGAGGCCGTGACCGCGGACGGCAGCCTTAGGCGGGAGGCGGGGCGCGAGGCTCCCGAGCCCCGCGGGCGGAGCGATGCGCCCGGAGGTCGGGCCGAGTGGGGCGGGGCGGGCTGTGCCGCCTCCCGGGCCGGGGCCACGCCCTCCCCATAGGGATCTTGGACCGGATTAGCACTTTTTCCTTTGCTCCTCTTCTGCCCCGAGGGCCTCTGTTTACCCGAAGTTGAATGCTTCTGGTCCAGCGCCTGGTCCGTCTGAGCCCTGGGCACTGGCGGTCGCGGCAGTTTTCTGTGTCCCGCCCCCACCCTAAGTCCCTTTTGTCCTCCGTGCACGCGCCCCTGGGTCTCAGCATCCAGGGACTGGGGCCGGACCTCGGCTTCTTTTTCTCTTCCCTGCGGCAGCGCCAGGCCTGTGGGGCGGGTAAGGGCCTCCTCGAGCTCCCAGGCAGGTCCGAAAGGGATCATTCTCCCATGGAGAATAGGTGGCCCCGAGATCAGACCCTTTTTTTGTCTTTGTATTTTATTTTGAAACTGTGTTTAATGCTATTATATGAAACGGGGAGGGGCGGGGATAGAGCTGATACAATCACCTTTATGTGCAAATGTCTATTTATTATGCGTGTATCAGAGATAAGCTGTGAGGTGGTGGAGGAAGGACCTAAAGAAGCTAGGACCGAGGTGGGGATTGGAGGACACTAAACGTTCCTTATTCTTCTGGGTCTGTGGCCAGGCCCCAGAGTGTGTTCTTCACAAGACTGCCCTCAGCTTACTTAAAAGTCAGGGTGGGGAGGTCAGGGGGTGGGACTTGAGGGGCGGGTCTGGAGGGGGAGTGGCCCTGGCTGTTGGGGCCTTGGTAAGTGAGAAGGTGGAAGGCAAAGAGGAAGTCACTTCTGACCTATCCCCCAGCCCAGGGCAGAGCCCAAGGTTCAAGTGCCTCAGGGCCAGTCCCCTTGACTCTTCTGATTGGGAGCTGGATTTTATACCACGGTTTTTATAGCATTTTTACATAATTCACGATTGTCAAACTTGGAAGGGACTCGAGGTTACTAGTACCATCCCACCCACTTCATGGATAGGTAAAATTCTGAAGCCCAGAAACTGCAATGACATAGCCAGCTAGGAACAGGGCAATAACGAGCATAAAAATCTCAACTCCCATTTCAGTGATCTTTGCACTATACCACACTACCTCCCAATCTCTGGTAAGTTATTAAAATTTCTTTTCCTGTTAGGCCTGCCAAGGGGTGGCGTGCAAGCCATCACAGTGCACTTGTGATTCCTGAGGGTGGCAAAGGACGGCACTTCTTTAGAGTGAGGATGCTGGGCTGTGCTGGCAGCTCTTGCCACTGCCTGCCTCAGCTGGGAAGTGATGGGACTTGCTGCTCCTAGCCCAAGGGCTCTCCGAGGTTCTGCTTTTGGGTTCATTGTTGTGGCCAACAGGAATTAGGGAATGGGCAGTCATTGACTGAAAAGTGAGTTCCCAATGCGTTTGACCCCCCAGGGTTTTTGAGACAGTATTAAAATCTTGAAAATAGGCTGGGCACTGCCATTCTTTTACTTTCCTTCATGCATGTTTTCAAACCCAGAATGAGTATTCCACCATTGTTTTCTATACTGCCCAAACAGTAGGCAAATTGGGGCGACTGATATAATCACCCGGCCCACTGCTGAAGTTCAGATAGGTTAGGGCAGAGCAGGCAGGTTAGGAATGGTTTCCCCTTTTGATAGGCAGGAAGAGGCCCCAGGACTGGAAGTGGTCTTCATGGAGGCAGCCCAAGCACTCCAGTGCCTTTCAAGGTGTGGTTTCCCAACAGGTAGCATCATCTTAGCCATTTGCTAAAGTTACACATTCTTGACCTGCCACCAGTGCCATGGTCTGCACAGTGCCACTGCAGACACCTTCTGCAACAAGCTGTAATATCGTGGGTCAGTCCTCAGTCCTCAGCCCTAGGTGTGCCTTCTTGCCTTGCCTTGGGATTCTGACATGAACAGGGGAAATTTCTTTTCTTTTTTTTAATGGTATGCTTGCTATTATGGCCAATATGTAAATGTTATTATGAATACATATTTCTAATACCACGTTACTTAGTGACATTATTCAAATGTTTGTATGCCTATTTGTGAAGTTGTTTGCATCAGTCATTTAAATATTTCAGCCTAAGTTTTCTAAGAGGTATGCTGAATAAATTTTTGAAATCTTGCCTAAGTCACAACAGCTTTACTTTTGGGGTAGAGCAATTCAGAGGGAAGGTTCTGGAAGCAAAGACCTGATGTGTGGTGACCAACTCTCAATTTCTCTGCATTGTGGCTGTTGCTGTATGTGGCTTATAGGCTGCTTCATGTTGCCAGCCGGGAACTCTCCCATGCTGGTGTGAGGCTGAACTGGGCCCCTTCCACCCCCATCACTTTCCTTCTAAGCTCAGTACTTAGAGGGTTTCTTTATTTTCTTTCAGAACCAAAAGCACAGCTGTGCTCTGTGCTATGCAATTTCTGCAATCTTGGGAATCCTTAAAAATAATCTTTGAATGCCCCTAAAGTGGAGTGAGGGTGAGGGATGGGAGAGGAAGCCTTGTTTGGTTCTAACTTTACCCAAACTGTGTATAAGAATAAAGTTAGCAGAATGACACCACAAAAAAAATTCTCCAATTGGACAGACAAAAACTAGACGCTAGAGTTAGCTTATTTTCCCTCATTCTTATACATTATTTCATCAATACTCGAGTCTACTATATGCCATATAGGTATACAGCAGTGGACAAAACAGATCAGGTGGTCAATGCATGTCACCCATGCTAGGCAGGAGGAATAGGTAGGAGGATTGCATCTATAGCTGGCTCAGGCAGAAGAGCAAGACACTGTATGAAAAATAACCTAAAGCAATAGGACTGGAGGTGTGGCTCAAGTGGTAAAGCACTTGCCCAGCAAGTACAGTTCATTGAGTTCAAATTCCAGTACTGCCAAAAATAAAATAAAATGAACAAAAGTAGACAATGTAAAGTTGAAAAGAGTACACCATTGTTCTGCTTTCTTTTTCTGTAGGTAAGTCCTACAACATGTGAACTTTCTGGTTTTGGTGGTACTGGGGTTTGAACTCGGGGCCTAATGCTTCCTAGACAGGTATGATACCACTTGAGCCACTCCACCAGCCACCTATTTTGTGTTGGATATTTTCCAGATAGAGACTCAAGATCTAATTTCCTGGACTGTCTTCAAACCTTAATCCTCCAGATCTCTGCCTCCTGAGTAGTTGGGATTTCAGGTGTGAGCAACATGCTGTCTTTTGTGTCTCATTTATTTTGTGAAGTCAGGTTTCAAGATTCATCTACATAGTGACATGTTCTTTATAGCCAGGCATGTCACTAGATGGATACACTTCAGTGGATAGACATCTGGGTTGTTTTCTGACTATGGTGAAGGGTGTACATGTTTATAGAAATTTGAAGCAGCTGACAGGTAGTGGTGGCTGTAGCAAAGGGACAGTGTGGAGTGAGTGCTATTGGGAACAGGGTTTCCTTTGTGGGTAATGGAAATTTCTAGCACTAGATAGAGGTGTGAGTTGTACAACATTGTAAGTGTGATTCATGCCTCTAAATTTTATGTACTACTTATTTTTGTGATGATTTGTTTCATAAAATGTATTATTGATAATATTTTCATTTCCCTAATCAGAACTGTATACATTTATGGAGTACACATGATACATACGTGTATGTGTGTGTGTATGATTAAATCAAGCTCATGACCATTTATATTTATATTACCTCAATAACTTATTTTTTAAAAATTTTTTGGTGGGAGTGGAGTTGAACTTAGGACTTTGTGTTTAAAAGGCAGATGCTGTACTGCTTGAGCCACATCTCCACTCCATTTGGCTGTGCTTAATTTGATGATGGGGTGTTGTAAACTATTTCGACAGGCTGGCCTGAAACCATGGTCCTCCTGATCTCAGTCTCCAAGTAGCTAGATTTACACATGTGAGCCACATGTACCTGGCTTATTTTTTAAATTTTAAGGTGTTATTTGAAGTGCTGGGCTGAAGGCCAGGGTCTATGTATGCAAGGCAAGCATTCTACCACTAAGGTATGCCCCCACCCTCTTTTATGGTAAGATTTAAATATTGCTCTATTGCTTATCTTGAACCACATAATATACAATTGATGACAGAATTATTCCCCCTGCTTTATAATAGGTCTCAACACCTATTCCTCCTATCTAACTCTGACTTGTTCCTCTTTGATCAACCCCTCATTCCCTGCTAACCCTCTTCATTATGCATCAAAATTGATAAAATGGTAAATTTTATGTACATTTTTAACACAGTAGGAAATCACTTTTAGAGCTGGTAATGCAACTCAGTGATAGAACACTTGCTTCACATGTGCAAGTCCTTAGGTTCCACCCTCAGAACTGCCAAAAAAATCAGTTTTTATTAGCCTATATTAAATTGCACAAAATAAAGGATTTCAGGGTTTGGAGGAGAGGCTCAAGTGGTAGGGCACCTGTGTAGCAAGTGTGAGTCTGAGTTCAAATCCCAGTTCCATACCAAAAAGGTATGAGGCTTCGTTATAATATTTCATACATGAATATAATGTATTTGTCCCCTCTATTACTCTTCCTTATTTCCCCTCCTACTGACCCTTCTTCCCTCTCCCTTCCACCTCTGTAATAGAAGGGAAAATCATAGTCATAAAAAATATCAGTTTTAAAAAATGTAGTTAGTCAACTTTAGGTTAGTTTAACCTCAGGTAAAATACTTCAGATGTGCCGGGTGCTGATGTCTGTAATCCTAGCTACTCCAGAAGCAGAGATCAGGAGGATCGCTGTTTAAGTTCAGGCAAATAGGTCATGAGATCCTATTATTCAAATAGCCAACAGAGGAAATGCCTGTGTATTGGCTCAAGTTGTAAAGTTCCTACCTAGTAGGTGTCAGGCTCTGAATACAAACTCCAATACCACCAAAAAAATTCTTAGGATAAATCAATTTAAAGACTCCATTACCTTGAACATGGGGTAGCACACCATGGCAGAAGCACATGGGGGAGTAAGCTCCATGACCACTTAGATGGGTATGAGATACAGGAAGACCAGGGTGCCAGAATCCACTCTAGGCCACACATCAGATGTCCTAAGCCTTCCCACTAGGCTCTACTTCTAATAGTTCCATCACCTTCCAATAGTCCAATTGGCTGGGAACCTCACCTTTAACACATGGGCCTCTAATGTACATTCCAAACCCAAACTATAACTGTAGTGAATGACCCCATAAGTGGGCTTGGGTCTTTGATGGAGCCCTTGCAGGTTTATCATGAGAAATGAAGGAGGAACCATATACTTCAGTAAGTGGAGACTGCATTCCACAAACAGCACCTGTTTTCATGGTCTTGGCCACTCACGTGGAACCATTTGTTTTTTGACTCACTTAAGTGTCAGCATCTGTGTGTCACTCCCTTGGAAGGCAATCCCAACAGTTCTACACAGTCCTACATTCTCAGAATGTAGAGGAGGAATGGCTTGAAAACAAGAGCCTCCAAGAAAAGACCAAATAGGTAACATGGATCCTATGGGTTGTGTTCACAGGCCTTCCATGTTTTCCCATGTTTTAGGGCAGGGTTCCCCAACCTCAAGACTATTCACACTTAGGGCCCCATCACTCATTCTGTAGGTGCTCTTCTGTGCCTTCTGGGATTTTGAGTACCATTCCTGGTTTCTCTAGCTATAGCTTCTAATCAGTGGTGACAAATAAAAATATCTCCAAACAACACCAGTGTCCTCATGGGGTTGTAAAACATTGTCCACAGTTCAGAACCCTTGATCCAAAGTGTGCAGTTGCAAGTTCTTGCTTCTTGGCACTTCCCTCTGCCTGGGTTCCCCATTCTCCTCTTCTCCACCTGGCAAAGGTCTATTTCTCTTAAGACATAGCTTAAATATGGCTTGCTCTGCACAGACCTCCTGGACATTTTCTTTGCACAGTAGATTTAGACACTTCTTTTTGGGTGATGCACAACACCAGCTGCTAAGTGATTATAAAATCTGTGCTCATGACTTTGTCATGTGCTTCCTCATCAAGCATCAGATTAGAACCATATCTGTCCCCAGCACTGGGCTGAGAGTGCTTGACATTAAGATTTGTTATTTGTACCACACCAACACTATGCACTCAGCAGTAATATCCCCCATGTTAATAGCTGCCCTTTATTGGGGACATTGTCAAATGTCCAGTTGGGACAGAGTCACCCCCAATTGAGAATCATGGGCTGGGTCTGCCTTCTCGCTCAGACCTATCTTGTCTTTCCTGTTGCTCTGTCACGGATAGCTCTTCTTATGTAACCTTTTTCTTTTCCTCTCTGTGATCATCTCCCATCTCAGCCATCTCCTCCCTATCTTTTCTCTGTGTCCTGTCATCCATGGACCAAGCAATGACTTGGTTGTTTTTTTCTGATTCCCCCCCAATTCCTCCCCCCAATTAGGAAGTACCAGCTCTGTTCCCTGTTTTACAGATGAGTAAGTTGAATCCCCCAGAGCACTCTCACTTGCCTAGGTACCAAGCCCCCTGCAGCATGGCAACCAGGATCTGAACTTAGGTTTGTCTGAAGACAATGCATGTCTTTTCCTGACCTCTTGTTATCTCATTATTTCTTGGTGGCTATTCATGAAAATCAGAATCTTCTCAGGAGAAGGAGATGGCCCTTCCCCATGGTAGATCATGCCCACACTCTCTTTCCTTATGTCCACAAACATCCCAAGAATTTCCAAAAAGAATGAACTATGAGAAGATGAGGATGGATCACATCTGTAGGTGATACCTGAAGGCTGAAAATGCCACCCCTGGCATGGTACAGATTAGATGTAGCTAACAGGAAAAGCTATTCATTCTAGAAAATGTAAAACCATAGAGAATATAAAGTGTCTGTGGAAGGAAGAATAACTTGGAAGAATTTTAAGGGGGTAAATTATGCTGTGTTATTGTAATGGTATATATATATTATTATATTATTGAGCATTTGTCAAAACCCAGGTAATGGACAATGCCAAGAGTGACCTCTAATACTATGTGGATTTTGTGAGAGGAACAGAGAGATTGAAAGTGAGACAGAGGAAAAGAGAGGCAGCTGAGGGAAGAATTGACAGAGAAACAGGCATAAATAGAACTTTCTGGCACTTAGGGAAACCTATGGTGTAGTCAACTTAACACCCAGAGACTTGGGGACTAAGCCAGGCATGGAAATGTCCTGGTCAAAATATCCTTAAGTAGTATAACCCAAGTTTAGCATAGGGACAATTAGGACAGTATTAAGTATTCATCTCTGGCGTTGATTTACTAGATTCTAGTACTATACCCCAATAGTGACCATCAGATATCCTCACCCATTGCCAAATGTCCAGTGGGGGATAGAGCCACCCCCAATTGAGAACCATGGGCTTGATCTGCCTTCTCTCTCAAACCCCATCTTATCTTTCCTGTTGCTCTGTCATGGATAGCTCTTCTTATGAAACTGTTTTCTTTTAATCTCTGTGATCATCTCCCATCTCAACCATCTCCTCCCTGTCTTTTCTCTGTGTCCTGTAATACTTAACTTTTCACCATCACCTCATCTGGCCCATTGATGCCTTCCTTATTCTTTATACTTCATAGAGGTGGCATGGAGTATCTCCATTCTCAATCTCCTTATCTCTCTTTTATCTGCCTCTCCCCAGCCATTTTTCTATTATTCTCTAACTTGACAGATCAAGAAGAGATGTTAAAAGCAAATACACATTCTGTATGACTGAACAATGGCTGTCCTCGTCTGTACTATAGTTTTCTCACCTGTCTAAAGAACCCACCTTATGATGTAGCAAGAAATCCACAAAAGATAAAGTCTGCTGACCAATCAGTCTTGATGAGCAATCATCACACTGTGATGATGTCTCCTACCCCATGGACTCAAATTGCCTGGGGAGCTGTATTAAAAGGTGGTTTCCATGAGTCACTGGTTGATGCTAGTTCTTCAGGTCCCTCCTGGTCAGGTGGATGGAAGAAAAGGTAACTCTCCTGGAGCTCCAGGCCCTATACTTGTTAATGCCTAACTCTGGTAAGAGGTCCTGGCTTAAAGTCCCTGTGCAGGAACACCAATGTGGCATAGCCAGGTGGACAGGGAGCCTGACAGAGCCCAATCACCATCATTTATCCCTCCCCTCTTCCTGCCCACTGCCTCCTCTGGGACTGCTGCCTTGCCTCTGCTACAGGGATCCTGGGGCCCCAAGGGACCCTGCCATGGATGAGGCAACCTCAGGGAACTATTGTCCTCACTTTCCTTCCCTCCCTGCTTTCTAGGAGTGAGTCAATTCCCTGAGCTTCTCAGGGCTTGAGAAGAGACTAATGGTCTATGTATTTGGGATTTGGGGACCTGACTATTGTTGACAGGAAAGCAGCCCTGTCATTGCCCATGGGGACTGCCTTCATGACTTGCCTTCTGCATTTTCCTACTTCATTCCTTGTGTTTCTTGCCCTATTGGATGTATTATTCAAGATTTTAGAAAATCAAACACATGCATATATTTGTTTCTTTTTAAGGAACCAAAAAACTATATATAAGGGTAAGTGCCATGCAGCAGCCAGGCACATTTCACAAGGATCCTTTGCATAGGTTTCCTTTCAGACCTTCACTTGTTTATTTGCCATGTACAATTTCTTTGCATGTTACAATAAGGATGACCATGTCCCAGTTTCCAAGAAATATTCCTCATACCTGACAGAGACCTTTATCAGAGTGGGCTTTGCTATCCATATCTATACAATGTTCTATTCTAGAGAGAGAATTGCTTTTTGGTAGAGGATCCAGTTCTATCCCTGCACCTTCCTTCTTTCCCATAACCCCAATCTACAATCACCCTTCACGTCCTAGTCACTGCCAGGAACTCGTTGTTCCCTGAGTCCTTGTCAAAGACTCTTTAGCTACTTCCCATTTTTCAGTCCTAAAGCCATTGCCACATTTTAGGTATTTTTTTTAACAACACCCTGATTCTCTTTCCTCTTCTAAACTTCTGTCTTACTGAGTTTTTTTGCACCTACAACAAAATGCTTGAGTCTGGGTAATTTATTTGAAAATATAAAACTCGCTGTGAGATAGTAGTTTACTGCTGCAATCCTAGCTGCTTGGGAGGCTAAGATCAGGAGTATCTCAGATCCAGACCAGCATGGTACACAGTTCATGAGACCCAACCCTCATATCACCAGAACAAAATGGACTGGAGACATGGCTCAAGAGGTAGAGCCCTGGCAGGATTCCAAGATGGCAACTAGAGGGAGGAAGCAGAAAGCGATCTTCCTAAAGCAAACTCCTGGAGAGACACTGGAGATACACCTGGCGGGAAAAACCACTAAGATGAGGCAAAACTCCATACCTCCACACCCCCAGACTGTGCATCGCATCCCCACTCCACGTTAATCGGAGAGACCAGGAGGGCTCCTGTGTCACCAGACGCCAGCTCCTAACCTGCTCGGGAGACCACCAGGTGAGCAAATAAGCATCATGTGGTACTCCCATGGACAAATCATATAGCCCCGTGGACAGACTGACCCCGCCCAGGGAAAAAAGAAAAAATGAATAATAAACAAGCAGCTGAAAAAAAAAGACATGCAACACAGTGGGTGAGGAGCCCTGAGCACTGAAGAGAGGGGGAGGGGCACTCCCTCACGTGAACTGTAAATATTCAAGCCAGCAGGAGAAGGCTAGAGTGGCGCCACCTCCCCCAGTGCGCTTGGAAAGAAGAAGTTGTCCAACAGCGGGTAAAGTGTGTCATGCTCCACCAGTTTGTGGGGGAGGTGCACATCCCCATGCAAACTCTAAATAAAACAGCACTGCAAGTGGAACAGGTGGGTAGAACTGTATACTGGAGAAAACAAAAGGGGCATGCATCCAGGAGAACTCTAAGTAAACAAAGCCTACAGGGCCAGGTGAGTGTAAAGCTCATTCCTGAGATCTTCAGCAGCAGATGGCTGACATTAGGTGGCAGGTGAGCCACAGCCTCAGATAGACATTCACAAAGCTGTCTCCAGACTCCATTTTTTTCCCTTTAATGAGAGTGAAAGTGTATTGCATTTAAACTTGGGATTTTTTTCCTCTTTGATGAGACAACAACAGAACTACTACTCAGACACCAACACCAGGACTGGATGCTGAAGCACTAACACCAAATCTATTAAGACTGAAACTTTATTGCACTTGATTTTGGGAAATTTTATTTATTTTATTATTATTATTATCCTCTCTCTCTTTCTAATGCCTGTTTAGCTCACTATTGATTGGCACACTATCTCTCCCTGTTTGTTTCTCCAGCTGTGTGTTTTGTTTTGTTTTGTTTTGTTTCATTTTTTCCACTTTTTTTTAATCTTCTTTGCTTTCCCTCTCCTCTCACCCTTCCATTCTAGATATTACCATTGTTAGTATTATAAGCTAGACAATACTGATTTACACACAGTACAGGGACAGTAACAATAGCAAGGGCAATGATGGCAAGAATAAAAAAGAGGGAACCCATTTCCCCCCCAATAATAAATTAGCACAGGAGCCAGACGGAAATGAAGAAAACAGATGCCCAGATCCAGACTCCAAAAAAAATGAAGATAAACTATGCCAAAGAACCCAATGAAGCCCACAAGAAGAATCTGAAAGAAGGAAATCCTGTAAGTAATCAATGAAAATTTTATAGAGATGATACTGGATATGGTCAACCAAAATGTACAGGAGACACTCAAGAAATTCCAAGACAACAAAAATAGAGAATTTGAGAAAGCACAAGAAAAAAAATAAAAGAAACCACAGAAGCACTGTATAATCACCAAAGTGAAACAAACAATATAAGTAGATAAATAACTCAGGACGAAAATAGACAACATTAAAGAGAAAGTGCCTCATGATATGGAATACCTCAGAAAAAAGAATGAACCAGAAATGCAAAAGAAAATGGAAGGCCAACCCAGCAGACTAGAACAAGCAGAAGACAGAATCTCAGAACTTGAACATGAAATGGTAATTTAAGGAAAAACTGAAGAACTATTAAACAACTCAAGACCTGTGAAAAGAAAATGCAAGAACTTACTGACTCCATCAAAAGACCAAACCTGACAATCGTGGGCATTGAAGAAGGAGAATAGGTGCAAACAAAAGGAATGTGTAATATATTCAACAAAATAATAACAGAAAACTTCTCAAATCTAAAGAAAACTATGCACATACATGTACAGAAAGCCTCCAGAACACCAAAGAGACCTGACCAAAATAGAACTACCCCACAACATATTAGCATTAAAACAAATACAGAGACTAGAGAAAGAATATTGAAGACTGCAAGAGAGAAAAAACAAATAACATACAAAGGTAAACAATCAAAATCACAGCAGACTTCTCAACAGAAACATTAAAAGCAAGAAGAGCTTGGGGTGAGGTCTTCCAGGCATTAGATGAAAATAACTTCAACCCTAAGATACTCTACGCAGCAAAACTATCATTCAAAATAAATGGAGCAATAAAAGTCTTCCATAATAAGCAGAAACTAAAACAATATATGACCAGAAAGCCATCACTGCAAAAGATTCTTCAAGGGATTCTGCACACAGAAAGTGAAACCCAACATAACCAGGAAAGGGCAGGCAGTACCAAACTACAGGAAAAGAAAAAGCAAGAAAGTAGACAGGAACATCGATTTAGCCACACACAATCAAACCCTCAAACAACTAAGACAACTAAATGACAAGAATCACCACATACCTATCAATACTAACACTTAATGTTAATGGATTTAATCCCCCCATTAAAAGAAACCGTTTGATGAACTGGAGTAAAAAGGAAGATCCAACAAATTGCTGCTTACAGTAGACCCATCTCATTGAAAGAAATAAGCATAGGCTTAGAATGAAAGGTTGGAAGAAGATTTACCAAGCCAGTGACCCCTGAAAACAGGAAGGAGTAGCAATAGTTATCTTGGACAAAGTAGACTTCAAACCTACATTGATCAAAAGAGATAAAGAAGGACATTCCATACTAATAAAAGGGGAAATAGACCAAAAGGAAATAACAACTATCAACCTATATGCACCCAATTTCATCAAACATACCCTGCAGGACCTAAAAGCATATATTAACTCCAGCACAGTGTTAGAGGGAGACTTTAACTCCTCACTATCATAAACAGCTAGGTCTCAAACAAAAATTCAATAAAGAAATCCTAGATAAAAAGGGAAAACACAACAAGGGGATTGGACTTTGAGCACATGATAAAAGCGAGAGCACACAAGGAAGGGGTGATAGGTAAGACATCTAAAAAATTAGCTAACATTTGTTGCCCTTAACACAGAGAAACTAAAGCAGATTCGTTAAAAGCAACTGAGGCCAAAAGGAAAAGGGTACCAGGAACTAGAGAAAAGTTATATCAAAAAGAATTAACCTAGAAGGTAACACACACGCACAGGAAATTAATGTGAGTCAACTCCCTGTGTAGCTATCCTTATCTCAACAAGCAAAAACACTTGTTCCTTCCTATTATTGCTTATACTCTCTCTTCAACAAAATTACAGATAAGGGCAAAATAGTTTCTGCCTGGTATTCAGGGGGTGGGAGGTGAGAGGGATTGGCAGAGTGGGTGGTAAGGGAGGGGGTGGGGGCTGGGGGGAGAAATGACCCAAACCTTGTATGCACACATGAATAATAAAACAATAAAAAATAAATTAATTAATTAATTAAAAGAAATCCTAGATCTAAAACATACCATAGATCAAATGCACCTAGTTGATGTCTAGAAACATTTCATCCACCTTCAACACAACATACATTTTTTGCAGCAGCCCATGAAACCTTCCCCAAAATAGATCATATCCTAGGGCACAAAGAAAGCCTCAGCAAATAAAAGAATATAGAAATTATACTATGCATTCTGTCTGATCACAATGCATTAAAACTAGAACTCAACAACAAAAATAAAGAGAAAAAACATGCAAACAGCTGGAAACTGAACAACTCATGGCTTAATGAACAATGGGTCATTGATGAAATAAAAGAGAAAATTAAAAGGCTCCTGGAAGTCAATGAAAATGAAAACACAACCTACCAGAACCTATGGGACACAGCAAAGGGAGTTCTGAGAGAAAGTTTATAGCCATGAGTGCCTACATTAAAAAGACTGCAAGATCTTAAATCAATGACCTAATGAGACATCTCAAACTCCTAGAAAAATAAGAACAAGCAAATCCCAAAACAAATAGAAAGGGAGAAATAATAAAAATATGAGCTGAAATCAATGAAATAGAAACCAAAAAACCATACAAAGAATCAATGAAACAAAAGGTTGGTTCTTTGAGAAAATAAACAAGATCAATAGACCCCTGGCAAACCTGACTAAAATGAGGAGAGAAAAACCCAAATTAGTAAAATCAATTGAAAAGGAGAGATAACAACAAACACCATGGGAATCCAGGAAATCACCAGCGACTACTTTGAGAACCATTTCTTGCAGAAATGGACAGATTTCCAGATACTTATAATCATCCAAAATTGAACCAAGAGGACATCAGTCACCTGAATAGATCTATAACACAAAATGAAATTGAAGCAGCAATCAAGAGTCTCCCCAAAAGAAAAGTCCAGAACCTGATGGATTCTCTGTGAATTCTATCAGACCTTTAAAGAGGAAATGATACCAACCCTCCTTAAGCTGTTCCACAAAATAGAAAGGGAAGGAAAACTGCCTAACACATTTTATGAAGCCAGTATTACACTTACCCCAAAACCAGGCAAAGACACCTCCAAAAAGGAGAACTATAGACCAATCTCCTTAATGAACACTGATGCAAAAATCCTCAATAAAATAATGGCAAACTGAATTCAACAACACATCAAAAAGATCATTCACCATGACCAAGTAGGCTTCATCCCAGGAATGCAGGGGTGGTTCAATATATGAAAATCAATAAACGTAATAAACCACATTAACAGAAGCAAGACAAAAACCACTTGATCATCCCAACAGAAGCAGAAAAAGCCTTCGATAAGATCCAACACCATTACATGATAAAAGCTCTAAGAAAACTAGGAATAGAAGGAAAGTACCTGAACATTATAAAAGCTACATATGACAAACCTATAGCCAGCATTACACTTAAGGGTGAAAAACTGAAACCATTCCCTCTAAAATCAGGAATGAGATAAGGATGCCCACTATCTCCACTCCTATTCCACATAGTACTGGAATTCCTAGCCAGAGCAACTAGGCAAGAAGAAGGAATGAAAGGAAAACAAAAAGGTAAAGAAACTGTCAAAATATCCCTATTTGCAGAAGATATGGTCCTATACCTTAAAGACCCAAAAAACTCTACTCAAAAGCTCCTAGACACCATCAATAGCTAAAGCAAGGTGGCAGGATATAAAATCAACATAGAAAAATCATTAGCATTTCTATTCACTAATAATGAGCAAACAGAGAAAGAATATATGAAACAATTCCGTTTAGAATAGCCTCAAAGAAAATCAAATACCTAGGTGTAAAGTTAACAAAGGATGTGAACGACCTGTACAAGGAAAACTACAAACTTCTGAAGAAAGATATTGAGGAAGACTATAGAAAGTGGAGAGATCTCCAATGCTCATGGATTGGCAGAATCAACATAGTAAAAATGTCTATACTCCCAAAAGTAATCTACATGTTTAATGCGATTCCCATCAAAATCCCAATGACATTCATCAAAGAGATTAAAAAATTTGCCATTACATTTATATGGAAACACAAGAGGCTCCGAATAGCCAAGGCAATACTCATTAAACAGAACAACGCTGGAGGTATCACAATACCCGATTTCAAACTATATTATAAAGCAATAGCAATAAAAGCAGCATGGTACTGGCACAAAAACAGACATTAAGGCCAGTGGAACAGAATAGAGGACCCATATATGAAACCACACAACTACAATGAACTTATCTTTGACAAATCTGTGTAGTCACTATGGAAATAATACAGAGGTTTCTAAGAAATTAAAAACAGAACCACATGAGATTTATACATTCCATGCCTGGGCATTTCTCCAACAGTACTGAAAGGAAGATGACAAAGGGATAACCTGCACTCCAGCATTGATTCGAGCATCATTCTCAATAATCAAGATGTGGAAAAATCTATGTGTCTTTCAATGGATAAAGAACAAAAGGACATGTAATAGAATATCATTCATTCTTAAAAGAAGAAAATCCTGTCACTTAGGACAGCATGGATGAATGTGAAGGGCATTATACCAAGTGACACAAACCAGGTACAAAGGCAATTGATTATGATCTCAGTTATATATTAGATCTGAAACAGTCCAATTCACAGAAGGAGAGGGAAAATGGTTATCACCAGGGCTACTGGGAGAGGGTGATCAAGGGGTTACAACTTTAGTTACACAAGATGGAAAAGCCTGGAGATCAAGTGTAGAGCACGGTGGCTACCAGTAACAATACTGACCTAATACACTTGGAATTTGATAATTGAACAGATGCTAAATTCAATCTTCTTCCCTCTAGCACAGGAAGGAGAGTGGACAGATATAGCAACTAACTGGGATGTGGTGATCATATCACAAAGCACATTGTTAGATAAAAATTATGGAAGGACATCATTTTAGTCTGAGTCCCTGAATTTGTTCTCAACAGATCAGATCAAACTAGAATGGAGAAGCTTGTGTTAAATGCCACATAATCAAGCTGAACTATAAATCAGGTCATTTTAAATAAATAACTTCATAGCAGCAAATCAGAAAAGAGCTCAGCTCCGTGAGGCAGCATGCCAAGGAAGTCCCTTGTATCTCAATGGCATAAGAAAAATAACTGAAATGACCAAACCACTTTTCTTTCCTTATTTCAGCTTTCCACCCCTTTTTCACCCTCTGAATCCAACCTTTGCTGAGGAGCTCATGGACATACAGTGTGTTTTAAGGAATGAGGTATGGCCTAATTCCAGGCTCACAAAATCCATAGGCCTGTAAACTAAACTTATTATAACTTTGTCTTTTGCCAATACATACATCAAAATGTCATGTGTATCTTTAATATATTCTTTGTATGCTAATGATAGTGTGTATGTGTGAGAGAGAGACAGAGAGAGAAGCTAAGAGAAACTTCTATAAGCCCAATACAATTCTCTTTTATACATTTTTATTAGTATATGACAGTTTTACAAGGGGCTTTGCTGTGACATTTCCATATGTACATATATTAAAAACCGGTTTGGTTCTTCTCTTCCATTATTCTCCCCCTACCCCATGACCATTCCTACAATAACTTCAACAAGCTTATGTGCTCCATGTTCACACATGGATAGAAAGTGCTTCAGCCACATTCACCTCCCTTTTCTTCTTTGTTTACCCTCTCCCTCCCACTGCTGCCCTCCTCTGCACGACCCATTCTGCATTCCTGTCCTTCATTGTTTAAGTGTCTGTTGTTCAGTGATGATTTTTGCCTTGGTCTTTTCCATGTGAATATATTAGGCTTAAATCAGTCTAACCCCTCCACTCCTCTTTCTTCCCCTTTCTCCCTACTCTATATTGTTTAATAGTTTTCAGTGTGTTTCCTTGTGTCTGATTCTTACACAGATGTCATCTATTTCACTATTATTCATTCTTTATCATTCTTTTCTTCCTCCCTTAGTCTCCTGTAACAGTCCCACTTTTGGAAACTTATTTTGTAGTATTTATGTGTATATATGATAATGCTTGTATTTGTATTGGATCTATCATCCACATATAACATGCAACCTTTGACCTTCTGAACCTGGCTAACTTTACTAATATGATGTTCTCTACTTCCGTCCATTTAATTGTAAATAACAAAATTTCATTCTTCATTATGACTGAATTAAATTCCATTGTGTATAAATACATTTTCTTAATCTACTCATCAGTTTAGGGCATGCTGGGCTATCTCCATAGTACAGTCCTTCAAAGATGGTGAAAACCCATTGCTGTGTGAACTGAAGCATTGAACACTCACATAGTCTACAGAGATTTCTGGTAGAAAATGGTTCAACATATGCTATATTGGCTTATCTTCTAGATATATTCAATAATCTTAATAAGGAACTTTTGAAGCCTAAAAATAGTTGGAGGGTGGGCAAAACAACTATATAAGAAGCTGCTTAAAAGTCAGAAGAATGGTGGTGGAAAGAGTGATATTATACTGCTAACAGGAAAGTAAAAATATTATTTGAAATTGCTATAATATGCTGCAGGTCTTAAAGACATTTTTCCAAAAAATAAATTCAGTCAAAAGTACTTTCATGATTTATCAGCTCTGACTCTCTTTACATATGGTATGTCTTTCTTTAGGTATGCTGCGAAGAACCCACCAGCAATGAGAGGGAAACACAGGTAATGTACAGAATCACATTTAAGCTGCCTCCCATGGGCCTCACTGTGTCATCACAAGAAAATGGGGCATGAGTGAGGACCAGAGAGGTGTACAGGAGCAATAGGAGCAAAAGAGGTGTATAGGAGAAGCAGTTGTGAATGTCTGGAGCTAGGAATGGGACAGTGGAACTGTGTATTTCCCTGAATCTTCTATTGTACCAAGAAAACATGTAAGACCCGGGGACACAAAACACTTTGTCCCTCTTAAGCAGAAAGAGAAGTTCCCTTGAAGCTAGAAGGCTCAGACTTTTAACATCAGTCATGGTGATGTGCCAAACCACATATATATATATTTATACACACACACACACACACACACACACACATATATATATATACACATACTATACATGCACACACAATATATATATACACACCCTATATACATATATACACACACTATATGTATGTATATATATACACACACATATATATACATATACACACGCACACATATATACACAAACACTATATACACACACTATATATATATGTTTATGTATACTAACTAGAAACCATTCAATACCTATTCCTGATTAAAAACTCACCAAAGTCAAAATTTCCTCAGCCTGAAAAAGGCATCTATGAAGAAATGAGCAAATGAACAATGATGCCATTGGTAATGGAAATGCTTTATGCATGTGTCCTGAAACTGGGGAAAAAGTGTAATCCTAACCAAAGGACGTGAAGAAACCAATGGAAAAAAGATGCACATGTTGAGAAGAAAAAGACATATAAACTTGGTTTAATTTGCAGCTTATAAGAATGCTTGTGCAGAAAATCTCAATAGCCTGTAAAAGAACTAGAGCTAAGATGTAAGCCAAGCAAGGACACAAGATACAAGGACAATATATAAACAAATTCAATTCTGGCTTTTATACAAGCAACGGATAATTGGAAATAAAATTGGAACAAGAGAGTATCTTCATTTTCATCAAGATAGATGGAACAAAATATGTTCAATATTTGCCTGCTCAAATTATGGAGTCATCATAAGTAAGAAATGTAAATAAATTGACAGCTATACCATACTTAGGAACCAGAATATCTAAGGATGCAAGAATATCTATTGTACCAAAACTTGCTAAACATGCAAAGATATCCTGATCACAAACCCTGTGATTTTTAAGTAGATATCTGCAAGCTAGTTCTAAAATGTACATTTAAAGTGCCAAGTTCTAGAATTGTGTAAATAAATTTGAAAAATCACACCAAAGATGTAGGACTGACACTAAGCTGATTTCAAGTACAGCGCCATGACCTGCAATAATCAGGTCATGGTGGTCTTGGAGAAAGAATATTAATCTCAACCGGTAGAACAGAATAGAATCTAAACAGAAATAGACATTAAAAGGTCAAATTATTTTTTGATAAAGGTGCTAAGATATTAAATGAGTAGTTTTTAAAAACAATGGTAGTGAAATGACTGGACAGCTGTTTGCAACAATATCTGGCAAATCATTGAAACTATATGACTCAACTCACTCAAATAGGTCACGGCAGAGATGACAAGATGTCGGGTTAGAAAGATCCACAAGTTCCTGTGATTCCATGAGCCTGAAATAAAACCTCAGGTATGTGACTACATGCAAAAAGCAGGAAATTTAGAAAGGTAAGGGTGGGCACCAGTAAAAGAGTAGGCAGTTAGGGACGGAGAGTAATCAAAAATATCAAACTTTTTATCTATAAGAGAAACAAAAGTTAAAGTTCACTAGAACAGAGCCTAGAGCACCTTGGAAACTGGGTGTCCCCCAACCCCCAGTTAGTACCTTCCAGGGGAGTGGGCAAACTGTGGAGCAGGACCTAGCCTGCTTCATGCCTGGATGCACCAGGCATGTGCTCGTGTTGCAAGAGATGGTCATGCATTAATTAATGCTTTGCACACAGTGCAAATCTATGGACTAGGAATGAGACTGCAAATCACACTGTAGACATTTCGAAGCTAAACAGAGCCTGAGCCGGCCACCCAGATTACAGGTGGAGTTACTAGTGCCTTGTTAATGTTTCCTGTTTTATGAGTACAGCCTTAAGGCAGGTATTACAAAGAGATTTTACAAGTGACATGGCATGACACACAATCCAGAGGGGTGCTTCTATTCTGCTATTTCCCTTTTCAATAACTCACTTCATCATCTCACTGACTATAGGGAAGGACGTGAGTATAGAGAGAAAAAGCCTGATGACCAAGACATGCAGTGAATGTTTGGAGTCCAGAATTATGGTGACTTCTCACGAATTGAATGCGATACCCTCTGCTGTCTCACCGTCCCTGCACAATACATTATGCACTGTGTTGTAAGTGTCAGTGACCTTTAAGAATGTGATCATGAACCTTACCCAGGACTGGTATTAGTGGGTATATTTGTGGGATTTCTATTCGTATAGAATTCAAATACCTTCCAATCTCAGACAACACACCTCAGGACCTCTATACGTAACCAAGAGATATATCCACAATGATCAATATCCTGCAACAGAACAACTGTGTGTTCCATGTCTTCATGGGAACATTTCCTGAATATGAATAAAAAACAACAGTAAATATTAGAGTACTGACACTGCTCTCCCTAGTGAATGCCTGCTCATCACATTGACCTTGACTCCTATCAGGAAAATTAAGCATTAGAAGGAGCCGGCTACTGGACTCTTACAGCTGTACTTCTTGCTACAGTGGAGACAGAGATCACAAAGATTACAGTTCAAAGCCAGTGGAGGAAAATTGTAACACCCTATCACAAAAATACCTAATTACAACAGAAATTAGAGTGCTAGAGTGGGGCCAAATCTCACATTCAAGTATGGGGACTGTATATTGTATATTGGATTTGTCTTAGAGCTTGCCTGTTTGATTGACCCACAGTACAGACTCCAACAGAATCTCTGTTCCTTTACTACCTACTGGCCACAAAATGACACAAATCCAGAATCTCAGATCATACATTTCTTTTCATTTGAACGTACTCAGAAGGAATCTGTATGTTGCTACTGCTCTTACTTAAGTGTGCCAAGTACCCCATTTACCAATCAGCTGCATGGCCCTTCCAGAAATTATCCAAGACTTACGTATCAACAGTAATTCCCAAGAGTTTTTTCACAAGGATTGAGGTTTACAACAAAAAAGGTATAAAACTATTTCACAAATTTCTTGACAGCTGTGGCCTCATGCACGTGCACAGCCCAAGGGAGAAGCAATCTTCAATATGAAATTCCAATTCTTCTACCAGTGTAGGCTTGCAATGCTAGAGAAATTTCATGTCATTCAACTCTATTCTCATCTAGTTGCAGCAGAGAAAATCTAAGTGTCCCCTAAAAAGCTCTATGAGCTTCTGAAGGGTGTCATTTCATAGTATACATTGATTTTCCTCATTATTCCCGAACCTCAAGGTTTTGGATGGAATGGTTTCTCCTGAGATCTCTCTCCTTGGTTTGTTGTTGTCATCTTGATCTCTTCCTTCTCGCGTTTTTCTCTGACTGTCGATGTTATTTACCTTCCAGTTACAGGGAAAGTACCTGAATCCTACTAGGGCCCAACCCCCAATTAACTGAATTTCTTTGAGTTATCAATCGGAGGGAAATATGTTGAAAGCATTGTCCAGTCTGAAGTACCATTGCAACGGATGCAATAAGCCTGGGTCGTCGTGACAAAGAAAAGACAGCAAGATGCAGAAGGAAGTGCTGGGGAAGCTTACATTAGCTCATAAATGTGGCCATAGTAACTGTCTTGTCACGTTAGAGTTTCAGCTGATAGATGACCTCCTGTTCCAGGTTAGCCCCAGGCTGGTTGCGGCAGTTCCTGCAGCTGGGCAGGAAGTGGTGTGGTTTGTGCTGCTTTTGGAGGCCCTGGGTGAATTCCGCTCTTGGCGCAACTACCAGTCTTTGATGTGCAGCCGAAAAAAAAAAAAGAAAAAGAAAAGCACAACTTCAAACTGCCTTAAACAAGTAACATTGGTCCTCTGACACGTATTTCTCTTATCCGCCAATACTGTGTACAAAAATGAACGCAAATTGCTGGGGCAGGACACATTTCTGCTCAGAAAATACACGAGCCTTCTTACTCATTCATAGTCCGCTATCATCTTCAATAGCAGGGTCGTCCACCGATTCTATGGCGAGCTAGGTCTTCCCTCCATAAGCTGCAGTGTTACAAATGCCATTGTGATCTTTCCCAACCACGCAGGGGTGGATTGTGCCCTCTAACGTCAGTCAGGGCCTCGAGCCCTGTCCAATTGGAAGCACGGCGTGTGGGGTGACCAATCAGACACCGACACCGAGGAAAAGGGGCGGGCTTTAATGACGCAGTTCGGGTCTTTAAGTGAAATTGACCAGCAGGGACCTTCTAGGAATTAGCTCCAAGCTTTCTCCTCTGTTGAGGATGTCCGGCTGCTTGTTCCTCATCCTCTGATCACTTCAGAACTCTAAGAGTCAAACATATTCTAGGGAGGACGCCGGGCCCCCTAGAAGCAAGGACAGGACATGCAGGTCAGCGTCCTGAAGGAGAAGGGAGGCAGTTTGTAACCGTCGGTTTGTGTCACCCCACTATGTGTTCGTGAGTCCTCTTGTACGGCTGCCGTTTGAAAAAGGAAAAGGGTGAAATAGCGGGTGTGAGAACTGAGCCATGAGCAAAAACATAGTTGATAATGCCGAGGACAGGGGAAGCCGGTGTTGGGCAATGAGGCTTGGGAGGAGGATATTTAGAGATTTCGGGTTAGAGCACAGAAGCGCTGCACTGGGAGGTGGTGGGGTTGTATTGAAGACTGCTTTCCACATATTTGCAGATCAGGGGGCAAAAGAGGTGGACCCAACGGGAGGAAGGCAGCCTGGGGTGGGCATGAACACAGATCCTACCATGTCCACAAGCCGGCTCACCTCCACGTCATCTCAAGTAGGGAGAGCGTTTGGCACGCGCCCTGTCCTCACGGCCCCTCCCACAGCCTGAAGGCGCTACAGGTCGCGACCCCAAGCGCCAAAGCCAGAGGCCACCCCGGTCCAGCTGCCCTCCAGGAGGACTCAGTGACGCGGAGTGGGGAGACGCAAACCGATGGTGACAAACTGCCTCCCTTCTCCTCAGGACACTGACCTGCATGTCCTATCCTTGGTTTTAGGTTGCCTGGCATCCTCCCTCTAAGCTGCTTGAGTCGGACCTTTCTCAAGGCCACAGAGGCTGTGACAAAGCCACCTGAACATCCTCAACAGAGGAGAAAGCCTGGAGACCATTCCCAGGTATTCTCTGACAGCTGCGTTGAGTTCAAAAGCCGCCCAAGATCGTTGAAGCCCGCGCCTTTCTTTATCCGTGCCTGACTGGGCAGTCCTTGTGCCGTGCCTCCAATTGGGCGGGGCTTGAGGCCCTGAGTGACTTTCCATCGCACCAATCCATCGCTGCATAGCTGAGCTAGGTCACACTGACACCTTCAAGGCAGCAGTTTGGGAGGGAGGACTTAGCTCCTCCTAGAACAGGTGGATAGCAAAGTTTGCAAGATGAGAGCGGAGTAGGATTTACAGCAGGCTTGTATATGTTACGAGGTGAATTGTGTCCCCCGGAAAAATTCACATCGATTTTTTTATTTCTTCATATGTGCATACATTTTGCAGATATTTCTCCCACTTAGCCCCGCCACTTCACATCGAATTCTTAAGAGGGCGTTAGTGGCTAAATGAAACAATAGTCAAAGCAGCAATACTCTGGGATTAAGACACCTTGAAAATATCCTTTATTCATGGGGATTTGTCATGAATTGAATAAGAGTTCCTGTGCTGTCTCAGCTGATCTGACTCTATATACATGGTGTTTCAGGAGTCCAGGACCTATAAGGATGTCACCTTCATCCTCAGCCTGGAGTGTTTAACAGGAAAATTTGTGGCTATTCCTCAAATGCTGATTGAAACCCGATACTTTCCATAAATGCCCCCCACACTTAGACCTTGACATGGAGATTTGATTAGACCTTAGGTCATCATACCAGTTTGACAGTTTCTGTCCTTCCATCTCCGATAATACACATCAGAACCTAAATATGCAACCATCAGACATGTCCATAAAGATTAATATCAGACAAAAAAGGAACTATGTGTGTTATGTTTCATGGAAATTTTTCCAGGAATGCCATGGAATCGTATCAGTGTGCCATGGGTAGAGGTCAACTGAAAAATCACTCGATGTCCATGTGTAGGGCAATGGTTGGACTGATTTGGTTTAGTACTTTCCTAACCTGTATGAGGTCAAATTCCAACCACAGTACCATTGCAAGAAGTCTAAAGCTGATTAGAACTGAGTGTGAGTGACAGAACAAAGTGAGGATTTTGTCTGAAGCTGATATGGGGACCACAGTGAGGGGCAGAATGAGAAATACACTTGAATTCTTCCTGCTGGAGAGAAGGTTTATGAATTTGAGTTTATTTAAGTGTGCAATATTAAAATGTTTTTTCCCACAGAACCTAAAACCTTTGGAATTTCCTGAGCCATGGAGTAACTTTGGTACTTTAGCATAAGCCCCTTTTAGGCAATGTCTGAATTTATGGTAATGAGCTGATTCAGGCTGTCACCCCTCTACTGACCACTTCAGGATGGGACTGGTTAGGAAACTAAGAACATGGGCTTTGGACTGTCACCTGAAGTTGGGACAGTGTGGTGGGATAGAGCCAGGAACCCATGTAGTCTCTGCTCACTCCGGCTGGTGTCAGAAATGAGTTACTGGACACCTGGTTGGTGTTGGAGAAATGGTTGGTGAACTCCACACATTTGGGTGTCTGAAGTGAACAAGGCATTGCAGGTCAGAATCACAGAGGCCTGTGGCTGAGGGTGTGGTCAGAATTGAGCTGTGGAAGAGGAGGAGACTTTCATGCTGCCTGGAGGGGCAAATAGGAGCCTGAAGGTTCATGAATTTAGTTTCATGACTGCTCAGGTTTCCCTCACTCCCCATCTGGGAGCCAGACCCTGGGCTGCCTTTGCACAGTGCAAGTGACTTCTTAAACTCAGACTTGTGCTTAACCTTCTGAGTGGGTCCCTTGTGAATTGTGAAGCAGGCTGCTTCCCGCTATTTTTATTTTATTTTTGGTACTATTGGGGTTTGAAGTTAGGGCTTCATGCTAGGCAAGTACTCTAACCACTTGAGCCTCTGTGCCAGCCCTGTTTTGTGATGGGTTTTTTGAGATAGGGTCTCATAAGCTATTTTCTGGGGCTGGCTTCGAACTGTTATCCTCCTGCTCTCTGCCTCCTGAATAGTTAGGATTACCAGCATGAGCCACTTGTGCCCGTTGTTGCTTAACTATTGTTTGCTTTGTAGAATCCTTTTTCTTTAAAATAACAGTTTACTGAGACACGTAAAAATGTTCCATCATACTTGAGTTTGAGATTGGGATTTTCTTACTTGGAACCTGAATGGATAGAATAATGTGGTCTGAAAGAAAATTCTGGGAAGAAATTATTTGTTTCATACTACATTTTAAAAAGAATATAACAACATGGGGTTCACCCAGGTGAATCCATAGGCCATGGTGATTGCTGGTGTGTTTGCCTGATCTCATATTCTTGTCATCCAGAGGTGAGTGAAAACCCAGGTTGGATTTTCTTGGGCATTCTTTATACCTTTACCATCTATGTATCACTAAGCACAGTTTTGCATGGTTTTTTTCCTCTCTCTCTCTTCTCTCTTTATGGTACTGGGACTTGAACTGAGGGCCCCACATTTGATAGTCAGGCACTCTACCACTTGAACCACTCTACCAGTCCTGTTTTGTGTTGAGATTTTTGAGAGAGCATGTCATGAACTATTTGCCCAGCTGTCTTCGAACCTAGATCCTCCTGATCTCTGCCTCCTGAGTAGCTAGGATTATAGGCATGAGCCACCAGCACCTAGCATCTTTTGAGTTTTGAATGAGTTACTGTTGAAAAGTGAGTGTGTGCATGTGTGTTTTCCTGCCTCAAACTCCAGTACTGTCAACAAAAACAAAAATATTAGAAGAAAGCACTCAGTTGTCCACCAAAAAGAATAGTGGCACCTTGTCAATCGCTGGACAGGAAAGAAGATGGCTTCATGGCTCCTGTTATTGACTGTATTGGTTCAGAAGCCAATACTGTCCTCATGTGCACTTGATCTTGTATGAATTGATTGTGAGATAATATGAGCATCTGTGCTTGTTGCTGAGGACAGGCTTTCATGGTCCTCTCAGCATTGTCATATTAGCATTTTTCTATGGCATGTTGTTCAAGGAAACTATCTGGCTTCATTTTTCTCCTTTGTGGTACCAATCTGATGTCATGCTTGTTGGGAAGAGTTTTCTGTGGTTAGTGTAGGTTGTGCTGCTTCTCAGGACTGGAAAGGGTGTGCCCTAAGCTTTCCAACAGCTGGTACTTGTCTCTGGCACCTGCAAATGTCTGGTTATAGACCAGGAAAGCCCAGTGTGTGAGGCAGTGATCTGCAGCAAGAGCCAAGGTGTGCTCCACCCTCTGGGTCCCTGACTTTCCTCACCTTAACTCCCACACAGAATCACTTGTGACCACTCATTCCCCCTTCCCAGAGCTCTCCTAGCTGCTTCCATGCTTCTTGGCCAAAAGAGAAAGAGAGTTCTACTCCCCTGTGTAATTCTGTCAGTTTCTCTCCATAGAACCCTCTGCATCTCTGACTTAAGGTCTTTCCCCCATAGCCAGACCACCTCTCCAGGCCAGCACTCACTGGATCAGCACCTAAGTCTTTCTGGGAGTTCCAAGAGAAAGGACCGTGTGGGGACCTTTGACTTCTAAAATCAGAGTCAGATAAGAGCCTTGAAAATGGCTTCTTTCAACTGCACCTGGACTGAATGCCAAAAAGAGAGACCTTTCCGAGCGTCAGTGTGCTATGCAGCTCCAGGACTCCTGCTGGTCAGACCAAGTCTTCTCAGTACTGTGGCCACTGTTAACTGTTTTCTAAGTCTCCTGTTCTTTCTTTTGTCTCTGCCCCTGCCTGTGCTGGTTTCAACCCTGCAGCTCTCTTTCTCCCAGTTTTCTGCTCTCTACAGTTTCTGGGATTTTATTTTTTTGGTGGGGGAGGGTGCAGTATGCGTCTTGAACACAGGGTTTTGCACTTACTAAGCAGGTGTTTTACCACTTGAGTCATGCATCAAACCCTTTTTACTCTGGTTATTTTAGAGACAGGGTCTTGCCTTTTGCCCAGAGTTGCCTGGATCAAGATCCCCCATCCTGCTATAGCTGCTTTGACAGGCATGTACCACCATACCCAGCTTTCTTCTGTTCAAATGGGGTATTGCCATCTTTTTTGCTCTGCTGGCCTCCTGATCTCAGATTCCAAAATTGCTTGAGATAACAGGTGTGGGGTACTGTGTTGAACTAATGGTTGAGATGGGATCTCAAGAACTGTTTTCCTGGTCTGGTCTTGAATCTTGATCCTCCTGATCTTCACCTCCCAAGTAGATAGGATTGCATGTGTGAACCACTGACACCCTGCTTGTTTTTTGGTAGTTGTTTAAATAAGTTTCCATCTGTTTAAAGCTGAAACTAAAATGGTGTTTACTGAGACTCTCAATCTTTTACCTTAGTCTACACCTCCCCTTCCTGCATTCTCCAGTCACTGATACATTCTTTGTGTCCTTCTGTTCTGCAGGGGAAATAAAAAGAGTGATAGAGCTGGGGATCAGTGTTCACACCTGTAATTCTAGCTACTTAGGAGGCAGAGATCAGGAGGATCAAGGTTCAAAGCAAGTCCAGGAAAATAGTTCTTGAGATCCTATCTCAAAAACAAAACAAAACAACACAAAACCCATCACACAAAAGGGCTTGTGGAGTGACTCAAGGGGTTTGCCCTGAGTTCAAACTCCAGTACCACACACACACACAAAAAGAATAATAGAGCTGGTGGAGTGAGACTAAGTAGTAGACTGCCTACCTAGCAAATGTGAGGCCCTGAGTTCAAATCCCAGTACTGAAACTGGAGTTTTGAACCCAAGGCACAAACTCCTGGGATTCCACATTCCAGGTCCAACCACTCGCCCCTAAATACCAAGTAAAGAGGCATGGCGAAGGCAGAGAAAGGAGATTTACTACACGGCTGAGGACATGCTGTGAGAAGAGGCAGGGTAAGCACTCAGCTCATCTTCAGCCATCTGTAGGGTACAGACATGACCTATATGTTTAAGTAGACAAAAGAACTGGGAGCAGAGGCAAAATTAAACAGTTCCAGACACAGGTGTGGCCTGGTTGGTCATTATCTGAGTCCTCGTTCTGGGAGAGGTTCCAGAAGAGGTTCCGGAGTTGTTATCTGGGTTCATTGTCAACTGGCAGGTGGTCCATCCTGAGGAGAATCTACTGTTTCAGTAGAGTCTGAAGAGGATGGTTTCAGTCCCTTTTCATGAGGATGTTCTCATCTGTCTTTTCTAGAAGCCAAGGTGGTTGCAAAGTGACTGCAAAAAAGAATGGTTCAGAGCAAAGACAGATAAAAAATGAAGGTTAGATGCCATGCTTGTCTTCTGCTTTTAGTTAAGTCATGGGTCTAAGTAAGGAATCCATGCTTTTCAGCAAAAACAATTTGAGCACCCTTTACGGCACTGCACCCTCCCAAAAAAACAAAGAGTAACAAAGGGGATGAATTTATTATATGCAGGTATGGAAATATCACAATAAAATCTCTTTGTATAATTAATATATACTAATAAAAATGAACGAATAAAGTCTGAGATGATGTGTGTAGATTCTATTCAAATTTTACACCATTTCCATCTTTGTGTGTGGCTCAAGTGGTAGAGAACCTGCCTAGAAAGCACATGGTCCCAAGTTCAAACCTCAGAACTGCCAAAATATATTTTACACCATTTAATGTAAAGAGCTTGAGCATGCATTATATTAATTAATATATGCAGATGTCAGTAATCACAGGGAACTTGTTCCAGCACCTCCAACAGACACCAACCTCTAGGGGATGTTCAAGTCCCCTATATAAAATGTTGTTGTATTTTATTTACATACCATTCCATAAACTTATATCATCTCTGTATAACTTTAGGATACCTAATGCAATATAAATGATATGTGAGTAGTTATGCTGTATTGTTTAGGGAACAATGATAAGGGAACAGTCTGTTCAGTAAAGATGTCAGGTTTTGTTTTCAGATATTTTCAATCTGCAGTTGGTTGATTATGAGGATATAGAACCCATGCATAAATGGTCTGCCATATTTTTTTATATTTGTGTATTCCCCCCTCAAGCGTAAACATGGAGAATGGGGATCTTGTCTAATTGGTTCAGTATTACCAATTTTGCCTCAAAAATATTAGGTACACACGAGGTACTCAATAAATGTTTGTTGAGTGAATATAGCAGGGTTTGGTTTGTCATTCTTGGTCTTGCTCACATTAAGAGCTAGTGCCAGGGTGTCCTGTCCCGTGCGTTGTAGGGTATGGAGCAGCATCCCTGCCTTTGCCCTATTAGATGCTAGAACACTCTCCTCCTTCCTCAACTGTAACAACAAAAGGGGACTCAATGAGATGTCCCAAGGGGGCAAAATTGCCCCCAGGTGAGAACCACTGTAATACTTGAGTGGGAAAAGACTTGGTTACTTCATCACAAGACACAGGAGTCTTGCCTCGACTCTTTTGATACCCTTAGAACTTGGCCCATGAGTCTTTCTTTTTCACTTTTTTGGGTAGTATTGGGGTTTGATTCAGGGCTTTGCAGTTGCACAGCAGGTGCTGTACTGCGTAAGCCACACCTCCAATCCAGAACTTGGCCCATGTGATGGCTAATTATATGTGTCAACCTGACTGGGTCAAAATATTTCTGGGTGTTTCTGTGATGGAGTATCTGGAAGACATCAGCATTTGAATTGGTGGATTGACTAAAGTGAATGGTTCTCCCCAGTGCTCAGTGGCCAAATAGAATTTTTCAAAGGTTGGATTTGTGCTCTTCCTGCCTGCCTGCACAAGCTGGGACCTTGACCTTCTCACTTGGAACCTTGGGCCAGATGAGGTGATGGTGAAAAGTTAAGGATGACAGGACACAGACAAAAGACAGGGAGGAGATGGCTGAGATGGGAGATGGTCACAGAGAGGAAAACAGTTTCATAAGAAGAGCTACCCATGACAGAGCAACAGGTAGAGCAAGATGGTGTCTGAGAGAGAAGGCAGACCCAAACCATGGTTCTGAATTGGGGTTGACTCTGTCCCCCACTGGACATTTGGCAATGTGTGATATCTGATGGTCACTATTGGGGTATAGTACTGGCATCTAGTAAATCAAGGTCGAGATGAATAAGTAACACTGTCCTAATTGTCCCTATGCTAAACTTGGGTTGTACTACTTAGGGATTTTTTGAGCAGGACATTTACATGCCTGGCTTAGTCCCCAAGTTTCTGGATGTTAAACTGAACACATCATACATTTCCCCTAAGTGCAAGAAAGTTCTATTTATGCCTGTTTCCCTTCAATTTTTCCCTCATCTCACTCTCTTTCTCTCTCCCTCTCTTTCACTTTCTATCTCTGCTTCTATCTCTCTGTTACACTCACAAAATCCACATAGTATCCTCCATATTCTTCTTTCTTCCATTTTCCCTCAAGAATCTCTGGAAGCCACAGACACTTTATTCTCTCTCTGGTTTTACATTTTCTAGAATGAATAGATCTCCCTTTTAGCTACATCTAATCTGTGTCATGCCACAGGGTGGAATTTTCAGCCCTCAGCTGTCACCTCCAGATGTGACTCATCTTCATCTTCTCATAGTTCATTCTTTTTGTGGATTCTTGGTATGTTTGGTCACATAAGGCGAGACAGTGTGGGCATGATTTACTATGGAGAAGGGTCATCTCCTTCTTCTGAGAATAGCTTCTGATTTTCATTAATAGCCACCAAGAAATAATGAGATAATAATAGGTCAGGAAAAGACATGCATTGTCATCAGACAAACCTAAGTTCAGATCCTGGTTGCCATACTGCATGGGGCATGGTATCTTGGCAAGTGAGGGTGCTCTGGGTATCCAGGACATCTGAGGTATTTTATCTGAGGTTAAACTAACCGAAAGTTGACTGACTACATTTTTTAAAACTGATAGTTTTTATGACTATGATTTTACCTTCTATTACAGAGGTGGAAGGGAGAGGGAAAAAGGGTCAGTAGGACGAGAAATAAGGAAGAGTAATAGAGGGGGAAAATACAACCAAATACATTATATTCATGTATGAAATGTCATAATGAAATCCCATACCTTTTTGTATGGAACTGGGATTTTAACTTGGGTTCACACTTGCTATGTAGGTGCCTTACCACTTGAGCCACTCCTCCAAACTCTGAAACCCATTATTTTGTGCAATTTAATATAGGCTAATAAAAACTGAATTTTTGGCAGTTTTGAGGATGGAACCTAGGGACTTGCACATGTGAAGCAAGTGCTCTATCACTGAGCTGCATTACCAGCTCTAAAGGTGATTTCCTATTGTGCTAAAAATGTACATAAAATTTACCATTTAATCAACTTTTGAGGCATAAGGAAGAGGGTGAGCAGGGAATGAGGGGTTGATCAAAGAGGAAACATTTGGAGGTAGATAGAAGGAATAGATTATGAGATCTATTATAGAGCAGGGGGAATAATAATAATAATTCTGTCATCAATTGTATATTATATGGTTCAAAATCAGCAAGAGAGCAATATTTAAATCTTACCATAAAAGAGGGTGGGTCATAGTCATGGTAGAATGCTTTCCTTGCATACATAGACCCTGGGCTTCAGCCCAGCACTTCAAATAACACCTTAAAATTTAAAAAATAAACCAGGTACCTGTGGCTCACCCCTGCAAATCTAACTACTTGGGAGACTGAGAACAGAGGATATGAGCTCATGTCTTCTTCCTTCCATCTCCCTCTGTCTGTTAGTTATGTTGTATAGACTCTGACATGCCTCATGGGGGCTGGAAACAAAACATTTTCATTTCTGTCACTTTCCTTAGAACAACACAGTCTGTTGCATCTGATTCCCCCAAGAATAACCCCAGAGGAAGAATCAGACTGATGTAAATTAAGATAAAATTGCTCCTGGTCCAAGGACTAATATCCATAGGAAACAATGGATAAAACATCCAGTAAAGAGTTCATTTCACTAGGGTAACAAAGTAGAGGAAAACTGCAAGGTATAGTTTTTGGAGTCAACTCTTGAATTAGGCACTTCCATACTTTCATCCTGAGCAACATTTTTTGGCAGTGGTAATGTTTGAACTCAGGGCTTTTTGCCTGTTAGGCAGGTGCTTAACTGCTTCAGCCACACCTCCATCCCTCGAGCAATATTCTTAGGCTTTGTGTATGCCAATATTCTCAATACATACGCCAACAAAACTCAAGATGGAGATGAAAATAATGGTCCGTCTTCCTAATTTGATGAGAGCATTGTTAAAGGTGGGAACTAAATTAATGCTACCTGGTTAATGAGATAACCTTTACAACCCACTAGCTAACCACTCCCTGTCGAACCTCACCGCAGGCCCAGCCTCCATGCAGGGAGCCAATCACTCAGCAGTGACTGAGTTCATCCTTATTGGCTTTTCCACCTTTCCCCATCTTCAGCTGATGTTCTTCCTGCTGTTTCTCCTGATGTATATGTTCACACTGCTGGGCAACTTGCTCATCATGGACACCATCTGGAGTGAGCGCAGCCTCCACACACCCATGTACCTCTTCCTGTGCGCCCTGTCCATCTCCGAGATCTTCTATACCTTGGCCATCATCCCACGCATGCTGGCCGACCTGCTGTCTACCCACCACTCCATCTCCTTCCTGGCCTGTGCCTGACAGATGTTCTTCTCCTTCACATTTGGCTTCACCCACTCCTTCCTACTCACTGTCATGGGCTATGACTGCTATGTGGCCATCTGTCAACCACTGCACTACAATGTGCTCATGAGCCCCCATGGCTGTGCCTGTCTGGTGGCCTGGTCCTGGGTTGGTGGCTCCATGATGGGGACTGTGGTCACAACAGCCATATTCAATCTCACCTTCTGTGGCCCCAATGAGATCCACCATTTTGGCTGTCAAGTGACACCTCTGTTGAAGTTGGCCTGTGGAAAAAATGTGCTGGTGGTGGCCAAGGGTGTGGGCCTGGTGTGTATCTCAGCCATGCTGGGCTGCCTCCTCCTCATCCTCCTCTCCTATGCCTTCATTGTGACTTCCCTCTTGAGGATCCCACCAGCTGAAGGGTGGCACAAAGCCTTCTCCACCTGTGCGTCCCACCTCACAGTGGTGATCGTGCACTATGGCTTTGCTTCTGTCATCTACCTCAAAACCAAGGGGCCCCAGTCCCTGGAAGGAGACACTTTGATGGGCATCACCTACACAGTCCTCACACCCTTCCTCAGTCCCATCATCTTCAGTCTCAGAAACAAGGAACTGAAGACCATCATGAAGAAGACTTTGCTGAGCAAACTCTACCTTGAAAAAATATAATACCTAAGAATCACTAAATTGAGTAAACAAATACTGTTAGAGAAAACATTCCATCATCACATACTCATGTTTATTTTTCTTTGTCTTTCCAATTGAGAAAAAACTTTCTAAATAAATTTTAAGGGTGTCCGCCAGGGTACTCAATATAGGGATTTACTTGGGATAGAATGATGCATGTTTGAGATACACAGAGAAAATCAAATTTAACTATTTCTACCTGATACAGATATTTAGTCAGAACCAAATATTTAATCTCTTCTCGGTCTGCCCAAACCCAGTGTCATCTAATATTTCCAACAACACAAACCCATTATACAATGAGAAATTGAAGCCTTTGTGCTGTACCTTTACCTGGCAGCACCAGGTAGGTATAGCTCAGATTTTTACATCTACCAAAGATTTCTTCAGATCACTGCAGCAGAACAAAAAACACCCTAAATTTTAGCACTGCCCACTCCTATGCAATAGAAATTAGAAAGAGCAATAGGCAGATTTCTAGGCAAATAGTTGAGTAAACTTTGAGGTTTCAAGTGTGAATCATGGACAACTGTAGACAAACAGAGATGTGTACATGGTAAATTAAGAGGAAAAGTCCCATTGAGAGATATTGTGCACATGGGGCACCAAGGAAATTTCGGCTGTAGAAGGACTGAAACATGAGCCCCAAATAAAATTTTCTTCCTTTAACTTGTATTTGTCTTAGGTATTTTCTCACAGAAATGCAAAGCCACCACTCTTCACTATTCAAGACTCCAGTAATTGAGGGATTAATAATCAGATCACGAGGAAGGAGGACAGTGTTTAAGGATTCTGTAGGTACTCTGAAAATTGACAGGCTTTGTACACTAGTGGCAGAAATCACAATCTCTTTAATATACAAGATGACAACAAACTGGATCTAGTTACAGCACACATTATAATACCTTCTAGTCCATGAGAATAAAGTACACATTGAAATGGGGTAGATATAATGTGAACACTTTGAGAAGTCACAAACATCTTGTGCATGTAAGGTCAGCATGTTTCCTTATAAAGAAAAAGAAAACACCGTATGAAATGGATGGGCATATTTAAATGTATGAATATTAATGGTCAGGCTTCAAAATGTCAAAATAGCAACACTCAGCACTATTTTGGCTCTTTCAAGGGATGGTGTGTAACTAACTGCTCCTAGAGATGATTGCCTGCAGTTGGCTTCTTGAAATCAATGACAAGAAAAGGAAACTTGCTTGATTAAAGAGGCTAAGGAGAAGAACAAAGCAAACCAAGTGAATGCCCTAGCTAGTGGCACCTAGCACTGTGGTGGGTGAAAGGGAACTCCTCCCCCTGGAGGAGTTAAAGTTAACAGAGAAAGAATCACAACATAGTAAAGAAGACTGCACATTGCAGAAAAAGAGTGAATCAATAGGCGATCTGGGGTTTACACAATGAGGTAGCTCTGGAGAACAAACTTATTAAAGTTCAGGGGAAACTCTGACTGCTATAGCCAAGAGCCATCTGGAGAAATGTCCTATTGTTAGGGAATGAACTGCCCTTTGGATCACCAAACCCAGCAGAATCACACTGCAGCATTCCTACATACACCCAACCTTTCTGCACTTACTGAGATGCAATGGCCATGTGAACCATTTGTGACTATTGGCGAGTGTCTCTGACACAAGCACCCATACAGTTTTAGGCTTCATGGGCTGTGAGAGAAAGGGAGTTCAGTACAGTCATTCAGCAACACTGCCCTCTGTATTGGGATGCCGTGCCAGATGTATATTTTTTCTCAAAGAGTGGGATCTGGAGATCTGCTAGGATGGAGACTAGATAATCATTTGCTCCCCACAGGGCTCCCATCCAATACCAATTGGTGCTTCAGTTGCTCTCCATACCCTTGCTGAATTCCAGCAATGCACTGAGTTTGGACTTTGGTAATATTCCTAAGCACATAGTCTGAAAATGTTCAGGGTACATTTACACCTGCCTGGAATGTCCACCTTCTGTCATACCTTGGTTGGCAAAAAGTGTGCCCTATAAGCTGACATATGTCACAGCTGAATATGCAACCTAAAATACTCCAGAGAGAAAATTCCTTGGGTTTCACCAGCATATTCCTAATCTGTTCAGAGAGAAAGGTGACTTGCAGTCTACAGCCTGCTGTAGCTCATTTGGTGGAATCTGAGACTAATTAGAAGTACTTGCATGAGTGACTGACAATCTCCCTGGCAGATTCCAACCTTAGAAGACCTGGGAAGAATTGTTACCACCCAGAGGAACTGTGGCTAGATAATTTTTTCCTATCTATTCTTTTATCTTTATTAGTGATTTCTCATAGTTTTTCTATTATCTTTTTTTATTTGTTAGTAAAGCAGGATACTTTTTAAGATTGAAAGTATAAAGTGAGAGAAGATCCCCCAGAGGGTGGAGGGGTTCCAAGAGAGGGTACCCCCTTGATTTTATCTTATTTCATTGTTTTTTTCTATAAATGGACTTTTCCTCCTCTCTGTCATTTTCCCCTCTTGCATTTATCCCCTTTTATTATTTCTATTGTTAAAACATTTTTCCTATGCATTCTACTTTGTGTTTGTTGTCTATTGTACTCTTCAGTGTTTCTTCTCTCACCCACCCCCTTAATGGTCCTGGGGATCAAACTGAGGGCTTTTTGCCCATTAGGCTGGTGCTCTGCCTAACAGATATTCAACCAGCTCAACTGAGAGTAATTTACCCCAAGGGCATCACAACCCAGTCTCATTGGTAGTCTGGTGTATGCTTTAAACTAAGGGAAATCCTAGCTACTTGGGAGGCAGAGATTGGAAAGATGTGGCCTCAAAGCCAGCCTGGACAAAATGATTGCAAGAACCTCATTTCAACCAATGACTACATGGGTGCTACCCACCTGTCATCCCAGCTTTATGGGGAATCATAAATAGGAAGGTCACAGAGAAGGTCATCCTGGGGATAAAGCAAAAGACTACCTCAAAAATAGCCAGTGCAAAAGGATTGGGGCATGGGTCAAGTGGAAGAGCGCTGCCTAGGAGGCATCACTGGACTCTACATTGGGAAGAGATGCCAGATGCATATTTTTTCTCAAAGGAGTGGGAGGCCCTGAGTTCATCCTCCAGTACTGCCCCAAACCAGCAACACAACATTAAAAACCCATGGGGATGTAACACCTAGCTGTATCAGAACTTTCAGCACAATTGGAGCAGCACATATCAGAATCACATTCAAGTAAAATACTGAAATGAGGATTGCCCATGGAATACACACCACCTAATAGGGGTTTCCATGCCCATTGTAGGACTTACCTCAGCTCATGTTCCCCACATATTCTCTGTTCTATATCACACAATCCTAAATTACCAGAAGACTCCACTCTTGGGAGACATAGGAGAACATGAGTTTCCCAGGCATTCATGTAGAATGCATTTTGTTATTATTCACTAATCACAGCTGAGAAGCCACAGGGAGATTATACAATAAAGTCCAACTGGAATTAAAAGAACACTAGAAAACAAACCAATCCTCCAATACACATAAGAGAATGAGGGATATTTATCCCAACAGAGAGCAATTTTCATAGAAGAATGAATGTGAACGTATGTTTCCTAGGGTTTACCATGTGAAAAATAATATTAAATGTGTCCTGACCATCTCAGACAACACACAGGAGGACCTCAGTTTGGGGACAGAAGCATTTATATGTACAGAGATATTTCAGAAGGACAGATCCCTTCAGAGGTGTAAGGCTCAGTCGTCCAGCGACTGCGCTCTGTGTTGAACTGGGCTTTGAACAGACCAGGGCAGCTGTGGGCACCTGATGAAAGTCAACAAGGAAGCCCTGGGCCAGACTAAACGGCCAGAATTGATCCAAATGTTCAGATCAGGTGCCAGTGCCAAGGAGACAAAAAAGCGAAGGAAAAGAAAAAAACACACAGAGACATTAAAAGGGACCCAAGAATTCTCCTCTGCCTTCCTCTACTGTGAAATATGTGCACAAACAGAGAAATATTCAGCACCCTTTGAAAAAGGAAAAAGGATGCAATACTGTCTGTTAGAACTGTGCCTGAGCAATGAATCGTTGATAATGCTGCGGAAAGGGGAAGTCGGCGCTGTGGGATATGGGCTGGGATGAGGATGTTTCAGGATTGATGGTTAGGCCAAAGAGGCGCTGGATTAGGAGGTGACGGTGGTTGTATTTAAGACTGCTTTTCACTTACTTGGAAAGTTGGGGACAAAAGCGTGGACCCACAGGAGGAAGGCAGCCTGGGGTGGGCATGGACCACACATCCTACCATGTCCACATGCCCGCTCACCTCCCCGTCATCCACAAGTAGGGACAGCGTTAGGCCCGCGCCCTGTCCTGACAGCCCCTCCCCCAGCCAGAAGGCGCTAAAGGTCGCGTCCCCAACCGCCAAGGCCAGAGGCGACCCCGGTCCAGCTGCCCTCCAGGACTCACCGACGCCGAGTGGGGAGACGCCAACCGCTTGCTACAAACTGCCGCCCTTCTCCTTCAGGACGCTGACCTGCGCCCCATATCCTTGGTTTTAGCGTGCCGGCGACCTCCATGTAATTTGCTTGAGCCTGACAAGTCACCTGACGTCCTCAACAGAGGACACAGCCTGGACACAAGTCCTAGTTGTTCTCTGACAGCGACTGTCAGTTTAAAACCGCCCCCGATCACTTAAGCCCGCCCCTTGGCCTCTACTTCTGTGTCCGATTGGGCAGTCTACATGCCGTACCTCCAATCGGCAGAACTCGACGCTCTGAGTGACATATGATCGCACCAATCCATAGCTGCATAGCTGAGGGCGGTAATCATGACGAGGTCTAGCGTCTTCCGGAGGGTGGACCCGGCTTCATCATAGAACAGGTGTAGTCACCATACTGAAGATGACAGAGGATTAGGAATCATAGCAAGAGGACAGGAGATGTTAAGAGCTGAAGTGGGAACCTAACAGAAATTCACTTGGATTTTCTTCCACGTAGTGTTGATGGCTAAGGGAAAAGGGCGTCCTAGGAGCAATACTCCTGGATGAAGTCCCCTTTAATTCTGGTTTTAGCTGCTGGTAAAAGACTGGCTGTCAGACAAACGTCCAGACAGCGCTACCGACGAAATCCCAGCATCCCCATCAGCGCCTCAGAGGCAGCGCAAACCACCGTCCTGCCTGGCGGCTCCAAGTGGCCCAACCTGCCTGGCACTAACCTGCTACAGGACGCCATCCCTAGGCTGCAAGTCTAGTGTCACAATGGTTACCATGGCCACCTCTCTGACATCAGCTAAGTGTCAAGAAGCGTTCCTGTCGCCATTTCGCTGTTTGCTTCCTCACGCAGATCCGGACCCATTCAGTTACAATTGTCTGAGAAATAATTTTGTGCTGTTCACTGACAGTCCTCAGAAGCTCATTCAGCCTTTTCGGAGACACGTGGAGCTTTCCGTGCAGGAAGGATATGTAAATCTAGACATGACATCAACTTTCTCCACTTTGAAAGCCTGCACGCCTCTAGGAGATTCCACGTCAGCCAGGTGCCTGTGGCTCCCGCCTGGAATCCTAGCTCCTCAGGAGGCAGAGATCAGGAGAATCGGGTACGACTGCAGCCCAGGCAAGTAGTTCTCCAGACCCCATCTGGAAAGAACCCATCACAAAAATAGGACGGTCCAGTGGCTGAAGGGGTGGGCCTTGAGTTCAAGCCCAAGTACCCCAAGTAACCAAACAAACGAACAAGCAAACAAACAAAAAAAATTGATTTACGTTGAGGCTACTGTACACGGAATTGTTTTCATATATTCTTTCTCTGGTTGTTCTTTATTAGTGTATAGAAATGCTAATGATTTTTCTGAGTTGATTATATCTTGCTACCTTGGTATAGCTATTGATGGGGTCTAGGAGCTTTTGAGTAGAGGTTTTTTGGGTCTTTAAGGTTTAGGATCATATCATTTGCAAATAGGGGTATTTTGACAGTTTCTTTACCTATTTGTATTCCTTTTATTCCTTCTTCTTGCCTAATAGCTCTGGCTAGGAATTCCAGTACTATGTTGTATAGGAGTGGAGATAGTGGGCATCCTTGTCTGGTTCCTGATTTTAGAAGGAATGGTTTCAGTTTTTCTCCGTTAAGTATAATGCTGGCTGTAGGTTTGTCACGTATAGCTTGTATAACATTCAGGTACTTTCCTTCTATTCCTAGTTTTCTTAGAGCTTTTATCATGAAATGGTGTTGGATCTTATCAAAAGCTTTTTCTGCATCTATTGAGATGATCAAGTGGTTTTTGTCCTTGCTTCTGTTAGTGTGGTTTATTAAGTTTATTGATTTTCGTATGTTGCACCACCCCTGCATTCCTGGGATGAAGGTCGTGGTAAATGATCTTTTTGATGTGTTGTTGAATTTGGTTTGCCATTATTTTATTGAGGATTTTTGCATCAATGTTCATTAAGGAGATTGGCCTAGAGTTCTCCTTTTTGTAGGTGTCTTTGCCTGGTTTTGGGGTGAGTGTAATACTGGCTTCATAAAATTTGTTGGGCAGCTTTCCTTCCCTTTTATGTCGTGCAACAGTTTAAGGAGGTTTGGTATCAATTCTTCTTTAAAGGTCTGATGTAATTCAGCAGAGAATCCATTAGGTCCTGGACATTTCATTTTAGGGAGACTCTTGATTGCTGCTTAATTTCATTTTGTGTTATAGATCTATTCGGGTGATTAATGTCCTCTTGGTTCAGTTTTGGATGATCATAAGTATCTAGAAATCTGTCCATTTCTTTAAGATTTTTGAATTTATTTCAATAAAGGTTCTCAAAGTACTCTCTGATTATTTCTTGGACTTCCAAGGTGTTTGTTGTTATCTCCCCTTTTGAATTCCTGATTTTACTAATTTGGGTTTTTTCTGTCTTCTTTTAGTCAGGTTTTCCAGGGGTCTATAGATCTTGTTTATTTTCTTCAAAGAACCAGCTTTTTGTTTCATTAATTCTTTGTATGATTTTTTGGTTTCTATTTCATTGATTTCCGCTCTTATTTTTATTATTTCTCTCCTTCTATTTGTTTTGGGATTTGCACAGACTCTTTATTCTCTCCATAGTTTTACAATTTTTAGAATGAATAGCTTCTTCTTTTTGCTGCATCTGAGCTCTGTCATGACAGAAAGTGGCATATGCAGCCTTCAGCGAACACCCTCAGATGTGACCTAGAATTACCTTTTCATAGTTCATAATTTCTGTGGATTCTTGGAATCTTTGGTGGCATAAGGAGTGAGAGTGTGGATATGGTCTATTATGGGAAAGGGTCATCTGCTTGACCTGAGCATAGCTTCTGATTTTCATTAATAGCCACCAACAAATAATGGGCGTAATAAGAGGTCAGGAAAAGACACGCATTGTAATCAGAGAAACCTAAGTTCAGATCCTGGCTGCCATACTCCATGATCATGGTACCTTGAAAAGTGAGGGTGCTTTGTGGGATTCAAGTTCCTTGTCTGTAAAATGGAGAATGGGCGGAAAGACTGAAGAAGAACCACTCAGCCCATTTTTTGGCCGGTGGGACAAAGCCAGTAAAGGGCAGCTATTTACATGGGGTACTTTTCTGTTGAGTACACGTGTTGGGGTTGTAAAAACAATCCTTGAAGTTGAGCACTCACAGCCCAGTGCTGGGGACAGATGTGCTTCCAATCTGATGCATGATGAGGAACCACATGACAAAGTCATGAGCACAGGTTTTATCCTCACTTAGGAGTTCTTCTTTTGGTAGCACCCAGAAAGAAGTGACTAAGTCTATTGTGGGGAGAAAATGTTCAGGTGATCTGTACAGAGCCAGCCATATTGAACTTGAATCTTACTTAGGCATTTGCAAGGTGGAGAAGGGGAGGATGGGGGACCCAGGCATAAGTGGAGTGCCAAGGAGTTGGAACTGCCCTGGGCTATGGACATTGTCCACATTCTCAACTGTGGAAAATGTTTCACAATCCCATGGGGACATTGGTGTTGTTTGGAGACATTTTCCCTTGTCACCACTGATCAGAAACTAAGCTAGAGAGACCCAGGGATACTACTGAAAATCCCAGAAGGCACAGAATAGCACCTACAGAGTGAATAATGGGGACCCAAGTGTGAACAGTCTTGAGGTTGGGGAACCCTGCCTTAGACCATATGGAAACATGGAAGACCTGTGAACACAACACATAGGATCCATGTCACCTTTTGGTCTTTTTTTGGAGGCTGTTATTTCAAGCTATTTACCCTCTATGATCTCAGAAGGTAGGACTGTGAGGAACAGTTGGGACCACCTTCATAGGGAGTGACAGACAGATGCTGACCATGAAGTGGGGAAAAGATGCAGATGGTTGCAAGGAGAGAGGCCAAGACCCTGGAAACAGGTGCTATTTGGGGAAATGCAGTCTCTACTTATCAAATTAGATGGCTTTGTTTCTCAGGGTAAGCTTCCAAGGGCTCCATGGAAGATTGAAGCCCGCTTATGAGGCCATTCACTACTGCTACAGTTTGGACCCTTAGAGACCCATGTGTTAAAGGTGAGGGTCCCAGCTCATTGCATTATTGGGAGGTGGTAGAACTGTTAGGAAGTAGGGCCTAGCGGGAGGGTTTAGGTCATTTGATGTGTGCCTTTGGAGAGATTCTGGCACCCTGGTCTCTTCCTGTCTCTCACACCCATCTAAGAGGTCATTGGGTTTACTCCCCCATATGCTTCTGCCATGGCGTGCTGCCCCAGGTTCAAGGCAGTGCAGTCAATTGGTCATGAACTGAAAATAAATTTTTCCTTCCTTTACGTTGATTTATCTGCGATATTTTTCAGTGGTATTGGGGTTTCAACTACAAGTCTCATACTTTTAGTTGAACTCCACTATTGAGCCACTCTGCCAGCCCTTTTCTGTGTTGGGTATTTTCAAAATGAATCTCTCAAACTGTTTGCCTGGACTGGCATCAAACCATGATCCTCCCTGAGTCTACTTCCTGAGTAGCTAGGAGGACAGGCACTGACACCTGGCATATTTGAGGCATTTATATTGGGTTACACTAAGCTGATAGTTGAGTAAGAACTACATTTTTTAAAACTGATATTTTCGATGACCTTGTTTTTTCTTCTTATTACAGAAGTGGAAGGGTGAGGGAAAATGATCAGGAGAAGGAGGGATAAGGAAGAGAGGCATATATGACCAACTACATTGTATTCATGTATAGAAATGTCATAAGGAAACCCCTTATTTTTTTCCCAATGGTACCAGAGTTTGAACTCAGGGCTTTGCACTGGCTAGGCAGGCACTCTACCAACTGAGTGTCACCTCCAGCACTGAAACCCTTTACTTTGTACAATTTAATGTATGCTAATAAAAACTGATTTGGGGGAACAGTTCTGAGGGTTGAACCTAGAGACTTGCACATGTGAGGCAAATGCTCTGTCACCGAGCTGTGTCACCTGCTCTTGTGGAAAAATGCACATAAAATTTGCCATTCAATCATCTTTTCAGGCATTGGTAGAGGGTGGGGAGGGAGTGAGGGAATAGGGTATTGTTGATCAAAGGGTAAAAATTTCGATGTAGGGAGGGGGACTAAGTTTTGAGATGTATCATAGAGAAAGGTAAATATTGTCGACAATAACATAAGTTTCAAAATAAAAAAGAGAGCAAAATTTAAATGTCTTACCATAAAATACTAGAGGGTGAGGGTGTATCTCAGTGTAGAATGCTTGCTTAGCATACACAGGCCCTGGGCAAAATGCACTGGATGTGTGGCTCAATTGGTACAGCATTTACCTGTGAGCATGAAGTCCTGAGTAGGAACCCTAATCCCACCAAAAAAACTTTTTAAATAATGAGTTATTGAGGTAATATAAATATAAATGGTCATGATCTTGATTTAATCATACATACACACATAAATATATATAAATATATATATATATATATATATATATATATGATGTGTACCCCATAATGTATACAATCATGAAATTATGATTAGGCAAATACAAATAGTATTAATAATATACTTATAAAAACAAACCATAACAAAAATAAGTAATACATAAAATTCAGTGACATGAAGTATACTTACAATGTTGTACAACTCACCCCTCTATCTAGTGCTAGAAATTTCCATTACCCCCAAAGGAAACCCTGTACCCAATAGTAGTCATTCCCCATGGTTCCTTTTCCCCAGCCCCTCACAAGCTATCAGCTGCTTCAAATTCCACCTGATTGTTCAATAAATTTAAACAATATAAGGTTGAAAAGAGTCAACCACTGATCTTTCTATTTCTGTAGGTTTACCTACTGAAGACATTTGATATAAAAGGAATCCTACAATATGTGGCCTTTTATGTCTCATTTATTTTGTTAAGTCAGGTTTCAAGGTTCATCTACATTGTAAAATGTATTATAGCTTCAGTTCTTTTATAGCCAAACATGTCACTAGATGGATATACTCCAGTTGATGAACATCTGGGTTGTTTCTACTTTCTGGATTTTATGAATGGTGTTCATTCCACTTGAGTGGAATTTGAACTCTAGCACTTGAGTCACACCTCCAGTCCCTTTTGCTTTAGGTAATTTTTCAGATAAGGTCTTGCCTTTTTGCCTGAGACAGTTTTGGTTGAAATCCTTCTACCCATTCCTCCAGCATAGTGGCATTGACAGGATTGCACCACCAGGCCTAGCTTATTTGTTGAGATAATGTTTCACTAACTTTTTGCCTGGGATGACCTTATACTGTGAACCTGAGTAGCTGGGATTACAGGTATGATCCTAGCTTCCTGAGTAGCTAGGATTACAGGTGTGAGACACTCCTCCCAGCTACATTGTCTACTTAAAAAAATTCATACATACTTAAATGATTCATAAAGAAACACTGAAATCTCATTTAATTGGGATTATTTACTGAGCACAACCAGGTACATTTTCTCACATCATATTGACTTAATATGGACTGCCATCTTCTAAGGACAACTCAGTTTTTCCTATCACCCTTTGAGTTAGGGAGGGGAAATGGAAGGAAGAGAGGTGAAAAACCTTGCTAAAGTACAGAGTAGAGTAGGGATTTGAACGTGTGTCTGCTACCTCCATCCTCCTTCTGTCTGATAATTATGTTGGATAGACTCATGGGAGCTGGAAAACAAAACATGTTTATTTCAGTCACTTTCCTTAGAACAACACAGTCTGTTGTATCTGATGCCCCCAAGAATAACCCCAGAGGAAGAATCTGACTGATAGAAATTAAGATGGAATTGCTCTTGGTCCCAGGAGTTATATCCATAGGAAGCAATGGATAAAAGATCCAACAAAGGGATCTTTTCACTAGTGGAACCAAGGTAGAGGAAAACTTCAGGGTATAGTTTTTGGAGTCAGCTCAAATGTAGGCTCAAGTCTTAAATTAGGTACTTCAATAGCTTCAATACTTCAATAGACTCATGGGAGCTGGAAAACAAAACATGTTTATTTCAGTCACTTTCCTTAGAACAACACAGTCTGTTGTATCTGATGCCCCCAAGAATAACCGCAGAGGAAGAATCTGACTGATAGAAATTAAGATGGAATTGCTCTTGGTCCCAGGAGTTATATCCATAGGAAGCAATGGATAAAAGATCCAACAAAGGGATCTTTTCACTAGTGGAACCAAGGTAGAGGAAAACTTCAGGGTATAGTTTTTGGAGTCAGCTCAAATGTAGGCTCAAGTCTTAAATTAGGTACTTCAATAGCTTCAATTTGAGCAACATTTTTTGGCAGTAGTAAGGTTTGACCTCAGGGCTTTGTGCTTGTTAGGCAGGTGCTCTACTGCTTGAGCCACACCTCCATCCCTCCAGCCTTTCTTAGCCTTTTTGTATGCCAATATTCTCAATACATATGCCAATAAAACTCAAGATGGAGATGAAAATAATGGTACCATCTTCCTAATTTGATGAGAGCATTAAGTTATAGGTGGGAACTAAATTAATGCTACCTGATTAAGGTGAAACCTTTCCCACCCACTAGCTGACCTCTCCCTGTTGAACCTCAACCCAGGCACAGCCTCCATGCAGGGAGACAATCACTGAGCAGTGACTGAGTTCATCCTTATTGGCTTTTCCACCTTTCTCTGCCCTCAGCTGATGTTCTTCCTGTTGTTTCTGCTGATGTATCTGTTCACACTGCTGGGCAGCCTGCTCATCATGGCCACCATCTGGAGTGAGCGCAGACTCCACACACCCATGTACCTCTTTCTGTGTGCCCTGTCCATCTCTGAGATCCTCTACACCTTGGCCATCATCCCGTGCATGCTGGCCGACCTGCTGTCCACCCACGGCTTCATCTCTTCCTGGCCTGTGCCTGACAGATGTTCTTCTTCACATTTGGCTTCACTCACTCCTTCCTACTCACTGTCATGAGCTATGACCGCTATGTGGCCATCTGTCAACCACTGCACTACAGTGTGCTCATGAGCCCCCGTGGCTGTGCCTGTCTGGTGGCATGGTCCTCGGTTGGTGGCTCTGTCATGGGGTTTGTGGTCACAACAGCCATATTCAACCTCACCTTCTGTGGCACCAATGAGATTCACCATTTTGCCTGTCACGTGCCACCTCTGTTGAAGTTGTTCTGTGGAAAAGATGTGCTGGAGGTGGCCAAGGTTTTGGGCCTGGTGTGTATTTCAGCCCTACTGGGTTGCTTCCTCCTCCTTCTCCTCTCCTATGCTTTCATTGTGACTGCCATCTTGAGGATCCCCTCAGCTGAGGGGCGACACAAAGCCTTCTTCACCTGTGCATCCACCTCACAGTGGTGATCGTGCACTATGGCTTTGCTTCTGTCATCTACCTCAAACCCAAGCCCCCCAGTCTCTGGAAGGAGACCCTTTGATGGGCATCACCTACACAGTCCTTACACCCTTTCTCAGCCCCATCATTTTCAGTCTCAGGAACAAGGAACTCAAGACCACCATGAAGAAGACATTGCTGAGCAAACTCTACCCAGAAAATTTATAATAAGCTATGAATCACTAAATTAGCTTCCCAATTTCTACTGTTAGAGATAATACTCCCTCAACACATAGTCACCTATATTTTTCTAATTCTTTCCAGTTGACAGTACCCTTTTTAGACCATATTTTAAGTGTGTTCACAAGGGTTATTCAATATTAGGGATTTATTTGGGATGGAAGGAAGCATGTATGAGAAAATAACAGGTTTGGTTGTCAAAACCAAACCTTTAGTCCCTTCCCTGTCTTCTTAAATACAATGTTACCAAGTATTTCAAACAATGCAAAGCTGTTATTCAATGAGAAATGGAGGGCTTCATGTCTAACAGCACCAGGTAGGTATACCTCAGATTTTTCAATCTGCAAAAGACTTTTTCAGATTATTGTATAACAGAGCAAAAAAACCCCTATATTTTAGCTTGCCCAATTCTATGTAAGAGAAATTATAAAGAGCAATAAGCAGACTCCCATTCAAATAGTTAGGTAAACCTTGACGTTTCAAGTGTGAATCATGAATACTTGTGGACGGGCAGATTGTCTTCCTGATAAATTCAAGGGAAAAATCTCACTGAGAGATATTGTATGCTGTTTGAAAGTGACACAGCATATGGGCCACCAGGGAAATCTCTGCTGTATAAGGACAATGATTGTGGAGCCCAGGAAGTAAGCTTATGTCATGGTCATACAGACTTTGCTCAACTGTTTCTCCATGAAAAGAGAGACTTATCATTGATCCCACTGAATGGAATTTATAATTTGTTAAAAATAGCCATTTTTGTGTTGGAGTAGCAAACTATACATCATTTGTCCTGAAGTATGAATTCAGCCTTTCTCCATCACTTAAGGAGTAAATACATTCTGTAACACATGGAGTGGGAGGAAGTAGGGAACCCTTTCAGTCAACACTGGGGAAACCAGAGAAGCCTTTTTCAGAATTCATGCTATGCTTTGTGTTTCTTCTTACTTCTCAGGCACATGGTGTTATTACAGCATCACAAGGTGGGATGTGGAAAAATAGAACCACCCCTACCCATTTGATGGGGAAATTGCTGTTGCAAAGATGCATAACTCATCTAAGACCACACAGCATGAAAGAGCTAGCCTTCCAGTGTGGGTCCTTTCTGACTTCACATCCTCTCCCTTCAGTGTCTTCCTATAGTAGGTTGTGTGGGTCCTAACCCAAGCATAATGGCCATTCTCCAAATCAAATACTCCAACATTCTTTAGAGTATTTTATGGCACATGAGGGTAATTGTGACATGCCATCCTTTGGACCATGCATCTTTGGAATATCCATGGAAAAATTCAAGTCAGAAGTTCTTCATGATTTAAGATAAATTGGTCCTTTAGGAAGTCCTGAGTAATTCTTACACATTGAGCTAAGATGTCTCCCTCCCCCAGCAATAAAGCCATTCTGGCCAAGAATATGAATCAGACATACTTGTTAAATCAAAGACCCACATGGTCTCTGACCCTACTGGTCTCCCAGTGGATAGAGGACCTGGAAAATGGATGGGTACCCACTATGAGTTGGGCACCTGTCTTATGCTAGCTTATTGTGGATACTTGGGCTACATAAGATCAGGAGAATTGATCACCTTGCTCATCATCACACCTAGCACCAACACGATACTTAGAATATGTGTTCAATTCTTAACAAATATTTCCATGGTGCATTAATATAATAGCCACAATGTTGAACAAATCAGATTGTTGGCTAATGTATTTACTGTGAGAAACCTCATTGTCTCTCAGAACCTTAGGAAACCCATCAGTCAGACTAATCTGGGTTCAAATCTTGAGTCCTGATTCAATTTCCCATCCAATTATATCAATACCTTATACATATTTTATATATCTGTGAAAATAGATGCTCACACTAGTTATATTTATTTTAAAAAATAATAGATATGTCCACTAATAAAGGAATGTTGAACAAATTGTACAGTGAAACACAAGGCAGCCATTATAATTCCAAACTTGTACTTCATTCGAGTCCCTCTGTCCCAGGGAGACTCATCAGGTATCATGTCTTTATGGACCATCTGTACAGTAAGGTTCCCTCAAATTCTTACCTTCATCCCTTTCCAACTCTTTTCTCAACACTTCTACCAGGTATGCAGTAGTATCTCTAACTTAACATGTCCAAATTTGTAGCTTGTGAATTTCATTGTCATATTGTCTCTCTCTTTCTCTCTCTCTCTCTCTCTCTCTCTCTCTCTCTCTCTCCCCATCTCTCTAGTTCACACACACACACACACACACACACACACACACACACACACCATTCATAAGCCCTCCTCTCTCTCCCAGCTCATTGCCAACATACCAGCAACTCAGGGATGGCTCTCCCATCAAAGTGTGTTCAGATCCTGGCCCCCTCTCACCACCTCAATAGCATCCTGGTCTAAGTGACTGTCTTCTCTCAAATTGATGGTCTCTGTAGCTTCTGAATTGGTCTTCCCACCTCCACCCCTCCTCTTCTACACTACCTTCTCAATAAAGAAGATTCAGTCTTGCACACACACACACACACACACACACACACACACACACACACATATTATATCTCCCCCTCTCAGAATCCTGTGATGGCTTCTGTCTCCAACTTTCTTGTTTACCCACAAATCACTTCAACAGCCCTGCTGCTTCTCTGCCCTCACCTTCTACTTTCTCCTTCTCTTTCCCTTAACCACTCTGCTCCAGAATCCAGGCTTTCCCTCAAGCACACTGGTCAGGTTCTTGCCTCAGGACATATACACGTGTCTGTCTGGAACACTGTTCTCTCAGATGTCCACATGGCTCCTCCTTTACTGCCTAAAGGTTTTTTGCTTGAATGTCAGAAAGCCCTTCTCTAACTACACTACAGAAAACAGCAACACTCTGGTCCTGTTCTTTCTCTTCTTCTTTATTTTACTCTAGATTTCTGTGTGTCATTTCTCTGCTTATTGGATGTGGTCTGCTTCTGCTAAGTAGAATGTTGTTTTAAGAAGGCCAGGGTCTTGGTCCCTTTAGTGTGCTGCTGTATGCTTAGATGACATATGGTAAGCTCTCAAAAATTTTTTTTTGGTGGGACTGGGGTTTGAACTCAATACTTTGAGACTGCAAAGCAGGCACTCTACCACTTGAGCACACCTCCCATTGTTTTTGCTCTGGTTGTTTTTATGGAGATGGAGTCTTTTGAACTATTTGCTTTGGCTGGCCTCAAATCTCAATCCTCTGGTCACAGCCTCCCACATAGCTAGGATTACAGGTGTGAGCCACAGGTACCTGCCTATCTCTATCTATATATCTATCTCTATTTCTATATCATTATCTATCTATCATCTATCTGTCTATCGATCTACATATCATCTATCTTGCAGTAATAGGGAATGAACCCAGGCAAACACTCCACCACTTGAGATACACTCCCAGATCTTCTTTGATAGGGTCTCATGCTCACTTTGTCTGGGGTAGCCTCAAACTTGTGATCCTCCTGCCTCCACCTCCTGTGTGCCTGGGATTATAAGGTATGCACCACCATGTCATGCTTGTTGAATAAATTAATTTAAAAGAATTAGGAAACATGATTCTGAGTATGAGGTACACTTTTTGTCAATCCATTTAGAAAAAAATATCAAGTTTGTTGACATGGCTGAAACAAAAGTGTTGAAACTGGCTTTTGCAAATATTGCTGTGTGTCCTTAGGTTGATTACATCACCTCTCCAGTCTAACCTCTAAGAATATAGAAGAACCTACACTCTAAGGCAGTGAAGTGAGGCAATGTTTGTGAATGGCCTAGCACAATGCCTTGCATACACACATACTTCTAATAAACAGTACTTAGGATGCTATCCTGACATATTTTCTTGATGAGCTTGAAATTAGAGAAGTGTGAGGTGGGGAAATGCTCAGTTGAGGCCAGCAATGCTTTTTGTTTATATGGTGGGACTGGGCTTCATGCTTGCTAAACAGGCATTCTACTGCTTAAGATATGCCTCCAGTCCATTTTGCCATGGTCATTTTGGAGATGGGGTTTCACAAACTATTTGCCCACGATGGCCTCAAACTGAGAGTCTCCCAATGTCAGCCTCCCAAGTATCAAGAATCACAGGCATTAGCCACTGGCACCAGGCCACCACTAGTGTTTAATGTGTCCACCTTAGTACTCAGTGAGGTAGAGGGTGTGGAACATCACTTAAAAACCCTGTGGTCAAACAGAGGCCACCCTTGGGAGGTGTATTACTCTAATTAAGAGTCATGCTCAGCCTCTCTTCTCCCAGAATCCCCCTCTCCAGGAGCCACCACCTGTCTATTGCTCCAAGCATCCATGTATGGTCCCCATGACTCATCACATGGCAACAGCTGATAGGAAGTGACAAAGGCGACACCTTGCTCCCTCAGGACACAGAAAAGTGCTTACCTGTGGGTCGTGGTGTGCACTGGTTATATGATCAAATAAATTGCCTTTGGGTAAATTGCATCTTTTTTCTATGTTCGTTTTCCCACTATATACATAGACTCAATAATAAATAATAATATATTAAACTTTTAGGATGGTTCTGTATAGGGCAGTCAACTGGGTCTGCTCCACAAAGAGAACTCAATTAATGCTAGCTTTCAATATAAATTTAGCAATTATTTGTGGCCTCTATATCTGAAGACCTTTCTCATTTGAGGATATTCCCATAAGGCTTAGTGGAGTGACACACACAAGTATTTAAGATTCTAACTAAAACATTAATCATGGCTCTCCAAAGTCAAACCAATAATATCTGGACAGATGGATAATAGGTAGATGATAGATAGCTAGACACATAGACAGACAGGTGGATATTTATTATAAAGTATTGGTTTATGCAATCATGGAAGCTGAAATCCCACAAAACAGAAGTTCCCAGAAAAATCTGTGGTGTAATTCAAATATCAAAGAGCCAGAGGATGGGCTTGAGGTGTGGCTCAAGGAGTAGAGTGCTTGCCTAGCACATGCAAAGCCCTGAGTTCAAACCCCAGTACTTAAAAAACCCATACATAATGCATACATACATTCATACACACACACACACACACACACACACACACACACACACACACACACACACACATATATATATACAGGAAACAATGTGAGTCTGAGGGGCTGAGAACCCATTAGTTTCAAGGGCAGGAGAGCAATGTCTCAGCTCATGCTTGCATGCAGAAAAAAGGGCATGAATCCAACCTTTAATTCTTTAATTTCATTCATACTGAAGAGGGCCATCTTTTGCTCAGTTCAACAATTCAAGTGCTAATGTCTTTCAAAAATACCTCACAGAAATAATGTTTAATCAGATATCTGTACATCCCATGACCTTCCCAAGTTGACATGTAAAATTGATCTGCACATGGACCAAGTTCCAAGGTTGCCATAGAGGCAAGAGTGCAGTGGCTTTGAACACATCAGTGAAGACTTCCCTCATTTGTGTAGCCCCATGGTTCTTATTCTCCACTCCCACGGGACATTTAGAAGTTTCTGGAGTCATTCAGGTTAGAAGTAGTGAAGGGAAGATCTGGTAGAGCATCAAACAGGTCAGAACAACTCATGCTGTTCAATATCCTGCAATACACCACGGCACAGCCTCCACCCCCCAGTCCTGCATGTTATCAGGGTAAGGATTACAAACACTGCTGTATTCATTCAATGGACATTTATTGAGCTCCTTCTGTGTGCACACATTTCTAGGCACAACTTGGGATAAAACATTGAAGCAGTTACACAAAATCCCAAATTTCAGTGTTTAAACTTCAGAAGGGAAATGTAGATGTTAAGCAAATATCTGTGCAGTAAGAATTCCACATGCATGAGTTCTGTATCCTCAGAACCAACCAATTGTTAATGGCACTGGTACAGTCTGTGATCAGAATCCATGGCAGGGCACGTGGGTGTAAAGGTAGTTTATTAAAAGTTAGGAAAGGAAAAAAAAAAGGGAAGCACAGTGAGGCCCAGGTGGAGTCCACGGCTGAGACAGCATATTTCCACTCTTCAGGTGCTTTTTAAAACCAACATTAACCTATGGCAAGAGGAGAACTGGGAGATTCCCACACAATATTCAATGAGTGGGGTGAGGCATGGGTGGTTCCCAGCCAGCTGAGGGCAGTTCTGAGCCAAAGCATGGTTAATCAAAGATGTAATATTTTTCTGTGAGGCCTGATCTTTCCCTCACTTAATCTTCCTCACAACTACAGATTGAAGATACTTTTTCAAAATGGCATCTCTCCCAAACAGAATTTTTCTTTGTCATTATTCCCTGAACATACCGTTTAACAACTCTGTACACACCATTTACACTGTGTGAGTATTCTAAGTCATCTAGAGATGATGAAACTGGAGTTCTGGACCCAAGATAAAACTCATGAGATTCCATATGCCATGTCCAGACACCCACCCATAAATGCCAAATAAAGAGGCCTGGTGAAGGCAAACAAAGGAGGTTTATTACACGGTTTGGGATGTGCCATAGGAAAAGGCAGAGTGAGCACTCAGCTCATCTTCAGCCACCTTTGGGGTACAGACCTGAGCTGCAGGTTTAAACAGACAAAAGAACTGGGGGCAGGGGACAAAGGTATACATAGTTAAACAATTCAGTCACAGGTGTAGTTGTGACTTGCAGAGCAGTCTTGGTCAGGCAGGTGGTCTGGTCCAGTTTTGGAAAGTTATCACCAGAGAGAGTAATCTGGTTCCTGTTTGAGAGGATTCTTGGGATAACTGTGTTCACTGGAACAGTGGTAGCTCCAGGGAGCTCCAGTTCATTGTCATAAAGATATTATCAGTTTTGTCCTCTTTTGGATCCATGGTGATTGTAAAGTGACTGTAAAGAGAATGGCTTAGGACAAAGACAGATACAAAATGGAGACAATGATGCCAAGCTTTTCCTGCTTTTAGTTAATTTGTGGGCTTAAGTAAGGAGTCAGTGCTTTTCAGCAAAAGCAGCTTGAGTGCCTCTTACCATGACTCAAAGTATATGGGACTTTATATAAGTCATATATATATATACATATGAGTCATATATAAATATATATATATATATATATAGAATATAATATATAGAATATAGAATATAGAAGTCTGTGGCTTCTATTCAAATACTGTGCCCTTTCATATAAGGGACATGAGCATCTTCAGACTTTGTTACCTGTGTGTATAAGTAGATAACGATGCTGACTTTCTGGTAACATAACTATTATATATTATAAATTGTGACAATAGCACTGAGGAACATAAATGAGCTCAAGGACAGACTGCCCTAGAGGTGGTGACCTAATGGGGGAAAGCCAGTGAAGGACTTCCTGAGCAGGTGACATTGGGTAAGATTTAAACATGTAAAAAACAGAGGGAAAGCTAACCCAGAGAGAAGCTGGAGCAGGTGCAGGGGTCCTGTGGTGTGAATGTGCTTGGTTTCCCATAGGAGGCTTTGAGGCTGGAGATCTGGGGAGAGCTGGGGAGTGCGTGTGGAGATGAAGCAGTGACTGACCCTGTGGCTTCAACAGCCACATGAGGTTTTCCATGTCCTATCATTAAGAGGGTTAGCCGGACGCTGGTGGCTCACAACTGCAATTGAACCTACTTGGGAGGCTGAGATCAGGAGGACTGAGGTTTGAGGCCAGTCCTGGGAGACCACCCCCATCTCCAAAATAACCAGAGCAAAATGGACTAGGGGTGTGGCTCAAGTGGTGGAATGCCTGCTTTTCAAGTAAGAAGCCCTGAGTTCAACCCCAGTCCCACCAAAACAAATAGAATTGGAGGAATTAATTGAACAGCATTTTTCAGAATTTTCCTATGGAGACCCCTTGAGCTGTTGGGTAGAGACAGACTGAGAGGTTGGAGTGGAACTGATAGAACAATAATGTCGGCATTTATAAATCAGCAGCCATTTTGTCCTCAGACCTTACTTGAGAAACTTCCAAGGACAGCCCCGCCCTTAAACAAATTCCCATGCTCTAAGACAGCCCCACCCCTACCAGAGACTACTGCACCTGCACTAACTTCCTTACCCTCTCCCCTCTATAAAAGCCCCACCTCGCCCAGACTGTGAGTTGCACCATCTTTTCCCCAGCCAGCCTGGCAGTTTGGGCCTGCAATTAAACTTTGCTCTACACACGTGAGACTTTTCTCATGAGCTTTCTTTGTGAGTGGCATTTTTCCTAACAGGAGCAAGAGGGAAAAGCTCTGGAAGGAGAAGACTGAAATTTCATCCACAAGCAAAGGCATTGGGCCAAAATGGAGGAAGAGAAGAAGGAGTGGATTGAAGTAATTAGCATCACAACACTGAGCTCCAGTGAGCTCTGGGAGGGGAGTCTGATGGTGATCTCCATGCCAACAGCCCATCTCTAAGTACCTAACCCTTAATCACCTCTTTGGGTCATGCCTAGGAGACAACAAAGAATGTGGCACCCGGGGAACCATTAGCAAAGAATGGCAAACAGCCAGGAATGCAGGGAGTGGGGACTTCTGGAAGGGGAAGTCCATTAACACAGGAAGATGGGGACAGGGCTTCAGGTGGTGTGTATAAGTGGGAAGAGAGAGATGGCCAGTGGTAGTGGTCAGAGGTGGGGTCTCCATGCCTGCAGTGTGTGTGGGAGGTCACCACTCAAAGATTCTGGCTGTAGTTACACTGATTTTGGCATTTATCCATATTCTCTATCACCAGATAAATTAATGCTAGCTTTTTTGGTCTTTGGAGAGAAAAGAAAGGCAAGCATTTTCCCCTTTGAGAGGAGGTGAAGCTGTCACCTAAGGGGCGAGTGGCACCCAATCTAAGAGGCCACCAAAAATTCAGTAACCAAGACAAACAGTATTGAATGCAATATTTTTATTCAAAATTATTTTATTTCCTTTAAAATTGAATGTGTTTATGAGGAATGGTGTGATTGATTTGATGCATGTAAAAATTCAAAATTAATTTTTAAAATTCCATGATGAACAAACTATCAACATTTCAAATGAACAGGAAGTGCCAATCTGTCCTTTCAGTACCCTGTCTTTCTCACCTTATACTGACCCTGGAGTCTAGTATATGACACATACAAAAAGCAACATTTATTCATCAAGTGAAATTTTTGGTTGTTTTAAGTTTATAAAACAAGTAAGTATAGGAGTAAGAATAAAGCTTGTTTTCATTTCAGAATGTTTTGACACTTGGTTAAGCAAACTATAAATTGGCTTTTTCTCTGAGGACCATGGGGAACCACAGTGACATTTCTTGTAAAGGAAAAGAACTGGTGCTAAACATTTCTCATCAGGGAAATGCAAATCAAAACCCAGGAAGGCTCAAGTATAGCATGCACTAGACCCTGGGAATGATCCCCAGCAGTGCAAAATTAAATAAAATTTTAAAACATAAAAAAAGAAAAAGAAAAAATAAAACAGAGGCAGGTGTAATAGCTCCTGCCTGCAATACCAGCTATTTGGGAGGCAGAGAATGGAGGATTTCAGTTTGAAGACATCGCAGGCAAAAAGTTAATGAGATCCTATCCCAAAGAAAAAGTCACATGGACACAGTAGCTCAACAGACACCACCTAACAAGCGTGTAGCCCTGAGTTCAAACACTAGTACCAACAAAAAAAAGACATAGGAACACATGTCTGCAATCCCAGATACACAAGAGGCAGAGTAAGCGGATTGTGGTCTGAGTCTGGCCGTGGGCAAAGAGTTGGGGGTATAGCTGGCAACTGCAAGGCCCTGAGTTCAAAACCCAGTATTACACCCCCCCAAAAAAATCCCATCATTAGGATGATTATAATCAAAAAGTCAGAACATAACAGAGTTGGCAAGGATGTGGAGAAATCAGAACATTTACACACTGCTGGTCAAAATATAAAATGGGATAATTGGGTTGGAAGCCACTATGGTAGATCCTCAAATAATTAAATGCAGACTTACTGTGTGACCCATCAACTCCACTCCCAGCTATATACCAAAACTTATGAAGACATATGTGTACACAAAAGCTTGTACATGAATATTTACAGCTGCATAAATCATCATAGTCCAAACGGTTGACACAATGCAAATGCCCATCCACTCATGAGTGGGTAATAGATGTGAACTATCCAATTAATGGAATATCATGCAACGACCTGATCCATGCTACAATGTGATCAACCTTAAAAGAATGATGTTGAATGAAACAATTGAGACACAAAAGGACACACATGGTATGAGTCCATCTGTGTGAAATAAATCAAACCCACAGAAACAAAACAGTGTATTGGTGGTTGCCAGTATATGAGTGAAGGTCTCAGAATTTTTCATTTGAGATACGGTCTTGCTGCATAGACACAGCTAGCCCCAAATTTACTATGTAGTCCAAGCTGGGCTTGAATTTGCAGTACTACTGATTCAGCGTCCTTAGTACTAGGATCACAGACGTTTACCACCATACCTTTTAGGGTTCAGAGTTTCCTGTGGAGGCTATAAAGGTGTTTTAAAATGGCTGTACTGATTATTACAAAAACCTATAAATGGTTGAATTATATAGTATGTGAATTTCTCAATAAAGGTGCCCCAAAAGACCATATCTAGTCGATGAAAAATGTTGAAAAGTTTGAAGTGATGTAGCATCACTCCTCACAAGGAAAGAAGGCATATGGGAGGGCAGAGAGAGAGACAGAGATAGAGAGACATAGGGAGAGATAGAGAGAATGGAAAGACAGAGGGAAGAGTGACCAAAAGGATAAATGAGCTTCCTCCCACCATATTCCTGCTAGAAAGCCAGCATCTTCAGGAGTTCTGGGGAAAGAGTCTGCTCAGGAAAGTCTTCTTCATGGTGGTCTTGAGTTCCTTCTCCTCAGACTGAAGATGATGGGGCTGAGGAAGGGTGTGAGGACTGTGTAGGTGATGCCCATCAAAGTGTCTCCTTCCAGGGACTAGGGGTCCTTGGGCTTTAGGTAGATGACAGAAGCAAAGCCATAGTGCACGATCACCACTGTGAGGTGGGATTCACAGGTGGAGAAGGCTTTGTGTTGCCCCTCAGCTGAGGGGACCCTCAAAATGGCAGCCACAATGAAGGCATAGGAGAGGAGAATGAGGAGGAAGCAGCCCAGAAGGGCTGAGATACACACCAGGCCCAGAACTTTGGCCACTACTTGTGTATCCTCTACACAGGCCAACTTCAACAGACGTGGCAGATGGCAGAAAAAATGGTGGATGTCATTGGGACCACAGAAGGTGAGGTTGAATATGGCTGTTGTGACCACAATCCCCATGACAGAGCCACCAACCCAGGACCAGGCCACCAGACAGGCACAGCCATGGGGGCTCATGAGCACATTGTAGCACAGTGGGTGACAGATGGCCACATAGCGGTCTTAGCCCATGAGAATGAGTAGGTAGGAGTGGGTGAAGCCAAATGTGAAGGAGAAGAACATCTGGCAGGCACAGGCCAGGAATGAGATGGAGTGGTGGGTGGACAGCAGGTCAGCCAGCATGCGTGGGATGATGGTCAAGGTGTAGAAGATCTTGAAGATGGACAGGGCGCACAGAAGAGGTACATGGATGTTTGGAGGCTGTGCTCACTCCAGATGGTGGCCATGATGATCAGGTTGCCCAGCAGTATGAACAGATACATCAGCAGAAACAGCAGGAAGAACATCAGTTGGAGGTGGGGAAAGGTGGAAAAGCCAATGAGGATGAACTCAGACATGAAGGTGAAGTTTAGACCAGGTATGGCAGCCATACCTGATGGGAGACAGAAAACATTACTCAGTGTTTAGGAGCACAAGGTTTCCCAGTGAGTTCTGGCCTCCAAGAACATGTGAGAGGCTCCTTCACCTATCTAAGATATTAGTTGACCTGCAAATACGTATTTATGTTATCATCCCTTAGCATTCATAGGGCATTAGGTTCAGCACAGTCCTATCTACCAGATATCAAAAATTCAAAAGGGATTCTCAAATCCCTTTTGTGAATACAGCAGTATTGCATAGAACATATGAACATACTCTCAGACTTTAAATCATGTTTAGATGACTTAGAATATTGAACACAATGTATTGTGATATAAGTAGTCATTATACCATATTTTTAAAAGAATTATCACAAGAAAAAAGTTAATATTTGCTTAATATAGATACAGGAATCACAGACCTAACTACAGTTTTGAAACACAGATGTAGAATTCATGAATACTGGAAGAACTGTAATAATGTGCTGAGGTTTAAACAAAATCATGGATCTTAAGTACATGACCTCTGATAAGAACTCAATAAATAGTGCTACTGATAAAAACAATTATTATTACTATTATGTTTAAATCCCAGTGCTAGGACATCAGTGTTTCTACTCAGTGACATGTCAGTTGAGTCCCCAGTTCAAAGGTAGATGACTTGGTTGAGAACCGTGTCTCAAACCTGTAATTCTAGCTACTTGGAAGGTGTGGATAGGGACAGTCATGGTTCAATTGCAGCCCAGAGAAAAAGCTCACGGGACCCCATCTCACCAGGTGGTGTTCCCCTGTCATCCCAGTTACACAGGAAGTAAAAATAAAGCGAATTATGGTCTAGGCCAGCCCAGGCATAAAGCAAGACCTTGTCTCAAAAATAACTAAAGCCAAAAGGGTTGGGGTCATGACTAAAGTGGTGGAGCACCTACCTAGCAAGTGGGAGGAACCACAAACTTGACATCAATACAGTAAAATGGATGACATATTTCTGAGTGCAGAAAGGAGATCCCAGCACAGAATAATATCTATGCAACAACCTATGTTATAAGAATCCAGGCAAACAGGACACACTTTGAATGGATTATGACAGGTGCATGGGGAGTGGGAACAAGAGAAGCAAATGAGAGTAGATAAATATAAATTAATAAAATAGGGTTCTCCCAGTTTTGCAGATCAACCAGGATAAAATGTCATTTGTTGACAAGTAAAATGAACTCAAAAGCCTGTCATTCAAGTTCACTAAAAATGTGGGAATATACATATATATTGTTTTTCATACAGATATATATGTATCATTGACTAACTCAAGCTACTGTCTCAACAAGTTTCCAAATGTTCCCCATGGGACAAGGTTTTCTCCAATATCACAAAGTTGACCAAAAGCCTGCCTGGAGGACAGTTGCCATGTGTTCTTTCTCAGCAAAGGTCACTCCAGTGCTTGTGTTGTAGGACCCAGAATGTCACCTGGGAGATGGACAATTTGACTCCACTCAAGGAAGGGTCACCACACATGTGAAAGAAACATGCATGGGCTAGCGGGAACTTGGCCAGCTAAACCAATAATGTTAACACCAGCCACAACTCATTCTTCCTATTCCTCATTCCTCCCTCCTTCAGCCACCATCTCTGTACCACACTCCCTGGATGTCCACCATAGGAACCCAGTCCCAGCTTTGATCTTGGGCCCTGATCTCTGGCCATTGTGCCTGCCCATTGTCTTCCTCTTCTCCAGCCCTCCTCATTTCACAGGGACAAATAATTCTTGGAGACAACTGCAGGTTGTGGAGTTGTGCAGAACTTGAGCTAAAACCAAAATTCTCATTGTGTGTTGGGATAAGCAGAGACCTGCCTTGTGAGATCCCCATGGGATTGTCACACCAAGTGCTCAGCACAAATTTCTGAAAGCTTGACAGCTGACACTGTTATCACTGCTGTCATCTATCACCATTGCTGATGGTAGTCTGTTGAGCTGGTCCTCACTTATCATTCCCTGACAGGTGACCCATGTTGGTGCTATAACTATCCAGAACGTCAGTCTCATACCAGGCTAATTCTTCCTGACACTGTGAATGTCTCCCAACTTTCAGCACCTCAAGGCAGGAGTCCTGCTCATAAATGCACAGATGCTACTAATAATTAGTTTCTCAGGTCCCTTTCTCCATGGAATGTTGTCCAGGCTACACTTTCCCCAAAAAAACCTCTTGATGAGGCTGTCCAAGGGGGATCTCAAGTTCTCTGCAGGTACCTGGATCTATGTGAGGATAAACCCAGGGTCCTTTTCATTGCTGCAGGCTACCAGACAGCTCTAAACTGGTGCATATGCAAGCAGGCTCCCAGATCCTGTCCCAGTGTCCTGGTTTCTCCAGGGACACTATTCAGCCTATGGAGCTCTCTCTGATCATGCACCTGTATTATAGAGCTAAGATGTGCACAGGTGCAAAAGCAGACAGAATTCCACAGAGACCCAGGAACCCTCGTTCCAAAATACACACTGGCAAAGACACTCAGTGAACACTCTGTCAGATGTGGAGACATTGTCCTTTATTCTGCATATATCTACCTAGCATGGATAAAGGCCCAGTGCTCATTTGAAAGAGGAATAATCTAGGGGCACACAGCAGCCACACATCCAAAAGCTTTCTGTTGGTTGACCAGTGCCCCACACACACCCAGAATTCATGTCCACATGTAACTGCACAACGGTACCTTGTTTGGAAACAGGGTCTTTGCAGATTTAATTCAGGAACAGATCTTGAGATTGTCATGGATTAGGGTGGGCTCTAAATCCAATAACTAGAAAAGCAGATGAAACAGAAGAGAGGACATGTGAAAATGGAGAGAGAGGTCGGAGTGATACAAACACCTGGCTGAAGAGGCAAGGGAGAATTTTTCCTGAGTCTTTAAAGGGAGCATGGCCCTGCTGACACTTTTGCTTCAGAATTTAACCTCTGAGGGTGGGGAAAGGAAAAGGGAGAAGGAGAATTTTCCTTGTTTTAAGTTACCAGGGTGTAGTAGTAACTTGCAAAAGCAGCTACAAGAATCTAATAGAAGCCTGGTGCCAGTGGCTCGTGCCTGCAATCCTATCTACTCAGGAGGTAGACATCGGGAGGATTGTGGTTCAAAGCCAGCCCCAGCAAATAGTTCAAGAGATCCTATCTTGAAAATAGCCAACACTAAACAGGGCTGGTGAGAGTGGCTCAAGTGGTAGAGTTCCTGCCTAGCATGTATGAAGCCCTGAGTTCAAACCTCAATATCACATTTAAAAAAAAGAATCTAATATAGATGCACATACAACCCCACACACTCACCAACACGCAGGATGACACAGTCGCACTTGCCCGTCTACCTCATAAATGCCCTCCCCCACCCCAGCAAGGGGAATGCACTCCACCTCAGAATGGACCCTGGAGACCCAGCATGGAGGTGCATTGCTTGGGGAGGGCAGACCTCCCCTCCATGTTATTCCACTGTCCTCTCTTATCCCCAAATCAGGGCCTCTTACTACTCCAGTTTTCACTGATCCTCATGCCTTCTGCTTTCCAGCACCCAGAGCACTTACCAGTTCAGCCTGGAAACCAGCTCTGAAAACAAGGCTTCACTTACCTTCCTTGCAGACCCTTGGGGATGCCCTGAAGCCCAGTGTGGGGTAGACTGTGGGCACAGCACTAAGGTCAAAGTGAAGGAGCAGGTTTATCTCTGCAGGTGTCTTTCCCAGTGGTGGGTTCCCAGAGGCCTCAACACAACCTGTCTAGGGATGAAGAATGTACAGTCCTTAGAGTCCAGGAGAGGGTTGGTGAGCTGAAAATGTGCCTGCCATTCCTCCCATCTATCTCCCATTATCTTTGTATTTCCTCTCTTCATCTTCCTGTTTTATCTTTCTTCCATCTTTTCTTCTTCCCTCCCTCCTTCCTGGAGCCACTTTCTCCCCACCTCTCTCTCATACCTGCTTCAGTTTAGACACTACTCCTCCCAGAAAATATCGTCTGCCTTCCATCACAGTCCTATAGGGTATCGAGAGTAGCTGGGCTTCTCAAAGTCTAAGCTTTTGTCAGGAGGACATCCCTCTCTCAACAGGTCCTGGCAAAGGAGTTTGAAGTGTAGATGTCTTGTCCTCAGACAAAATATCCTCTATTGTTGACTCTGGAAAGACAGACACAAATCCTCCCTTCACGTTTTCACGTAGGTTTCTGTGACTCACCATTTGTTCATTGTATTATATCCAGTTTCTCTAAGTATATTTGTGAACTACACAGGATATTTGTAGAAGGCTTATACTCCAATAGTCAAAAACTTTGAAAATCTTGTTAATTTTCCTATACAGTAACTAATTTCTACTTGTAATGTGATAGTAATTTCAATGTCATTATGCCAGAAATTGAACTGATTTTTTAATAAATAATTCCATAGACTAAAAAAAGAACTTACTGTCATGTTAATATCTATGTTTTTGATGGGGTGGTGAAAGAATTGTTGGCTGCCTGCCTAGCAAGTGTGAAGCCTTGAGTTCAAACCCCAACACCATCAAAACAAAAATGACTTTGGTAATTTGTCAAAATAAGTCTTTTTTGAAAATTTTGAGAACCATATTATATAGATAAAGCTGACAGACCAAAACAGTGAAATAATAGCTAAAATTTATTGACAGGAAGTAATTGCCCAAAGAACAAAGGCAAAATGAAGACATTTGCAGGACAACAAAGTGTGGAAAGTTACCACCAGAGGAAGTTCTAGAATATGTACTTCCAGAAGGCAAATATACCAGAACCAGTAAGAAAATGCAAAAAAAAGGTAAAAATTTAGGTAAATCTAGGAATTATTTTGTGTAAAGGAAAGAAGTGTCTAATTGTACATAAAGCACTGAGTGAAAATACTGGATAATAATGTATACAAGGAAGGGTGTTGGAAAACAAGGCTAAAGCTAATGAATATCCATCCATTGTTTGGGACAGGATGCAACATACTGTTTATACATGTATAGAATAACTGTCTACAGAGAAAATCCAAAAGAAGCAGCAAAATAACTAATTGAAATCATGAATGAATTAGAAAGACGAGACAAGACTGTCACACAAAAATCAAGTGTTAAACGGACATGGTGGAACATGCCTGTAATTTCAGCACTCAGGAGACTGAAGGAGGAAGATAATGAGTATGAGGCAAGCCTGTACTACAAAGTGAGAGCATGTCTCTAAAAATATCTGAACATCAGTGGCTCACACCTGTAATCCTAGCTACTCAGGAGGCAGAGATCAGGAGAATCTGAAGCCAGCCTGGGCAAACAGTTTCTCAGACCCTAGCTTGAACAAACCTATCGCAAAAAAGGGCTGGTGGAGTAGCTCAAGGTATAAGACCTGAATTCAAACCCCAGTACCACAAAAAAGTACCTAAAAATAATAAAATGAACAAAGATCAAGAGGACAATCAAAAAACATTTTGAAAATGCAAATGTTTAAACCTGATACCACTTAAAATGGCATCACAAAAATAAAACACAAGGGATAAGAGATGTTACATTGAACAGAAGTGGCCCACCAGCATCGGGCCCAGAATTGAAACCAAAAGTTAACTTGCAACATGGTTCCAAATTCTTTCAGCAGCTGCATCAGGACAACCATATGCATAAAAGAACCTAGGGGTACTGACTCACCTGCTATGTTCAGGTTTGCACAGTTACAGATCGATGCAGATCTGGAGGGGGGCATGACACTCAGCTCCAGCCCCTGAGCTGCAGCCTGGAAAGGACATATACCCGCTAGAGCCCCTGGTAGCAGGCCTCCTAAGGGGATCACAGCAGTGCCACAAGACCCAGGTTAAGTTCTGTTCAACCGCTATCAGAAGCAATTCTGTCAGCCAGATAACCTTATAAGACTTCAACTATCAAAAAAAAAGTCTGTAAAGAATGAAAGGTAAGGTGCTGGTGGCTCATATTTCTAATCTTAACTGCTTGGAAAGCTGAGATTGGCATGATGGTCAACACGGGAAAATGCTTTGCAAGACCCCACCTCCAAAATAACCAGAGCAAAATGGACTGGAGAAGTAGCTCAAGTGGTAGAGCACCTGCTTTGCAAGCTCTGGACTGCTGCATTCAAACCCCAGTCACACCAAAAAAGACTGAAAGAAGGACTTTTTCCTTCATGTGCACAGACACCAACACAAGACTATCTGGATAAACAAGAATTAGGCAAACGTGACAGCACTACAGTAAAATTAAATAAAGTTCCATCAATTAGCCTCTTAGAAATGGAGAAAGAGAAAATACCTGAAGACAACTCCAAATAATTATTGTTACAAAGTTCAAAGAGATGCAAGAAAAATAAAGAACTAAACACAATGAGTAAAACAATGTGTGAAAAAATGGGAAGTTTGATAAAGAAACAGACACAGGACCCGAGGGAGTGGTTCAGTGATAGTGCACTTACCTAGCATATGTGAAGACGTGGGTTTGATTCCACAGAACCAGAGAACGGAGGGAGGGGAATCACACATATCCTGGAGCCAAAGAAGAAAATGAACTAAAAATACAGTAGACAGCTTGAACAGCAGGTCAATCAAACAGAATAATTAGGAAATTCAAACATAATAGGTTAGGAATTATCCAATTAGAGCAACAAAAATTGGGAAACAGTTGAAAAAGAGTGAAGAGAGTACCATGGGCCTATGAGACAACACCAAATTCAATACTAAATATGGGAATATCAGGAGAGACAGAAATGCAAAGAAATACTGTCTAAAAACTTTGCACATCTTAGGAAGAATATAGACATGTAGATTCAGGACCTCAAACTATTCCAAGGAAGATCAATTCAAAAAATAAGGATAATCCAAGACACAATATAATCAAATTGGCAAAAGTCAAAGACAGATTCTGACAGCAAGAGGAGTGAAGAAACTCACCATGTATGAGGGAACCACTATACAGATAGGAGAACAGTTCTCAACAGAAACTGAAGGCCAGGAAGGAAGAAAATAACAGGTCCAAAGTGCTAAAAAGAGAAAATTGCCAAGCAAGGATATTATACCCAGCTAAACTTTCCATCTTTCACAAATGAAGAAAAACATTTCAAGACACAAAAGCTGAGGGAGTTCATCATGAGATCAGCCTTAAAAAATGCTAACAGAGGTTCTTGCAGCTAAAAAGATGCTAAAAAAAGTATAAAACATATGGCATTATTAAACCCACAGGTAAAGGTAAAGTTTTAGTCAAATTTAGAATTATCTAATGCCATGAAGGCAATGTGTAAACGATGTTGAACTTCAGAATAAATTAAAACACAAATCTATTAAATATCTATACTGTAATATTTCATTACTGGGGATTCAATATGTGCCATGTTCAGGTTTGCACAGCCACACCTGATAGTAGATCTGGAGGGGGCCATGACACTCAGCTCCAGCCCCTGAGCTGAAGCCTCTCTAAAACCTTTGCACATCTTAACAGAGATATAAAATGATATTAACAGCATAAAATATGAGTACCACAGAAATAATGGTATAGAATCCTCAAAGGAAATTATAGTTAATTGTTGTTAATTGAACTCAGAATATCAAAACCATAATATTTTAGGTAACTCCTGTGGTAACTACAAAGAAAAAAAACTGGAATAGAGGCACAAATGACAAACAGAAAAGCATCACAGCCAGGCACTGGTGGCTCTCACCTATAATCCTGTTTACTCAGGAGGCAGAGATCAGGAGGATTGCCATTCAAAACCAGCCCAAATAGTTGGAGACCCTGTCTCAAAAACTCCCATCACAAAAAGGGCTCAAGTGTGGAGTGGCTCAAGGTGTAGGCCCTGAATTCAAACCCCAGCATCACAAAAAAAGAAAAAAGAGCATCACAGCATGTGACTAAAGAATATAACAAATAACAAAGGAACACAAGATTGAAAGAAAAAAGTCTGTAATGAAAGTGAAGACGGCAGACTAGTACCATCCACCAATCATCTAGCATCTCTAGGAGATAAAACCAGAGGTATGTATGCTCCACCTCTGGGCCTCTCATTTTCCTCACCTTAACTCCCACACAGAATCATTTACAACCACGCAATCCCCCTTGGAGCACCCCAAGCTTTCCGCCAACTGGCTCTTGTTGGAGGTCACTGCCTCACTCACATTGGGCTTTTCTGGTCTATGACCAGACATTTGTAGGTACCAGAGACAAGTTCCAGCTGGTGAAAAGCTAGGGTGCACTCTTTCCAGTCCTGAGAAGCAGCACAATCTAGAGTAAACACAAGCTGGAGGTATGGCTCAAGTGGTAGAATGCCTGTTTGCAAGTGCAAATCCCTGAATTCAAATCCCAGTATCACCAAAATAATCCAACAATAGAGTAACCACAGCCAATTCTAACCACCAACCAGGTGCTTCTGGAACTCGTGGTGGAGTACTTGCTTAAAACATAAGGGCTGAAATTCCAACCAAAGTGCTATACAATGACAGTGTATAATGGAGTGTGTGACAAAAAAGTAAAGTCTTTGACCAAAGCTGATATGAAGCCAAAGGTCTGCTATCAGCACACTCAGTAAGCTGAGGTAGGAGGATCACTTGTTTCAGATACCTGAGCTACATGGTGTGTTTTATGATACCCCAGCTTTCCTAGCAAGCCCCTGTGAGAAAAACCAAAGGTGAACGCCATTGGTGTGTCAGACCTATGATCCTAGCTACAGAGGAGGCAGAGTTCAGGACGATCATGGTTGAAGTGTTGTGGAGGGAAATAATTCAGGACACACCATCTTGGAGATACCCAACAGCAAACAGGGCTGGTGGTGTGGATCAACAGGAAGAACACATGCCTAGCAAGCATGAGGCCCTGATGGCAAACCCAACTGTCACCTATATAAAAAATAAATAAATGAATACATAAGAGGCAAATAAGAAAATGTGAGCCATGTTCTGGGCTTAGCCTCACCCAAGGTATTCTCTACCGTCTATGACAAATGGTATTAGCCTCACCTCAATTTCACATAGTATTCCATGCAGGTGTTTCACATGGGGACATTTTTTGAAACAGAAAGTTTGTGAATTTAGGATGACAGAAAAATGGAAAAGAGGACACAAAAATCTGGGCTACATACCGCATGTGTGTAGATAAAACTCACCAGCACTTTACGATGTTCCCCAAAACTCAATCGAAATGTCAACACATATCATTTTTCATAAAGAACCTTACAGCAAATTCTAAAGGCATCTGAATGTGTCTGTGTGTATGAAATTAGCCTAGACTCCTCTCAATTGTAAGAATAGAAGTAGCCATCATTACGTGATACTAATGTAAGAATAGGAGCAGCCATCATTATCTGATACAAATGTATGCTATTAAAGTATAATATTGAAATAATCAACACCAAGAAATCACAGTACACGCAATTTTCATAGAAGAATGAATGTGAACGTGTTTCCTAGGGTTTACCATGTGAAAAATAACATTAAATGTGTCCTGACCATCTCAGACAACACACAGGAGGACCTCAGTATGGGGACAGAGCATTTATATGTACAGAGACATTTCAGAAGGACAAATCCCTTCAGAGGTGTAAGGCTCAGTCGTCCAGCGACTGCTTTCTGTGTTGAACTGGGCTTTGAACAGACCAGGGCAGCTGTGGGCACCTGATGAAAGTCAACAAGGAAGCCCTGGGCCAGACTAAATGGCCAAATGATCCAAATGTTCAGATCAGGTGCCAGTGCCAAGGAGACAAAAAGCGAAGGAAAAGAAAAAAACACGCAGAGACATCAAAAAGGGCTGAAGAATTCTCCTCTGCCTTCCTCTAATGTGAAATATGTGCACAAACAGAGAAATATTCAGCACCCTTTGAAAAAGGAAAAAGGATGCAATACTGTCTGTTAGAACTGTGCCTGAGCAATGAATCGTTGATAATGCTGCGGAAAGGGGAAGTCGGTGCTGTGGGATATGGGCTGGGATGAGGATATTTCAGGATTGATGGTTAGGCCAAAGAGGCGCTGGATTAGGAGGTGACAGTGGTTGTATTTAAGACTGCTTTTCACTTACTTGGAAAGTTGGGGACAAAAGCGTGGACCCACAGGAGGAAGGCAGCCTGGGGTGGGCATGGACCACACATCCTCCCATCTCCACATGCCCGCTCACCTCCCCGTCATCCACAAGTAGGGAGAGCGTTAGGCCCGCGCCCTGTCCTACAGCCCCTCCCCCAGCCAGAAGGCGCTAAAGGTCGCGTCCCCAACCGCCAAGGCCAGAGGCGACCCCGGTCCAGCTGCCCTCCAGGACTCACCGACGCGGAGTGGGGAGACGCCAACCGCTTGCTACGAACTGCCGCCCTTCTCCTTCAGAACGCTGACCTGCGCCCCATATCCTTGGTTTTAGCGTGCCGGCGACCTCCATGTAATTTGCTTGAGCCTGACAAGTCACCTGAACGTCCTCAACAGAGGACACAGCCTGGACACAAGTCCTAGTTGTTCTCTGACAGCGACTGTCAGTTTAAAACCCGCCCCAGATCACTTAAGCCCGCCCCTTGGCCTCTGCTTCTGTGTCCGATTGGGCAGTCTACATGCTGTGCCTCCAATCGGCAGAACTCGACGCTCTGAGTGACATATGATCGCACCAATCCATAGCTGCATAGCTGAGGGCGGTAACCATGACGAGGTCTAGACTGCGTCTTCCGGAGGGTGGACCCGGCTTCATCATAGAACAGGTGTAGTCACCATACTGAAGGTGACATAGGATTAGGAATCATAGCAAGAGGACAGGAGATGTTAAGAGCTGAAGTGGGAACCCTACAAAAATTCACCTGGATTTTCTTCCACATAGTGTCGGTGGCTCAGTGAAAAGGGCGTCCTAGGAGCAATACTCCTGGATGAAGTCCCCTTTAATTCTGGTTTTAGCTGCTGGTAAAAGACTGGCTGTTAGACAAACGTCCAGACATCAGTACCGACGAAATCCCAGCATCCCCATCAGCGCCTCAGAGGCAGCGCAAACCACCGTCCTGCCTGGCGGCTCCAAGTGGCCCAACCTGCCTGGCGCTAACCTGCTACAGGACGCCATCCCTAGGCTGCAAGTCTAGTTGTCACAATGGTTACCATGGCCACCTCTCTGACGCCAGCTCAGCGTCAAGAAGCGTTCCTGTCGCCATTTCGCTGTTTGCTTCCTCACGCAGATCCGGACCCATTCAGTTACAATTGTCTGAGAAATAATTTTGTGCTGTTCACTGACAGTCCTCAGAAGCTCATACAGCCTTATCGGAGACACGTGGAGCTTTCCGTGCAGGAAGGATATGTAAATCTAGACATGACATCAACTTTCTCCACTTTGAAAGCCTGCACGCCTCTAGGAGATTCCATGTCAGCCAGGTGCCTGTGGCTCCCGCCTGGAATCCTAGCTCCTCAGGAGGCAGAGATCAGGAGAATCGGGTACGACTGCAGCCCAGGCAAGTAGTTCTCCAGACCCCATCTGGAAAGAACCCATCACAAAAATAGGACGGTCCAGTGGCTGAAGGGGTGGGCCTTGAGTTCAAGCCCAAGTACCCCAAGTAACCAAACAAACAAACAAGCAAACAATCAAAAGAAATAATATTTCCGATTTAAATATTTCTCCTCTCTGGACTATGAACAGGAATGAGGCCACAACTCTACAAATATGTGAAAGAGTTTGACAGCATTTTGGATAAACCATCACTTCTTTGTTGAAAATATTTGTAAATATTGCATAGCTTCTGGAACAGCAGTGCAACTGGCTGGTTCAGGGGGTACTTGGGACAGGTAAGTAACATAGGTAAGTAAGAGCAGTAGCTACACGTAGATACCTTCAGATTCATGTAAAGTGAAACAAATATCACATCTGAGATTCTGGATTTGTGCAATTTGCAGGTGAGTAGTGAAGTAAGCAGATTTTGTTGGAATCTGGACTGTGTGTCCTACAAGTGGTTAATCCCAAGGGCAGAGTCCATAAGAGTCCCAGTCCTTGAATGTGGGTCTTGGTCCCACCCTGGTTTTAGTGGCTACATGAAGCAGAGGAGAAAGTGATTGAGGCTCCTTTATTTTTTCCTTTGCTGTTTTTTGGCTGCCCATCAAAGATGGGTTGTTGCTGTCATGCCCAGTCAGAATGATGAGGAAAAATAAATGCATACCATTAAATTACTACCTTCCAAAACTCATGCAGCCTTTTAGGAGACACTTAGATTTTTTTTTCTCTGCTGCAAATATAGGACTGTATGGTTGAATGACATGAAATTTCTCTAGTATTGAGAATATGAAAATAGTTTCATATCCTTTTCCGTGTAATCCTCACTCCTTGTGAAAAATCTTCCTGGAATACGGTTGATCTGCAATTCTTCAATAATTTCTGGAAGGGCAGTGCAGCTGATTGGTCCGTGGGGTACTTGGGACAGGTAAGTAAGAGCTGTAGCAACATACAGATTCATTCTGAGTAGTGTTACATGAAAATCAATGTGAGGTCTGAGATTCTGGATGTAAGCCAGCTTGCCAGTAGTAGCAAAGTCAGGCATATTCTATTGGAGTCTGTACTGTGGGCCATGCAATTGATCAAGCCTCAGGACAGATCCAAGAGGAGACCTCATATTTCAACATGGACCTTGGTCTCAATGTGATACTCTTTTACTTTTCTTGTGATAGGTATGTTTGAGAAAGGGTCTTACAATTTTTATCCACTGGCTTCACACTGCAATCCTGACATCAGCCTCTGCAGTAGCAAGGATTCCTGGTTTGAGCCACAGTTTCCTGGCCTCTGCAAATAATTACCCTGACAGGAGCCAAGGTCAATGTGATGAGAAGGCATTTCAAAGGAAGAGAGTGTCAGTACTGTAATGGTTACTGTTTGATGAATACAGCAATAAGACAAATATTAAAGCAGGGATTGTGGCAGACCCATAATCCAGAGGCATGGTCCTATTCTGTTATTGCCCATATCCAAAATTCATTTCTTCATCTCAGTGTCTATGGGCAAAGACATGAATGAAGAGAGGCAGAGGTTGATGACCAAGTAAGGGAATGAATGATTCAAGACCTGAATCATGTGCACTTACGATGAATTGAATAAGATATCCTGTTTTGTTTTGTCTCCTTCTTCCTGCTCTTATGTCCAGAGTTTTAAGAGTCGGTGACTGTTAAGGATGTGACTTTGACCCACACCCTGTAAAGCTTTTTTAGTGCGTAAGTTTGAGGTTATTTCTTAAATATTAATAAAAATTCAATTCTTTCAATAAATGTCCCCACCCTGGGCCCCTGCATTGGAGATTTCAGCAACTCTGGAGTTCATCATACTGGTTTGACAGCTCTTTGTCCTGCCAATGTGACACAACACATCTCATGATCTCAATATGCAACCACCTGGCACATCTACAATAATAAATATCCAGAAACAAAGGAACTAAGGTTTGCATCGTTTTGTGGGAATATTTTGAGGCATTCCATGGAGTGATATTAGCATGCCACAAATAGAGCTCAACAGGAAAAATCACTGCATCACTGTGTGGAGAGCAGTTGCATCTGGAACTCGTGGTGGAGTACTGGCTTAAAATGTATGAGCTGAAATTCCAATCAAACTGCTATACAAAGATAGTGTAGAATGTAGTGTGTGAGAAAAAATAATATCTTTGACCAAAACTGTTGTGGAGCCAGGGGTCTGCTATCACCACCCTAAGTAAGCTGAGGTAGGAGGATCACTTGTTTCAGATACTTGAGCTACATGGTGTGTTTTGTCATACCCTGGCTCGTAGCAAGCTTCTGTCACAAAAACCAAAGGAGAATGCCATTGGTGTGTCAGACCTATGATCCTAGCTACAGAGGAGGCAGAGTTCAGGACGATCATGGTTGAAGTGTTGTGGAGGGAAATAATTCAGGAAATCCCACATTGGAAATACTCAACAGCAATTAGGGCTGGAGTTGTGGATCAACAGGAAGAACACCTGCCTAGCAACCATGAGGCCCTGATGGCAACCCCAAGTGTCACCAATATAAAAAATAAATAAATGAATACATAAGAGACAAATGAGAAAATGTGGTGCATGTTCTAGACATAGCCTCACTCGAGGTATTCTCTACCCTGTATGACAAATGGCATTAGCACCACTTCAATTTCACATAGGATCCCATGCAGGTGTTTCACATGGGGACATGTTTTGAAACAGAAAATTTGTGAATTTAGGATAAAAGAAAAATGGAAAAGAGGACATATAAATCTGGGTTGCATACCACAGGTGTGTAGATAAAACTCACCAACATTTCAAGTTGTTCCCCCAAAATCATTCTAAACATCAGCACATATAATTTTTATTATAGAACCTTCAAGCAAATTCTAAAGTCATGTGATTGTGTCTGTGTATTTGAAATTAGCCTAAGTTCTTCTCAATTGTAAGAATAGGAGCAGCCATCTTTATCTGATACTAACGTGTGCATTAAAATATAATATTGAGATAATAAACACCAAGAAATCACAATACACGCATTTTTCAGAGAAGAATACATGTGAACATATGTTTCCTTTTTTTCCCTTTTTCATTATATTCACATGTGCATACAATGTTTGGGTCATTTCTTCCCCCTTCCCCAGACCCCTCTCTTACCCCCTCCAACCCCTCACTACCAGGCAGATACTATTTTGTCCTTATCTCTAGTTTTGTTGAAGAGAGAATATAAGCAATAATAGGAAGAACCAAGTGTTTTTGCTAGTTGAGATAAGGATAGCTATACAGGGAGTTGACTCGCATTGCTTTCCTGTACATGTGTGTTACCTTTTAAATTAATTCTTCTCAAACTAACCTTTTCTCTAGTTGCTGGTCCCCTTCTCCTATTGGCCTCAGTTGCTTTAAAATATCTGCTTTAGTTTCTCTGCATTGAGGGCAAGAAATGCTATCTAGTTTTTTGGCTGTTTTACCTATCCTCATACATTCCTTGTGTGTTCTCGCTTTATCATGTGATCAAAGTCCAATCCCCTTGTTGTGTTTGCCCTTGATCTAATGTCTGCATAGGAGGGAGAACATATGATTTTTGGTCTTTTGGCCCAGGCTAACCTCACTCAGAATGATGTTCTCCAGTTCCATCCATTTACCTGCAAATGATAACATTTCATTCTTCTTTCTGGCTGCATAAAATTCCGTTGTGTATAAATATCACATTTCCTTAACCCATTCATCAGTAGTGAGGAATCTTGGCTGTTTCCATAACTTGGCTATTGTGAATAGTGGTGCAATAAACATGGGTGTGCAGGTGTCTCTGGAGTAACCTGAGTCACATTCTTTTGGGTATATCCCCAAGAGTGGTATTGCTGGGTCATATGGTAGATCAATGTTTAGATTTTTAAGAAGCCTCCGAATTTCTTTCCAGAGTGGTTGCACTAGTTTACATTCCCACCAGCAGTGTAAGAGGGTTCCTTTTTCCTCACATCCTCGCCAATACCTGTTGTTAATGGTGGTGCTAACGATGGCTATTCTAACAGGGGTGAGGCAGAATCTTCGTGTGGTTTTAATTTGCATTCCCTTTATTGCTAGAGATGGTGAGCATTTTTTCATGTGTTTTTTGCCATTTGGATTTCTTCTTTTGAGAAAGTTCTATTTAGTTCACTTGCTAATTTCTTTATTGGCTAATTAATTTTGGGAGAATTAAGTTTTTTGGGTTCCCTGTATATTCTGGTTACCACTCCTGTGTCTGATGTGTAGCTGGCAAATATTTTCTCCCACTGTGTGGGTGTTCTCTTCAGTTTAGAGACCACTTGTTTTGTTGAGCAGAAGCTTTTAAGTTTTATGAAGTCCCATTTGTCTATGGTATCTCTTACTTGCTGAGCTGCTGGGATTCCATTGAGGAAGTCCTTGCCTATACCTATTAATTCCAATGTATTTCCTACTCTTTCCTGTACCAACTTTAGGGTTTGGGGTCTAATATTAAGATCCTTGATCCATTTGAATTAATATTTGTGTAGGGTGATAAACATGGATCTAGTTTCAGTTTTTTTTAGACTGCTAACCAGTTTTCCCAGCAGTTTTTGTTGAAGAGGCTGTCTTTTCTCCATCATATATTTTTAGTGCCTTTGTCAAAGATAAGTTGGTTGTAGTTGTGTGGTTTCATGTCTGGGTCCTCTATTCTGTTCCACTGGCCTTCATGTCTGTTTTTGTGCCAGTACCATGCTGCTTTTATTGCTATTGCTTTGTAATATAGTTTGAAGTCGGGTATTGTGATACCTCCAGCGTTGTTCTGTTTAATGGGTATTGCCTTGGCTATTTGGGGCCTCTTGTGTTTCCATATAAATTTAATGGCAAATTTTTCAATCTCTTTAATGAAAGTCATTGGCATGATGGGAATTGCATTAAACATGTAGATTACTTTTGGGAGTATCAACATTTTTACTATGTTGACTCTGCCAATACATGAGCATGGGAGATCTCTCCACTTTCTATAGTCTTCCTCAATCTCTTTCTTCAGAAGTTTGTAGTTTTCCTTGTACAGGTCATTCACATCCTTTGTTAACTTTACACCTATGTATTTGATTTTCTTTGAGGCTATTCTAAACGGAATTGTTTCATATATTCTTTCACTGTTTGCTCATTATTAGTGAATAGAAATGCTAATTATTTTTCTATGTTGATTTTATATCCTGCCACCTTGCTTTAGCTATTATGGTGTCTAGGAGCTTTTGAGTAGAGTTTTTTGGGTCTTTAAGGTATAGGACCATATCGTCTGCAAATAGGGATATTTTGACAGTTTCTTTACCTATTTGTTTTCCTTTTATTCTTTCTTCTTGCCTAATTGCTCTGGCTAGGAATTCCAGTACTATGTGGAATAGGAGTGGAGATAGTGGGCATCCTTATCTCATTCCTGATTTTAGGGGGAATGGTTTCAGTTTTTCACTGTTAAGTGTAATGCTGGCTATAGGTTTGTCATATGTAGCTTTTATAATGTTCAGGTACTTTCCTTCTATTCCTAGTTCTCTTAGAGCTTTTATCATGTAATGGTGTTGGATCTTATTAAAGGCTTTTTCTGCTTCTGTTGAGATGATCAAGTGGTTTTTGTCTTTGCTTCTGTTAATGTGGTTTATTATGTTTATTGATTTTCATATATTGAACCACCCCTGCATTCCTGGGATGAAGCCTACTTGGTCATGGTGAATGATCTTTTTGATGTGTTGTTGAATTCAGTTTGCCATTATTTTATTGAGGATTTTTGCGTCAGTGTTCATTAAGGAGATTGGCCTATAGTTCTCCTTTTTGGAGGTGTCTTTGCCTGGTTTTGGGATAAGTGTAATACTGGCTTCATAAAATGTGTTAGGCAGTTTTCCTTCCCTTTCTATTTTGTGTAACAGCTTAAGGAGGGTTGGTATCATTTCCTCTTTAAAGGTCTGATAGAATTCACAGAGAATCCATCAGGTTCTGGACTTTTCTTTTGGGGAGACTCTTGATTGCTGCTTCAATTTCATTTTGTGTTATAGATCTATTCAGGTGACTGATGTCCTCTTGGTTCAATTTTGGATGATTATAAGTATCTGGAAATCTGTCCATTTCTGCAAGAAATGGTTCTCAAAGAAGTCGCTGTTGACTTCGTGGATTCCCATGGTGTTTGTTGTTATCACTCCTTTTCAATTGATTTTACTAATTTGTGTTTTTCTCTCCTCATTTTAGTCAGGTTTGCCAGGGGTCTATTGATCTTGTTTATTTTTTCAAAGAACCAACTTTTTGTTTCATTGATTCTTTGTATGGTTTTTTGGTTTCTATTTCATTGATTTCAGCTCATATTTTTATTATTTCTCCCCTTCTATTTGTTTTGGGATTTGCTTGTTCTTATTTTTCTAGGAGTTTGAGATGTCTCATTAGGTCATTGATTTAAGATCTTGCACTCTTTTTAATGTAGGCACTCATGGCTATAAACTTTCTCTCAGAACTCCCTTTGCTGTGTCCCATAGGTTCTGGTAGGTTGTGTTTTCATTTTCATTGACTTCCAGGAGGCTTTTAATTTTCTCTTTTATTTCATCAATGACCCATTGTTCATTAAGCCATGAGTTGTTCAGTTTCCAGCTGTTTGCATGTTTTTTCTCTTTATTTTTATTGTTGAGTTCTAGTTTTAATGCATTGTGATCAGACAGAATGCATAGTATAATTTCTATATTCTTTTATTTGCTGAGGCTTTCTTTGTGCCCTAGGATATGATCTATTTTGGGGAAGGTGCCATGGGCTGCTGCAAAAAATGTATATTGTGTTGAAGGTGGATGAAATGTTTCTAGACATCAACTAGGTGCATTTGATCTATGGTATGTTTTCGATCTAGGATTTCTTTTAATTAATTAATTAATTTTTTTTATTGTTTTATTATTCATATGTGCATACATGGCTTGGGTCATTTCTCTCCCCAGCCCCCACCCCCTCCCTTACCACCCACTCTGCTCCCTCCCTCTCACCCCCCACCCCCTGAATACCAGGCAGAAACTATTTTGCCCTTATCTGTAATTTTGTTGAAGAGAGAGTATAAGCAATAATAGGAAGGAACAAGTGTTTTTGCTTGTTGAGATAAGGATAGCTACACAGGGAGTTGACTCACATTAATTTCCTGTGCATGTGTGTTACCTCCTAGGTTAATTCTTTTTGATCTAACTTTTCTCTAGTTCCTGGTCCCCTTTTCCTTTTGTCCTCAGTTGCTTTTAACGAATCTGCTTTAGTTTCTCTGTGTTAAGGGCAACAAATGTTAGCTAATTTTTTAGGTGTCTTACCTATCACCCCTTCCTTGTGTGCTCTCGCTTTTATCATGTGCTCAAAGTCCAATCCCCTTGTTGTGTTTTCCCTTTTTGATCTAGGATTTCTTTATTGAATTTTTGTTTGAGACCTAGCTGTTTATGATAGTGAGGAGTTAAAGTCTCCCTCTAACACTGTGCTGGAGTTAATATATGCTTTTAGGTCCTGCAGGGTATGTTTGATGAAATTGGGTGCATATAGGTTGATAGTTGTTATTTCCTTTTGGTCTATTTCCCCTTTTATTAGTATGGAATGTCCTTCTTTATCTCTTTTGATCAATGTAGCTTTGAAGTCTACTTTGTCCAAGATAACTATTGCTACTCCTTCCTGTTTTCAGGGGTCACTGGCTTGGTAAATCTTCTTCCAACCTTTCATTCTAAGCCTATGCTTATTTCTTTCAATGAGATGGGTCTACTGTAAGCAGCAACTTGTTGGATCTTCCTTTTTACTCCAGTTCTTCAAACGGTGTCTTTTGATGGGGGGATTAAATCCATTATCATTAAGTGTTAGTATTAATAGGTATGTGGTGATTCTTGTCATTTAGTTGTCTTAGTTGTTTGAGGGTTTGATTGTGTGTAGCTAAATCGATGTTCCTGTCTACTTTCTTGCTTTTTCTTTTCCTGTAGTTTGGTACTGCCTGCCCTTTCCTGGTTATGTTGGGTTTCACTTTCTGTGTGCAGAATCCCTTGAAGAATCTTTTGCAGTGATGGCTTTCTGGTCATACATTGTTTTAGTTTCTGCTTATTATGGAAGACTTTTATTGCTCCATCTATTTTGAATGATAGTTTTGCTGGGTAGAGTATCTTAGGGTTGAAGTTATTTTCATCTAATGCCTGGAAGACCTCACCCCAAGCTCTTCTTGCTTTTAATGTTTCTGTTGAGAAGTCTGCTGTGATTTTGATTGTTTACCTTTGTATGTTATTTGTTTTTTCTCTCTTGCAGCCTACAATATTCTTTCTCTAGTCTCTGTATTTGTTTTAATGCTAATATGTTGTGGGGTAGTTCTATTTTGGTCAGGTCTCTTTGGTGTTCTGGAGGCTTTCTGTACATGTATGTGCATAGTTTTCTTTAGATTTGAGAAGTTTTCTGTTATTATTTTGTTGAATATATTACACATTCCTTTTGATTGCACCTATTCTCCTTCTTCAATGCCCATGATTGTCAGGTTTGGTCTTTTGATGGAGTGAGTAAGTTCTTGCATTTTCTTTTCACAGGTCTTGAGTTGTTTAATAGTTCTTCAGTTTTTCCTTAAATTACCATTTCATCTTCAAGTTCTGAGATTCTGTCTTCTGCTTGTTCTAGTCTGCTGGGTTGGCCTTCCATTTTCTTTTGCATTTCTGGTTCATTCTTTTTTCTGAGGTATTCCATATCATGAGGCACTTTCTCTTTAATGTTGTCTATTTTCGTCCTGAGTTATTTATCTACTTATGTTGTTTGTTTCACTTTGGTGAAAGTGCTTCTATGGTTTCTTTTATTTTTTTTTTCTTGTGCTTTCTCAAATTCTCTATTTTTGTTGTCTTGGAATTTCTTGAGTGTCTCCTGTACATTTTGGTTGACCATATCCAGTATCATCTCTATAAAATTTTCATTGATTACTTACAGGATTTCTTCTTTCAGATTCAGCTTGTGGGCTCTATTGGGTTCTTTGGTATAGTTTATCTTCATTTTTTTTGGAGTCTGGATCTGGGCATCTGTTTTCTTCGTTTCCGTCTGCCTCCTGTGCTAATTTATTATTGGGGGGAAAATGGGTTCCCTCTTTTTTATTCTTCCCATCATTGCCCTTGCTATTGTTACTGTCCCTGTACTGTGTGTAAATCAGTATTGTCTAGCTTATAATACTAACAATGGTGATATCTAGAATGGAAGGGTGAGAGGAGAGGGAAAGCAAAGAAGATTTTTAAAAAAAGGGGAAAAATGAAACAAAACAAAACAAAACACAGAGCTGGAGAAATAAACAGGGAGAGATAGTGTGCCAATCAATAGTGAGCTAAACAGGCATTAGAAAAAGAGAGAGGATAATAATAATAATAAAATAAATAAAATTTCTCAAGATCAAATGCAATAAAGTTTCAGTCTTAATAGATTTGGTGTTAGTCCTTCAGCATCCAGTCCTGGTGTTGGTGTCTGAGTAGTAGTTCTGTTGTTGTCTCATCAAAGAGGAAAAAAAAATCCCAAGTTCAAATGCAATACACTTTCACTCTCATCAAAGGGAAAAAAATGGAGTCTGGAGACAGCTTTGTGAATGTCTATCTGAGGCTGTGGCTCACCTGCCACCTAATGTCAGCCATCTGCTGCTGAAGATCTCAGGAATGAGCTTTACACTCACCTGGCCCTGTAGGCTTTGTTTACTTAGAGTTCTCCTGGATGCATGCCCCTTTTGTTTTCTCCAGTATACAGTCCTACCCACCTGTTGCACTTTGCAGTGCTGTTTTATCTAGAGTTTGCGTGTGGATGTGCACCTCCCCCACAAACTGGTGAAGCATGACACACTTTACCTGCTGTTGGACAACTTCTTCTTTCCAAGCGCACTGGGGGAGGTGGTGCCACTCTAGTCTTCTCCTGCTGGCTTGAATATTTACAGTTCACGTGAGGGAGTGCCCCTCCCCTTCTCTTCAGTGCTCAGGGCTCCTCACCCTCTGTGTTGCATGTCTTTTTTTTTCAGCTGCTTGTTTATTATTCAGTTGTTTTTTCTTTTTTCCCTGGGCGGGGTCAGTCTGTCCAAGGGGCTATATGATTTGTCCATGGGAGTACCACATGATGCTTATTTGCTCACCTGGTGGTCTCCTGAGCAGGTTAGGAGCTGGCGTCTGGTGGCACAGGAGCCTTCCTGGTCTCTCCGATTAACGTGGAGTGGGGATGCGATGCACAGTCTGGGGGTGTGGAGGTATCGGAGTTTTGTCTCTTCTTGGTGGTTTTTCCCGCCAGGTGTATCTCCAGTGTCTCTCCAGGAGTTTGCTTTAGGAAGCTCGCTTTCTGCTTCCTCCCTCTAGTTGCCATCTTGGAATCCTGCCAGGGCTCTACCTCTTGAGCCATGTCTCCAGTCCATTTTGTTCTGGTGATATGAGGGTTGGGTCTCGTGAACTGTGTACCATGCTGGTCTGGATCTGAGATACTCCTGATCTCAGCCTCCCAAGCAGCTAGGATTGCAGCAGTGAGCTACTATCTCACAGCAAGATTTATATTTTCAAATAAATTACCCAGACTCAGGCATTTTGTTGTAGGTGCAAAAAAACTCAGTAAGACAGAAATTTAGAAGAGGAAAGAGAATCAGGGTGTTGTTAAAAAAAATACCTAAAATGTGGCAATGGCTTTTGGACTGAAAAATGGGAAGTAGCTAAAGAGTCTTTGACAAGGACTCAGGGAACAACGAGTTCCTGGCAGTGACTAGGACGTGAAGGGTGATTGTAGATTGGCGTCCAGGGAAAGAAGGAAGGTGCAGGGATAGAACTGGATCCTCTAACAAAAAGCAATTCTCTTTCTAGAATAGAACGTTGTATAGATATGGATAGCAAAGCCCACTCTGATAAAGGTCTCTGTCAGATATGAGGAATATTTCTTGGAAACTGGGACATGGTCATCATTATTGTAACATGCAAAGAAATTGTACATGGCAAATAAACAAGTGAAGGTCTGAAAGGAAACCTATGCAAAGGATCCTTGTGAAATGTGCCTGGCTGCTGCATTGCACATACCCTTATATATAGTTTTTTGGTTCCTTAAAAAGAAACAAATATATGCATGTGTTTGATTTTCTAAAATCTTGAATAATACATCCAATAGGGCAAGAGACATAAGGAATGAAGTAGGAAAATGCAGAAGGCAAGTCATGCAGGCAGTCCCCATGGGCAATGACAGGGCTGATTTCCTGTCAACAATAGTCAGGTCCCCAGCTCCCAAATATGTAGACCATTAGTCTCTTCTCAAGCCCTGAGAAGCTCAGGGAATTGACTCACTCCTAGAAAGCAGGGAGGGAAGGAAAGTGAGGACAATGGTTCCCTGAGGTTGCCTCATCCATGGCAGGGTCCCTTGGGGACCCAGGATCCCTGTAGCAGAGGCAAGGCAGCAGTCCCAGAGGAGGCAGTGGGCAGGAAGAGGGGAGGGATAAATGATGGTGATTGGGCTCTGTCAGGCTCCCTGTCCACCTGGCTCTGCCACATTGGTGTTCCTGCACAGGGACTTTAAACCAGGTTCTATTAGCAGTGTTAGGCATTAACAAGTGTAGGGCCTGGAGCTCCAGGAGAGTTACCTTTTCTTCCATCCACCTGACCAGGAGGGACCTGAAGAACTAGCATCAACCAGTGACTCATGGAAACCACCTTTTAATACAGCTCCTCAGGCAATTTGAGTCCATGGGGTAGGAGACATCATCACAGTGTGATGATTGCTCATCAAGACTGATTGGTCAGCAGACTTTATCTTTTGTGGATTTCTTGCTACATCATAAGGTGGGTTCTTTAGACAGGTGAGAAAACTATAGTACAGATGAGGACAGCCATTGTTCAGTCATACAGAATGTCTATTTGCTTTTAACATCTCTTCTTGATCTGTCAAGTTAGAGAATAATAGAAAAATGGCCGGGGAGAGGCAGATAAAAGAGAGATAAGGAGATTGAGAATGGAGATACTCCATGCCACCTCTATGAAGTGTAAAGAATAAGGAAGGCATCAATGGGCCAGATGAGGTGATGGTGAAAAGTTAAGTATTACAGGACACAGAGAAAAGACAGGGAGGAGATGGTTGAGATGGGAGATGATCACAGAGAGAAAAAGAAAACAGTTTCATAAGAAGAGCTATCCATGACAGAGCAACAGGAAAGACAAGATGGGGTTTGAGAGAGAAGGCAGATCCAGCCCATGGTTCTCAATTGGGGGTGGCTCTATCCCCCACTGGACATTTGGCAATGGGTGAGGATATCTGATGGTCACTATTGGGGTGTAGTACTGGAATCTAGTAAATCAACGCCAGAGATGAATACTTAATACTGTCCTAATTGTCCCTATGCTAAACTTGGGTTATACTACTTAAGGATATTTTGACCAGGACATTTCCATGCCTGGCTTAGTCCCCAAGTCTCTGGGTGTTAAGTTGACTACACCATAGGTTTCCCTACGTGCCAGAAAGTTCTATTTATGCCTGTTTCTCTGTCAATTCTTCCCTCAGCTGCCTCTCTTTCCCTCTGTCTCACTTTCAATCTCTCTGTTCCTCTCACAAAATCCACATAGTATTAGAGGTCACTCTTGGCATTGTCCATTACCTGGGTTTTGACAAATGCTCAATAATATAATAATATATATATACTATTACAATAACATATAGCATAATTTACCCCCTTAAAATTCTTCCAAGTTATTCTTCCTTCCACAGACACTTTATATTCTCTACAGTTTTACATTTTCTAGAATGAATAGCTTTTCCTGTTAGCTACATCTAATCTGTACCATGCCAGGGGTGGCATTTTCAGCCTTCAGGTATCACCTACAGATGTGATCCATCCTCATCTTCTCATAGTTCATTCTTTTTGGAAATTCTTGGGATGTTTGTGGACATAAGGAAAGAGAGTGTGGGCATGATCTACCATGGGGAAGGGCCATCTCCTTCTCCTGAGAAGATTCCGATTTTCATGAATAGCCACCAAGAAATAATGAGATAACAAGAGGTCAGGAAAAGACATGCATTGTCTTCAGACAAACCTAAGTTCAGATCCTGGTTGCCATGCTGCAGGGGGCTTGGTACCTAGGCAAGTGAGAGTGCTCTGGGGGATTCAACTTACTCATCTGTAAAACAGGGAACAGAGCTGGTACTTCCTAATTGGGGGGAGGAATTGGGGGGGAATCAGAAAAAAACAACCAAGTCATTGCTTGGTCCATGGATGACAGGACACAGAGAAAAGATAGGGAGGAGATGGCTGAGATGGGAGATGATCACAGAGAGGAAAAGAAAAAGGTTACATAAGAAGAGCTATCCGTGACAGAGCAACAGGAAAGACAAGATAGGTCTGAGCGAGAAGGCAGACCCAGCCCATGATTCTCAATTGGGGGTGACTCTGTCCCAACTGGACATTTGACAATGTCCCCAATAAAGGGCAGCTATTAACATGGGGGATATTACTGCTGAGTGCATAGTGTTGGTGTGGTACAAATAACAAATCTTAATGTCAAGCACTCTCAGCCCAGTGCTGGGGACAGATATGGTTCTAATCTGATGCTTGATGAGGAAGCACATGACAAAGTCATGAGCACAGATTTTATAATCACTTAGCAGCTGGTGTTGTGCATCACCCAAAAAGAAGTGTCTAAATCTACTGTGCGAAGAAAATGTCCAGGAGGTCTGTGCAGAGCAAGCCATATTTAAGCTATGTCTTAAGAGAAATAGATCTTTGCCAGGTGGAGAAGAGGAGAATGGGGAACCCAGGCAGAGGGAAGTGCCAAGAAGCAAGAACTTGCAACTGCATGCTTTGGATCAAGGTTTCTGAACTGTGGACAATGTTTTACAACCCCATGAGGACACTGGTGTTGTTTGGAGAATATTTTTATTTGTCACCACTGATTAGAAGCTATAGCTAGAGAAACCAGGAATGGTACTCAAAATCCCAGAAGGCACAGAAGAGCACCTACAGAATGAGTGATGGGGCCCTAAGTGTGAATAGTCTTGAGGTTGGGGAATCCTGCCCTAAAACATGGGAAAACATGGAAGGCCTGTGAACACAACCCATAGGATCCACGTTACCTATTTGGTCTTTTCTTGGAGGCTCTTGTTTTCAAGCCATTCCTCCTCTACATTCTGAGAACGTAGGACTGTGTAGAACTGTTGGGATTGCCTTCCAAGGGAGTGACACACAGATGCTGAAACTTAAGTGAGTCAAAAAACAAATAGTTCCAAGTGAGTGGCCAAGACCCTGAAAACAGGTGCTATTTGTGGAATGCAGTCTCCACTTACTGAAGTATATGGTTCCTCCTTCATTTCTCATGATAAACCTGCAAGGGCTCCATCAAAGACCCAAGCCCACTTTTGGGGTCATTCACTATGGTTATAGTTTTGGTTTGGAATGTACCTTAGAGGCCCATGTGTTAAAGGTGAGGTTCCCAGCCAATTGGACTATTGGAAGGTGATGGAACTATTAGAAGTAGAGCCTAGTGGGAAGGCTTAGGACATCTGATGTGTGGCCTAGAGTGGATTCTGACCCTGGTCTTCCTGTATCTCATACCCATCTAAGTGGTCATGGAGCTTACTCCCCCAAGTGCTTCTGCCATGGTGTGCTGCCCCATGTTCAAGGTAATGGAGTCTTTAAATTGATTTATCCTAAGAATTTTTTTGGTGGTATTGGTGTTTGTATTCAGAGCCTGATACCTACTAGGTAGGAACTTTACAACTTGAGCCAATACACAGGCATTTCCTCTGTTGGCTATTTGAATAATAGGATCTCATGACCTATTTGCCTGAACTTAAACAGCGATCCTCCTGATCTCTGCTTCTGGAGTAGCTAAGATTACAGACACTGGCACCCGGCACATCTGAAGTATTTTACCTGAGGTTAAACTAACCAAAAGTTGACTGACTACATTTTTTAAAACTGATATTTTTTATGACTATGATTTTCCCTTCTATTACAGAGGTGGAAGGGAGAGGGAAGAAGGGTCAGTAGGAGGGGAAATAAGGAAGAGTAATAGAGGGGACAAATACATTATATTCATGTATGAAATGTTATAACGAAGCCTCATTCCTTTTTGGTATGGAACTGGGATTTGAACTCGGGCTCACACTTGCTACACAGGTGCCCTACCACTTGAGCCTCTCCTCCAAACCCTGAAATCCATTATTTTGTGCAATTTAATATAGGCTAATAAAAACTGATTTTTTTTTGGCAGTTCTGAGGATGGAACCTAAGGACTTGCACATGTGAAGCAAGTGTTCTATCACTGAGTTGCATTACCAGCTCTAAAAGTGATTTCCTACTGTGCTAAAAATGTACATAAAATTTACCATTTTATCAATTTTGATGCATAATGAAGAGGGTTAGCAGGGAATGAGGGGTTGATCAAAGAGGAACAATTCAGAGTTAGATAGAAGGAATAGGCGTTGAGACCTATTATAAAGCAGGGGGAATAATTCTGTCATCAATTGTATATTATGTGGTTCAAGATAAGCAATAGAGCAATATTTAAATCTTACCATAAAAGAGGGTGGGGGCATACCTAAGTGATAGAATGCTTGCCTTGCATACATAGGCCCTGGCCTTCAGCCCAGCACTTCAAATAACACCTTAGAATTTAAAAAATAAGCCAGGTACATGTGGCTCACATCTGTGAATCTAGCTACTTGGAGACTGAGATCAGGAGGACCATGGTTTGAGGCCAGCCTGTCGAAATAGTTTACAACACCCCATCATCAAATTAAGCAGAGCCAAATGGAGTGGAGATGTGGCTCAAGCAGTACAGCATCTGCCTTTTAAACACAAAGTCCTAAGTTCAACTCCACTCCCACCAAAAAATTTTTAAAAAATAAGTTATTGAGGTAATATAAATATAAATGGTCATGAGCTTGATTTAATCGTACACACACACACACACACACACACACACACACACACACATATGTATCATGTGTACTCCATAAATGTATACAGTTCTGATTAGGGAAATGAAAATATTATCAATAATACATTTTATGAAACAAATCATCACAAAAATAAGTAGTACATAAAATTTAGTGGCATGAATCACACTTACAATGTTGTACAACTCACACCTCTATCTAGTGCTAGAAATTTCCATTACCCACAAAGGAAACCCTGTTCCCAACAGCACTCACTCCACACTGTCCCTTTGCTACAGCCACCACTACCTGTCAGCTGCTTCAAATTTCTATAAACATGTACACCCTTCACCATAGTCAGAAAACAACCCACATGTCCATCCACTGAAGTGTACCCATCTAGTGACATGCCTGGCTATAAAAGAACATGTCACTATGAGATGAATCTTGAAACCTGACTTCACAAAATAAATGAGACACAAAAGACAGCATGTTGCTCACACCTGAAATCCCAACTACTCAGGAGGCAGAGATCTGGAGGATTAAGGTTTGAAGACAGTCCAGGAAATTAGATCTCGAGTCTCTATCTGGAAAATACCCAACACAAAACAGGTGGCGGGTGGAGTGGCTCAAGTGGTATCATACCTGTCTAGGAAGCATTAGACCCTGAGTTCAAACCCCAGTACCACCAAAACCAGAAAGTTCACATGTTGTAGGACTTACCTACAGAAAAAGAAAGCAGAACAATGGTGTACTCTTTTCAACTTTACATTGTCTACTTTTGTTCATTTTATTTTATTTTTGGCAGTACTGGAATTTGAACTCAATGAACTGTACTTGCTGGGCAAGTGCTTTACCACTTGAGCCACACCTCCAGTCCTATTGCTTTAGGTTATTTTTCATACAGTGTTTTGCTCTTCTGCCTGAGCCAGCTATGGATGCAATCCTCCTACCTATTCCTCCTGCCTAGCATGGGTGACATGCATTGACCACCTGATCTGTTTTGTCCACTGCTGTATACCCATATGGCATATAGTAGACTCGAGTATTGATGAAATAATGTATAAGAATGGGGGAAAATAAGCTAACTCTAGCGTCTAGTTTTTGTCTGTCCAATTGGAGAATTTTTTTTGTGGTGTCATTCTGCTAACTTTATTCTTATACACAGTTTGGGTAAAGTTAGAACCAAACAAGGCTTCCTCTCCCATCCCTCACCCTCACTCCACTTTAGGGGCATTCAAAGATTATTTTTAAGGATTCCCAAGATTGCAGAAATTGCATAGCACAGAGCACAGCTGTGCTTTTGGTTCTGAAAGAAAATAAAGAAACCCTCTAAGTACACAGCTTAGAAGGAAAGTGATAGGGGTTTAAGGGGCCCAGTTCAGCCTCACACCAGCATGGGAGACTTTCTGGCTGGCAACATGAAGCAGCCTATAAGCCACATACAGCAACAGCCACCATGCAGAGAAATTGAAAGTTGGTCACCACACATCAGGTCTTTGCTTCCAGAACCTTCCCTCTGAATTGCTCTACCCCAAAACTAAAGCTGTTGTGACTTAGGCAAGATTTCAAAAATTTATTCAGCATACCTCTTAGAAAACTTAGGCTGAAATATTTAAATGACTGATGCAAACAACTTCACAAATAGGCATACAAACATTTGAATAATGTCACTAAGTAACGTGGTATTAGAAATATGTATTCATAATAACATTTACATATTGGCCATAATAGTAAGCATACCATTAAAAAAAAAGAAAAGAAATTTTCCCTGTTCATGTCAGAATCCCAAGGCAAGGCAAGAAGGCACACCTAGGGCTGAGGACTGAGGACTGACCCACGATATTACAGCTTGTTGCAGAAGGTGTCTGCAGTGGCACTGTGCAGAACATGGCACTGGTGGCAGGTCAAGAATGTGTAACTTTAGCAAATGGCTAAGATGATGCTATGTGTTCGGAAACCACACCTTGAAAGGCACTGGAGTGCTTGGGCTGCCTCCATGAAGACCACTTCCAGTCCTGGGGCCTCTTCCTGCCTATCAAAGGGGAAACCATTCCTAACCTGCCTGCTCTGCCCTAACCTATCTGAACTTCAGCAGTGGGCCAGGTGATTATATCAGTCGCCCCAATTTGCCTACTGTTTGGGCAGTATAGAAAACAATGGTGGAATACTCATTCTGGGTTTGAAAACATGCATGAAGGAAAGTAAAAGAATGGCAGTGCCCAGCCTATTTTCAACATTTTAATACTGTCTCAAAAACCCTGGGGGGGTCAAACGCATTGGAAACTCACTTTTCAGTCAATGACTGCCCATTCCCTAATTCCTGTTGGCCACAACAATGAACCCAAAAGCAGAACCTCGGAGAGCCCTTGGGCTAGGAGCAGCAAGTCCCATCACTTCCCAGCTGAGGCAGGCAGTGGCAAGAGCTGCCCGCACAGCCTAGCATCCTCACTCCAAAGAAGTGCCGTCCTTTGCCACCCTCAGGAATCACAAGTGCACTGTGATGGCTTGCAGAGCCCAACACGCCACCCCTTGGCAGGCCTAACAGGAAAAGAAATTTTAATAACTTACCAGAGATTGGGAGGTAGTGTGGTATAGTGCAAAGATCACTGAATTGGGAGTTGAGATTTTTATGCTCGTTATTGCCCTGCTCCTAGCTGGCTATGTCATTGCAGTTTCTGGGCTTCAGAATTTTACCTATCCATGAAGGGGGTGGGATGGTACTAGTAACCTCGAGTCCCTTCCAAGTTTGACAATCGTGAATTATGTAAAAATGCTATAAAAACCGTGGTATAAAATCCAGCTCCCAATCAGAAGAGTCAAGGGGACTGGCCCTGAGGCACTTGAACCTTGGGCTCTGCCCTGGGTTTGGGGGATAGTTAGGAGTCAGAAGTGACTTCCTCTTTGCCTTCCACCTTCTCACTTATCAAGGCCCCAACAACCAGGGCCACCCTCCTCCAGACCCGCCCCTCAGGTCCCACCCCCTGACCTCCCCACCCTGACTTTTAAGTAAGCTGAGGGCAGTCTTGTGAAGAACACACTCTGGGGCCTGGCCACAGACCCAGAAGAATAAGGAACGTTTAGTGTCCTCCAATCCCCACCTCGGTCCTAGCTTCTTTAGGTCCTTCCTCCACCACCTCACAGCTTATGCTGATACACACATAATAAATAAGACATTTGCACATAAAGGTGATTGTATCTGCTCTATCCCCGCCCCTCCCCCTTTCATATAATAGCATTAAATACAGTTTCAAAATAAAATACAAAGAGCAAAAAAAGGGTCTGATCTCGGGGCCACCTATTCTCCATGGGAGAATGATCCCTTTCGGACCTGCCTGGGAGCTCGAGGAGGCCCTTACCCGCCCCACAGGCCTGGCGCTGCCGCAGGGAAGAGAAAAAGAAGCCGAGGCCCGGCTCCAGACCCTGGATGCTGAGACCCAGGGGCGCGTGCACGGAGGACAAAAGGGACTTAGGTGGGGGCGGGACACAGAAAACTGCCGCGACCGCCAGTGCCCAGGGCTCGGCCGGACCAGGCGCTGGACCAGAAGCATTCAACTTCGGGTAAACAGAGGCCCTGGGGGCAGAAGAGGAGCAAAGGAAAAAATGCTAATGCCGTCCATGATCCCTATGGGGAGGCCGCTGTGGCTTCTCGGAAAAGGTAGGGCCCCGCGCGAGGAGGGAGGGACAGGGCTGCGGGGCCGAGGGCGCTTCCCACAGCGCACGGACGGGCTCACGCACCCAAGTGCACCCGGCGGCGCGATGGCCGCACCCAATCCCAATCTCCGCCCCGCCGACCCGGCCAGCGGGGGTTCGCGGGGGGCGACGGCTGCCAAGGCCGCCTGAAGCGCTGGTGGGGGACAAGAGGGTCCCCAGGCCAAGGGCCGCGCCCCACCGGGCCTGCGAGCCGGCTATGCCCGACACCTGGCGCCCGGCTTGGGGTCCGCTCCGCCTTCGCGAGGCGCCAGGGCGAGTGGCCCGAAGCCCTCGTGGCCGTAACCGCGCAGCGCCGCCTCCTGCTAGGCCTCCAGGATGGTGTGGCGCTCCTCGGGAGAGAAGTCCATGGAGAAGGGGTGACCTGCAGGATGTGCCGCTTGAAGGTGCTCACCTTGAGCGTGGCCAGCGCGCCCCCGCACACCGCGCACACCTGGCCGCGCTGGCCTCCGTCGTCGTCCATCAGGTAGGTGTCGCCCCGCCAGCGCGGCTGGTTGTTCCGCAGCTGCTCCTGGCTGCGGGGCGGCGGGGAGGCGGCAGCGGTCGCGGAGGAAAGGCCAGTCCCCCGGACTCCTGGCCGTCCCCATCATCCTCCTCTTCCTCGGCGGGCCGCTCCAATGGAGTCCCCGGAGATAACGGGACGTCGCCTGGGCCCTTGGGCGGGCAAGCTTGGAGGCTGACCCCTCCTCCTCCTCCTCAGCCCCCTGGGCCCCCAGCCCCAGGTGGGCATCCCAGCTGTTGCTGATGACTTCCTCTCCCGGGGACTCCAGTGCAGGGAGTAGGGGTGCTTCTGGCGGAAGTGCCGCTTGATGGTGCTGAGTTTGCGGGTGGCCCGCAAGCTGCCGCACACCATGCCATGCCGGGCGGGGTTGACGTCCCACAGGTTCTCCAGCCGCCAGTGGTCCTGGAAGTAGCGCCGGTGATCACGGCCAGGGATGCGACTCTTTCCAGGCCTCAAGGCCGTGGCCTCACAATGGTTTGAGTATTTCCTGCCTGAAGATGCTGGTCCCCTGGCCCTGGAGAAGGGCAGGGGGCTCCTCCCCCAGGACCCCAATGCACCCCTATCCAGCTGAAGATCTTGTCCGCCGCCGCTCGATGCGGCAGGCAGCAGCCGTCGGCCCCGTGCCGAGGCCACTGCTGGCCCGGAGCCGCCCCTACCGCCGCCACTCCGGCTCCGGTGTCCCCGCCGGGCTCCATGCGCTGCGCTGCAGAGCGGGGCCCGGGGCGCTGGGCGCATGCGTGGGGCGGCCGGCCGCGTGGATGGCTGGCTGCTCGCTGGGTGGCGCGGGCTGGAATGGGGTGGGGATTCCTGTCTGGGGCCCCTGGGGCTCCTTTAAGGGCTCCTGGGTAAATTTAAGGGAGTCGTGCTTAATGATGTCCTTGAAGGAAATCATTATTTAATGACTAATAGAGGAGGGTAAATTTCAAATGAGAGTAAGATGGAGGCACAAGAGAGAGAGGTGGTGATAGTGATGATTGCGATAGATGTCATGTAGAATAATTGTTACGCTTTATCCAAGAATCTTCTTAGAGGGAATAAATGCACAACCTTCAAAGACAGCAGACATAGAAGCCACATTGGGTGGGCTGAGAGTTGAGCATGGGGTGTGAATGTGGAGAGAGTGTACTAAGTGTGGCTGTAGAGGAAGGGATAGAGGGTAACTGCTGAGAGATAAGAGAATAAAAGGAGCAGAGAATGCTGTCATTGCAAAAATAATTAGAGACATCAGACTTAACACCTTGCCAGAAGAGAGCCTGGATGAAGAAGTTGGGTATTTGAGGAAGAAAGAAACATCTGATAGGGTGGATATTTCAGACAAAATATAATGGAAATCTCTTATGGACAGTGAGAAATATGTTATTTCATGTAAATTATTAAAATTCAGCAAGATGAAAACAAATTTCTGAATCTTCATTGGCTATTTTACTTTGTAAAAACTGAATTGTGTGTGAGAGAGACACTGTGTGTGCAAATATTAAATATTGAGACCATCGTAAATTTCCATCCTACCAGTAAGAGGCTGGAATTTGCTATTTTTCCTCTACCGTTTTCTTCCATTTCTGCTTTGTTGCTTAAAATCCTTTGAGAAGTATGTTTTCTTTTCCTAACTTCAATATCAAGGCATTAAAATTCCTCCATTTTCCACCCTGAAACATATGCGTGCATTTGCTATATATGGCAAAGTTGGATGAACAGCTCTAAGCTTACTGAGCTTTCAGATCCTTCCTAGAGGCTTCTAGCAACTCTTCTGTAATTACTTTTGGGTATCAAGGGACCTATAAAAACGAAAGAAATTGTTGCTTATTTCAGGCATTCTTTGGAGGTTCAAATATTTTCTTTCTCTTTGGCTTACACAAGAATTTAAGTCATAATGATATTCTAAAGATTTTTGATGACTTACAAAATGTGTCCCATGTTTGAATATGTCCAACTGGTCAAAAAGGATGTGATAAGTCTGGGTTCTCCACTCACCAATCCTGCCCTTTGATGACTTGGTATGCTTAACTGGGTGGGGAGCACACTATTTTGTGTCCATGGGTACATGGATCTTCAGGGTGACAAAGGAGATACCAGAGAATGAAGTGAGAAGTGGTTATGATGAAAATTCCATTTAGCTGTGAAAGTGAGGATCTCCTGTTGAAGTTCAATATAATTTTGCAAAAAGGTTTTAATTCTGATGCTTGTTGGAAAATTGTAGATTAATCAAAACTAGTGAAATAAAAGTAAGTTTTTCAAACCCAAAATCTAAAGCATAAGAACTTTCTGTTGGACTGCTTTCCAAACTAAAACTGTATAGCCCAATTTAGAACACTCAATTCTGATCGGCTCCACTTTTCACTTTTCTCTCAAAAAAAATTTTACACTCACAGAATATTATCAAAAGAGATGCAGAGTTCATAGGTACCTTTCATCAAGGTTTTTGCTAATGTTAAACATTTTAAATAACTATAGAACAATGATTAAAAACCAAGACACTTTCATTGCTGCAATTTATTCAAATTTTACTCCTATTTTCCTCCAATCTACATTTGCTGTCCCAGAATCTGACTCAGATCCCACATTATGTCTGAGGTCAAAACTTCTCCTCAAACTTCTGCAACCCACAGGGTCTTTCTTTCTTTTGTATCATTCTCTTCCTTCCCGCCTTCCTTCCTTCCTTCCCTCCCTCCCTCTCTCCTTCCTTCCTTCCTTCCTACCCTCCCTCCTTCCTTCCTTCCATTCATTCTTCCCTCCATCTTCCTTCCTTCCTCCCTCCCACCCTCCTGACCTCTTTTCCTCCCTCCTTCCCTTTTCCCTCTTTCCTTACCTTCCTCCCTTTCTTCTTTCCCTGTTTCTCCCTCAGTCCTTCCTTCCTCCCTCCCTCCCTCCCTTCCTTCCTTCCTCTCTTTTCTTTCTCCTCTTTCTTTCTTCCTTTCCTTCCCTCCCTCCCTCTCCTTTTCTCCACTTTCTTCAATCTTTTTTGCCTTAGTCTCTCAGTCCCACTCTCCCTTTTCTCCTTTCCTTCCTTCCTCCCTCCTTTTCTCCCTGCTTTCCTTCCTTCCTTTTTCTCTGGCCAGAGTGTTTTAGGAAGGGAATCTTTCACAATCTTTACATTTTTAAGCACCTTGCTCACTTGTCCTGTGGAGAGCGACTTCATTTAATTTTGTGTGATATTTACTAATTATTCTGTTGAAGTTGTTATTTTCTAAACTCACTGTGTAGTCTCAGCTGGCCTTCATCTCAGGATCCTCCTATTCAATCCTGCTGGAATTATACACACAGACCAAACTGCGCTTTTGACATGACTGTCATGCCATGACCTGCTGTTCTTGGAGCAACATCTCAAGGTACACAATACAAATGAATGCTATTATTGGTGATGCCATTGCTCCCTTGGTTTAGAAGCTGTCCCCGTGTTTCTCCACTCTAAAGTTACTGTACCTCTTTCTGTAACTAATGAGTGTCTTTGGAGAAATATCTGGTTATCTATAGACTTGCCTCACAGTATCAGGAGCCATCAGTGGATCTAGCCTGTATCAGTTATCGCTGTGCTTTTCTAATGATAGTAATGATTTCCCTAGTATTTGAATAATATTCTTTGCAATGATTAAATCAAATTTCTTTGTCAGGGATGTATGGCTGTTTATCTTATTCTGTGGATTACAATTGAACATTTTTGTCATTCAGTTTGTTACTCAAGTTGACCCGGTTTGTGAGGGACACACACTCACACACACATACACAGATACGACACACACACATACACACAAATACAGACATACACAAATACGCACAGTCACACATACACACACATACATACACACACATACACACATACACACACAGTCACACACACAGTCTCACACACACACATACACACTCACACACGCACACATACACACACATACACACTCAGACAAACTTATACACATACACACACATACACAGGCACACACAAATACAAATGCACATACACACACACACAGACACACACATACGCACACGTACACACACACATACACACACACATACAAACCTACACACACACACACATACACACGTGAACACATGCACATACACACACTTACACACATACACACAAACACAAATACACACGCACATACACACATATACATGCATGTACACACACATACAAATGCACATACACACACATACAGAAATACACATGCACATACACACTCACACATACACAGATGCACACACACGCATACACACGTGCACATACACACACCTACACACACAGATTGACACATACACACACATGCACACACGTGTACACGCATATACACACACATACACAAATACACACATACACACGCATATACACGCACATGCACCCACAAACACACTCACACACATACATATATACACACACAGACACACTCACACACGCAGACACACACAGACACACACACATACACACAGATACAAACACTCATGCACATACACACAGATACACATGCGTGTACACACATACACACGCATATACACACACAGACACACAGACACACATACACACACACATAAACACTCACGTGCACATACACACACATAAACACACATACACAAACACATATACATATTAAATTATGTAAATTATTCACTAAGCAGCACAGAATCTACACTGTATTTTCGTCACCTGTATCTAGGCGTTTTGTGTTGGGTTGTTTCATTTTGGCATTGATTCCACAATCACAGTGCATGGTGATGCTGTGTCCAGTGTTTTCTGAATTTCTCATCCGTGACTGTCCCGTTTCCTTGATAATCAGAAGGCAAGTATCACCATTCTATGACCAATGCAGACGCTAAGTGGCGATTCCTAGGAAAACTTAGCACCACTGTGTGGGATATTATCATCATTTCAAAATAACCAGCTGTCCTAAATTGGCAGGGTTACCTTCCTTGGCATATTATGCTTTTGGAATATGGAATAATTCATCCGACAGTCTTAGATCCAGTGTCTGAAGTATTGACTTGTGCTATGAGCAAAATGTTCTCAAGTAAAGAATCCCTGAACCTGGTTTTGTGAAAATAGAAGAAACAGTTTCTGTGAGCTTAGTAGAGAATGAGAAAGCCTCTGTGATGCAGTGTGTGTGGTTCCAGGTTCATGGGCACCAAACCATGTCATTTCCACTATCTCTCACCTGGACTGCTATAAGACCTGTCACCCACTTTCCAACTGCATTCATTCTGGCACTGCTCTGCTCCATTTTCCATATTGTTGTCAGGTCTGTCATGTATCACATCTAGTTTCTCATGGTGTGCCAATAGAGCTTTAACTTTGGGCTGCAAAGTCTGACCTGCATTGTCCTTACCACCCTGCTTGTCTTCATCCTGATCCTCTCCTCTCTGCTGCAGTGCCATCCGAGAGTCTAACTCCATGGTATGTCCTTGGGAAGATCACACAAATTCTGTACCCATGCTGACCCTCTGCTTGGAACAGTCTTCTTCCCCAGTTCTCATTGGTAAATTCTTTATATTCTGTGGACTGTGGATCACGCTTCTACTGCTCACACAAGGCTTTCCTCAATCCCATGGGCAAGCAGAAAAGGGAACAGAACAAGCAAGTCTCCGTGAGTCACAGCCCTCATAATTGTTGGGATTTGATGGTTTGATTTATGTATATTTTAGTTCACTTGATTAATGAATGAGTCCTCACTAGACTTAAAACCCCTGGAGGCAAGAATCATTTTTTTCTTTTCAAATCTGTTACCCAATATCTTCTGGAACAAAGCAGGCACTCAGTGATATTTTTGAGATGCTGAAAGAAGCATTTTAAAACTGCTTGGAGATCTACATGGTTCCATGAGTACTTTTATTTGAACAGGGAAATTTGTACCATATTGCAGTGGTAGAAATCCTTCTGCTGAAGATAAAGTCTAACAAACCCTTCACCAAGATATGGTTTTGCTCGGGACTATACTGTAGACCCACCTTCATCACGTATATGCAGCACAGAAACCCACTCCCAAGAACAAACAGCTTGTTCAGGAATATGAGGGGAGTGAAACCTAGGAGATAGGTGCATGACAGACTGTGGAAGTAAAGGAAGGTCAGGTATGCTTTTGTTAAAAGGAAAAATGAGACCTGTCAAAACTATTCTAGGAATGGGGGGAGGGAGGATTAAAGAGAATGATGGAAGGGGTGAATTCAACTACGTTATATTGTAAGCTCTTTTGTAAATGTCACAGTGTATCACCAATACAGCAATAATATGATAATAAAATGTAAAGGAATAAAAAAGAAGAGGTGAGAAAAGTTATACTTGCTCTTTATATATAATCATCTTTGGTCACAAACTCTGGCAAAGAGCATTGGTCCAGGTTGACAGGTGCTGAGAAAAAGCCATCACACAGGCTGTTGGGCAAGGTTGGGGGTCTTTGTGGATTTGATTTGGTGGAGACTCTTGGAATAGTTTTGGTGACAAGGAAAATGTGCATGAGGAATCTCTTCCTGGCTGGTTATGTTAGGGTTGGACTTAAGTGATTCTGTGTTAATTTTGACACCTTTCACACTTCTACTGTCTTTTAATCTATGGACCATATGCATATTTTTCCTCTTGCATCGGAGCTTACAAAGACCAAGGACTGTGGTATTAACTGTGCTCAGCTTCCCAACAGATACCATCTTTCCTGTATTTAATGCAAATACAAAGACTGTGTGTTGACTCTGAATCTGATCCATGATATCCACTAATTATTGCAGCTAGATTCTTCATATATTTCTTTCAGTGCTGCAGAAAACCATCATAGTTAGCATCCCATAATGTGGGGTGGGGGGGCAGAGACTCTGGACAAAGCAAAGTGAGGAAAGTACTTCCTCTAAATTTGTAAAATAATTTAAAGTGGAAAATATATTTATGTTAAAGGGAGAACATGCGCGGGAGTAATAGGGAAAGAGAAGGAAACCTAAAACTTGAATGTGGTTGATGTGCTAACTCTAGAGCAGCAAATAAAGTAATCTTCAATAACCAGAGGCCACTATGAGAAGGGAACTAGCAAGTTGTGACGAGGTCTGATAGAGAGGAAGCAATGTGGGTTGTAATACACAAGTGCATGGAAGCAATGGTAGGAATCACTCTGTACAGCTATCTTTATCTCTAACTAGCAAAAATGCTACATCTTTCTTATTATCTCCTATGTTTTCTATTCAACAAAATCGGAGAACAAGAGAGCAGAACAGGCTCTGACTGGAAGCAGGAGGATGGGGATGTGGCCCAAACAATGTGTACACATGTGAGTAAATTTTAAAATGCTAAAAAAAGAAAAAAATATATACTTATGTGACAGTCATTAGATGACAACAGATGACTACTGGGCCAAGATTGGGTAAAGCAACCTCTCTGTTCAATTCCCTCACCTGGAAATTTGAAGGTGATGAAAACAGAGTGTACCTTTTTATACATACAAAACTATATGAACTCGATTCATGCCCATCTTTGCCAGAAGTAGACTGAGCAGGCTATTGAGTCTTGTGAGCATTAGTTTTGCCCACTATACTTTGAGGTAATCTGTGACTTAAAAACTTTATCTGTAAATTATAACTACAAGAGCTGAGCCTTATCCTTGAAGTATATACGAGATTGCATAGGTTATGACAGCAAAGTGAAATACTCAATTGCTAATGAAATTTATGGAATAAATGATCTTATGCAAAAACAACCATGGTGTTTGATAGAAGAAGAAATCTATTGCCTCTTAGAGATGACTGAGCACTATGCCTTACACATGTGGGAAGGAACAAGTTCTGCTGGAGGTTATTATCAGTGTAAAAGTGAGCTGTTCACAAGTACAGAGTCTCCCATGACAAGGCAGAGACATCAGCCACACTTATATGATAGCTGTGTCATGTGTGAAGATGAAAATCAACAAAATTCTAACATTTCTAGAATTCCTCAAGGGATTAAATGTTCAGTTCCCCTTCTGCCTATTAAAAACACAAACCCACACATTATGAGGCCGTCTCATAAAGATAAAAAGACTTTATCAAGTGGAATTTTAAAAAACAATCTCAGGCATCCTGTCTACATATTTGTGAGAGTGGTATGCATTCGATCTCACCTAGGCAAAATCGTGTATGAACTGGCATGGATGAGTACTATCTGTTCCAAATACATAGAAATACTGAGAGAAAATAATGGTTCAAGTGTATTTCTCAAGTGTGTAATCAGAAGTAAAATCAGAGGTTTAAAAAAGTCTGTATTTACTGATTTAGGTTCTGGACTCAGATAAGAGTGAAGAGTAAGGAGAAGTTTTATTAGTACTGAAGTGGGAACAGGAAATGAGAACTCTGGCTTGCATGAAGCAAGGAGCAGGAACAGATGAGACATCTATCATAAAACCTGTAACAACTTCACTGTTCATGAAGCTAGAGATAGAGAAAAATAATGGGGAAGGTGGATTGCAGGCAAACCTAAGTCACAGCTAGAAAGAGAAACAGTGGTGAGAAGTGAGTGATCTCAGGAAGGGTCAGGATATAGAGCCTTTGCAGCTTAGTTGCCTTAAAATATCAGAATGTGCCTATCACTGATAAAATTCCTTCTGCTTTGAAAGGCTCAAACTCAAAAGTACAACCACAGAATATCTCCACGATGCAATTTCATAGAAAATAACTCCACTAGTAGTGAACGTTCTCTCTCTCTTTCACACACACACACACACACACACAGAGAGAGAGAGAGAGAGAGAGAGAGAGAGAGAGAGAGAGAGAGAGAGAGATTTAGAGAAGAGGAGTTAAGATTAATGAAAAATAGAGTTCAGTTTCCTTTAGCAGGAAAACAGGAATTCAAAGATAAGATTGCACGTAGTGCCAATTTTCCAGACTTAAGTAAATGCTGACATTCTCAGATGGAAAGAATATTGTGTCACAGATAGGAGAATGTAAACAGTAATCAATAGTTGAAATTCTGAGACAAACCAAATCCTCAGAGTCAAAGAGGAAAAGCTCACATCTCAGTGGATAAGGGAGAAATCTAGGACCCACTTTCTGTTACTTTCTGACCATTTCCACTATCCTTGAACTGCTAAGAACTCCTCACTCAGGTTGACCTTATAGATTGCACCTGTGGGTTTGCTCCCAGGCTTCTGGTTGGTGTCAGTAGCACCCCTTCAGAATCCCAGGTTGTTGACCCTTCTTGCAATATCAATACTAATTCCAACAGATTACCTGCAGATAAAAAGAAAATCAGACATTATAGTTTTCACCAGAAATAACAGAGAAGTCCCCTCCCAAATTAAAGGACTCCAGGGTAGGGATTCAAGGTAAAAACATATTTGTAATGGAAATATTGCTCATGAGTAAGTAAAAATCAAAAAGACTAACCGAACATCCACAATGTGAACTAGCGATCATTAAATATTCTTAACGATTAATAAATGATGTGCTTCTATTAAAAAGAAAAGTGATCTCGTCTGGGACTCGGTATGAAAAGTTTCCACCATGGAATTTCCATAAATTTTGACATAAACCAAGTCCAAGGCAAATGTGGTAAATAACAAATTTGCATTAAAATGCTGACTCAACAATGGGGGAAACCAGAGTCATATTTTTCTAAATTTATTGAATCCTTTAAAGAGGATTATAGCATTAGTTGGTACCTATTCGAAATCAAGTAAGTGTGTTAAAATGTTTTGGAAAAACATTGGGGAATCTAAACAGAATTCATATTTTCCAAACCAATACAGGGAGTGAAGGGGACAATATTTTTAAACACAAAAAGAATGATGGGGAATAAAACATTTAAAAACCACTACATTGCAATGTTGCACTGGGCACTGTTTATTCCCAAGTAAGAGGGTCAGAAAGCTCTTCTATGTTATTTGCTTTTATATTTTGTCTAATTTTGCCACTGATTCTCAGCCTAAAATCACTGTCATTACGTTCCGCTCATCTGCCCCATCAGAACGTATCTGCCCTCACAGTGGTTTCAGAAGTTTCCCACAGAGACCAGGTAAAAAGTAAAGAAAGGATATGGAGCTGATGTGAGGAACAACACTCAGTTTGCACTTAGCTTCAATCTGAAGCATCACTTGATAATGTTCACCATGTTTAAGGAAGACTACATGGTGCTACAAGGAATTCTTAGGAAGGAAGGGTTTGTGGATTTAAATCTTGTAATGTAAGTAAAACATAATCAATGTCTGCAAACAGATGAGAAATTTTAAAAACAGTGTTTATTAGAATTACAAGTTTTAGGATGCATTTGATAATCTCTAAAATTTCTGATCTTCTAACTTTGTAATTTTCATGTTTGTCCTTTGATGTTATCATTGGTGAAAAACATGTGGTATTCCCATTTTATACAGAAATATTATCCAAAAGCGAAGTAAATGTTAGATAAATAAGCAACACTGGTTGCCTAATTTGCATCTAGAAAAATGAGTTTGGTTGATTTCTTATCTCCTAAAACACTGCAAATTTATTTTAGTACTTCAGCACTCTTAACAAGGGGTTCTCCCTCAGTGAGTTTTGAGATTTTTTTTTATGAAATAAAAGAAAATCTGATCATAAACAATGTTTCATTAATGTAAGGCATGAAGAGTGTGGAGGGGGAAATTTTGAGGGACATATTTATAGTGTGGAACAAATGTATGGCATTAATATTTTCCTGATGACTCTATTGATTTATTAGTTTTCTAATAAATCAAGTTTTCTTTACCCTATGGGAAGGCGTTTTTGATGAAAAGAAAGTCCACTGATTTACACTGCAGTACAAGCTCCTTAATACAGGAAACTAAGCTCTCAGAACATACTCTAAAAAAAGACTTCAGGCTACCTTTGCGACAACATAATTCTTTGCAGTTTTATATGGTTCAGAGTTGGAAGTGTTTGTCAGCAATAAATTTGCAACTGAAGAATTCTCTGTTCTCCATTGGATCAAGATCTCTAGACACTGAAAGAATGCTTTGTAATATTTTTGCATTTTTTGGGCTGAAATAATAAAAATTGCCTTCTATTGTTGATGTATTCTTCCATTAACATCCAGTGCCTAAATAAGATGAGTTATGGCATCTTGGAAAAACAGTTCTTAAACTACTATATTTTTGGCATATCCATTCATCATTTACAAGCATCCTTAATATAGATCTTTGCAAATGCAGCAACAATCTGATGTGATTTCTCATACTTAGAAACACAAAACACAACTATTCAAAAAGCATGAAAGCACCAATGCAAAATAATGGAACTTTTTTATGATGGGATTTTAATTAAATACTTTGTTTTCTATGAATGTTTTAGTTCAGAGCTTATTTTTATTTTTAAATGTAGTTTATAGCTTCAATGCTTGACTATTCAATGAATCTTGAAAGTAACAGGATAATTATAGGATCCATTATTAATTATGATCACAAAACTGAACTTACTGAATGTCACTGATTATAAATCTGAGTAAAAGTAGAGCACAGGTTTCTTCAGAAGCACTTCTATAATATATTTTTGTGACTATTATTTATTTTAAAAAGAAGTAGCTTTACTTGACAAAAATTCCAGTAAAGCTTGATTCAGTACATGTATACGAAAATTGAGAAAGAAAAATGATTTTACAGACTGTGATCAAATAATTTTTAGCTATAAATTGAACAGAACTGTGATATTAAATCTGAAAATGATAGTAAAAACCACAAGTTGGAAGCTAGTCCCAGATATTTATACCCTCTTAGATTATTATGAACAAAGCCACCTTAAAATAGCTCATATTTTAATGTAATGTAATTGTATATCAGCAAAATTCAACTAATGCCCTATGGGATTTAACAGTGTACTTTGATGATTTCTGGACTAATTTATATCTTAATTTGTACATTGGTCTTTGAAACCAGTTAATAATTCATGCATTCATATGATGCAGAAATAGCAAATTCCTTTAAAGCTTTCTAAATTCCCCTTCGGAATGCTTGTCTTATCTTACCGTGTACCACAAGCACAGCTCCTGGAAAAGAACCACTTTTCAAACCATGCTTCAAGCAAAAGTTACTCACTCCACGTGGAACTGTATCAGAAAGTGCTCTCAGGGATGAAGGTGAAGCCATGGCGCCACCTTCATACCTTTGATAGCAACCCAAGGAACATTACATCAGCTGGGAGTGGGGAGCTCTTGAGCAGGGAATGGCTTGATCACTGTCACAGAGATTAGCACACACACACACACTCACACCATTAGTACCTGGTCTGGAGCGCCCGGAACCGTTCGGCTAAATGTAGTTAGAGCCGAGCCTGGGCCAGGTTCGCCTAAGGGGAGGACGCCTGGACCAGAGGAAAGATGAGTGGACTCTTGGACTTGCACTTTGCAGGCCAGGGAGCTGACAGGTCTTCTGTCACTCAGGTCTGAATAGGGAGGGGCCTGGCTCATCAGCCAATCAGGAACGCTATCTGTGGACGCAGGCTTTCGTACTTCACAGGAACAGAGATTAGGAGAAAATATGTCCAGAGACCCTATCTGAAAAATACCCAACACAGGACTGGTGGAAAGAGTGGCTGCCTAGTAAGCAGGAGGCCCTGAGTTCAAAACCCAGTGCTCCATCACTATGTCACATATCCCCAGAGAGCCTCAATGCAGAAGGCACAGCAGAACCTCTCAGCCTGGTATGCCTAGGAAGTGTACCTATTCTAAGGGTGGGAGTACCAGCATGTCAGAGTGGGACCAGGAGTTTAAGGGTCAGTGAAAACAGGCTGGGATGAAAACTCATTGCCCATTACAGGTAGGAATACAATGCCTGTTTTCAGTAGGTACTAGTTTGTTGCTACATCCTGTATTAAAGAGATTAAAATTTCTACTTCTGTTTATCGATGGCTGCTTCAATCTGAATCAATTTTCTGTATACAGTCAGCTCATCAAAGGTAGTTTTCCTTATCAGTGATGATTGTTAATTTCTATATTAATGGTGTAGTGTGATTAATGCCATACTTTCAATATCTTATATGACAGCACCTCCCCATTTCTTGGTCCAAAGAGGTTAATTCAGGGAAGTCATTTTTTGTTGACTAGTGAAAGGTTTGTTTTGGGAAATTAGGGAATTGTACTGGTAGATATGAGGAGTGAAATCTTGGTGAGTGAGCTATTTCTGAGCTCATATGACATCATTCCTCTTTTTTGAAACTTTTGACATTGTCAAATTAACACTTCATGTATTTCCATTGCCATGATGAATTATCCTTCATGAGTCTTATGGCTTATTTAAGTTTGACCATAAGACACCAGCTAGAGAGATGGCTGAGTGGCTTCAAGTGGTAGAGTGCCTGTATAGCAATTTTGAAGCCCTATGTTCAAATCCCTCTACTGCCAAAAAAAAAAGTAAAGTCTATATTAAAAGAATAACAAATCAAAATAAAAGAATAAAAAAATTGCATATTGATGATGGAAACAAATTGGAAATACTGAGCTCCTCTTTCAGTCTAGCTGATGAGGTGTATGTCACGGAGGTTACAGGCATGGTTAAACTTTGTCTTCAAACATTTCTAAGAATACATAGTCTCAAGACAAGTGATTTTTGTTTGTTCTCTTTTTTTTTCATTGTGGGAGTGTGGTTTGCACTCAGGTCTTCACTCCACCAGCCCTGGTGATGTTAATTGTCTTGTGGAAGCGCAGTTGCAGTTTATAGTTAGGACATAAGTTATAGACCTGCTCTTTAACAAGAAATTGGGGTGATTCAGGAGCATTCAGTTTGTTTTGCTACTGCTGTTGTTTTCACAATTATTTTCAGGCTAGTATTAAAAGTGCTATGTGAGAGGGTGTGAGTTTGCATGAAGAACAACAATTTAATGACCTAGACATGTAATGAACACTTTGAGAACACAGCATCATGTGAACACTTGAAGTCTAGATCTTCAGTACTGTCAGTCTGACGTTCCCCCTGACATACACTTGTAATGTTTTAGGCATCTGTGACTTTTGATGATGTGTGTGTCAAGTTCACCCAGAAAGAGTGGGCTTTGCTTGATCCTTTACAACAGAAGCTGTACAGGGATGTGATGGTAGAAACCTTCAGGAACCTGGCCTCTGTTGGTAAGGATGACTTCATTCCTTTAGTCAATGAGAGAAACAGTGTTTGTTGATTATCAATGCTTTGGAATAATTTGGAATGTGGAAACCATAAATTCCATGAATATACCAGGTGTTGGCACATTATACCATAAGTCTACTTAGAATTTAGTAGTTTGTCTATAGTAATATCATTCAAAATGTTTTTCTATCTGTTTTTTGAAAAAGAAAAAAAAACAGAGGAAGATCAGACCATTGAAGAGGTATACAAAAATTCCAGAAGAAATCTAAGGTAATTTGCCCTCATAAGAGAAAGCAAGTTGTACACTGAAGGGAAGGAATGTAAAACAGGTTATGTGAAGGGGAGGTCAGCAGTGAGGGGAGAAGGTAAATGAAGATGGTAAAGAGGGCATGGGTGATTTGCCTTTATAGGCAGGGGTGAGGGGGTTGTGGTTTGAACTCTGCCCTTGGAACTGGCAAGGCAAGCATTCTAGCACTTGTGGCATACCTCCAGGCTGCTTTGCTCTAGGTTTGTGGGACATGGGGTCTTGAGAAATATTTCCCTCGCAGGCCTTGAACCTGGATACTCTGAGTCTCACTCTCCCTAGTATCTAGGACTACAGGAGTCAGCCACTGTCCCCACCATATTTGATGTACTTTCTGTACATGCATTTATATGGAACCTTGAAACCTGTTGAAGTTATTTTAAGGCAGTGAATGGAGTAGGAGGAAGAATAATGGAGGGGATAAAACAGACTGCAGTATAATGTATGTACATATGGAAATGTCACAGTGAAATCCCTGTGTAAATACCATATAGCAATTAAAATATTGAAAAGAGAGAGAACAAGAAGTGTCACTTAAGAATCAACTAGGACTATAGGTGTGTCCCTAGTGATGGAGCGCATGCATTGCAGGTGTGAAGTGTTGAGTTCAAACCCCAGTCCACAGAAAAGAAGAATCAAAAGAGGATAAATTTTTTTTTTACTCTGTGTTCAGGATTAAACCCTGGCCTCCAGCTTGCTACACAGTTGGTCTACCGCTTATCCATTCTGACAACCCAGAGTAAACTTTTCCAAAAAGAAAATGATATGTGAGCTCAAGTAAAGCAGTATACTGCTCATCCAGTCAGTGTGAGGGTTCAAACCTTATCCTTCACCCCCCACTCCACCCCTGGTGGCTCACACCTATAATCATAGGTATTTGGGAGGCATAGATAAGGAAGATGAAAGTTTGAAACCATCGTCAGGCAAGTAATTGTTGAAACCCTAACTCAAAAATCCCTAAGTCATTAAAGGGCTGGCAGACTGGCACAGATGGTATAGTGCCTGCTTAGTTACTGTGAGACCTTCAGTTCAAAAACCAATACTACAAAAAAAATGAATAAACCCAAAGGAAATTCCAATGCAAAATGGGAAATGTGTAGTACCAACATGATGCCCCAAGTGATAAAATCTGTTGTTTTAATGTACCAAAACTTTCATGCAGTAGATTGTGAAAAATATATGAACTTTCCTTCATATATTTCCTTTACACTTCCTTCAGGGTGTGAATATATGGTGCTTTTGAAGAAAATGAATTCTGTGTTTGGATTGGTGCCTATAATCTTCAATATAGCTTCTTAGGATTGTGCAAATACTTCAAAATCTAAATGATTTTGGTCACACCTTTGTCCATGTACAATATTCACAAGCATTTAAATGTTAAGTAGATACTTAGAGTTTGCAAAATACTGGGATGGATTCCTTTTTTTTATTGTTTTATTATTCATACGTGCATACAAGGCTTGGGTCATTTCTCCCCCCTGCCCCCACCCCCTCCCTTACCACCCACTCTGCCCCCTCCCTCTCTCCCCCACCCCCTCAATACCCGGCAGAAATTATTTTGCCCTTATCTCTAATTTCGTTGAAGAGAGAGTATAAGCAATAATAGGAAGGAACAACATTTTTGCTGGTTGAGATAAGGATAGCTATACAGGGAGTTGACTCACATTAATTTCCTGTGCATGTGTGTTACCTTCTAGGTTAATTCTTACTGATCTAACCTTTTCTCTAGTTCCTGGTCCCCTTCTCCTATTGGCCTCAGTTGCTTTTAAGGTATCTGCTTTAGTTTCTCTGCGTTAAGGGCAACAAATGCTAGCTAATTCTTTAGGTGTCTTACCTATGGGATGGGTTTTTTATATACCTGTAATAATACCTCTGGTTTGATAATATCTTTCCTGGAACCATCCTGCATGCTCAAAAATTCTTTCAGGCCATAAAATCATTACTTCTGGTAACTATTTGAAAAAATAACTTCGTAATGTGTTTCTCATGATTTCTAGAAGTCAAGTGGTAGGGCAACTCTGTGAACACAAAGAAGATACTCAGTGTGGAGAATTCTTCAGCTGTACCCTAGATCTCATTATGAGCAATAATCCTCCTACTGGAGTGGGAACAAATGAAAACTGTGTGTATAAAGAAGTCTTCATCAGCCATCCATTCCTGAGTCTGCCCTTCAGAACACAGAGTGAACATAACCCACATGAGTATAAGGAATATGGAGAAAAGCCATTTCAATGGAAGGATTCTGGCAAAGCCTTTCCTGCTTCCAGATTCCTTAAATGGCATGAAAGAAGTCACACTGGAGAAACACCCTTTGTATGTAAGCAATGTGAAAAAGCTGTTAGTTGTACCAGTTGCCTCAAAACACATGAAGGAACTCATACTTCAGATAATTCCTTTACATGTAAACAGTGTGGGAAAGGCTTTAGTTTATCCAGTTACCTCAAAAAACATGAATGAATTCACACTGGCGTAAAACCGTATGCATGTCAACAATGTGGGAAGGCCTTTTATTTGTCCCCTGGCCTTCAAAAACATGGAAAAACTCACAGTGATGAGAAACCCTATGTATGTAAGCAATGTGCAAAAGCTTTTCGTTCTTCCCATTCCCTCAAAATACATGAAAGAACTCACACTGGAGAGAAGCCCTTTGCATGTAAGGAATGTGGAAAAGAGTTTAGTACATACAATTTCCTTAGAACACATAAACGAGTTCACACTGGTGCAAAACCTTATGCATGTAAAGAATGTGGGAAAGCCTTCTGTCGGACCTGTGACCTTCAAAACCATGTAAAAACTCACAGTGACGAGAAACCCTACATATGTGAGCAATGTGGAAAGCTTTTAGTCGTTCCAGTTCCCTCAGAATACATGAAAGGATTCACACTGGAGAGAAGCCCTTTGCATGTAAGCAATGTGGAAAAGACTTTAGTACATACAGTTCCCTCAGAACACATAAACGAGTTCACACTGGTACAAAACTTTATGCATGTGAAGAGTGTGGTAAAGCCTTCTGTCGGCCCTGTGACTTTCAAAAACATGTAAAAACTCATTCTGGTGAGAAACCTAATGTATGTAAGCAATGTGGAAAAGCTTTTAGTTCTTCCAGTTCCCTCAAAATACATGAAAGAACTCACACTGGAGTAAAGCCCTTTGCATGTAAGCAATGTGGAAAAGAGTTTAGTACATACAATTCTGTCCAAATACACAAAGGAATTCACACTGGTGCAAAACCATGTGCATGTAAAGAATGTGGAAAAGCCTTCTGTCGGCCCTGTGACTTTCAAAAACATGTAAAAACTCAGTGTTGAAAAACCCTTTGTATGTGAACAATGCAGAAAAGCTTTTAGTTCTCCCAGTTCCCTCAAAATACAGGAAGGAATTCACACTGCAAATAAGCCCTTTACATGTAAACAGTGTGGAGAAGCCTTTAGTTTATTCAGTTACCTCAAAAAAACATGAACGAATTCACACTGGCGTAAAACCTTATGCATGTCAACAATGTGGGAAGGCCTTTTATTGGTCCCCTGGCCTTCGAAAACATGGAAAAACTCACAGTGGTGAGAAACCCGATGTATGTAAATAGTGTGGAAAAGCATTTACTTCTTTAAATTACCTCAAAAATCATGAAGAGTTTCAAAATGGAGCAAAACCTTATCCACGTGAATAACGTGAGAAGGCTTTTTATTGCTCCAGTGACCTTGAAAAACATGTAAAACCTTACAGTGATGAGAAACCCTACGTATGTGAGAATGTGGAAAAGCTTTTAGTTCTTCCAGTTACCTGAAAACACATGAATGGAGTGGGAAGGAGGAGTGAGCAACTATGTAAGGTAGCTGCCCTCTCCGAGACAGAGCACTATTATTTTAACCTGTATGTAGATTAGTTGTAAATTTATACTCCTATGTCTGAGGAATCACTAAAACAATTCAGAAAGCAAGTATACTTGATGTCCTCATGGATGGGAGACAAGAATTGCATAAAATGCCCAATTAAAAAGTCAAAAATTTTGTGGGGGAATTAGTATTTTCTTGATATGTGTAAGGGTGACATCTTGATGTCCTTCAGATCTTCCTGATGTCATGTGGCATCATTCCTCTTAATTCATTGTCCTTTGACAGTATCCAATAGAAGCTGTAATATGTTTCTATTTCTGTAGTGAATTAGGCTTCTTGAGTCTTGATAACATATTTAAGTTTGATCCCTATGAAATCCCTTAGAAGTTTCAAGTGTTGCTGTTACTCCAATCACAGTGAATTTACTGAACTGTAACAGGTTGTGACAAGAGGTGTGACATTGTATCTGTCTGATTAGCTAATTAGAGACTGAACACCAGCATATATTTTAGAGACTCATCAGGTAAGCTCCCTCTGATTGTCATGTCAGAATGTTGTAAGCACTCACAGGCAGAGGCTCTGAAGGAAGTTCAGAAGTAGCATATTGATTATGCAAGCTGTTTGGAAATATAGAGCTCCTCTATCAGTCTGGTGAGGTCCATAACACCAAAGTTCCTAGACCTCAGGCAGGGTTGAACTTTGTGCTCAAATATTTCTAAGAATAGGCAGCCTCAGCACATGTGATGTTCGTTGTCTTGTACAAACAGTTGTTTATCATTGGTATGAGAGGAATTACAGACCTACTGTTCAAAAAGAATTTGGGTTGGCTGCAACCTGTAATCCTAGCTACTCAGGAGGTAGAGATTAGGAAGATCCTGTTTCAAAGCCAGCTGTAGGCTACCTCAGAAAACCCATCACAAAAAAAAGGAAGAGTGGCTCAAGTGGGAAGAGAGAGCACTTGTGTATCAAGCGTTTGGCCCTGAGTATGAACTACAGTGCCACACCTCATAAAAATAAGGAAATTGGGTGATCAGAATCCTAGTGCTTGTTCTTCTGTGTTTGTTCAAAGTGTTTTCAGAGTAACATGAAAAATGATGTGTGAAAGAGCGTATGGATGGAGAGTAAGAATGTGATGACCAAGATATGGGATAGAAGTTTTGAGAGCACAGTTTCATGTGATCACTTTATGAGGCTAAATCTAGATGTTCATTACTGTCAATCTCATCTTCCTCCATGAAGTGCACTTGTAATGTTGTAGGCATCTGTGAACTTTGATGATGTGTTTTTTGGCTTCACCCAGGAAGACTGGGCTTTGCTTGATCCTTCCAAAAAGGAGATGAATAGAAATGTGAACTCTGTGATGTGAATTCACTCACAAGGGATCATGAACACTATTCCCTAACCAAGAACTGGGGGAGACCAATACGTGGTGTGTACCGGTCATCAACTGACAGGGGCAGTTTCACATAATCTGAATCCTTCAATGGTCCTTGGAAGATAGACATTATCACCATCCCCTCTATTGCCTCATCACCAAGCACACCTTCATGAGCTTTGTCGATAGACAATTTGGTGGGAGCTTTCATTGAAGGCATTTTCAGAATCCTGATTTGTGATGCAGAAAATGATGGGGCTAAAGGAGGTGAAGACTGGATATGTGGTAGGTATCACTGTAGACCAAGTGCAGTGCCCTTGGCCTTGAGGTAAATGATTACTGCAAACCAATAGTTCACAACCACATCAGTGAGATGCAGTGCAGTGCAGTGCCCTTGGCCTTGAGGTAAACGATTACTACAAACCAATAGTTCACAACCACATCAGTGAGATGGGCTGTGTGACTGGAGATGATAATGTGCTGGCCTTCACCCATGGGGATCCTAAAGATGGTAGTCACCAAAGAAGATACTGGTATGGACAATGAGAACTAAACAAGTGACCATTTCCACACAGACACATTGCTCAAAAGGAACTACAGGGTAGACAAAATGGTGGATTCCATAAGGGGCAGAGAACTTGAGGTGGGAAAGTATTAATGTCACCTTCTTGTCCATGCCTGTGGAACTAGTCCCTCCCCCCCAAAAAAAGATGGGCAGATCTTTGGGGGTTCATGAGACCATTGTCATGCAAGAGGTGGAAAGTGGTGACATAATAGTCACAGCCCATGAGCAAAGAGAAAAGCCAAATGTGAAGGGGGACAGTGGGTGAGCAGAGGCCACAGAGCTGATGGAGCAGTGGGTGGAGAGCAGATTGTCCACAGTTGAGGGGTGATGACAACAGTGAACATAATATCAGAGATGAAGATAGCACATAAGAGGTACCTGGGTGCGAGGAATCTGTGATCGGTCCAATGGTACCTTATGAGCCAGCTTCCCAGCAGTGTGAGCAAGTGCATCAGCAAGTATGGCAGGGTTAGAGCTGGCAAGAGCTGCTGTTGGCAATACCAAGTAGCAAAAGAGAATAAATTTAGACATAGACATTGTTATGCTTTGAATGTGACTTCTCCATCACCTCCCCTCCCCACACAGACTTGGTGTTGAATGTTTGTTTCCTGGTGTTGGATGTATTTGGGTGGATGGTGGTGGAACATTAGCAAATGGGTCCTATCTGGAGGCAATGGGACCACGAAGGCACATCTTTAAAGTTTATGGCTACCCCCATCATATCCCATCCTTTCCCTTCCCTTCCCATCCCACCCTCTCTCTGGCCACCATGATGGGGTCAGAACCACCATGCCGCCATCTCTTGATGTAGTGAAAGCACAGAAACTATGAGCTAAATAAATATTTCATCCTTAAAGTTTATGTTAGGCACTGTGTCACAGGAAGTCAAAAGCTAACACAAAATTGATACCACGGAAATGAGGTCATTTCGGTGAGTAAACCTAAGTGGTTCTTAAGCTTTTGGAACAGTTTTGGCTGGAGAAAGTCTAGGATTCTGTATGGAGAGCCTACTAAAAAATAAAGGGAAAAGGGCAGGGAGCATGGTTCAAATGGTAGAGCACTTTTAAGTGCCAGGCCCTGAGTTCAAACTCCAGTATGGACAAAAGAAAAAGTCAGGAATTGTCACAGCATTGAGGAAACATATGAACACAGTGATACAGTTCTGGCCACATATGACTTATGTGTGTGGTTTGATCAGAAGCACAATATACAGCATGGTGAAATCACAGGCTCTGACACGTGCATAGCAGCAAATTAAGAGTTCATTGCCAGGCTGGGTGTGGCAGAACATGCCTGTAATCCTTTGTAGAAAGCAGAGATAGGTGGATGGACAAAAGTAGTGACACCCTATTTCAAGACCAATCCTGACATGAGGATTTATAATTGTAGTCCCAAATACATGGAGGAAGATGAAGTAAGAGGTTTGCAATCCAAGGCTGACTCCTGGAAAAAGTTAGAAGACTATCACAAAAATAACTGAATCATTAATGACTGGGCTCCTGGCTCAAGTGGCAAAATGCCTACCTAGAATATACCACGCTCTGAGTTCAAACCACAGTACTGGAATAAAAGTTCTTTAGTAATGAGAAAGTTACCTAACCATCTGAGTCTCCTTTTCTATATCAAGAAAATGTGTCTCACCATTCAGCATTGTGATAAATGTAAAACAATGAAAAAGAAAAATGAAATCATAAGGACTTTTGGAGCTGGAGGTGTGGTTCAAGCAGTAGAGCACAGCTTAGTATGTGTGAAGCCCTGAGGTCAAACCCTAGTTGCATGTGAACAAATGTACATAAAAGTACTTGTTATTCAGTGATCAAAAACTTCAGGTTAGAAGCATCATGGATTCAAAGAATTACCAGAACAAAAAATAATGACTTGAGCTGAACACCTGGCCAGGGTTGGGGCGTGGCTCAAGTGGCCGAGTGCCTGCCTAACAAGCATGAGGCACTAAGTTCAAACCCCAGTACCACTAAAAACAAAACAAAATGTAATGGAAGAGAAGTACCTGGCCAGAGTTGCTGAAGTCTTGGGTTCTGGGTCAAGGCTCAAAACAACTCACAATTAAACTAGAAAATTCTTCAGAATATCCTTCCAAGAGACTCCGTCATGAGAAATGTAGTAGTTCAAAATACATATAAATGAACACACATCATGTCAAAATTCATGTGATTCAGAGAACGCAGTGTAGGGAGACTTCTGTAGTAAAAATGAATATACTAGAGAGAAGGGAGACCTAAATGCAATAATCTAACCTTCTACATTAGAGAAACTGTGAAAGAAGAACAAGACAGTGCTGCATTGTATTTTGGGAAATAATGATTAACAAAGACACCAATAACAGAGATTGGTAGAATCCAGGTTTGAGGCCGACAGTGGTAATAGTTTGAGAGAGTCCATCTCCAAAATAGCCAGAGTAAAATGGATTTGGAGGTGTGGCTCAAGCAGTGGAGTTTCCAATTTGCAAGGGTTAAGGCCCAAGCTCAAACCCATCCATAAAACAAACACAAAAAAATTGAGAATGACTTAAAACTAACGAAATAGAAAGTAAAATAATGCAACATAAAATTAGTAATAAAAGATAGAATTGGCAAAAAATTAGTCAAGAACTTTCCAAAGAAGAAAAAGTGCTCCCTCCAGCCACTCTCGTTCAATGTATTGCTTGACACTATGGGAAGGTGACCATGAAGTAGCGAAGAGGTCTGGTTGAGATGAACTAATGTGGGTTGTAATACACTTGTGTGCATGGAAGCAATGCTAGGAATCTCTCTACATAGCAATCTTCATCTCGAAGTAGCAAAAATGCTATGTGTTTCTTATTATCTCTTGTGTTTTCTCTTCAACAAAATTGGAGAACAAGAGGTCAGAACAGGTTCTGCCTGAAAGTGGGGTCGGAGGGTGATGAGAGGGGGTCAGGGAACAGTGGGGAGAGGTGGCCCAAACGATGTATACACATATGAATAAATGTAAAAAAAGAGCACACACATAAAAAAAATCCAGGATAAAGTAGAACATAGATAAATATTGAAGAGTTGAGAACATTTTAATTGCTTCATCCTATTACCAAACAATTATAATACATATACATCTATTAAAAAATAAGTAATAGTTTTATGGGATTTTTTCTCTTTCATTTTGAACGATATTGATCCATATGAAAAGCTAGATGTTTTTCTGGTATGCCGAAAGGCTTTATTTTTATGTATTTTTGAGATAGTAATGTTTAAAGGTCACCAAAGAAGGAATTTTTGTTAAATTGTTGGATTTAATTAAACTGGATCTTTGTACTGCTTACTTTTCTTGTCATTGTAACCAATTATTTGTTTGAAACAACTAAAAGAAGGAGAATTTATTCACGGTTGGTGTTTCACAGGTGTCAGTGCACTCTGCAGAAGCACTGTGTGAGTAATGCATCTTTCCCTTACTGTGAGCACGTTCCTCTTTTCAACTATTCCTTCTCTATTGCTCTTTGCATCTATATCCAGTATGTCAGTGGCCATGAAAGAGCAATTCTAAATCCCCCCTTTTAGGAGGGTAAGGGTGCCCTAAGCATCCATTCTCGGAAAGTGCCTTGTAATTGATGCACCTCTCACCTTGGGAGAATAGATCATGCTTTTTTACTACCTACTCTCCATTGTTCATTTATGGTCCTGTGCACAGAATGACAAAGTATCAAGTCAGAACCTGAGAATGTGGCACAAGCATTCCTTCTTGAAAGCACTTTGTGAATGTCATCTTTATCCCATGATGAATCATTTCTGTTTTTCCAGCACTTAGTGTAAATGTGCTGACTCAGTATGGGCAGCACACAGTATGTGAGAACAAGGTCTGACCCACAGAGAAGGCTGCAAGTGAGACACAAGTTTCCAATTGAAAGCCGTGTTGAGTTATGCATTTGCCTTATTAACAGCAGACTCTGCTTCTCAGGCACTTATTCTGTATTGTTCATTAATAGCTTATAAGCAGTGCTGGGAGGTGGGGGCTTTTAAGAAGAATTTAGGTGAGGAGGTCTGGGCCTCGTGTATTAATGCCCCTCTAGTCAGGGCATGTGGTAGTGAGCTCAAGTTCTCTTGCATGAGCTCATTCTGAGGTTAAATTGAAAAAGAGTATCTTTAGCAGGTGATAAGGATGGGATCTTGGACTTCCCCAACACCAAAACTGTGAGACAGAAATTTTCTAGGGTTTTCTTTTGTTTTGTTTGTTTTGCAGTACTGGGATTTCAAATGGAGTTGGGCTTCCTAGTTAAGCTCTGATCCTCAAACCTGGCTAAACTTATTTTTTACCAAACTACCCACATTTAGATATTCTTTTACATGCATACAATATTGACCAACAAAATCTGAATGGAAGAAAGAGAAGTGAGGGGTGCTCTTACAAGTACTCTGACATGGCAGTGGCATTGGAACTGGGTTATGTGTGTATAGACAGATGCTGGAGTGGTTTTGATATGAGTACAGGAGAAGCCATTATTACTTTGAGTCAAACATGAAGGGCAATTTTGATGAGATCCTGGGGAAAAAAGCTGTTGGGAAAGCCTGAGTCCTCATACATAAGTGGCTTTGAATAGAATGTTGATAGAGATACAGACAGCACAGGCCACTTCCATGAGGCCTCAGAAGGGAGGATGTCTTGTTGAAGACTGGGATGAAAATGGCCATCCTTACTACAATGTGGCAAAGAATTTGGCTAAATGATTTCTGAGTCATAGAACTTCTGGAGTAGAGAACTTCCAAGTGATAAGGAAGGATATTTGGTGGAAGAAATCTGAGCTGGATGATGGTTTCTTTTTCTGTCTTCTAGAAAATGGTAGAAAGAGGAAACCATGTCAGGATGTTATGCTGGGTGCAGTGATGCACACCTGTGATTTCAGCAGTCCAGAAATTGAAGTTTCCTGGGCTACATTGTATTACCCTGTTCACCCGCAAAAAGTTCTGATATCCAAGGGGAAGTAGAAGGTGAAGAGCTGAAAAATTCTCAACCTAGCTTTGTAGGGTGTGTGTGTAAATGTTTGTGTACACACTCACGCACACATATAGGAAAAGGAGGTGGCATCAATGTAAATTGTGTGGGAATGCCTCTAGTTAACCCTGGTGAATTCAATATAAAATAGCATACTTACTATAGTGAGAAATCCTGAGTAGATGACATGTTGCAAAGTGTTCACTTAGGCAACATCTAAGAATGCACCCAAATCTTAAACTTGCTAATGTAGCTAGGCACCTGTGTCTCTCACTTGTAATTCTAGCTACTTTGGAGACTGATATTGGAAGGATCTCAGTTCAATGCCAAATGGGTTAGTCATTCCCTAGACCCCACTTCAACATTTCTAGAGAAAACTGGACTGGAGTTTTGGCTCTAGTGGTAGACCGCTTGCTTTGTAAGCACTAAAATTGAGTTCAAATCCTTGACCCACTGAAAACGGATAATGTATGTAAAACTGTGACCTTATGCTCTTTGGATACCAGGTATTATTCATGATTGCCTGTGTTTACAGAAAAGGCTGTACCTAGGAACACTTCCATCATGTCTCTATTACATTTTCTTCTCATTCCCCATTCCATGAGTTTTCACCCTGGACCACACTGGTTCAGCTTTCCACTCCCCCATTTTCAAATCCTGCCTTCTGACTTGTGCACTAAACATTAGAGCCTCATATTTTCCAATAAATGTCCACTTCATGCCTGAACTGGGGCCTGGTTTTCCACTGAAGATCTCAGTACTAAGTATCCACTTTTTTTAGACAATTTTCCTTTTCTTTCTTAGTGCACTCTGCCCTTCAGGACTGAGGAGAAAACAACTGTCATCCTGTCCACCGTGCTGCTCTCAGACCAAAGTCTTCCTCCTCCTTTGTGTCTTTCAGGCTGAGTCCTCTCACATCGACCATTACCTTCCAGTGACTGTTCTTTTCAGAAATTTTCCTAGCCATTTTGTTTCTTTCATTAAATTTTGGTCTCAAAACACACACACAGTAAAAATTTGACCTCAGTATGTCCATTTCCTTCTTCACACCTGTCATTCTCAGGGGTCAAGGGGATTTTGCTTCTCAGTCATTTCATGTAGCAGTAACTTTTTCATCTCTACCTATTCCCTAACCGCAAATACCTATACCCTTCTCTTCCACCCCAGTTTCCCAGGATTTTGATACTTCCCACTGGTCCTTAGATCCCATTCTTATTCTTAACACCAGCTCATTTATCCTAACACTTTCCTTCCTTTCTAGTTTATATTTCATGATGCATTATTACAGTTTCTCCCTTCCAAATATACTCAGTGTTCTGGCCCTTTTTCTCTCTATGCTGTACAAGTTTTGTAAAGTTTAACCATTGGCATGACTTTTCTTGCCATTTCCATGAAGGGCAACCTAGCTGAGGAGAAGAACCAAAATATCAGACCTCCATAATTTCATATGTTTTAGTGACATTTCATAAATTTCTCCTTTCTTCCTCATTTCAACTGATCACCCAATGTCATGACCATTGAAATCATAGGACAGAAACATTTTCTTCATCTTCAAAATTGCAGATCTAAACCTATCCACAACAGTATCTAGCAGCTTCTTGCTTACTATTAAAGTGAAGGACCTATTTCTCCCTTGATCCCAATTGGTGCCTCCATACCTAATTCAGATGTCAGCCGCTCTCACTTTATAATGTACTTGCTGGATTTTTCCTACTCTTTCCCCAATCAGTGTTTCCCTAAATCAACTTTCCCAGCTCTACACATCATTGCCTCAGCAGCCCCTCCTGCCTCATTCTGCCAACAGTTACTGGTCCCCTGTAAATGCCACTTTCACATTGTGACGAAATTTATTCAGTACTCTCAAATGGACTTTACTCCTGCCACATTAGTAAACTGCCTTTGTTAAGACCACCAACTTCGTGTTCCAAATTTCAAAGATTAATTTCATGTTTTTTTAATGAACATCTAACAGCATCTTGTGGCATCTTTAGTACAACAGGACCCCACTACTCTACAATTTCCCAATGCAGAGAATCTCTAATTGTGAGAACCATGGTTGTACCTGTACACTTTCTGTTCTACTGAGATGCCCATTTCTGTTAGAGAATCCCCAGGAACCACAGGCCAGTACAAGGGCCTCTGCTCTTCTCTGACCTCCTAATTCAAACATGAACTTGCACATCATTTCTGCTAATTCAGATGTAAATTTAAGACTCTTAAAGATCTATCTGTCTATGGGATAGGTATAAACAAATTTAGCTAAAAGCTCAGGAATAACTAAAGAAAATGAACCCATAATGACCCTAGCAAGCCAGTGTTCTGGTGTGCAGCTATAACTAACTCATCAATAGCTGGAGGTTCCCAAAGTTGATTCTTAAAGTTGATTTGTGGTGCCTCTTTACTCAGTAGGGATCTCCTTTGGGAAGAAACTGACACCAAAACATAAGTGCTTTCTTTAATCTTATGGATGAATAGCAAGCCATTTCTCAAACTTTCATTTTTCTATATGACCAAGAGCAATACACAAATAATAGATAACCCAGCTTGGTTGGGTTATTCATTTGTTATTGTGCAATATCAGTTGTAACTTGATATTCATAATGTAAAATGATTAAATAGATTTTTTCAAAGGGCTTTAGTCTAAAAATATTAGTTACTTCATTTGGTAGCATTGTAACACTGCATATGATGATAATCTACAACCAAATAATTACAATGTATTATCAGGTGTATATGGAAGAGAATGGGGTCTTTGGCTTGCCTAAGATGGTAGCATGTGAAACACTGTAGTGCCTCTGTGCTGAGATCCCAGAGGTCCTTGACCCGAAAGGGCTCAGGGCAGGAATGAACAAGACAGGACACACAAAGGGACTCACTCACTCAGGAAGGGAATGACAAAACACATATTGAGAGGGCCAGAAGGCTGATGACCAACTGGCAAAATTTTATTTTTCTCAGCAAGCTTTATACAAAAGTTGAAGAGACTTAAACATCAAAACACTCTGACCTAGTTACAACCTTTCTGTTTTTGCCATCCTGTATTTTTACTGCCAGTATCCTTGACTAAGCATAAACTTCTTTTCAGTCAAGGGAAACCATTTAGTGTTCCTTCCCACCATGATAGAGACATGGTGTGGCTGCAGAGTCCAACCTTGTCGCAATGCTGCTAAGCCACAGCAACCTTGTCAGACTGTGGCTTCTGGGTCTCAACACCTCTGGTCTCATTTTATCCTCATGGGCAGGACATCATTTCAGCATCACCTCTACAAACTAGTCTCAACACTAGGTATAAAGAGGACAGTCCTTTTTTTTTCTTTAAGAGGTACTGGGCTTTGAACTTGTTGCCTAGTGGTTGTTACTCAGACTCTGCCTGTAAAAAGACAGTCCTTAAATAAAAGTTTGAAATTGGTAACCTTGATACTGTACCTCCTGTACTGGGGGGCCTTGTTGTCTTATGCTTGTAGTTTAAGAATGTAGCCAGGCACTGATGCCTCATGCCTGTAGTCCTACCTAATCAGGAGGCCGAGACCAGGAAGATCCCTGTTCAAAGCCAGCCTTGGCAATTGATTGATGAGACCCTGTCTTGAAATTACCAAACATAAAAATGCCAGCAGAGTGGCTCAAGTGGTAGAATGCCTGCCTAGCAAGCATGAGGCCTGAGTTCAAACCCCCATTCTGCAAAAATCAAAAAGACCTGAGGGTGTGCTCAAGTGACTCTCCACAGCAATGTGGGAAGGTAGCCTCTGTCATGCCCAGGTAGATTGGGTCCGATCCTGTGATGACTCACAGATTTTTATTGCTGGAGCAAGTAAGATTTAAGAAGTATGTGAGTAGTTCTTTTTACCATCTTTCCATGGCATCATGTGGTGTGCATGACTGTCCTGGCTGATGGTCTGAAGAACATCAATCATGTTAAAAAGAAAGACAAAAGCCTGGTCCTGATTGGACACACATACACACACACAGACACACAGACACACAAATACAAACACACATACACACTCACACAAACAGACACACACATACGCACACATACACATACACACATACACATGCACATACACACATACACAAATACACTTGCACATACACAGAGATGCACACACACGTGCACACACACAGACACACAGACACACGCACATACACACATATACACAAATACACACGTACACACACATACCATACACCCCCATACACACTCACACACACATACACAGACACACACAAATACAAAGGTGAACACATGCACATACACATACACACACTTACACACATACACATACACACATAAATACACACGCACATACACACACATATACATGCATGTACACACACATACAAATGCACATCCACACATACACACACATACACAAATACACATGCACATCCACACTCACATATACACAGATGCACACACACATACACACACAGATTGACACATACTTACGCACACATGCACACACATGTACATGCATATACACACACATACACAAATACACACACATACACACGCATATACATGCACCCACAAACACACTCACACACACATAGACATACACAGACAAACACACACACACACAGATTCAAACACACATGCACATACACACATACACATGCATGTACACACGTACACATGCATATACGCACACAGACACACAGACACACATACACACACACATAAACACACACGCGCACATACACACACATACACACATACACACACAAACACATATACACACATACATATGCAGATATTCACACATACACATGCACATACACACATGTACACACATACACACACACGCACACATACTCACATACACACACATGCACACATACACACGTGGACACACATATACATATACACACATGTACACATATGCACACACACACACACATAACAATACACACGTGCACACACACACATACACACATAACCACATACACACACGCACATGCAAACACATACACTCATATACGCACATACACACAGAAGCACACGCATGTGCATGCACACAGACACATGCTCATACACACACATACACAAATGCACATACTAACATACACACAGATACACACACATACACATACACACATACACAAACACACATACACACACATACACAGACACACGTACAAACGCATATACTCGTGCACACACACACACATGCACACACGCACACACACAAACATATACACAACCACATACACACACATGCACATACACACATACACACACATACACAAATACACACACACATACACAAATACACATGCACATACACACTCACATACACACACACAAAAATACATACACACATACACAACCACATACACACAGATACACACACATACACATGCACACACACCTACTCACACATAAACACACACATACACACTCATACACACATACACAGACAAACACATACACACACACACATACACACATGCACACGCCCATACACACAAACACATGCACACATACACACACACACACATACCCACAGATGCAGATACACACACACATACAAACAATCACACACATACACACACACAAACCCACACACCCGCAATCATTCCCAGGGGAATTAAGACCCAAAGCTTTATTAAATTACGTAAATTATTCACTAAGCAGCACAGAATCTACACTGTATTTTCGTCACCTGTATCTAGGCGTTTTGTGTTGGGTTGTTTCATTTTGGCATTGATTCCACAATCACAGTGCATGGTGATTCTGTGTCCAGTGTTTTCTGAATTTCTCCTCCGTGACTGTCCCGTTTCCTTGATAATCAGAAGGCAAGTGTCACCATTCTATGGCCAATGCAGACGCTAAATGGCAATTCCTAGGAAAACTTAGCACCAATGTGTGGGATATTATCATCATTTCAAAATAACCAGCTGTCCTAAATTAGCAGGGGTACCTTCCTTGGCATATTATGCTTTTGGAATATGGAATAATTCATCCGACAGTCTTAGATCCAGTGTCTGAAGTATTGACTTGTGCTATGAGCAAAACGTTCTCAAGTAAAGAATCCCTGAACCTGGTTTTGTGAAAATAGAAGAAACAGTTTCTGTGAGCTTAGTAGAGAATGAGAAAGCCTCTGTGATGCAGTGTGTGTGGTTCCAGGTTCATGGGCACCAAACCATGTCATTTCCACTAATATTAGAGCCGAGACTGGGCCAGGTTCGCCTAAGGGGAGGACGCCTGGACCAGAGGAAAGGTGAGTGGACTCTTTGACTTGCACTTTGCAGGCCAGGGAGCTGACAGGTCTTCTGTCACTCAGGTCTGAATAGGGAGAGGCCTGGCTCATCAGCCAATCAGGAACGCTATCTGTGGACGCAGGCTTTCATACTTCACAGGAACATAGATTAGGAGAAAATATGTCCAGCCCTATCTGAAAAATACCCAACACAGGACTGGTGGAATAGCTCAAGTGGAAAGAGTGGCTTCCTAGTAAGCAGGAGGCCCTGAGTTCAAAACCTAGTGCTCCATCACTATGTCACATATCCCCAGAGAGCCTCAATGCAGAAGGCACAGCAGAACCTCTCAGCCTGGTATGCCTAGGAAGTGTACCTATTCTAAGGGTGGGAGTACCAGCATGTCAGAGTGGGACCAGGAGTTTAAGGGTCAGTGAAAACAGGCTGGGATGAAAACTCAGGGTAGTAAAGTGACACTTGGATGGGGTTCATTTTCTTGCCATTCAAGCAACCTAAGAGACAGTACGGTAAAGGATGTCATCAGGTGCTGGACACAGATATATATTCTATATATTGTTTTCTATACAAAAAAAAATCTTAGCTCTCATGCTACTTGTTGGAGGTGGCTGATACCTGAGTGATCGAGACATGTTAGCCTTGCCAAAGGACCCCCATGCCTTTGGTTAGATATTTCTACAACTGTCCTAGCAAGAGGAAAAGAAAAAACATTAATGAAATAATTAGTTCAAAGTCCAAATTTGTATTTTATGGATGAAAAATGTCCAGGTGGCTACAAGATTATCACAGTTTTAAGTCATGTGCAAACAATGCTTCTTCGTGCAGGTTGTTCAACGGTGCAGTGTCCAGCGTACAGAAGAAGTCAGGCTCAGGGAAGGTTGCTCTTTTGGAAGAAAGAAACACTGTTGACCTACGAATTAGTAAATTTATGTTTTCTCATAGAAAGCCTCTCAAGGATAATGTAACTGTATTTGATTTTGTAAGGCATAAAATGACCTATATTGTCAGTTTTTCAATAACATTTTAATTTTCAGAAAAAAATGAAAACAATTTTGAACACAAAGACTTGGGGGAAATGTAGATATAATGTCCAAAGGAATCAAAACTTCAACTGGGTTAGGCATGCTGGTGCCTTATGTATGTAATCCTAGTTACTCAGGCTTCAGATATCAGGAGGGGAGCAGTTTGAAGCCAGATCTGGACAATCCCACCACATAAAAGAACAAGGACAGTGCAAGTGAGAGCACCTGCCTAGTAAGTGTGAGACCCTGAGTTCAAAACAAAACAAGAAAAGCAGATTAAAAAAAATCACTTTAATTGGCTAAGAAGGTAGAGATCAAGAGGATCAGGGTTGGAAGCCAACCCAGGCAAACAGTTTGCCCAACAGCATCTCAAAAATACCTCCAAAAAACCAGCTGATGTAGTGGCTAAAGGATTACAGTGCCTGCCTAGGAAGCACCTGGCCTTGACTTTAAGCCCTGCTCCCACAGGGAAAAAAAAAAACCAACTTGCTTCTCAGGGAAGTGAGTGCATCCCCTGTGACTAAACAGAGAGACAGACATCAGATGTTTGTACTTGTGTTCTTGTAGACTACTCTGAATGAAAAACTAGACAGGACTGAGGAAGGATAATTCAGTATGCCCACAAATAAAAATTATACCTTTTATTTGAGAATGTCAACAGGTAAAAGAAGGAAAGGGATGGCACATATCCTTAGAAAGAGCTCACTGTCACCAAGATTTGCAGGCTAAACAGATATAGAAAATACTGTAATTTGAGTCTGGAGTCAGTGACTCATGCCTGTAATTCCTACCTACTCAGGAAGCAGAGATCAGGAGGATTTTGGCTGGAAACCGATCTGGACAAAAACTTTGCAAAACCATATTTGGAAAAAAGCCATCATGAAAAAAAAGGGCTGGTGAAGTGGATCAAGTAGTAAGAGCTCCTGCCTAGGAAGCTTGAGGCCCTGAGTTCAAACCTTGGTACCACCAAAAAAAAAAAAAAGAAATTCTGTAATTCCCAAATCACAGCTTTAAACAACCCCCAAAACCCTTTAATGTCCTAGGTATATCAAATGCCTAATAACACTGAAGAGCTTCAGACTAAGAAAGCTATAGATTGTCTAATATTATGTAAGAGCATCTAGGTTCAGCAAGCAGCAACACAAAGCGAATAAGGATTAAAAACATGTGAAAATGAATGTACACATTCAAAAGAAACAAACATGTCCATGGTCAAAAGTGACAACACTGCGTAAGAAGACAAACAAACAAACATGGATAGCTGAGCTGATTGTGAAAAAACAATTGACCCAACTCTCCTTAAGTTTCTTGCTTCCACCAGACCTGGGATCTCTGACCCACCCGTGGCCTGAGCCCGCACACCATTTCTCCTGTACCATCACCTTAAGGACAGGCTGACTTCAGGGGACCAAGATCTTTGATTCCACACCCCCCCACACACACACTATCTTTGAATCCTTTGCTCCTCCCTAGAGTGAACAGCCCATTCACCCTCACCTTAGAGGAGCTAAGGGACCTAACACCCTGCCTTTCCACATGACAGAGTCTTAGCCAAGGTCAGCTCAGAAGAGGCAGCTGCCACTAACACAACCTTGACGCGCAGGTTCGGGAGAGGCAGTTTTGATGGACAAAACCACAACTGGGTGAAAAATCCACAAGAGACAGACAATAAACTGACCGTGACCTCCAGTCACTTCCTTCCACCCTTCCTTGCCTGGCTTTTAACCTGTCTGGACATATTCTGTTACCCAGTTGTGTGATTTTCCTGCCCTGCTGCTTTTTTGGCTCAGTTCTAAAGTCTGTACAAGGTGAGGCCCAGAGCTCATGAGGATGTAATTAAAGTTGTGACTTTTATGTAGGGGTTCCTTACAAATCATTGTGAGGTTCCGAATGGATCTTCTAAGGTGTGTCATCCCGAGCTTTGGCTTGCTTTTAATGATCCTCGTGGGGAAACCCCAGTGTCCCCTCCTAAGTCCTTTCCTCTGTCAGACAAGAAGCTGCCACACCCCACTCAAATACCGTCCCTTCTCGCCCATCATTTTTGCTACTTAAAACCAGGTCTAGAACAGCGAGAAGAGTAACCGTGACGTCACGGAGGGTCCCAGTGTCCCCTGCCCTCCATCAGCCACCCTGCACAGGGACCGCCATTTCCAGGAATTTGGGGGTCAGAGCTCATGGACAGTGCCTGGGGACAGCCCATGGAGCTCACACAACCTTCCCCCGACCCTGAAGACTCAGGAAAATCGGCGCTACGGAGGAGACACGGGGACCCCACACCACAGCGCCCCCCACGCGTGGGTCCGCACGAGGCAGGAGCCGCCATGACCGCCGACACCGAGCCTTTGGGGACACGCGGGTCGAGCTGCCCACGTGGCTCCGGGTGGCCGCTTACATCACAAAGGGGACAGGCGACGTCCCGGTTCCGGCCCAGCCCCACCCTGCGGCCAAAGGAGCGAGGGCCGAGCGGAGCCGGCAGCGGACGAGGACCGCACACCGGGGCCGCGGGGAGCCGCATCCCGCCACCTCCACTTCTGCCCGGTCCCGGTCGCTGCTCCGCGACCCCGGCAGACGTCTCACCAGTGCTTGTCTTTCCTGCGTCGTCCCTAGACTCCTGCAGTCAGAGGACACAGAGCCGAAGAAGCCGGGACACCTGGAGCTTCTCACAACAAAAGCCGACCTGCAATACGGAGGCTCCGGAACCCAACTCCGCGCTTTGGGCAGTGGAGCTCCATATGCCCGCGCTCCTCACCGGACAGCGCCTGCGTCCACAGATAGCGTTCCTGATTGGCTGATGAGCCAGGCCCCTCCCTATTCAGACCTGAGTGACAGAAGACCTGTCAGCTCCCTGGCCTGCAAAGTGCAAGTCAGAGTCCACTCACCTTTCCTCTGGTCCAGGCGTCCTCCCCTTAGGCGAACCTGGCCCAGGCTCGGCTCTAACTACATTTAGCCGAAAGGTTCCGGACGCTCCAGACCAGGCACCTGCTTCTTACCTCGTCTCAGTAACACCTTATGCTGTCATTTAAAATCAGCACTTTTATTACTTTGTGGGGCTGTAGGTGTGGATCAAGTAGTAAAGTGCCTGCCTGGAAAAAAATGTATCATAAATTAACTGGATATTAATTTAGCAATAGAGGAGTAAATTACATGTCTTCCTACTGAATACACTGTCTTTTCCACCTAAGTTAGGATGGACTTTTTTTTTTTTTTTTGCAGTATTGAGGTTTGAACTCAGGGATTCACAATTTCTAGGCAGGCTCCAACAAGGATTCTTTGTTTTGGCCATTTTTCAATTCTGTTGGGATTCACTCTTACTCTGTACACTACTACTTTTACATAGGCTCTATTACAGATATTTTTGTTCTACTTTGTCTTTTAGCTCCAGTAATTTTTTTTTGTTCTGGGATTTGACCTCAGGGCCTACACCTTAAGCAACTCCACCAGCCCTTCTCATGATTGGTTGTTTTTGAGATAGGGACTCGTGAACTCTTTGTCCAGGGTAGCTTCGAACTATAATTTTCCTGATCTCTGCCTCCTGAGCGGCTAGAATTACAGTGGTGACCCACTGGAGATCTGGGACTGGCTAACATGATCCCCACTTGCATCCATGCTGTAATCCTAGCAACTCAAGAGGCAGAGACCAGGAAGATCACGGTTCGAAGCCAGCCCGGCCAAATAGTTTGTGAGACCCTATCTTGAAAACACCCACTGAAAATAAAGGGCTAGTGGAGCGGCTCAAGGTGTAGGCCCTAAGTTCAATCATGAGTACTAGAAAAAAAAAAGTAAGTACAGATGCCCCCTCTTAGCAGAAAACTTCAGATGGTTAGACATCTGAGCCTGAAAGTCAGACAGAATAAATGCTTGATGATACTGCATACACACGTCAATGGCCAAATACACAAAGCCTTTTCTCCACTTGGCAGAATCCAAAATTGTCTTCTCTCTCACTTTCTTAATTGGCAGAAATCACACTCTGATGACACTAACTCAGTATTTGCAAAGCAGAGTGCTGGAGAAGTCCACTTTACCCACAGTCGGCAATCCTGGTAAACAGTAGTGGTTAAAGAAATTCAAATGCCCAGGGCTTTCTGCTGAGAAGTAGCAGCCTAGTGCAGACAAACACGCTTCTCACATTGAGCACAAGGAACCAAAACTTTTTTTTTAACAAAACTACAACATGGGCAGACATACTTTCTAATTCCCAACTTTTGAATCCTAACAAAAATCAGCACTTAGCCTAACTTTCTCCTTCCTCCAGTTCTATTTTAGCTTCAGGCAGTTCACACCCTGTCTTTATGCTGACCTCAGTGTTCAAAGTCCTCTGGTCCAGAATCTGATGCTCCCTCCATCCCCCCTCTTCCCACCTGCTTTCTACTTCTGTTTGCTCCTCCCTGGAAAGCACAGCCCTCCTCTGCCTCACCCTAGGGGGCTTGGGGACCTAACATCTGTGCCTCCCCTGCTGCCACAACCCATTCAGATAGGGGCATCTGTCACTTCACCAGCTTTTCCGTTTTTAAACCAGGTCTAGAAACAGGACCAGTGACATTAACAACACAGAGGGTTACAAATATCCCCTCCCTTCCAACTCCAGCCTCTGTGCACTTTCTAGGGCATTGGGTTACATGGGGAGGACACAGGCCTCCTCTGCCTCACCCTAGACTTGGGGATGCAGCATCTGGATGTTTCCTGCTGCCACAGATTATTCAAATAGGGTCCCTGTCACTTCATCAGCTTTTCCTTTGTAAATAAGGTGCACACACAGTGGAGAACTGTGACCCTGAAGTCGCCAGTCCTCCAACTCCAGACACTGTGCACAGGGACCAGGGCATTGGGTTTCATGAGAAGGACTTGTACTAGATGTTGAAACATCCACACGTGAAATAGGCATAACTCCAGGGCCCTGGGGAAAAGATGGCCAGGGAGCTCAGTGTGGTCATTGCCCAAAAGAACCTGCTTCCCCTCCAATGAAGCCCACATCACATCTCAGCTAATAACACTGATACCTTTCTGTGCACCCTTGATAGAAATGTTAGAGGCTGGAGTTTTTGAAGAACTCATCTCCAACTTTAAGGGTGTAGGGGCAGACTGGGCTGTCCACAGTACTCCTTTCTGTTTTTTAGTCTCTTTAAAATTCTATTCCAGGAGGAGGGAAAGCTCTATTAGATGAACTTCCAGCTCCTTTACACACCTCCAGTAGATAGTGCAAGGAGACATCTGTACTTGTAACAATCTGGAATTTTTTTCTAAATTCTCTTCCCTGACATTTCTGTTTTCTTGGACATCTCAAAAACACTAGCATAGTTTCCATTGCCCTGGTTCCAGATGAGTCAAGAACTTGTAAACTATCTCTACCTAGTATTGAGAGAAGTAAAAAGGAGTAATAAGACAGTAGCCAGTAGAGGAATATACAGTTTGGTAATGTAAATCACACAGCACAGCTTTACAAAGCTGAGTAATGGAGCATTGCTTCTCTGTGGCATAGCAAAACTCTGTGGAGTGATTATTGGTGTACAATGCAACAACATGGAGAAGAATAACGTGGAGAAAGATTTTCACATGTAAAACATATACAGCAAATTTTACTTTTTGATTCTCATATTGTGCCCTCACTCTTATCATAGATCTTCTTCTACCAGCAGGTTTTAGTTGCTTTTTAATATCCTCACTAGGTAAAATGGAAAAAGGTAGTCAATGTGTGTTACACCCACTTTTTTGACCCTTGAGGAATTTTGTTCGTAGGCATGTTTTACATAACAAAACATAGAATCCCAGGATTTTTCCTCTTGTGTGTTTTCGGCTTCTTTCTTTGTCTTTTTTCATTTGTCCCTCTTTGTGGTCCAAGATGCCAGCTGAGATTGTCAGTATCTCGCATCTAGACTGATGGGAGCAGATGATCCTGTCATTTTTCTAGATCTGTGAACTGCACTACAAATTTGGACAATCACACATTATGTACTTCTTTTTTTTGTGGTAGTGGGAGTTGATCTCATGGTCTATAACTTGAAACATTCCACCAGCCCTTTTTATGTGATGAGTTTTTTCGAGATATTGTCTCACAATCTGTTTTCCTAAGCTGGCTCTGAACTGTGATCGTCCTGATCTCTAACTCCTGAGCAGCTAGGATTCCAGGTATGAGTCACTGGCACCTGGCATGACACATTCTTAACGTTCCTGTGAGATTGACAACAAATTTCCCAGCTCTGTGATCATAAATGATTTCAAATTAGACAGTCTGACCATGTTGCATCATCACAGTTGGAAACCAGACAGAGATGTTAGAACGTGGTCCAATCAGGACCAGGCTTTTGTCTTTCTTCTTAACATGATTGATGTTCTTCAGACCATCAGCCAGGACAGTCATGCACACCACATGATGCCATGGAAAGATGGTAAAAAGAACTACTCACATACTTCTTAAATCTTACTTGCTCCAGCAATAAAAATCTGTGAGTCATCACAGGATCGGACCCAATGTACCTGGGCAAGACAGAGGCTACCTTCCAACATCGCTGATGGGGCAAGTACATTATAAAGTGAGAGCAGCTGACATCTGAATGAGGCATGGAGGCACCAATTGGGATCAAGGGAGAAATAGGTCCTTCACTTTAATAGTAAGGAAGAAGCGGCTAGATACTGTTGTGGATAGGTTTAGATCTGCAATTTTGAAGATGAAGAAAATGTTTCTGTCCTATGATTTCAATGGTCATGACATTGGGTGATCAGTTGAAATGAGGAAGAAAAAAGAAATTTATGAAATGTCACTAAAACATTTGGAATGATGGAGTCATGTCAAGAAACTTTTTGAAGTCTGATATTTTGGTTCTTCTCCTCAGCTAGGTTGCCCTTCATGGAAATGGCAAGAAAAGTCATGCCAATGATTAAACTTTACAAAACTTATACAGCATAGAGAGAAAAAGGGCCAGAACACTGAGTATATTTGTATGTAATAATGCATCATGAAATATAAGCTAGAAAGGAAGGAAAGTGTTAGGATAAATGAGCTGAAGCGTTAAGAATAAGAATGGGATCTAAGGACCAGTGGGAAGTACCAAAATCCTGGGAAACTGGGGTGGAAGAGAAGGGTATAGGTATTTGCGGTTAGGGAATAGGTAGAGATGAAAAAGTTACTGCTACATGAAATGACTGAGAAGCAAAATCCCCTTGACCCCTGAGAATGACAGGCATGAAGAAGGAACTGGACATACTGAGGTCAAATTTTTATTGTGTGTGTGTTTCGAGACCAAAATTTAATGAAAGAAAAAAAATGGCTAGGAAAATTTCTGAAAAGAACAGTCACTGGAAGGTAATGGTCGATGTGAGAGGACTTGGCCTGAAAGACACAAAGGAGGAGGAAGATTTTGGTCTGAGAGCAGCACAGTGGACAGGATGACAGTTATGTTTTCTCCTCAGTCCTGAAGGGCAGAGTGCACTAAGAAAGAAAAGGAAAATTGTCTAAAAAAAGTGGATACTTAGTACTGAGATCTTCAGTGGAAAACCAGGCCCCAGTTCAGGCATGAAGTGGACATTTATTGGAAAATATGAGGCTCTAATGTTTACTGCACAAGTCAGAAGGCAGGATTTGAAAATGGGGGAGTGGAAAGCTGATCCAGTGTGGTCCAGGGTGAAAACTCATGGAATGGGGAATGAGAAGAAAATGTAATAGAGACATGATGGAAGTGTTCCTAGGTACAGCCTTTTCTGTAAACACAGGCAATCATGAATAATACCTGGTATCCAAAGAGCATAAGGTCACAGTTTTACATACGTTATCTGTTTTCAGTGGGTCAAGGATTTGAACTCAAGTTTTAGTGCTTACAAAGCAAGCGGTCTACCACTAGAGCCAAAACTCCAGTCCAGTTTTCTCTAGAAATGTTGAAGTGGGGTCTAATGAACGACTAGCCCATTTGGCATTGAACTGAGATCCTTCCAATATCAGTCTGCAAAGTAGCTAGAATTACAAGTGAGAGACACAGGTGCCTGGCTACATTAGCAAGTTTATGATTTTGGGTGCATTCTTAGATGTTGGCTAAGTGAACACTTTGCAACATGTCATCTACTCAGGATTTCTCACTATAGTAAGTATGCTATTTTATATTGAATTCACCAGGGTTAACTAGAGGCATTCCCACACAATTTACATTGATGCCACCTCCTTTTCCTATATGTGTGCATGAGTGTGTACACAAACATTTACACACACACACTACAAAGCTAGGTTGAGAATTTTTCAGCTCTTCACCTTCTACTTCCCCTTGGATATCAGAACTTTTTGCGGGTGGACAGGGTAATACAGTGTAGCCCAGGAAACTTCAATTTCTGGACTGCTGAAATCACAGGTGTGCATCACTGCACCCAGCATAACATCCTGACATGGTTTCCTCTTTCTACCATTTTCTAGAAGACAGAAAAAGAAACCATCATCCAGCTCAGATTTCTTCCACCAAATATCCTTCCTTATCACTTGGAAGTTCTCTACTCCAGAAGTTCTATGACTCAGAAATCATTTAGCCAAATTCTTTGCCACATTGTAGTAAGGATGGCCATTTTCATCCCAGTCTTCAACAAGACATCCTCCCTTCTGAGGCCTCATGGAAGTGGCCTGTGCTGTCTGTATCTCTATCAACATTCTATTCAAAGCCACTTATGTATGAGGACTCAGGCTTTCCCAACAGCTTTTTTCCCCAGGATCTCATCAAAATTGCCCTTCATGTTTGACTCAAAGTAATAATGGCTTCTCCTGTACTCATATCAAAACCACTCCAGCATCTGTCCATAACCCAGTTCCAATGCCACTGCCATGTCAGAGTACTTGTAAGAGCACCCCTCACTTCTCTTTCTTCCATTCAGATTTTGTTGGTCAATATTGTATGCATGTAAAAGAATATCTAAATGTGGGTGGTTTGGTAAAAAATAAGGTTAGCCAGGTTTGAGGATCAGAGCTTAACTAGGAAGCCCAACTCCATTTGAAATCCCAGTACTGCAAAACAAACAAAACAAAAGAAAACCCTAGAAAATTCCTGTCTCACAGTTTTGGTGTTGGGGAAGTTCAAGATCCCATCCTTTTCACCTGCTAAAGATACTCTTCTTCAATCCAACCTCAGAATGAGCTCATGCAAGAGAACTCGAGCTCACTACCACATGCCCTGACTAGAGGGGCATTAATACACAAGGCCCCGACCTCCTCACCTAAATTCTTCTTAAAAGCCCCCACCTCCCAACACTGCTTATAAGCTATTAATGAACAATACAGAGTAAGTGCCTGAGAAGCAGAGTCTGCTGTTAATAAGGCAAATGCAAATGCTACCTGAGAATTCTCTATCCTGAAGCTACCCAGGAGTCCCTTGTCACCATTCATCTCATCAGCATGACAAAGACAGTCTTCACTGCAGAGATTCCAAGGGTCTGAGAACCCCCGGGTCAGAAACCCCAGAATAAGACATCCATAATGTCACATTCAGTGTGTGCCCTCTTTGTGAGCAGGTGGTGTAGTAGGTTCTGGAAAACAGCAGCAATGCGTATGTCCTTTGGCACTGACCCCAAATAGCACCATCTGTTGGGTAACACACTTTTCACATGGATCATTGAAATGGTGGTCTAAGGGCCTCAGAAGGGTTCAACCCACGCTGAGCTAAACTAGCGGAAAGGGCAAAGTGATTCTAGGATGCTTAGGATCTACTATAGGGATAACAAATGGGCCGTGGTGGTGGGGAAGATGGAGGAACAGTTTCCAAAGGGTACACAGAAGATGCAAGTCATCAAGGATAGAGTACCTCATGATAGCCCCCAAGTGGGGAAGTGACAGATGAAAAGAGGGAAAGGGTACATTTGATTGGCTCTTGTCCATCCCAGTTGGACCTCGCACTGGCATCTTTGCATTCTTAGAGGGAAATTCTTTGCAGTTTGGAAATGCATATGAAGTATTTGTTTTGCCTTCCATACATTGTGAGTAAACACAGAAGGAAATCTGGGCCTCTTCTGGTTTCAAGTTCAAATAATTTTATTCTGCGTCTTCATCTCATTTAATTCGTTAACATTAGGGAAATGCAGGTGATCAACCTGGAGTGGGGGCAGAGGCCTGAGGCCAGTAACTTCTGCCTCAGACCCATCTTGAGACTGCACTCCTGGGTTGTTACAATTTAAAAGAACTGGTTTAGGACACCCATGCCTATCCTCAATTTATTAAGAGTCTATTCCAGGCCCTCTCTTAGGCATATTATGTGCAAAATCTTACGTAAGCCTGATAATAACCCTGTTATTAGGAACTCCATTTTACAAAGACAAAGTGAAGAGTCAAGACCAGGCACCAGTGGCTCACACCTGTAATCCTAGCTACTCAGGAGGCAGAGATCAGGAGGATCATGGTTCGAAGCCAGCCCAGGCAAATAGTTCAGGAGACCCTACCTTGAAAAAAAAAACAATGCAAAAAAAAGGACTGGCAGAGTGGCACAAGTGGTAGAACACCTGCCTAGGAAGCATGAGGCCCTGAGTTCAAACCCCAGTATCACCAAAATAAATAAGTATTGTCTGTGAGAAGATGTGTGTAGGTTCTATGCAAATACTATACCTTTTTGTATAAAAGACTTGAGCATATGCATATAGCATATATACTATATTTATATATTAATTCAGATGGTCATCTCTCAGTATCCATGAGTGATTTGTTGCAGGACTTCTCACAAACACTAGGCTCTTGATGCCCATGTCCCTCATGCAGTATTCACACAGAAACTGTGCACACTCTCCCACAGTCTTTCAATCATGTCTAGATGACTTAGGATGCCTAATCCAATATAAATGCTACGTGGAGAGTTGTCATACTGTATTGTTTAGGGAACTATGGCAAGGAAACTGTTTACATGTTTACACAGATGCCAGTCTTTTCAGATGTTTTCAGTCTGCAGTTGGTTGAATGTGAGGATGTGGAACCCATGCATAAATGGTTCACTGTATTTGTTTATATTTATGTCTTCCCTCAAAGTGTAAACGTAGACTGGGGATCTAGTCTAATTAGCTCAATTTTATATCTCTGATTATACCTGGAAAAATATCCGGGGCACACTAGATGCTCAATGAATGTTTGTCAAGTGAATACAGCATGGCACACACTAGGCACTCAATAAAATGATTATTAAATGAATACGGTTTGTCATCCTTTGTCTTATTGATATTTAGTGCTAGAGCCAGGTTGCCTTGTAAGATGTTGAACAGCCTTTGACCTGCTCGATATGGTGCCACATCTATTCCTTTCTCAGTTGTAAAAACCAAAGAGGACTCCAGAAACTTCAAATGTCCCCCAAGGAACCAAGTTACTCCTGGATAAGAACCACTCTATACACGAATGAGGCAAGTATATCTCAAACCATAGGAGTCCTCCCTCTTTTGGTGCCCTTAGTACTTGGTCCAAGTGATGTGTAATTGTACTTGTAAGCTTGCCTGGGTCATGGGATTCTCAATTATCTGACTAAACATTTCTAGGTGTGTTTGTGAGGGAGTTGCTGGAAAACACCAGCATCTGAATTAGTGCAGTGAGTCCACAGCCCTCCCCAATGTGAGTGGACATCTAACATGTTGAGTGACTTAGAATTTTTCAAAGGTAGGATTCATGCTCCCCCTGCCTGTCTGCACAAGCTGGGACTTTGACCTTCTCCCTGAAACCCCTGCTGCTCAGGCCAGATTGGAACCTACACCAGCAGGGGCCAGGCTTTTGGGCATTTGAACTACACCACTGATTTTTCTGGGTCTCCAGTGTGAAGATGGCATTGGGTGGAACTTTGCATCCTCCAAGACTGCATGAACCAATCCTTATAACAAACATATGCCTAATGTCTACCTGTCTTCTATTCGTATATTACTGGTCCTGTGTCTCTGGAGAACCACAGCTAATACTATCCGTATGGTGGTTGGAGCCCCAGTATTTCTCTGTGTCATTTCACTAAGCCTCATGGGAATATCTCAAAGGCTAAGAAGAGCAAAGGATCCCTGTCTACATTCCTCAAATAGGCAATAGAGGCCGTAATTATTAATTTTATATTAAAAATGTGGCATTTACTGAGTGCTTTCTGTGTCCCAGGCACTGTCAATTGCCCTATATAGTAGGTGCTATTTAATTCTGAGAACCATCCTAAAAGGTGTATACATTATAATTAAACCCATTTTCATGATGGGAAACTGAGGCTAGGCAGTAAGATGCAGTTTACAAAAGGTCATTTGCTTTGTCACTGTGCTCATTGCACAGTCCTATCCATAAGTCAGCCCTTCTCTATATCTTGAGTGTCACTTCCTGTGGAGCTGTGGCCATGATGACGAATCATGGGGAACATTCATGGATGCTGTAGCCATAGAGAGGAGTAGTCCTGGATTGTGGGAAGGAAGGTCTGAGCATGACCCTGAGCTGGAGAAGCACTTCTCCCAGTAGTGCCCCTTGCTGGACCACAGGGCTTCTGCTGATGTCCCAGGGCTCTGTCTCACTGAATACCAAAATGGACAAAGTAAAAGCTGTTGACTTCATCTAAGCATTTCCCCATCTGACACCTCTGATTCCAACCCCATCAGGTGGGGTTGGAGGTGTGGCTCAAGAGGTAGAATACCTGCTTAGGATGCACAAAGCCCTGGGCTAAAACCCCAGGATCAGGGACTGCCCCCCCATTACCAAAGTCATCAAGCAAATTCGACATGAAGGCATCCTAAGTACTATTTATTGAAAGTGTGTGTGTGTCAGACACCGCTGTGCAGATCAAAAACACGGTTTCACTGCTACATTCTTACAGGGCAGGTTTAGAAGGGGGATGTGACCTGCCTAAGGACACACGGCAATAGTTAAGAAGCCCAAATTCCACAACTTTGCTTTAACGGCATTAACAAACTTGCAAAAAAAATACTCCAGTTCGGGGCTCCTGCCAGTCGCGTCCTCTCCGGGCCCCGCGCCGAGCTCGCACGGGAGAAGGGAGCCCCTGGCGGGGTCCCCGGCCGCTCCACTGGGCGGTCCCCAGGGAGCGCCGCTGCGGAGAACCCCGCGCTGAGACGCCCCGAGGGGGCGGTGGCCATGAGCCCAGCCTTGATGGAACTGCGCCGCCCTGGACGCGGGCACCCTCGCCACCTCTGTAACCCTTCGGGTGCGGGACTAGAGCCGCGGAGGCGGCGGTGAGGGCCCGCGAGAGCGGCCAGGTCCGTGTTCCTACCGTCCGCAGCGGACATCGGCTGCGGACTCTTCGCCCCCCGCGACTGGCAGGAGGAAATAGCGCGCGACCCCCTTAAGTTTACCCAGGAGCCCTTAAAGGAGCCCCAGGGGCCCCAGACAGGAATCCCCACCCCGGTCCAGTCCGCGCCGCCCAGCGAGCAGCCAGCAGTCCATGCGGCCGGCCGCCCCACGCATGCGCCCAGCGCCCCAAGCCCCGCTCCTCAGCGCAGCGCATGGAGCCCGGCGGGGACACCGGAGCCGGAGTGGCGGCGGTAGGGGCGGCTCCGGGCCAGCAGTGCCCTCGGCATGGGGCCGACAGCTGCTGCTTGCCGCATCGAGCGGCGGCGCGGGGCCCGAGGAGGACGGCGGCGGACAAGATCTTCAGCTAGACGGGGGTGCATTGGGGTCCTGGGGGAGGAGCCCCCTGCCCTTCTCCAGGGCCAGGGGACCAGCATCTTCAGGCAGGAAATACTCAAACCATTGTGAGGCCACGGCCTCGAGGCCTGGAAAGAGTCGCATCCCTGGCCGTGATCACCGGCGCTACTTCCAGGACCACTGGCGGCTGGAGAACCTGCGGGACGTCAACCCCGCCCGGCGTGGCATGGTGTGCGGCAGCTTGCGGGCCACCCGCAAACTCAGCACCATCAAGCGGCACTTCCGCCAGAAGCACCCCTACTCCCTGCACTGGAGTACCTGGGAGAGGAAGTCATCAGCAACAGCTGGGATGCCCACCTGGGGCTGGGGGCCCAGGGGGCTGAGGAGGAGGAGGAGGAGGAGGGGTCAGCCTCCAAGCTTGCCCGCCGAAGGGCCCAGGCGACGTACGTTATCTCCGGTGACTCCGTTGGAGCGGCCCGCCGAGGAAGAGGAGGATGATGGGGACGGCCAGGAGTCCGGGAGCAGCTGCGGAACTACCAGCCGCGCTGGCGGGGCGACACCTACCTGATGGACGACGACGGAGGCCGGCGCGGCCAGGTGTGCGCGGTGTGCGGGGGCGCGCTGGCCACGCTCAAGGTGAGCACCTTCAAGCGGCACATCCTGCAGGTCACCCCTTCTCCATGGACTTCTCTCCCGAGGAGCGCCACACCATCCTGGAGGCCTAGCAGGAGGCGGCGCTGCGCGGTTACGGCCACGAGGGCCTCGGGCCACCCGCCCCGGGGCCGCGCGACGGCGGAGCGGACCCCAAGCCGGGCGCCGGGTGTCAGGCGTAGCCGGCTCGCGGGCCCGGTGGGGCGCGACCCGGCCCTTGGCCTGGGGACCCTCTTGTCCCGCACCAGCGCTTCAGGTGGCCTTGGCAGCCATCGCCCCCCGCGATCCCCCGCTGGCCGGGTCGGGCGGGTCGGAGATTGGGATTGGTGTTCTTCGCCTCTCTGAGGCTGCGACCGCGGACGGCAGCCTTAGGCGGGAGGCGGGGCGCGAGGCTCCCGAGCCCCGCGGCCTGAGCTATGCGCCCGGAGGTCGGGCCGGGGCGGGGCGGGGCGGGGCCGGCTGTGCCACCTCCCGGGCCGCTGCCACGCCCTCCCCATAGGGATAGTGGACCGGATTAGCACTTTTTCCTTTGCTCCTCTTCTGCCCCCAGGGCCTCTGTTTACCCGAAGTTGAATGCTTGTGGTCCAGCGCCTGGTCCGTCTGAGCCCTGGGCACTGGCGGTCGCGGCAGTTTTCTGTGTCCCGCCCCCACCTAAGTCCCTTTTGTCCTCCGTGCACGCGCCCCTGGGTCTCAGCATCCAGGGACTGGGGCCGGACCTCGGCTTCTTTTTCTCTTCCCTGCGGCAGCGCCAGGCCTGTGGGGCGGGTAAGGGCCTCCTCGAGCTCCCAGGCAGGTCCGAAAGGGATCATTCTCCCATGGAGAATAGGTGGCCCCGAGATCAGACCCTTTTTTTGCTCTTTGTATTTTATTTTGAAACTGTGCTTAATGCTATTATATGAAAGGGGGAGGGGCGGGGATAGAGCTGATACAATCACCTTTATGTGCAAATGTCTATTTATTATGCGTGTATCAGAGATAAGCTGTGAGGTGGTGGAGGAAGGACCTAAAGAAGCTAGGACCGAGGTGGGGATTGGAGGACACTAAACGTTCCTTATTCTTCTGGGTCTGTGGCCAGGCCCCAGAGTGTGTTCTTCACAAGACTGCCCTCAGCTTACTTAAAAGTCAGGGTGGGGAGGTCAGGGGTTGGGACTTGAGGGGCGGGTCTGGAGGGGGAGTGGCCCTGGCTGTTGGGGCCTTGGTAAGTGAGAAGGTGGAAGGCAAAGAGGAAGTCACTTCTGACCTATCCCCCAACCCAGGGCAGAGTCCAAGGTTCAAGTGCCTCAGGGCCAGTCCCCTTGACTCTTCTGATTGGGAGCTGGATTTTATACCACGGTTTTTATAGCATTTTTACATAATTCACGATTGTCAAACTTGGAAGGGACTCGAGGTTACTAGTACCATCCCACCCCCTTCATGGATAGGTAAAATTCTGAAGCCCAGAAACTGCAATGACATAGCCAGCTAGGAACAGGGCAATAACGAGCATAAAAATCTCAACTCCCATTTCAGTGATCTTTGCACTATACCACACTACCTCCCAATCTCTGGTAAGTTATTAAAATTTCTTTTCCTGTTAGGCCTGCCAAGGGGTGGCGTGTTGGGCTCTGAAGCCATCACAGTGCACTTGTGATTCCTCAGGGTGGCAAAGGACGGCACTTCTTTAGAGTGAGGATGCTGGGCTGTGCGGGCAGCTCTTGCCACTGCCTGCCTCAGCTGGGAAGTGATGGGACTTGCTGCTCCTAGCCCAAGGGCTCTCCGAGGTTCTGCTTTTGGGTTCATTGTTGTGGCCAACAGGAATTAGGGAATGGGCAGTCATTGACTGAAAAGTGAGTTTCCAATGAGTTTGACCCCCCAGGGTTTTTGAGACAGTATTAAAATGTTGAAAATAGGCTGGGCACTGCCATTCTTTTACTTTCCTTCATGCATGTTTTCAAACCCAGAATGAGTATTCCACCATTGTTTTCTATACTGCCCAAACAGTAGGCAAATTGGGGTGACTGATATAATCACCTGGCCCACTGCTGAAGTTCAGATAGGTTAGGGCAGAGCAGGCAGGTTAGGAATGGTTTCCCCTTTGATAGGCAGGAAGAGGCCCCAGGACTGGAAGTGGTCTTCATGGAGGCAGCCCAAGCACTCCAGTGCCTTTCAAGGTGTGGTTTCCCAACAGGTAGCATCATATTAGCCATTTGCTAAAGTTACACATTCTTGACCTGCCACCAGTGCCATGGTCTGCACAGTGCCACTGCAGACACCTTCTGCAACAAGCTGTAATATCGTGGGTCAGTCCTCAGTCCTCAGCCCTAGGTGTGCCTTCTTGCCTTGCCTTGGGATTCTGACATGAACAGGGGAAATTTCTTTTCTTTTTTTTAATGGTATGCTTGCTATTATGGCCAATATGTAAATGTTATTATGAATACATATTTCTAATACCACGTTACTTAGTGACATTATTCAAATGTTTGTATGCCTATTTGTGAAGTTGTTTGCATCAGTCATTTAAATATTTCAGCCTAAGTTTTCTAAGAGGTATGCTGAATAAATTTTTGAAATCTTGCCTAAGTCACAACAGCTTTACTTTTGGGGTAGAGCAATTCAGAGGGAAGGTTCTGGAAGCAAAGACCTGATGTGTGGTGACCAACTCTCAATTTCTCTGCATTGTGGCTGTTGCTGTATGTGGCTTATAGGCTGCTTCATGTTGCCAGCCGGGAACTCTCCCATGCTGGTGTGAGGCTGAACTGGGCCCCTTCCACCCCCATCACTTTCCTTCTAAGCTCAGTACTTAGAGGGTTTCTTTATTTTCTTTCAGAACCAAAAGCACAGCTGTGCTCTGTGCTATGCAATTTCTGCAATCTTGGGAATCCTTAAAAATAATCTTTGAATGCCCCTAAAGTGGAGTGAGGGTGAGGGATGGGAGAGGAAGCCTTGTTTGGTTCTAACTTTACCCAAACTGTGTATATGAATAAAGTTAGCAGAATGACACCACAAAAAAAATTCTCCAATTGCACAGACAAAAACTAGACGCTAGAGTTAGCTTATTTTCCCTCATTCTTATACATTATTTCATCAATACTCAAGCCATATGGGTATACAGCAGTGGACAAAACAGATCAGGTGGTCAATGCATGTCACCCATGCTAGGCAGGAGGAATAGGTAGGAGGATTGCATCCATAGCTGGCTCAGGCAGAAGAGCAAGACACTGTATGAAAAATAACCTAAAGCAATAGGACTGGAGGTGTGGCTCAAGTGGTAAAGCACTTGCCCAGCAAGTACAGTTCATTGAGTTCAAATTCCAGTACTGCCAAAAATAAAATAAAATGAACAAAAGTAGACAATGTAAAGTTGAAAAGAGTACACCATTGTTCTGCTTTCTTTTTCTGTAAGGTAAGTCCTACAACATGTGAACTTCCTGGTTTTGGTGGTACTGGGGTTTGAACTTGGGGTCTAATGCTTCCTAGACAGGTATGATACCACTTGAGCCACTCCACCCGCCACCTGTTTTGTGTTGGGTATTTTCCAGATAGAGACTCGAGATCTAATTTCCTGGACTGTCTTCAAACCTTAATCCTCCAGATCTCTGCCTCCTGAGTAGTTGGGATTTCAGGTGTGAGCAACATGCTGTCTTTTGTGTCTCATTTATTTTGTGAAGTCAGGTTTCAAGATTCATCTACATAGTAACATGTTCTTTATAGCCAGGCATGTCACTAGATGGATACACTTCAGTGGATAGACATCTGGGTTGTTTTCTGACTATGGTGAGTGGTGTACATGTTTATAGAAATTTGAAGCAGCTGACAGGTAGTGGTGGCTGTAGCAAAGGGACAGTGTGGAGTGAGTGCTGTTGGGAACAGGGTTTCCTTTGTGGGTAATGGAAATTTCTAGCACTAGATAAAGGTGTGAGTTGTACAACATTGTAAGTGTGATTCATGCCTCTAAATTTTATGTACTACTTATTTTTGTGATGATTTGTTTCATAAAATGTATTATTGATAATATTTTCATTTCCCTAATCAGAACTGTATACATTTATGGAGTACACATGATACATACGTGTATGTGTGTGTGTATGATTAAATCAAGCTCATGACCATTTATATTTATATTACCTCAATAACTTATTTTTAAAAAATTTTTTGGTGGGAGTGGAGTTGAACTTAGGACTTTGTGTTTAAAAGGCAGATGCTGTACTGCTTGAGCCACATCTCCACTCCATTTGGCTCTGCTTAATTTGATGATGGGGTGTTGTAAACTATTTCGACAGGCTGGCCTCAAACCATGGTCCTCCTGATCTCAGTCTCTAAGTAGCTAGATTTACAGATGTGAGCCACATGTACCTGGCTTATTTTTTAAATTTTAAGGTGTTATTTGAAGTGCTGGGCTGAAGGCCAGGGTCTATGTATGCAAGGCAAGCATTCTATTACTGAGGTATGCCCCCACCCTCTTTTATGGTAAGATTTAAATATTGCTCTATTGCTTATCTTGAACCACATAATATACAATTGATGACAGAATTATTCCCCCTGCTTTATAATAGGTCTCAACACCTATTCCTTCTATCTAACTCTGAATTGTTCCTCTTTGATCAACCCCTCATTCCCTGCTAACCCTCTTCATTATGCATCAAAATTGATAAAATGGTAAATTTTATGTACATTTTTAACACAGTAGGAAATCACTTTTAGAGCTGGTAATGCAACTCGGTGATAGAACACTTGCTTCACATGTGCAAGTCCTTAGGTTCCACCCTCAGAACTGCCAAAAAAATCAGTTTTTATTAGCCTATATTAAATTGCACAAAATAATGGATTTCAGGGTTTGGAGGAGAGGCTCAAGTGGTAGGGCACCTGTGTAGCAAGTGTGAGCCCAAGTTCAAATCCCAGTTCCATACCAAAAAGGAATGAGGCTTCGTTATAACATTTCATACATGAATATAATGTATTTGTCCCCTCTATTACTCTTCCTTATTTCCCCTCCTACTGACCCTTCTTCCCTCTCCCTTCCACCTCTGTAATAGAAGGGAAAATCATAGTCATAAAAAATATCAGTTTTAAAAAATGTAGTTAGTCAACTTTAGGTTAGTTTAACCTCAGGTAAAATACTTCAGATGTGCCGGGTGCTGGTGTCTGTAATCCTAGCTACCCCAGAAGCAGAGATCAGGAGGATCGCTGTTTAAGTTCAGGCAAATAGGTCATGAGATCCTATTATTCAAATAGCCAACAGAGGAAATGCCTGTGTATTGGCTCAAGTTGTAAAGTTCCTACCTAGTAGGTGTCAGGCTCTGAATACAAACTCCAATACCACCAAAAAAATTCTTAGGATAAATCAATTTAAAGACTCCATTACCTTGAACATGGGGTAGCACACCATGGCAGAAGCACATGGGGGAGTAAGCTCCATGACCACTTAGATGGGTATGAGATACAGGAAGACCAGGGTGCCAGAATCCACTCTAGGCCACACATCAGATGTCCTAAGCCTTCCCACTAGGCTCTACTTCTAATAGTTCCATCACCTTCCAATAGTCCAATTGGCTGGGAACCTCACCTTTAACACATGGGCCTCTAAGGTACATTCCAAACCCAAACTATAACCGTAGTGAATGACCCCATAAGTGGGCTTGGGTCTTTGATGGAGCCCTTGCAGGTTTATCATGAGAAATGAAGGAGGAACCATATACTTCAGTAAGTGGAGACTGCATTCCACAAATAACACCTGTTTTCAGGGTCTTGGCCACTCACTTGGAACCATTTGTTTTTTGACTCACTTAAGTGTCAGCATCTGTGTGTCACTGCCTCAGAAGGCAGTTCCAACAGTTCCACACAGTCCTACACTCTGAGGTTGTAGAGGAGGAATGGCTTGAAAAGAAGAGGCTCCAAGAAAAGACCAAATAGGTAACGTGGATCCTATGGGTTGTGTTCACAGGCCTTCCATGTTTTCCCATGTTTTAGGGCAGGATTCCCCAACCTCAAGACTATTCACACTTAGGGCCCCATCATTCATTCTGTAGGTGCTCTTCTGTGCCTTCTGGGATTTTGAGTACCATTCCTGGTTTCTCTAGCTATAGCTTCTAATCAGTGGTGACAAATAAAAATATCTCCAAACAACACCAGTGTCCTCATGGGGTTGTAAAACATTGTCCACAGTTCAGAACCCTTGATCCAAAGCGTGCAGTTGCAAGTTCTTGCTTCTTGGCACTTCCGTCTGCCTGGCTTCCCCATTCTCCTCTTCTCCACCTGGCAAAGGTCTATTTCTCTTAAGACATAGCTTAAATATGGCTTGCTCTGCACAGACCTCCTGGACATTTTCTTCGCACAGTAGATTTAGTAAAATCTGTGCTCATGACTTTGTCATGTGCTTCCTCATCAAGCATCAGATTAGAACCATATCTGTCCCCAGCACTGGGCTGAGAGTGCTTGACATTAAGATTTGTTATTTGTACCACACCAACACTATGCACTCAGCAGTAATATCCCCCATGTTAATAGCTGCCCTTTATTGGGGACATTGTCAAATGTCCAGTTGGGACAGAGTCACCCCCAATTGAGAATCATGGGCTGGGTCTGCCTTCTCGCTCAGACCTATCTTGTCTTTCCTGTTGCTCTGTCACGGATAGCTCTTCTTATGTAACCTTTTTCTTTTCCTCTCTGTGATCATCTCCCATCTCAGCCATCTCCTCCCTATCTTTTCTCTGTGTCCTGTCATCCATAGACCAAGCAATGACTTGGTGGTTTTTTTCTGATTCCCCCCCAATTCCTCCCCCCAATTAGGAAGTACCAGCTCTGTTCCCTGTTTTACAGATGAGTAAGTTGAATCCCCCAGAGCACTCTCACTTGCCTAGGTACCAAGCCCCCTGCAGCATGGCAACCAGGATCTGAACTTAGGTTTGTCTGAAGACAATGCATGTCTTTTCCTGACCTCTTGTTATCTCATTATTTCTTGGTGGCTATTCATGAAAATCGGAATCTTCTCAGGAGAAGGAGATGGCCCTTCCCCATGCTAGATCATGCCCACACTCTCTTTCCTTATGTCCACAAACATCCCAAGAATTTCCAAAAAGAATGAACTATGAGAAGATGAGGATGGATCACATCTGTAAGTGATACCTGAAGGCTGAAAATGCCACCCCTGGCATGGTACAGATTAGATGTAGCTAACAGGAAAAGCTATTCATTCTAGAAAATGTAAAACTGTAGAGAATATAAAGTGTCTGTGGAAGGAAGAATAACTTGGAAGAATTTTAAGGGGGTAAATTATGCTGTATGTTATTGTAATGGTATATATATATTATTATATTATTGAGCATTTGTCAAAACCCAGGTAATGGACAATGCCAAGAGTGACCTCTAATACTATGTGGATTTTGTGAGAGGAACAGAGAGATTGAAAGTGAGACAGAGGGAAAGAGAGGCAGCTGAGGGAAGAATTGACAGAGAAACAGGCATAAATAGAACTTTCTGGCACTTAGGGAAACCTATGGTGTAGTCAACTTAACACCCAGAGACTTGGGGACTAAGCCAGGCATGGAAATGTCCTGGTCAAAATATCCTTAAGTAGTATAACCCAAGTTTAGCATAGGGACAATTAGGACAGTATTAAGTATTCATCTCTGGCGTTGATTTACTAGATTCCAATACTATACCCCAATAGTGACCATCAGATATCCTCACCCATTGCCAAATGTCCAGTGGGGGATAGAGCCACCCCCAATTGAGAACCATGGGCTGGATCTGCCTTCTCTCTCAAACCCCATCTTGTCTTTCCTGTTGCTCTGTCATGGATAGCTCTTCTTATGAAACTGTTTTCTTTTTCTCTCTGTGATCATCTCCCATCTCAACCATCTCCTCCCTGTCTTTTCTCTGTGTCCTGTAATACTTAACTTTTCACCATCACCTCATCTGGCCCATTGATGCCTTCCTTATTCTTTACACTTCATAGAGGTGGCATGGAGTATCTCCATTCTCAATCTCCTTATCTCTCTTTTATCTGCCTCTCCCCAGCCATTTTTCTATTATTCTCTAACTTGACAGATCAAGAAGAGATGTTAAAAGCAAATACACATTCTGTATGACTGAACAATGGCTGTCCTCGTCTGTACTATAGTTTTCTCACCTGTCTAAAGAACCCACCTTATGAAGTAGCAAGAAATCCACAAAAGATAAAGTCTGCTGACCAATCAGTCTTGATGAGCAATCATCACACTGTGATGATGTCTCCTACCCCATGGACTCAAATTGCCTGGGGAGCTGTATTAAAAGGTGGTTTCCATGAGTCACTGGTTGATGCTAGTTCTTCAGGTCCCTCCTGGTCAGGTGGATGGAAGAAAAGGTAACTCTCCTGGAGCTCCAGGCCCTACACTTGTTAATGCCTAACTCTGGTAAGAGGTCCTGGCTTAAAGTCCCTGTGCAGGAACACCAATGTGGCATAGCCAGGTGGACAGGGAGCCTGACAGAGCCCAATCACCATCATTTATCCCTCCCCTCTTCCTGCCCACTGCCTCCTCTGGGACTGCTGCCTTGCCTCTGCTACAGGGATCCTGGGGCCCCAAGGGACCCTGCCATGGATGAGGCAACCTCAGGGAACTATTGTCCTCACTTTCCTTCCCTCCCTGCTTTCTAGGAGTGAGTCAATTCCCTGAGCTTCTCAGGGCTTGAGAAGAGACTAATGGTCTATGTATTTGGGATTTGGGGACCTGACTATTGTTGACAGGAAAGCAGCCCTGTCATTGCCCATGGGGACTGCCTTCATGACTTGCCTTCTGCATTTTCCTACTTCATTCCTTGTGTTTCTTGCCCTATTGGATGTATTATTCAAGATTTTAGAAAATCAAACACATGCATATATTTGTTTCTTTTTAAGGAACCAAAAAACTATATATAAGGGTAAGTGCCATGCAGCAGCCAGGCACATTTCACAAGGATCCTTTGCATAGGTTTCCTTTCAGACCTTCACTTGTTTATTTGCCATGTTATTTGTATGCAAAGAAACATACAATTTCTTTGCATGTTACAATAAGGATGACCATGTCCCAGTTTCCAAGAAATATTCCTCATACCTGACAGAGACCTTTATCAGAGTGGGCTTTGCTATCCATATCTATACAATGTTCTATTCTAGAGAGAGAATTGCTTTTTGGTAGAGGATCCAGTTCTATCCCTGCACCTTCCTTCTTTCCCGTAACCCCAATCTACAATCACCCTTCACGTCCTAGTCACTGCCAGGAACTCGTTGTTCCCTGAGTCCTTGTCAAAGACTCTTTAGCTACTTCCCATTTTTCAGTCCTAAAGCCATTGCCACATTTTAGGTATTTTTTTTAACAACACCCTGATTCTCTTTCCTCTTCTAAACTTCTGTCTTACTGAGTTTTTTTGCACCTACAACAAAATGCTTGAGTCTGGGTAATTTATTTGAAAATATAAAACTCGCTGTGAGATAGTAGTTTACTGCTGCAATCCTAGCTGCTTGGGAGGCTGAGATCAGGAGTATCTCAGATCCAGACCAGCATGGTACACAGTTCATGAGACCCAACCCTCATATCACCAGAACAAAATGGACTGGAGACATGGCTCAAGAGGTAGAGCCCTGGCAGGATTCCAAGATGGCAACTAGAGGGAGGAAGCAGAAAGCGAGCTTCCTAAAGCAAACTCCTGGAGAGACACTGGAGATACACCTGGCTGGAAAAACCACCAAGAAGAGGCAAAACTCCATACCTCCACACCCCCAGACTGTGCATAGCATCCCCACTCCACGTTAATCGGAGAGACCAGGAGTGCTCCTGTGTCACCAGACACCAGCTCCTAACCTGCTCGGGAGACCACCAGGTGAGCAAATAAGCATCATGTGGTACTCCCATGGACAAATCATATAGCCCCGTGGACAGACTGACCCCACCCAGGGTAAAAAGAAAAAAGAACTGAATAATAAACAAGCAGCTGAAAAAAAAAGATATGCAACACAGAGCATGAGGAGCCCTGAGCACTGAAGAGAGGGGGAGGGGCACTCCCTCACGTGAACTGTAAATATTCAAGCCAGCAGGAGAAGGCTAGAGTGGTGCCACCTCCCCCAGTGTGCTTGGAAAGGAGAAGTTGTCCAACAGCAGGTAAAGTGTGTCATGTTCCACAAGTTTGTGGGGGAGGTGCACATCCCCACACAAACTCTAAATAAAACAGCACTGCAAGTGCACCAGGTGGGTAGAACTGTATACTGGAGAAAACAAAAGGGGCATGCATCCAGGAGAACTCTAAGTAAACAAAGCCTACAGGGCCAGGTGAGTGTAAAGCTCATTCCTGAGATCTTCAGCAGCAGATGGCTGACATTAGGTGGCAGGTGAGCCACAGCCTCAGATAGACATTTCCAAAGCTGTCTCCAGACTCCATTTTTTTCCCTTTAATGAGAGTGAAAGTGTATTGCATTTAAACTTGGGATTTTTTTCCTCTTTGATGAGACAACAACAGAACTACTACTCAGACACCAACACCCGGACTGGATGCTGAAGGACTAACACCAAATCTATTAAGACTGAAACTTTATTGCATTTGATTTTGGGAAATTGTATTTATTTTATTATTATTATTATCCTCTCTCTCTTTCTAATGCCTGTTTAGCTCACTATTGATTGGCACACTATCTCTCCCTGTTTGTTTCTCCAGCTGTGTGTTTTGTTTTGTTTTGTTTTGTTTCATTTTTTCCACTTTTTTTTAATCTTCTTTGCTTTCCCTCTCCTCTCACCCTTCCATTCTAGATATTACCATTGTTAGTATTATAAGCTAGACAATACTGATTTACACACAGTACAGGGACAGTAACAATAGCAAGGGCAATGATGGCAAGAATAAAAAAGAGGGAACCCATTTTCCCCCCAATAATAAATTAGCACAGGAGCCAGACGGAAATGAAGAAAACAGATGCCCAGATCCAGACTCCAAAAAAAATGAAGATAAACTATACCAAAGAACCCAATAAAGCTCACAAGAAGAATCTGAAAGAAGGAAATCCTGTAAGTAATCAATGAAAATTTTATAGAGATGATACTAGATATGGTCAACCAAAATGTACAGGAGACACTCAAGAAATTCCAAGACAACAAAAATAGAGAATTTGAGAAAGCACAAAAAAAAATAAAAGAAACCATAGAAGCACTATATAATCACCAAAGTGAAACAAAAAACATAAGTAGATAAATAACTCAGGACGAAAATAGACAACATTAAAGAGAAAGTACCTCATGATATGGAATACCTCAGAAAAAAGAATGAACCAGAAATGCAAAAGAAAATGGAAGGCCAACCCAGCAGACTAGAACAAGCAGAAGACAGAATCTCAGAACTTGAACATGAAATGGTAATTTAAGGAAAAACTGAAGAACTATTAAACAACTCAAGACCTGTGAAAAGAAAATGCAAGAACTTACTGACTCCATCAAAAGACCAAACCTGACAATCGTGGGCATTGAAGAAGGAGAATAGGTGCAAACAAAAGGAAAGTGTAATATATTCAACAAAATAATAACAGAAAACTTCTCAAATCTAAAGAAAACTATGCACATACATGTACAGAAAGCCTCCAGAACACCAAAGAGACCTGACCAAAATAGAACTACCCCACAACATATTAGTATTAAAACAAATACAGAGACTAGAGAAAGAATATTGAAGACTGCAAGAGAGAAAAAACAAATAACATACAAAGGTAAACAATCAAAATCACAGCAGACTTCTCAACAGAAACATTAAAAGCAAGAAGAGCTTGGGGTGAGGTCTTCCAGGCATTAGATGAAAATAACTTCAACCCTAAGATACTCTACCCAGCAAAACTATCATTCAAAATAGATGGAGCAATAAAAGTCTTCCATAATAAGCAGAAACTAAAACAATATATGACCAGAAAGCCATCACTGCAAAAGATTCTTCAAGGGATTCTGCACACAGAAAGTGAAACCCAACATAACCAGGAAAGGGCAGGCAGTACCAAACTACAGGAAAAGAAAAAGCAAGAAAGTAGACAGGAACATCGATTTAGCCACACACAATCAAACCCTCAAACAACTAAGACAACTAAATGACAAGAATCACCACATACCTATCAATACTAACACTTAATGTTAATGGATTTAATCCCCCCATTAAAAGAAACCGTTTGATGAACTGGAGTAAAAAGGAAGATCCAACAAATTGCTGCTTACAGTAGACCCATCTCATTGAAAGAAATAAGCATAGGCTTAGAATGAAAGGTTGGAAGAAGATTTACCAAGCCAGTGACCCCTGAAAACAGGAAGGAGTAGCAATAGTTATCTTGGACAAAGTAGACTTCAAACCTACATTGATCAAAAGAGATAAAGAAGGACATTCCATACTAATAAAAGGGGAAATAGACCAAAAGGAAATAACAACTATCAACCTATATGCACCCAATTTCATCAAACATACCCTGCAGGACCTAAAAGCATATATTAACTCCAGCACAGTGTTAGAGGGAGACTTTAACTCCTCACTATCATAAACAGCTAGGTCTCAAACAAAAATTCAATAAAGAAATCCTAGATCAAAAAGGGAAAACACAACAAGGGGATTGGACTTTGAGCACATGATAAAAGCGAGAGCACACAAGGAAGGGGTGATAGGTAAGACATCTAAAAAATTAGCTAACATTTGTTGCCCTTAACACAGAGAAACTAAAGCAGATTCGTTAAAAGCAACTGAGGCCAAAAGGAAAAGGGTACCAGGAACTAGAGAAAAGTTATATCAAAAAGAATTAACCTAGAAGGTAACACACACGCACAGGAAATTAATGTGAGTCAACTCCCTGTGTAGCTATCCTTATCTCAACAAGCAAAAACACTTGTTCCTTCCTATTATTGCTTATACTCTCTCTTCAACAAAATTACAGATAAGGGCAAAATAGTTTCTGCCTGGTATTCAGGGGGTGGGGGGTGAGAGGGAGGGGCAGAGTGGGTGGTAAGGGAGGGGGTGGGGGCTGGGGAGAGAAATGACCCAAGCCTTGTATGCACATATGAATAATAAAACAATAAAAAATAAATTAATTAATTAATTAAAAGAAATCCTAGATCTAAAACATACCATAGATCAAATGCACCTAGTTGATGTCTAGAAACATTTCATCCACCTTCAACACAACATACATTTTTTGCAGCAGCCCATGAAACCTTCCCCAAAATAGATCATATCCTAGGGCACAAAGAAAGCCTCAGCAAATAAAAGAATATAGAAATTATACTATGCATTCTGTCTGATCACAATGCATTAAAACTAGAACTCAACAACAAAAATAAAGAGAAAAAACATGCAAACAGCTGGAAACTGAACAACTCATGGCTTAATGAACAATGGGTCATTGATGAAATAAAAGAGAAAATTAAAAGGCTCCTGGAAGTCAATGAAAATGAAAACACAACCTACCAGAACCTATGGGACACAGCAAAGGGAGTTCTGAGAGAAAGTTTATAGCCATGAGTGCCTACATTAAAAAGACTGCAAGATCTTAAATCAATGACCTAATGAGACATCTCAAACTCCTAGAAAAATAAGAACAAGCAAATCCCAAAACAAATAGAAAGGGAGAAATAATAAAAATATGAGCTGAAATCAATGAAATAGAAACCAAAAAACCATACAAAGAATCAATGAAACAAAAGGTTGGTTCTTTGAGAAAATAAACAAGATCAATAGACCCCTGGCAAACCTGACTAAAATGAGGAGAGAAAAACCCAAATTAGTAAAATCAATTGAAAAGGAGAGATAACAACAAACACCATGGGAATCCAGGAAATCACCAGCGACTACTGGTCTATCTGGACAGATTTCCAGATACTTATAATCATCCAAAATTGAACCAAGAGGACATCAGTCACCTGAATAGATCTATAACACAAAATGAAATTGAAGCAGCAATCAAGAGTCTCCCCAAAAGAAAAGTCCAGAACCTGATGGATTCTCTGTGAATTCTATCAGACCTTTAAAGAGGAAATGATACCAACCCTCCTTAAGCTGTTCCACAAAATAGAAAGGGAAGGAAAACTGCCTAACACATTTTATGAAGCCAGTATTACACTTATCCCAAAACCAGGCAAAGACACCTCCAAAAAGGAGAACTATAGGCCAATCTCCTTAATGAACACTGATGCAAAAATCCTCAATAAAATAATGGCAAACTGAATTCAACAACACATCAAAAAGATCATTCACCACGACCAAGTAGGCTTCATCCCAGGAATGCAGGGGTGGTTCAATATATGAAAATCAATAAACATAATAAACCACATTAACAGAAACAAAGACAAAAACCACTTGATCATCCCAACAGAAGCAGAAAAAGCCTTCGATAAGATCCAACACCATTACATGATAAAAGCTCTAAGAAAACTAGGAATAGAAGGAAAGTACCTGAACATTATAAAAGCTACATATGACAAACCTATAGCCAGCATTACACTTAAGGGTGAAAAACTGAAACCATTCCCTCTAAAATCAGGAATGAGATAAGGATGCCCACTATCTCCACTCCTATTCCACATAGTACTGGAATTCCTAGCCAGAGCAACTAGGCAAGAAGAAGGAATGAAAGGAAAACAAAAAGGTAAAGAAACTGTCAAAATATCCCTATTTGCAGAAGATATGGTCCTATACCTTAAAGACCCAAAAAACTCTACTCAAAAGCTCCTAGACACCATCAATAGCTAAAGCAAGGTGGCAGGATATAAAATCAACATAGAAAAATCATTAGCATTTCTATTCACTAATAATGAGCAAACAGAGAAAGAATATATGAAACAATTCCGTTTAGAATAGCCTCAAAGAAAATCAAATACCTAGGTGTAAAGTTAACAAAGGATGTGAACGACCTGTACAAGGAAAACTACAAACTTCTGAAGAAAGAGATTGAGGAAGACTATAGAAAGTGGAGAGATCTCCCATGCTCATGGATTGGCAGAATCAACATAGTAAAAATGTCTATACTCCCAAAAGTAATCTACATGTTTAATGCAATTCCCATCAAAATCCCAATGACATTCATCAAAGAGATTGAAAAATTTGCCATTACATTTATATGGAAACACAAGAGGCTCCGAATAGCCAAGGCAATACTCATTAAACAGAACAACACTGGAGGTATCACAATACCCGATTTCAAACTATATTATAAAGCAATAGCAATAAAAGCAGCATGGTACTGGCACAAAAACAGACATTAAGGCCAGTGGAACAGAATAGAGGACCCATATATGAAACCACACAACTACAATGAACTTATCTTTGACAAATCTGTGTAGTCACTATGGAAATAATACAGAGGTTTCTAAGAAATTAAAAACAGAACCACATTAGATTTATACATTCCATGCCTGGGCATTTCTCCAACAGTACTGAAAGGAAGATGACAAAGGGATAACCTGCACTCCAGCATTCATTGGAGCATCATTCTCAATAATCAAGATGTGGAAAAATCTATGTGTCTTTCAATGGATAAAGAACAAAAGGACATGTAATAGAATATCATTCATTCTTAAAAGAAGAAAATCCTGTCACTTAGGACAGCATGGATGAATCTGAAGGGCATTATACCAAGTGACACAAACCAGGTACAAAGGCAATTGATTATGATCTCAGTTATATATTAGATCTGAAACAGTCCAATTCATAGAAGGAGAGGGAAAATGGTTATCACCAGGGCTACTGGGAGAGGGTGATCAAGGGGTTACAACTTTAGTTACACAAGATGGAAAAGCCTGGAGATCAAGTGTAGAGCACGGTGGCTACCAGTAACAATACTGACCTAATACACTTGGAATTTGATAATAGAACAGATGCTAAATTCAATCTTCTTCCCTCACTCTAGCACAGGAAGGAGAGTGGACAGATATAGCAACTAACTGGGATGTGGTGATCATATCACAAAGCACATTGTTAGATAAAAATTATGGAAGGACATCATTTTAGACTGAGTCCCTGAATTTGTTCTCAACAGATCAGATCAAACTAGAATGGAGAAGCTTGTGTTAAATGCCACATAATCAAGCTGAACTATAAATCAGGTCATTTTAAATAAATAACTTCATAGCAGCAAATCAGAAAAGAGCTCAGCTCCGTGAGCCAGCATGCCAAGGAAGTCCCTTGTGTCTCAATGGCATAAGAAAAATAACTGAAATGACCAATCCACTTTTCTTTCCTTATTTCAGCTTTCCACCCCTTTTTCACCCTCTGAATCCAACCTTCGCTGAGGAGCTCATGGACATACAGTGTGTTTTAAGGAATGAGGTATGGCCTAATTCCAGGCTCACAAAACCCATAGGCCTGTAAACTAAACTTATTATAACTTTGTCTTTTGCCAATACATACATCAAAATGTCATGTATATCTTTAATATATTCTTTGTATGCTAATGATAGTGTGTATGTGTGAGAGAGAGACAGAGAGAGAAGCTAAGAGAAATTTCTATAAGCCCAATACAATTCTCTTTTATACATTTTTATTAGTATATGACAGTTTTACAAGGGGCTTTGTTGTGACATTTCCATATGTACATATATTAAAAACCAGTTTGGTTCTTCTCTTCCATTATTCTCCCCCTACCCCATGACCCTTCCTACAATAACTTCAACAAGCTTATGTGCTCCATGTTCACACATGGATAGAAAGTGCTTCAGCCACATTCACCTCCCTTTTCTTCTTTGTTTACCCTCTCCCTCCCACTGCTGCCCTCCTCTGCACGACGCATTCTGCATTCCTGTCCTTCATTGTTTAAGTGTCTGTTGTTCAGTGATGATTTTTGCCTTGGTCTTTTCCATGTGAATATATTAGGCTTAAATCAGTCTAACCCCTCCACTCCTCTTTCTTCCCCTTTCTCCCTACTCTATATTGTTTAATAGTTTTCAGTGTATTTCCTTGTGTCTGATTCTTACACAGATGTCATCTATTTCACTATTATTCATTCTTTATCATTCTTTTCTTCCTCCCTTAGTCTCCTGTAACAGTCCCACTTTTGGAAACTTATTTTGTAGTATTTATGTGTATATATGATAATGCTTGTATTTTTATTGGATCTATCATCCACATATAACATGCAACCTTTGACTTTCTGAACCTGGCTAACTTTACTAACATGATGATCTCTACTTCCGTCCATTTAATTGTAAATAACAAAATTTCATTCTTCATTATGACTGAATTAAATTCCATTGTGTATAAATACATTTTCTTAATCTACTCATCAGTTTAGGGCATGCTGGGCCATCTCCATAGTGCAGTCCTTCAAAGATGGTGAAAACCCATTGCTGTGTGAACTGAAGCATTGAACACTCACATAGTCTACAGATATTTCTGGTAGAAAATGGTTCAACATATGCTATATTGGCTTATCTTCTAGATATATTCAATAATCTTAATAAGGAACTTTTGAAGCCTAAAATAGTTGGAGGGTGGGCAAAACAACTATATAAGAAGCTGCTTAAAAGTCAGAAGAATGGTGGTGGAAAGAGTGATATTATACTGCTAACAGGAAAGTAAAAATATTATTTGAAATTGCTATAATATGCTGCAGGTCTTAAAGACATTTTTCCAAAAAATAAATTCAGTCAAAAGTACTTTCATGATTTATCAGCTCTGACTCTCTTTACATATGGTGTGTCTTTCTTTAGGTATGCTGCGAAGAACCCACCAGCAACAAGAGGGAAACACAGGTAATGTACAGAATCACATTTAAGCTGCCTCCCATGGGCCTCACTGTGTCATCACAAGAAAATGGGGCATGAGTGAAGACCAGAGAGGTGTACAGGAGCAATAGGAGCAAAAGAGGTGTATAGGAGAAGCAGTTGTGAATGTCTGGAGCTAGGAATGGGACAGTGGAACTGTGCATTTCCCTGAATCTTCTATTGTACCAAGAAAACATGTAAGACCCGGGGACACAAAACACTTTGTCCCTCTTAAGCAGAAAGAGAAGTTCCCTTGAAGCTAGAAGGCTCAGACTTTTAACATCAGTCATGGTGATGTGCCAAACCACAAATATATACATATTTATATATAAACACACACACACACACACATATATATATATACACATACTATACATGCACACACAATATATATATACACACACTATATACATATATACACACAATATATATATGTATATATATACACACACATATATATATACATATACACACACACATATACACAAACACTATATACACACACACTATATATATATGTATAAGTATACTAACTTTAGAAACCATTCAATACCTATTCCTGATTAAAAACTCACCAAAGTCAAAATTTCCTCAGCCTGAAAAAGGCATCTATGAAGAAATGAGCAAATGAACAATGATGCCATTGGTAATGAGGAAATGCTTTATGCATGTGTCCTGAAACTGGGGAAAAAGTGTAATCCTAACCAAAGGACCTGAAGAAACCAATGGAAAAAATATGCACATGTTGAGAAGAAAAAGACATATAAACTTGGTTTAATTTGCAGCTTATGAGAATGATTGTGCAGAAAATCTCAATAGCCTGAAAAAGAACTAGAGCTAATATGTAAGCCAAGCAAGGACACAAGATACAAGGACAATATATAAACAAATTCAATTCTGGCTTTTATACAAGCAACGGATAATTGGAAATAAAATTGAAACAAGAGAGTATCTTCATTTTCATCAAGATAGATGGAACAAAATATGTTCAATATTTGCCTGCTCAAATTATGGAGTCATCATAAGTAAGAAATGTAAATAAATTGACAGCTATACCATACTTAGGAACCAGAATATCTAAGGATGCAAGAATATCTATTCTACCAAAACTTTGCTAAACATGCAAAGACATCCTGATCACAAACCCTGTGATCTTTAAGTAGATATCTGCAAGCTAGTTCTAAAATGTACATTTAAAGTGCCAAGTTCTAGAATTGTGTAAATAAATTTGAAAAATCACACCAAAGTTGTAGGACTGACACTAAGCTGATTTCAAGTACAGCGCCACACTGGAATAATCAGGTCATGGTGGTCTTGGAGAAAGAATATTAAGCTCAACCGGTAGAACAGAATAGAATCTAAACAGAAATAGACGTTAAAAGGTCAAATTATTTTTTGATAAAGGTGCTAAGATATTAAATGAGTAGCTTTTAAAAAACAATGGTAGTGAAATGACTGGACAGCTGTTTGCAACAATATCTGGCAAATCATTGAAACTATATGACTCAACTCACTCAAATAGGTCACGGCAGAGATGACAAGATGTCGGGTTAGAAAGATCCACAAGTTCCTGTGATTCCATGAGCCTGAAATAAAACCTCATTTATGTGACTACATGCAAACAGCAGGAAATTTAGAAAAGTAAGGGTGGGCACCAGTAAAAGAGTAGGCAGTTAGGGACGGAGAGTAATCAAAAATATCAAACTTTTTATCTATAAGAGAAACAAAAGTTAAAGTTCACTAGGACAGAGCCTAGAGCACCTTGGAAACTGGGTGTCCCCCACCCCCCAGTTAGTACCTTCCAGGGGAGTGGGCAAACTGTGGAGCAGGACCTAGCCTGCTTCATGCCTGGATGCACCAGGCATGTGCTCGTGTTGCAAGAGATGGTCATGCATTAATTAATGCTTTGCACACAGTGCAAATCTATGGACTAGGAATGAGACTGCAAATCACACTGTAGACATTTCGAAGCTAAACAGAGCCTGAGCCGTCCACCCAGATTACAGGTGGAGTTACTAGTGCCTTGTTAATGTTTCCTGTTTTATGAGCACAGCCTTAAGGCAGGTATTACAAAGAGATTTTACAAGTGACATGGCATGACACACAATCCAGAGGGGTGCTTCTATTCTGCTATTTCCCATTTCAATAACTCACTTCATCATCTCACTGACTATAGGGAAGGACATGAGTATAGAGAGAAAAAGCCTGATGACCAAGACATGCAGTGAATGTTTGGAGACCAGAACTATGGTGACTTCTCACGAATTGAATGCGATACCCTCTGCTGTCTCACCCTCCCTGAACAATACATTATGCACTGTATTGTAAGTGTCAGTGACCTTTAAGAATGTGATCATGAACCTTACCCAGGACTGGTATTAGTGGGTATATTTGTGGGATTTCTATTCGTATAGAAATCAAATACCTTCCAATCTCAGCCAACACACCTCAGGACCTCTATATGTAACCAAGAGATATATCCACAATGATCAATATCCTGCAACAGAACAACTGTGTGTTCCATGTCTTCGTGGGAACATTTCCTGAATATGAATAAAAAACAACAGTAAATATTAGAGTACTGACACTGCTCTCCCTAGTGAATGCCTGCTCATCACATTGACCTTGACTCCTATCAGGAAAATTAAGCATTACACGGAGCCGGCTACTGGACTCTTACAGCTGTACTTCTTGCTACAGTGGAGACAGAGATAACAAAGATTGCAGTTCAAAGCCAGTGGAGGAAAATTGTAACACCCTATCACAAAAATATCTAATTACAACAGAAATTAGAGTGCTAGAGTGGGGCCAAATCTCACATTCAAGTATAGGGACCGTTCTTGGATCTCTCTTAGGGCTTGCCTGTTGGATTGACCCACAGTACAGACTCCAACAGAATCTCTGTTCCTTTACTACCTACTGGCCACAAAATGACACAAATCCAGAATTTCAGATCATACATTTCTTTTCACTTGACAGTACTCAGAAGGAATCTGTATGTTGCTACTGCCCTTACTTACCTGTGCCAAGTACCCCATTTACCAGTCAGCTGCATGGCCCTTCCAGAAATAATCCAAGACTTATATATCAACAGTAATTCCTGAGAGATTTTTCACAACGATTGAGGTTTACAACAAAAAAGGTATAAAACTATTTCACAAATGTCTTGACAGCTGTGGCCTCATGCACGTGCACAGCCCTAGGGAGAAGCAATCTTCAATATGAAATACCAATTCTTCTAGCAGTGTAGGCTTTCAATGCTAGAGAAATTTCATGTCATTCAACTCTATTCTCATCTAGTTGCAGCAGTGAAAATCTAAGTGTCCCCTAAAAAGCTCTATGAGATTCTGAAGGGTGTCATTTCATAGTATACATTGATTTTCCTCATTATTCCCGAACATCAAGGATTTGGATGGAATGGTTTCTCCTGAGATCTCTCTCTTTGGTTTGTTGTTGTCATCTTGATCTCTTCCTTCTCGCGTTTTTCTCTGACTGTCGATGTTATTTACCTTCCAGTTACAGGGAAAGTACCTGAATCATACTAGGGCCCAACCCCCAATTAACTGAATGTCTTTCAGTTATCAATCGGAGGGAAATATGTCGAAAGCATTGTCCAGTCTGAAGTACCATTGCAACGGATGCAATAAGCCTGGGTCGTCGTGACAAAGAAAAGACAGCAAGATGCAGAAGGAAGTGCTGGGAAGCTTACATTAGCTCATAAATGTGGCCATAGTAACTGTCTTGTCACGTTAGAGTTTCAGCTGATAGATGACCTCCTGTTCCAGGTTAGCCCCAGGCTGGTTGCGGCAGTTCCTGCAGCTGGGCAGGAAGCGGTGTGGTTTGTGCTGCTTTTGGAGGCCCTGTGTGAATTCCGCTCTTAGCGCAACTACCAGTCTTTGATGTGCAGCCGAAAAAAAAAAAAAAAAGAAAAAGAAAAGCACAACTTCAAACTGCCTTAAACAAGTAACATTGGTCCTCTGACACGTATTTCCCTTATCCGCCAATACTGTGTACAAAAATGAACGCAAATTGCTGGGGCAGGACACATTTCTGCTCATAACATACACGAGCCTTCTTACTAATTCATAGTCCGCTATCATCTTCAATAGCAGGGTCGTCCACCGATTCTATGGCGAACTAGGTCTTCCCTCCATAAGCTGCAGTGTTACAAATGCCATTGTGATCTTTCCCAACCACGCAGGGGTGGATTGTGCACTCTAACGTCAGTCAGGGCCTCGAGCCCTGTCCAATTGGAAGCACGGCGTGTGGGGTGACCAATCAGACACCGACACCGAGGAAAAGGGGCGGGCTTTAATGACGCAGTTCGGGTCTTTAAGTGAAATTGACCAGCAGGGACCTTCTAGGAATTAGCTCCAAGCTTTCTCCTCTGTTGAGGATGTCCGGCTGCTTGTTCCTCATCCTCTGATCACTTCAGAACTGTAAGAGTCAAACATATTCTAGGGAGGACGCCGGGCCCCCTAGAAGCAAGGACAGGACATGCAGGTCAGCGTCCTGAAGGAGAAGGGAGGCAGTTTGTAACCGTCGGTTTGTGTCACCCCACTATGTGTTCGTGAGTCCTCTTGTACGGCTGCCGTTTGAAAAAGGAAAAGGGTGAAATAGCGGGTGTGAGAACTGAGCCATGAGCAAAAACATAGTTGATAATGCCGAGGACAGGGGAAGCCGGTGTTGGGCAATGAGGCTTGGGAGGAGGATATTTAGAGATTTCGGGTTAGAGCACAGAAGCGCTGCACTGGGAGGTGGTGGGGTTGTATTGAAGACTGCTTTCCACATATTTGCAGATCAGGGGGCAAAAGAGGTGGACCCAACGGGAGGAAGGCAGCCTGGGGTGGGCATGAACACAGATCCTACCATGTCCACAAGCCGGCTCACCTCCACGTCGTCTCAAGTAGGGAGAGCGTTAGGCACGCGCCCTGTCCTCACGGCCCCTCCCACAGCCTGAAGGCACTAGAGGTCGCGTCCCCAACCGCCAAAGCCAGGGGCCACCCCGGTCCAGCTGCCCTCCAGGAGGACTCAGTGATGCGGAGTGGGGAGACGCAAACCGATGGTGACAAACTGCCTCCCTTCTCCTCAGGACACTGACCTGCATGTCCTATCCTTGGTTTTAGGTTGCCTGGCATCCTCCCTCTAAGCTGCTTGAGTCGGACCTTTCTCAAGGCCACAGAGGCTGTGACAAAGCCACCTGAACATCCTCAACAGAGGAGAAAGCCTGGAGACAATTCCCAGGTATTCTCTGACAGCTGCGTTGAGTTCAAAAGCCGCCCAAGATCGTTGAAGCCGCCCCTTTCTTTATCCGTGCCTGACTGGGCAGTCCTTGTGCCGTGCCTCCAATTGGGCGGGGCTTGAGGCCCTGAGTGACTTTCCATCGCACCAATCCATCGCTGCATAGCTGAGCTAGGTCACACTGACACCTTCAAGGCAGCAGTTTGGGAGGGAGGACCTAGCTCCTCCTAGAACAGGTGGATAGCGAAGTTTGGAAGATGAGAGCGGAGTAGGATTTACAGCAGGCTTGTACATGTTACGAGTTGAATTGTGTCCCCTGGAAAAATTCACATCGATTTTTTTATTTCTTCATATGTGCATACATTTTGCAGACATTTCTCCCACTTAGCCCCACCCCCTTCACATCGAATTCTTAAGACGGTGTTAGTGGCTAAATGAAACACTAGTCAAAGCAGCAATACTCTGGGATTAAGACACCTTGAAAACATCCTTTATTCATGGGGATTTGTCATGAATTGAATAAGAGTTCCTGTGCTGTCTCACCTGATCTGACTCTGTATACATGGTGTTTCAGGAGTCCGGGACATATAAGGATGTGACGTTCATCCTCAGCCTGGAGTGTTTAACAGGAAAATTTGTGGCTGTTCCTCAAATGCTGATTGAAACCCGATACTTTCCATAAATGCCCCCCACACTTAGACCTTGAGATGGAGATTTGATTAGATCTTAGGTCATCATACCAGTTTGACAGTTTCTGTCCTTCCATCTCTGATAATACACATCAGAACCTAAATATGCACCCATCAGGCATATCCATAAAGATTAATATAAGACAAAAAAGGAACTATGTGTGTTATGTTTCATGGAAATATTTCCAGGAATGCCATGGAATCGTATCAGTGTGCCATGGGTAGAGATCAACTGAAAAGTCACTGGATGTCCATGTGGAGGGCAATGGTTGGACTGATTTGGTTTAGTACTTTCCTAACCAGTATGAGGTCAAGTTCCAACCAAAGTACCATCCCAAGAAGTCTAAAGCTGTTTAGAACTGAGTGTGAGTGACAGAACAAAGTGAGGATTTTGTCTGAAGCTGATATGGGGACCACAGTGAGGGGCAGAATGAGAAATACACTTGAATTCTTCCTGCTGGAGAGAAGGTTTATGAATTTGAGTTTATTTAAGTGTGCAATATGAAAATGTTTTTTCCCACAGAACCTAAAATCTTTGAAATTTCCTGAGCTATGGAGTAACTTTGGTACATTACATTAAGCCCCTTTTAGGCAATGTCTGAATTTATGGTAATAAGCTGATTCAGGCTGTCACCCCTCTACTGATACTTCAGGATGGGACTGGTAAGGAAACTAAGAATATGGGCTTTGAACTGTCACCTGAAGTTGGGGCAGTGTGGTGGGATAGAGCCAGGAACCCATGTAGTCTCTGCTCACTCTGGCGTGTGTCAGAAATGAGTTACTGGACACCTGGTTGGTGTTGGAGAAATGGTTGGTGAACTCCACACATTTGGGTGTCTAAAGTGAACAAGGCATTGCAGGTCAGAATCACGGAGGCCTGTGGCTGAGGGTGTGGTCAGAATTGAGCTGTGGAGGAGGAGGAGACTTTCATGCTAGCTGGAGGGGCAAATAGGGAGCCTGAGGTCCATGAATTTAGTTTCATGGCTGCTCAGGTTTCCCTCACTCCCCATCTGGGAGCCAGACCCTGGGCTGCCTCTGCACAGTGCAAGTGACTTCTTAAACTCAGACTTGTGCTTAACCTTCTGAGTGGGTCCCTTGTGAATTGTGAAGCAGGCTGCCTCCCGTTTTTTTTTTTTTTTTTTTTTTTGGTACTATTGGGGTTTGAAGTTAGGGCTTCATGCTAGGCAAGTACTCTAACCACTTGAGCCTCTGTGCCAGCCCTGTTTTGTGATGGGTTTTTTGAGATAGGGTCTCATAAGCTATTTTCTGGGGCTGGCTTCTAACTGTTATCCTCCTGCTCTCTGCCTCCTGAATAGTTAGGATTACCAGCATGAGCCACTTGTGCCCGTTTTTGCTTCCCTATTGTTTGCTTTGTAGAATCCTTTTTCTTTAAATAATTCACTGAGACACGTAAGAATGTTCCATCATACTTGAGTTTGAGATTGGGATTTTCTTACTTGGAACCTGAGTGGATAGAATAATGTGGTCTGAAAGAAAATTCTTGGAAGAAATTATTTGTTTCATACTACATTTTAAAAAGAATATAACAACATGGGATTCACCCAGGTGAATCCATAGGCCATGGTGATTGCTGGTGTGTTTGTCTGATCTCATATACTTGGCATCCAGAGGTGAGTGAAAACCCAGGTTGGATTTTCTTGGGCATTCTTTATACTTTTACCATCTATGTATCACTAAGCACAGTTTTGCATGGTTTTTTTCCTCTCTCTCTCTCTTCTGTCTTTATGGTACTGGGACTTGAACTGAGGGCCCCACATTTGCTAGTCAGGCACTCTACCACTTGAACCACTCTACCAGTCCTGTTTTGGGTTGAGTTTTTTGAGATAGCATCTCATGAACTATTTGCCCAGCTGTCTTCGAACCTAGATCCTCCTGATCTCTGCCTCTTGAGTAGCTGGGATTATAAGCATGAGCCACCAGCACCTAGCATCTTTTGAGTTTTGAATGAGTTACTGTTGAAAAGTGAGTGCGTGCATGTGTGTTTTCCTGCCTCAAACTCCAGTACTGTCAACAAAAACAAAAATATTAGAAGAAAGCACTCAGTTGTCCACCAAAAAGAATAGTGGCACCTTGTCAATCACTGGACAGGAAAGAAGATGGCATCATGGCCCCTGTTATTGACTCTATTGGTTCAGAAGCCAATGCTGTCCTCGTGTGCACTTGATCTTGTATGAATCTGATTGTGAGATAATATGAGCATCTGTGCTTGTTGCTGAGGACAGGCTTTCATGGTCCTCTCAGCATTGTCATATTAGCATTTTTCTATGGCATGTTGTTCAAGGAAACTATCTGGCTTCATTTTTCTCCTTTGTGGCATCAATCTGATGTCATGCTTGTTGGGAAGAGTTGTCTGTGGTTACTGTAGGTTGTGCTGCTTCTCAGGACTGGAAAGGGTGTGCCCTAAGCTTTCCAACAGCTGGTACTTGTCTCTGGCACCTGCAAATGTCTGGTTATAGACCAGGAAAGCCCAGTGTGTGAGGCAGTGATCTGCAGCAAGCACCAAGGTGTGCTCCACCCTCTGGTTCCCTGACTTTCCTCACCTTAACTCCCACACAGAATCACTTGTGACCACTCATTCCCCCTTCCCAGAGCTCTCCTAGCTGCTTCCATGCTTCTTGGCCAAAACAGAAAGAGAGTTCTACTTCCCTGTGTAATTCTGTCAGTTTCTCTTCATAGAACCCTCTGCATCTCTGACTTAAGGTCTTTTCCCCCATAGCCAGACCACCTCTCCAGGCCAGCACTCACTGGATCAGCACCTAAGTCTTTCTGGGTGTTCCAAGAGAAAGGACCGTGTGGGGACCTTTGACTTCTAAACTCAGAGTCAGATAAGAGCCTTGAAAATGGCTTCTTTCAACTGCACCTGGACTGAGTGCCAAAAAGAGAGACCCTTCCTAGCGTCAGTGTGCTATGCAGCTCCAGGACCCCTGCTGGTCAGACCAAGTCTTCTCAGTACTGTGGCCACTGTTAACTGTTTTCTTTTTTTCTTTTCTTTTTTTTTTCATTTTTCTTTTATTATTCATATGTGCATACAAGGCTTGGTTCATTTCTCCCCCCTGCCCCCACCCCCTCCCTTACCACCCACTCCGCCCCCTCCCGCTCCCCCCCCAATACCCAGCAGAAACTGTTTTGCCCTTATCTCTAATTTTGTTGTAGAGAGAGTATAAGCAATAATAGGAAGGAACAAGGGTTTTTGCTGGTTGAGATAAGGATAGCTATACAGGGCATTGACTCACATTGATTTCCTGTGCGTGGGTGTTACCTTCTAGGTTAATTCTTTTTGATCTAACCTTTTCTCTAGTACCTGTTCCCCTTTTCCTATTGGCCTCAGTTGCTTTAAGGTATCTGCTTTAGTTTCTCTGCGTTAAGGGCAACAAATGCTAGCTAGTTTTTTAGGTGTCTTACCTATCCTCACCCCTCCCTTGTGTGCTCTCGCTTTTATCATGTGCTCATAGTCCAATCCCCTTGTTGTGTTTGCCCTTGATCTAATGTCCACATATGAGGGAGAACATACGATTTTTGGTTTTTTGAGCCAGGCTAACCTCACTCAGAATGATGTTCTCCAATTCCATCCATTTACCAGCGAATGATAACATTTCGTTCTTCTTCATGGCTGCATAAAATTCCATTGTGTATAGATACCACATTTTCTTAATCCATTCATCAGTGCTGGGGCATCTTGGCAGCTTCCATAACTTGGCTATTGTGAATAGTGCCGCAATAAACATGGATGTGCAGGTGCCTCTGGAGTAACAGTCTTTTGGGTATATCCCCAAGAGTGGTATTGCTGGATCAAATGGTAGATCGATGTCCAGCTTTTTAAGTAGCCTCCAAATTTTTTTCCAGAGTGGTTGTACCAGTCTACATTCCCACCAAAAGTGTAAGAGGGTTCCTTTTTCCCTGCATCCTCGCCAACACCTGTTGTTGGTGGTGTTGCTGATGATGGCTATTCTAACAGGGGTGAGGTGGAATATTAGCATGGTTTTAATTTGCATTTCCTTTATTGCTAGAGATGGTGAGCATTTTTTCATGTGTTTTTTGGCCATTTGAATTTCTTCTTTTGAGAAAGTTCTGTTTAGTTCACATGCCCATTTCTTTATTGGTTCATTAGTTTTGGGAGAATTTAGTTTTTTGAGTTCCCTGTATATTCTGGTTATCAGTCCTTTGTCTGATGTATAATTGGCAAATATTTTCTCCCACTCTGTGGATGTTCTCTTCAGTTTAGAGACCATTTCTTTTGATGAACAGAAGCTTTTTAGTTTTATGAGGTCCCATTTATCTATGCTATCTCTTAGTTGCTGTGCTGCTGGGCTTTCATTGAGAAAGTTCTTACCTATACCTACTAACTCCAGAGTATTTCCTACTCTTTCTTGTATCAACTTAAGAGTTTGGGGTCTGATATTAAGATCCTTGATCCATTTTGAGTTAATCTTGGTATAGGGTGATATACATGGACCTAGTTTCAGTTTTTTGCAGACTGCTAACCAGTTTTCCCAGCAGTTTTTGTTGAAGAGGCTGCTATTTCTCCATTGTATATTTTTAGCTCCTTTGTCAAAGATAAGCTGCTCATAGTTGTGTGGCTTCATATCTGGGTCCTCTATTCTGTTCCACTGGTCTTCATGTCTGTTTTTGTGCCAGTACCATCCTGTTTTTATTGTTATTGCTTTGTAATATAGTTTGAAGTCAGGTATTGTGATACCTCCTGCATTGTTCTTTTGACTGAATATTGCCTTGGCTATTCGTGGCCTCTTGTGTTTCTATATAAATTTAACAGTAGATTTTTCAATCTCTTTAATGAATGTCATTGGAATTTTGATGGGAATTGCATTAAACATGTAGATTACTTTTGGGAGTATCGACATTTTTACTATGTTGATTCTACCAATCCATGAGCATGGGAGATCTCTCCACTTTCTATAGTCTTCCTCAATCTTTCTTCAGAAGTGTATAGTTTTCCTCGTAGAGGTCTTTCACATCTTTTGTTAGGTTTACACCTAGGTATTTGATTTTGTTTGAGGCTATTGTAAATGGTGTTAACTGTTTTCTAAGTCTCCTGTTCTTTCTTTTGTCTCTGCCCCTGACTGTACTGGTTTCAACCCTGCAGCTCTCTTTCTCCCAGGTTTCTGCTCTCTACATTTTCTGGGATTTTATTTTTTTGGTGGGGGAGGGTGCAGTATACGTCTTGAACACAGGGTTTTGCACTTACTAAGCAGGTGTTTTACCACTTGAGTCATGCATCAAACCCTTTTTACTCTGGTTATTTTAGAGACAGGGTCTTGCCTTTTGCCCAGAGTTGCCTGGATCAAGATCCTCCATCCTGCTATAGCTGCTTTGACAGGCATGTACCACCATACCCAGCTTTCTTCTGTTCAAATGGGGTATTGCCATCTTTTTTGCTCTGCTGGCCTCCTGACCTCAGATTCCAAAATTGCTTGAGATAACAGGTGTGGGGTACTGTGTTGAACTAATGGTTGAGATGGGATCTCATGAACTGTTTTCCTGGTCTGGTCTTGAATCTTGATCCTCCTGATCTTCTCCTCCCAAGTAGCTAGGATTGCATGTGTGAACCACTGACACCAGGCTTGTTTTTTGGTAGTTGTTTAAATAAGTTTCCATCTGTTTAAAGCTGAAACTAAAATGGTGTTTGCTGAGACTCTCACTCTTTTACCTTAGTCTAGACCTCGCCTTCCTGCATTCTTCAGTCACTGATACATTCTTTGTGTCCTTCTGTTCTGCAGGGGAAATAAAAAGAGTAATAGAGCTGGGGACCAGTGTTCACACCTGTAATTCTAGCTACTCAGGAGGCAGAGATCAGGAGGATCAAGTTTCAAAGCAAGTCCAGGAAAATAGTTCTTGAGATCCTATCTCAAAAACAAAACAAAACAACACAAAACCCATCACACAAAAGGGCTTGTGGAGTGACTCAAGGTTTTTGCCCTGAGTTCAAACTCCAATACCACACACACACAGAAAGAATAATAGAGCTGGTGGAGTGAGACTAAGTAGTAGACTGCCTAACTAGCAAATGTGAGGCCCTGAGTTCAAATCCCAGTACTGAAACTGGAGTTTTGAACCCAAGACACAAACTCCTGGGATTCCACATTCCAGGTCCAACCACTAGCCCCTAAATACCAAGTAAAGAGGCATGGCGAAGGCAGAGAAAGGAGATTTACTACACGGCTGAGGACATGCTGTGAGAAGAGGCAGGGTAAGCACTCAGCTCATCTTCAGCCATCTGTAGGGTACAGACATGACCTATATGTTTAAGTAGTCAAAAGAACTGGGAGCAGGGGCAAAATTAAACAGTTCCAGACACAGGTGTGGTCTGGTTGGTCATTATCTGAGTCCTTGTTCTGGGAGAGGTTCCAGAAGAGGTTCCGGAGTTGTTATCGGGTTCATTGTCAACTGGCAGGTGGTCCATCCTGAGGAGAATCTACTGTTTCAGTAGAGTCTGAAGAGGATGGTTTCAGTCCCTTTTCATGAGGATGTTCTCATCTGTCTTTTCTAGAAGCCAAGGTGGTTGCAAAGTGACTGCAAAAAAGAATGGTTCAGAGCAAAGACAGATAAAAAATGAAGGTTAGATGCCATGCTTGTCTTCTGCTTTTAGTTAAGTCATGGGTCTAGGTAAGGAGTCCATGCTTTTCAGCAAAAACAGTTTGAGCACCCTTTACAGTACTGTACACCCCCAAAAAAGAAATAGAGGGGATGAATTTATTATATGCAGGTATGGAAATATCACAATAAAATCTCTTTGTATAATTAATATATACTAATAAAAATGAATGAATAAAGTCTGAGATGATGTGTGTAGATTCTATTCAAATTTTACACTATTGGGTTATAGTACTGGCATCTAGTAAATCAAGGTCAGAGATGAATAAATACTACTGTCCTAATTGTCCCTATGCTAAACTTGGATTATACTAAAGGTTTTTTGAGCAGGACATGTATATGCCTGGCTTAGTCCCAAAGTTTCTGGATGTTAAGCTAAACACATCATACATTTCCCCTTAGTGCAAGAAAGTTCTATTTATGCCTATTTCCCTTCACCTCCCTCTCTCTCACTTTCTATCTCTGCTTCTATCTCTCTGTTCCACTCACAAAATCCACATAGTATTATGTATGTGGACTATAGTATTATAGGTCAGTCTTGGCATTGTCTATTACCTGGATTTTGACAAATGCTCAATAACAGATATCCACCATTACAATATCAGACAGTATTATTTTTACCCCCTTAAGAATCCTCCATGTGGTTCTTTCTTCCATCTTCCGTCATGAGACCCTGGAAGCCACAGACACTTTATTTTCTCTATGGTTTTACATTTTCTAGAATGAATAGATCTCCCTTTTAGCTACATCTAATCTGTGTCATGCCAGAGGGTGGCGTTTTCAGCCTCAGCTGTCACCTCCAGATGTGACCCATCTTCATCTTCCCATAATTCATTCTTTTTGTGGATAATTGGGATGTTTGGTGACATGAAGAAAGACAGTGTGGGTATGATCTACCATGGGGAAGGGTCATCTTCTTCATCTGAGAATAGCTTCTGATTTTCATTAATAGCCACCAAGAAATAATGAGATAATAAGAGGTCAGGAAAACACATGCATTGTCATCAGACAAACCTAAGTTCAGATCCTGGTTGCCACGCTGCAAGGGGCAAGGTATCTTGGCAAGTGAGAGTGCTCTGGTGGATTCAGCTTACTTATCTGTAAAACAGGGAACAGAGCAGGTACTTCCTATTTGGGGGTGGGGAGTATCAGAAAAAGCCACCGAGTTATTGCTTGGTCCAGGGGACAAAGTCAATAAGGGGCAGCTATTAACATTGGGGATATTTCTGCCGAGTCTGTAGTATTGGTGTTGTACAAATAACAAATCTTGATGTCAAGGACTCACAGTCCAGTGCTGGGGAGAGATGTGGTTCCAATCTGATGCTTGATGAGGAAGCACATGACAAAGTCATGAGCACAGATTTTATAAGCACTTAGGAGATGGTGTTTGGGCATCACCCAAAAAGAAGTGCCTAAATCTTCTGTGGGAAGAAAATGTCCAGGAGGTCTGTGCAGAGCAAGCCACACTGAAGCTATGTCTTAAGAGAAATAGACCTTTGCCAGGTGGAGAAGCGGTGGACAGGGAACCCAGGCAGAGAGAAGTGCCAAGAAACAAGAAGTTGCAATTGTACACCCTGGGTCAAGGATTCTCAACTGTGGACAATGTTTCACAACCCCATGAGGACATTGGTGTTGTTCGGAGATATTTTTGTTTGTCACCACTGATCAGATGCTATAGCTGGAGAGACCAGGGATGCTACTGAAAATCTTAGAAGGCGCAGAACAGCACCTAAGAATGAATGATGAGGCCCTAAGTGTGAATAGGCTTGAGGTTGGGGAATTTGCACTAGAACATGGGAAAACATGGAAGACCTGTAAACACAACATATAGGCTCCACGTTACCTATTTCGTCACTTCTTGAAGGCTCTTATTGTAAAGCCATTCATCCTCTATAATCTCAGAGGTCAGAACAGTATGGAAATGTAAGGACTGCCTTCTGAAGGAGTTACACACAGGTGCTGACACTTAAGTGAGTCAAAATTCAAATGGTTCCAAAAGAGTGGCCAAGACTCTGGAAACAGGTGCTATTTGAGGAACACAGACTCCACTTACCAAAGTGCATGGTTCCTCCTTCATTTCTCATGATAAACCTGCAAGGGCTCCACCAAAGACCCAAGCCCACTTATGGGGCCATTCACTACGGTTATAGTTTGGGTTTGGGATGTACCTTAGAGGCCCATGTGTTAAAGGTGAGGTTCCCAGCCAATTGGACTATTGGAAGGTGGTGGAACTATTAGAAGTAGAGCCCAGTGGGAAGGCTTAGGTCATTTGATGTGTGGCCCTGAATGGATTCTGGCACCCTAGTCTTCCTGTATCTCATATCCATTAAGTGGTCATGGAGCTTACTCCCCCATCTGCTTCTCCATGGTGCACTGCCCCACGTTCAAGGTAATGGAGTCAGTTGGTCATAAATTGAAAATAAACCTTTCCTGTCTTTGAATTGATTTACTCTAAGTAATTTTTTTTGGTCACATTGGAGTTTGAATTCAGAGCCTCACACCTGCTAGGTAGGAACTCTACCACTTGAGCAAATACACAGGCATTTCCTGTATTGGGTATTTGAATAATAGGATCTCATGACCTATTTGCCTGAACTTCAACAGTGATCCTCATGATCTCTGTTTCTGCAGTACCTAGGATAACAGCCTCTGGCACACGGCACATCTGAGATATTTTATCTGAGGTTAAACTCACCAAAATTTGACTAACTACATGTTTTGAAATTGATATTTTTTATGATTATGATTTTTCCTTCTATTACAGAGGTGGAAGGGAGAGGGGAAAAGGGTCAGTAGGACAGGAAAAATGTTCTAACCCCAGGCCCATCAAAAAATTAAAAAACAATGAGTTATGAGGTATTATAAACATTAATGGTCATGAGCTTGATTTAATCGTACACACACACACACACACACACACACACACACACACACATATCATGTGTACTCCATAACTGTATAAAGTTCTGGTTAGGCAAATGAAAATATTATCAATAATACATTTTATAAAACAAATCATCACAAAAATAAATAGTACATAAAATTAGTGGCATGAATCACACTTACAATGTTGTACAACTCACAACTCTATCTAGAGCTGGAAATTTCCATTACCCCCAAAGGAAACCCTGTACCCAATAGCAGTCACTCCCCACTGTACCTTTGCTCCAGCCACCACTACCTGTCAGCTGCTTCAAATTTCTATAAACATGTACACCCTACACCATAGTCAGAAAACAACCCAGATGTCTATCCACTGAAGTGTATCCATCTAGTGACATGTTTGGCTATAAAAGAACATGTCACTATGTAGATGAATCTTGAAACCTGATGTAACAAAATAAATGAGACACAAGAGACAGCATGTTGCTCATGCCTGAAATCCTAACTACTCAGGAGGCAGAGATCTGGAGGATTAAGGTTTGAAGACACTTCAGGAAAATAGATCTCGAGACTCTATCTGGAAAATACCCAACACAAAACAGGTGGCTGGTGGAATGGCTCAGGTTGTATATCTGTCTAGGAAGCATTAGATCCTGAGTTCAAACCCCAGTACCATCAAAACCAAAAAGTCCACATGTTGTAGAACTTACAAACAGAAATAGAAATCAGAACAATGGTGTACTACTTTGAACTTTACACTGTCTAATTTTGTTCATTTTATTTTATTTTTGACAGTACTTGAATTTGAACTCAACGAACTGTACTTGCTGGGCAAGAGCTTTACCACTTGAGCCACACCTCCAGTCCTATTACTTTAGGTTATTTTTCATACAGTGTCTTGCTCTTTGCCTGAGCCAACTATGGATGTAATCCTTCTACCTATTCCAATGCATACCAGGGGTGACAGGCATTGACCACAAGACCTAGCTTATTGTTGTGATGGTGTCTCATTAACTTTTGGCTTGGTGTGTATCTCAGTCATGCTAGGCTGCCTCCTCCTCATCCTCCTCTCCTATGCCTTCATTGTGACTACCCTCTGGAAGATCCCATCAGCTGAAGGGTGGCACAAAGCCTTCTTCACCTGTGAATCCCACCTCACCGTGGTGATCATGGATTATGGCTTTGCTTTGGTCATCTACCTCGAAACCAAGGGGCCGCAGTCCCTGGAAGGAGACACTTTGATGGGCATCACCTACACAGTCCTCACACCCTTTCTCAGTCCCATCATCTTCAGTCTGAGAACAAGGAACTCAAGACCACCATGAAGAAGACTTTGCTGAGCAAACTCTACCCAGAAAAAATATAATAGCTAGGAATCACTAAATTGGGTTACCAAATTCTGTTAGAGAAACATTCCATCAACACATACTCATTTTTATTTTTTTTAATTCTTTCCAATTGAGAAAAACATTTGTAAATCAGATTTTAAAGTTGTCTGCAAGGGTACTCAATATAGGGATTTATTTTGGATAGAAGGATGCATGTTTGAGATAACACAGGGAAAAACAAATTTAACTATTTCTACCTGCTACAGTATATTTAGTCAGAAACAAACATTTAATCTCTTCTCAGTCTGCCCAAACCCAGTGTCATCTAATATTTCCAACAACACAAACCCATTATACAATGAGAAATTGAAGGTTTTGTGCTGCACCTCTACCTGGCAGCATGAGGTAGGTATATCTCAGATTTATCAATCTACCAAAGATTTCTTCAGATTACTGCAGCAGAGCAAAAAACACCCTAAGTATTAGCACTGCCCACTCCTATGCAATAGAAATGAGAAAGCGCAATAGGCAGATTGCTAGGCAAAATGTTGAGTAAACGTTGAGGTATCAAGTGTGAATCATGGACAATTGTAGACAGACAGAGATGTGTACGTGGTAAATTAAGAAGAAAAGTCCCATTCAGATATATTGTGCACATGGGCCATCAAGGAAATCTCTGCTGTAGAAGGACTGAAACATGAGCCCCAAATAAAATTTTCTTCCTTTAACTTGTTTTTTTCTTAGGTATTTTCTCACAGGAATGCAGAGCCACCACTCTTCACTATTCAAGACTCCAGTAACTGACGGAATACTAACCAGATCATGAGGAAGGAGGACAGTGTTCAAGGGTCCTACATGTAGGTACACTGAAAATTGACAGGCTTTGTACAGTAGTGGCAGAAATCACAATCTCTTTAATATACAAGACGAGGATAAACTGGCATCTAGTTACAACACACATTGTAAGTCCTTCTCGTCCATGAGAATAAAGTACACATTGAATGGGGTAGATACAACATGAACACTTTCAGAAGTCACAAACATCTTGTGCATGTAAGGTCAGCATGTTTCCTTATAAAGAAAAAGAAAACACCATAAAAATGGATGGGCATCTTTAAATGTATGAATATTAATGGTCAGGCTTCAAGATTGTCAAAATAGAAATTCTCAGGATTATTTTGGCTCTTTCAAGGAATGGTGTGTAACTAACTGCTCCTAGATATGATTGCCTGCAGTTGGCTTCTGGAAAAAATCAATAGCATAGAAAAGGAAAGTTGCTTGATTAAAGAGGCTAAGGAGAAGAACAAAGCAAACTAATGAATGCCCAGGTTACTGGCACCTAGCACTATGGTGGGTCGAAGGGAATTCTCCCCTTGGAGGAGTTAAAGTTGACAGAGAAAGAATCACAGCATAGTAAAGAAGACTGCACATTGAAGGAAAAGAGTGAATGAACAGGTGATCTGAAGTCTGTACAATGAGGTAGCTCTGGAGAACAAATTTATTGAAGGTCAGAGCAAACCTTGATTGCTATAGTCAAGAGCCATCTGGAGAAAGGTCCTATTGTTAGGGAATGAACTGCCCTTGGGATCACCAGCCCCAGCAGAATCACACTGCAGGGTCCCTATGTACAAGCAACCTTTCTGCACTTACTGAGATGCAATGGCCATGTGAACCATTTGTGGCTCTTGGGGAGTGTCTCTGACACAAACACCCATACAGTTTTAGGCTTCATGGGCTGTGAGAGAAATGGAGTGCAGTACAGCCAATCAGCAACACTGCCCTCTGTATTGTGATGCCAGGCCAGATGTGGATTTTTTCTCAAAGGAGTTGGACCAGGAGATCTGCTTGGGAGGAGACTAGATAATCACTCACTCCCAACAAGCCTCAGATCCAATACAGAATCGAGAGCTTCATTTGTTCTCCATACCCTTGGTGAATTCCAGCAATGCATGGAGGTTTGGGCTTTGGTAATATTCCTAAGCACACAGTCTGAAAAGGTTCAGGGTACATTTACACCTGCATGGAATGTGCACCTTCTGTCAAACCGTGGTTGGCAAGAAGTGTGCCCTGCAAGCTGACATATGCCACAGCTGAATATGCAACCTAAAAGACTCCAGAGAGAAAATGCCTCAGCTGTCACATCAGTATTTTCCTAACATGTTCAGTGAAAAAGGTGACTTGCAGTCTACAGCCTGCTGTAGCTCATTTGGTGACATCTGAGACAAATTAGAAGTACTTGCATGAGAGACTGACAATCTCCCTTGCAGATTCCAACCTTACAAGACCTGGGTGAAATGTTATCACCCAGAGGAATTTTGGCTAGTTTATTTTTCCCTATCTATTCTTTTATCTTTATTAGTGATTTATCATAGTTTTTCTTTTATTTTTTTGTTTGTTCGAAAAGCAGGATAGTTTTCAAGATTGAAAGTATAAAGTGGGAGAATAGATCCACCAGAGATGGGAGGGGTCCCAAGAGAGGCTGCCCCTTCCTTTTATTTCATTTCATTATTTTTTTTCTATAACTGGTCTTTTCCTCCTCTCTGTCATTTTCCCTTCTTGCATTTTATCCCCTTTTATTATTTGTATTTTTTAAAAAATTTTTCCTTTGCATTCTACTTTGTGTTTTTTGTCTATTTACTCTTCAGTGATTCTTCTTCCCCTTTCTGGTGCTGGGGATCAAAAAGAGGGCTCTTTGCCCATTAGGCCGGTGTTCTGCCTAACAGATATTCAACCAGCTCAGCTGAGAGTAATTTACCCCAAAGAGGTCACAACCAGTCTCACTTGTACTCTGCTGTATGCTTTAAACTAAGGGAAATCCTAGGTACTTGGGAGGCAGAGATTGGAAAGATCTGGCCTCAAACCCAGCCTGGACAAAATGTTTGCAAGAACCTCATTTCAACCAATGACTAGATGGGTGGTACCCACCTGTCATCCCAGCTTTATGGGGAATCATAAATAGGAAGGTGACAGAGCAGGTCATCCTGGGGATAAAGCAAAAGTCTACCTCAAAAATAACCAGTGCAAAAGCACTGGGGCATGGGTCAAGTGGAAGAGCGCTGCCTAGGAGGCATCACTGGACTCTGCATGGGGAAGAGATGCCAGATGCGTATTTTTTCTCAAAGGTGTGGGAGGCCCTGAGTTCAACCCCCAGTACTGCCCCAAACCAGCAACAAAACAATAAAAACCAGTGGGGATGTAACACCTAACTCTATCAGAACTTTCAGCACAATTGGAGCAGCACATATCAGAATCACTTTCAAGTAAAATATTGAAAGAAACAGTGTCCATGGAATACACACCACCTAAAAGTGTTTTCCATGCCCATTGTAGGACTTACCTCAGATCATGTTCCCCACATATTCTCTGTTCTATATCACACAATCCTAAATTACCAGACGGACTCCACTCTTGGGAGACAGGAGAACATGAGTTTCCCAGGCATTCACATAGAATGCCTTTTGTCACGATTCACTAGTCACAGCTGAGAAGCCACAGGGAGATTATACAATAAAGTCCAACTGGAATTAAAAGAACACTAGAAAACAAACCAATCCTCCAATACACATAAGAGAACAAGGGGTATTTATCCCAACAGATAGCAATATATACGCAGCAATCATATACAAGAAATATGCACCTTTTAAAATTCGTAATTCTATAAGAATGAACTCCAAGCATATTGAAATGGATGAAGTGCCAGATTAAGAATTCAAAAGATATTTTTTAAGGATTAATGAACTCTAGGAGAATGCAAAGAAATAATGGAAGACCATGTTGTACATGAAACAGAAATTCTAGAAGGAAATAGAGATTTTGAGAAAGAACCAAAGAGAAGTCTTGGAAAACAAAAACTGTGTCAGTCAAATAAAACTGCAGTTCAAAGCCACAGCAATAGAGAAGATCAAGAAGAACAAAGAAGCCAGGTGCCAGTGGCTCACGCCTGTAGTCTTAGCTATTGAGGAGGCAGAGATCAGGAGGATTTTGGTTCTAAGCCAGCCAGGGCAAATAGTTCATCAGATCCTATCTTGAAAAAACCCATCACAAACAAGGGGCTGGTGCAGTGGCTCAATGTGTAGGCCCTAAGTTCAAGTCCCAGTACTGCAATAATATTTTAAAAAGAGCATATATATATATATATATATACATATATATCATAGAATATCAAAGATAAGTCTGATGAACTATCACATTCTGACCGTGACAAAGAGAAAATGGAAGAAACAATGAACATAACATCCTGGATATCTTTGATGCCATTCAAAGACCATTGTTGCATGCAATCATAATATATGACAAAGAAGAGTTATAAGATAAAGAAACAGAAATCCTATCCAATGAAATAATAGCTGAAATGTCCCCAAATCTTCGTGAGATTACAGATTTTGTTGTTTCAGATTTGTATTGATTGAATGATTGCTGGTAGTGGAGTTTGAACTCAGGGCCTCAAAATTGCTAGGCAGGCACTCTACCACTTGGAGACACTGCACCAGACCTCCCCAAAACTTGGGAAAATTTGGACATGCAGGCAAAGGAGTCGTTTAGAACCCCAAAGAAGTGACATCAGGGAAATTTTCCCTGTCCCAGGAGCTGATGCTTCCCCTTCTGTCACCCCTGTTCTTCCCCACCTACTTTTTTGTGGTAATGGGGCTTGAACATGGGGCCTTCACCTTCAGGCACCCCACCAGCCCCATTTTTGTGATGTGTTTTTTGAGACAGTGTCTTGCAACTATTTTCCTGTGCTGGCTTAGAACCACAATTCTCCTGATCTCTGCCTTCTGAATAGCACAAGTGCCACAGGCACTTGGCACTTCTCCCATTTTTGATATATGTCTAGAGAACTATTTGCTCAGGGATAGCTTGGAATTGAAATCCTCCTGATAGCTGCCTCCTGAGTAACTAGGATTATATGGTGTTAGCGACCTGTACAAGGCTTGTGTTTATGTTTTTGAGTTTTTTTCTTTTGGGGGGAGTACTGAGGTTTGAATTCAGGTCTTTTCATTTGCAATACAGATGCTCTATTGCTCTGGTTATTTTGGAGATGGGATCTCCCAAACTATTTGACTGGGCTTGCCTCAAAGGTGTCCTCCCAAACTGTGCCTCTCAATAGTTAGGATTACAGGCATGACCAATCAGTGAAAGGCTTCCTACTCCTTTTATACAGGTATTCATCCTCATATCAGGATGTGCAAGAAGGCAGCACAGTGATGTTAAGTATAGCACTACTCACAGCAAGAAAGAAACAGAAGTAAAGTAACTGACATGAGTGTACAGACTGAGACTCCTCCCAGATGCTTTGAGAGTCTCCTAACCGATACCTCAGTCTGCTCCACAGGAGAGGTCCTAGGGGCTTCATGGAAACACAAAGGGACCAGGCACAGGGCAGCTGTGTGCAGCTGATGATGCTCAGTTCTGTAGCCCTGGGTCACAAGTGAACTGCCAGATGATTCAGATTTTCTGATGAGGTGCCAGTGCCTAGGGGACAAAGAAGAGAGGTAAAATCAATACAAACAGAAAACAAAAAGGCTCAAGACATTCTTCTCTGCCTTCCTCTCATATGAAATGTGCACAGTCAACTATTAAGCACCCTTTGAGAAAGGCAACACGATGAAGTACTGTCTGTTAGAAATGTCACATGAGCAACAAGTAGTTGCTAATGCTGTGGAAAGGGGAAGGTGGTGTTGGGGAATGCAGGCTGGGCTGAGGATATTTCGGGAATTATGGTTAGAGGAATGAGGCGCAGGATGGGGGTGGTGGTGTTTGCACTTAAGACTACTTTCCATCCCTGTATAGCTATCCTTATCTCAACCAGCAAAACACTGGTTCCTTCCGATTATTGCTTATACTCTTTCTTCAACAAAATTAGAGATAAGGGCAAAAGGTTTCTGCCAGGTATTGTGGAGATGGGGGGAGGGAGGGGGTGGAGTGGGTGGTAAGGGAGGGGGTGGGGGCAGGGGGGAGAAATGATCCAAGCCTTGTATGCACATATGAATAATAAAACACTAAAAAAAATATAAATAAATAGGGCATTTCCACTGGTAGGAACTCAAAATCTAGTCAGGAAGACCAGACGGGAGCACTGATAAAATAAGGAAAATATGAGAAGTACCATAAAAGGGGACAAACAAAGCTATAGGATTTCAGATGTGAGAGATTACATCTGGCTGAATGGAACCTGTGAGGATGGCACAGCAGTGACATCTGAGCCGAGTCCCTTAGCCTGTGGAGTGTCCATTGTGGATCCACCCTGTATTTCTCCAGTTACCAAGAAAAAAAAAAGACTACTTTCCACAGTGTTTGGAAACAGGTGGGCCCAACATTTGGAAGGCAGCCTGGGATGTTCATGAACCAGTGATCCTACCACACACCTCCACACCTAAGACAGCGTGAAGCACACGCCCTGTCCTGACAGCCCCTTCCACAGCCAGAAGACCCCTAAGGTCGCCGCTCAACCCCCAATGCTAGAGGCGATCCCCGTCCAGCTGCCCTAGAAGAGGAATCATAAACACATACTGGGGAGACATAAACCACTGTTTACAAAAGTCCTCCCTTCTCCTTCAGGATGTGACCTGTGTGCCCTTTCCTTGGTTTTAGGGAGACTAGCATCCTCCCTCTAATCTGCTTGAGTCTGACAATTCACAGGACCACAGAGGCAGTGGCAAAGCCACCTGAACATCCACAACAGAGGAGCTGCCGGGAGATCATTCCTAGATGGTCTCTGACAGCGAGTTTCAGTTAAAGACCCACCCAACATCATTCAAGCCCTCTCAATTTCCTCTGTATCTGGGGGGATTGGGACGTCTTTATCTCCTGCTTCCAAGTGGACAGGGGTTGAGACTCTCAATGACATTACATAGCACCAGTCCATTTCTGCACAGCTGAGCTACATTACAATAACAAGTTCTCTGTGGCATATATGGGAAGGAGGACCAAATTCATTGCAGAAGAGGTACACGAATCTGAAATTGATGATGGGAAGGAATTATCAAGTATACCACGCCTCTAGTATATGTTATGAGCTAAATTGTATCCCCTTGCCCCTCGCCTGAGAAATTCACATCAGTTTCTTAACACACCATTTTAGCGGCTCCGTGAAGCAGAGGAGAAAGTGATTGAGGCTCCTTTATTTTTCCCTTTGCTGTTTTTTGGCTGCCCATCAAAGATGGATTGTTGCTGTCATGCCCAGTCAGAATGATGAGGAAAATAAATGCATACCAATAAATGACTGCCTTCCAAAACTCATGCAGCCTTTTAGGAGACACTTAGATTTTTTCTTTTCTAGTGCTAGTATAGGACAGTATGGTTGAATGACATGAAATTTCTCTAGTATTGAAAATAGGAAAACAGTTCATATCCTTTTCTGTGTAACCCTCACTCCTTGTGAAAAAACTTCCTGGAATACTGTTGATCTGCAATTCTTCAATTATTCCTGGAAGGGCAGTACAGCTGATTGCTACCTGTGGTACTTGGGACAGGTAAGTAAGAGCTGTAGCAACATAGAGATTCATTCTGAGTAGTGTTACATGAAAATCAATGTGAGGTCTGAGATTCTGGATATTAGCCAGCTTGCCAGTGGTAGGAAAGGCAGGCATATTCTGTTGGAGTCTGTACTGTGGGCCATGCAATTGATCAAGCCTCAGGACAGATCCGAGAGGAGACCTCATATTTGAACATGAACCTTGGTCTCAATAAGATACTCTTTAATTTTTCTTGTGATAGGTATGTTTGAGAAAGGGTCTTACAATTTTTACCCATTTGCTTCACACTGCAATCCTGACCTCAGCCTCTGCAGTAGCAAGGATTCCTGGTTTGAGCCACAGTTTCCTGGCCTCTGCAAATACTTAATTACCCTGACAGGAGCCAAGGTCAATGTGATGAGAAGGCATTTCAAAGGAAGAGAGTGTCAGTACTGTAATGTTTACTGTTTGATGAATACAGCATTAAGACAAATACTAAAGCAGAGATTGTGGCAGGATCCACAATCCAGAGGCGTGGTCCTATTCTGCTATTGCCCGTATCCAAAATTCATTTCTTCATCTCAGTGTCTATGGGCAAAGACATGAATGAAAAGAGACAGAGCCTGAATCATGTGCACTTATGATGAATTGAATAAGATATCCTGTTTTGTCTCTTTCTTCCTATTCTTCTGTCCAGGGTTTTAAGAGTCAGTGACTGTCAAGGATGTCACTTTGACCCTCACCCTGTAAAGTTTTTAAGGTGTAAGTTTGTGGTTATTTCTTAAATATTAATAAAAATTTAATTCTTTCAATAAATGTCTCCACCCTTGGCCCTTGCATTGGAAATTTCAGCAGCTCTGGAGTTCATCATACTGGTTTGACAGCTTTTTATCCTGCCAATGTGACACAACACACCTCAGGATCTCAATATGCAACCACCTGGCACATCTACAATAATAAATATCCGGAAACAAAGGAACTATGGTTTGCTTCATTTTGTGGGAATATTTCGAGGCATTCCATGGAGTGATATTAGCATGCCACGAATAGAGCTCAACAGGAAAATTCCAGAGCAGTTGCATCTGGAACTTGTGGTGGAGTACTTGCTTAAAACATATGAGCTGAAATTCCAACCAAACTGCTATACAAAGACAGTGTAGAACTGAGTGAGTGACAAAAAATTAAAGTCTTTGACCAAAACTGATGTGGAGCCAGGGGTCTGCTATCACCACCCTCAGTGAGCTGAGGTAGGAAGATCACTAGTTTCAGGTACCTGAGCTACATGTTGTGTTCTGTGATACCTTGGCCTTCGTAGCAAGCTTCAGTCACAAAAACCAAAGGAGAAGGCCATTTGTGTGTCAGACCTATGATCCTAGCTACAGAGGAGGCAGAGTTCAGGACGATCATGGTTGAAGTGTTGTGGAGGGAAATAATTCAGGAAATCCCATCTTGGAGATACCCAACAGCAAACAGGGCTGGTGGTGTGGATCAACAGGAAGAACACCTGCCTAGCAAGCATGAGGCCCTGATGGCAACCCCAAGTGTCACCAATATAAAAAATAAATAAATGAATACATAAGAGACAAATAAGAAAATGTGGTGCATGTTCTAGACCTAGCTTCACTCGAGGTATTCTCTACGCTGTATGACAAATGGCATTAGCACCACTTCAATTTCACATAGGATCCCATGCAGGTGTTTCACATGGGGAGATGTTTTGAAGCAGAAAATTTGTGAATTTAGGATCAAAGAAAAATGGAAAAGAGGACATCAAAATCTGGGTTACATACCGCAGGTGTGTAGATAAAACTCGCCAAAAAATCAATCTAAAGGTCAACACATATCATTTTTCATAAAGAACCTTACAGCAAATTTTAAAGTCATCTGAATGTGTCTGTGTGTATGAAATTAGCCTAGACTCCTCTTAATTGTAACAATAGGAGCAGCCATCATTATCTGATACTAATGTATGCTATTAAAGCATATTGAAATAATCAACACCAAGAAATCACAATACATGCAATTTTCATGGAAGAATGCATGTGAATGTATGTTTCCTATTGTTTACTATGTGAAAAAAAAATTAAATGTGTTCTGACCATCTCAGACAACACACAGGAGGACCTCAGTATGGGGACAGAAGCATTTATATGTACAGAGACATTTAAGAAAGACAGATCCCTTCAGAGGTGTAAGGCTCAGTCGTCCAGCGACTACTTTATGTGTTAAACTGGGATTTGAACAGACCAGGGCAGCAGTGGGCACCTGATGAAAGTCAACAAGGAAGCCCTGGGCCAGAACTAAACGGCCAGATGATCCAAATGTTCAGATCAGGTGCCAGTGCCAAGGAGACAAAAAAGCGAAGGAAAAGAAAAAAACACACAGAGACATCAAAAAGGGCTCAAGAATTCTCCTCTGCCTTCCTCTAATGTGAAATATGTGCACAAACAGAGAAATATTCAGCACCCTTTGAAAAAGGAAAAAGGATGCAATACTGTCTGTTAGAACTGTGCCACGAGCAATGAATCGTTGATAATGCTGCGGAAAGGGGAAGTCGGTGCTGTGGGATATGGGCTGGGATGAGGATGTTTCAGGATTGATGGTTAGGCCAAAGAGGCGCTGGATTAGGAGGTGACGGTGGTTGTATTTAAGACTGCTTTTCACTTACTTGGAAAGTTGGGGACAAAAGCGTGGACCCACAGGAGGAAGGCAGCCTGGGGTGGGCATGGACACACATCCTACCATGTCCACATGCCCGCTCACCTCCCCGTCATCCACAAGTAGGGAGAGCGTTAGGCCCGCGTCCTGTCCTGACAGCCCCTCCCCCAGCCAGAAGGCGCTAAAGGTCGCGTCCCCAACCGCCAAGGCCAGAGGCGACCCCGGTCCAGCTGCCCTCCAGGACTCACCGACGCGGAGTGGGGAGACGCCAACCGCTTGCTACAAACTGCGGCCCTTCTCCTTCAGGACGCTGACCTGCACCCCATATCCTTGGTTTTAGCGTGCCGGCGACCTCCATGTAATTTGCTTGAGCCTGACAAGTCACCTGAACGTCCTCAACAGAGGACACAGCCTGGACACAAGTCCTAGTTGTTCTCTGACAGCGACTGTCAGTTTAAAACCCGCCCCAGATCGCTGAAGCCCGCCCCTTGGCCTCTGCTTCTGTGTCCGATTGGGCAGTCTACATGCCGTGCCTCCAATCGGCAGAACTCGACGCTCTGAATGACATATGATCGCACCAATCCATAGCTGCATAGCTGAGGGCGGTAACCATGACGAGGTCTAGACTGCGTCTTCCGGAGGGTGGACCCGGCTTCATCATAGAACAGGTGTAGTCACCATACTGAAGATGACAGAGGATTAGGAATCATAGCAAGAGGACAGGAGATGTGAAGAGCTGAAGTGGGAACCCTACAAAAATTCACTTGGATTTTCTTCCACATAGTGTTGGTGGCTAAGTGAAAAGGGCGTCCTAGGAGCAATACTCCTGGATGAAGTCCCCTTTAATTCTGGTTTTAGCTGCTGGTAAAAGACTGGCTGTTAGACAAACGCCCAGACAGCGCTACCGACGAAATCCCAGCATCCCCATCAGCGCCTCAGAGGCAGCGCAAACCACCGTCCTGCCTGGCGGCTCCAGGTGGCCCAACCTGCCTGGCGCTAACCTGCTACAGGACGCCATCCCTAGGCTGCAAGTCTAGTTGTCACAATGGTTACCATGGCCACCTCTCTGACGCCAGCTCAGCGTCAAGAAGCGTTTGTGTCGCCATTTCGCTGTTTGCTTCCTCACGCAGATCCGGACCCATTCAGTTACAATTGTCTGAGAAATAATTTTGTGCTGTTCACTGACAGTCCTCAGAAGCTCATACAGCCTTTTCGGAGACACGTGGAGCCTTCCGTGCAGGAAGGATATGTAAATCTAGACATGACATCAACTTTCTCCACTTTGAAAGCCTGCACGCCTCTAGGAGATTCCATGTCAGCCAGGTGCCTGTGGCTCCCGCCTGGAATCCTAGCTCCTCAGGAGGCAGAGATCAGGAGAATCGGGTACGACTGCAGCCCAGACAAGTAGTTCTCCAGACCCCATCTGGAAAGAACCCATCACAAAAATAGGATGGTCCAGTGGCTAAAGGGGTGGCCTTGAGTTCAAGCCCAAGTACCCCAAGTAACCAAACAAACGAACAAGCAAACAAACAAAAGGAATAATATTTCCGATTTAAATATTTCTCCTCTCTTGGACTATGAACAGGAATGAGGCCACAACTCAACAAATGTGTGAAACAGTTTGACAGCATTTTGGATAAACCATCACTTCTTTGTGGAAAATATTTGTAAATACTGCATAAGTTCTAGAACAGCAGTGCAACTAACTGGTGCAGGGGGTACTTGGGACAGGTAAGTAACATAGGTAAAGTAAGAGCAGTAGCAACACGCACATTTCCTTCTGATTCATGTAAAGTGAAACCAAATGTCACATCTGAGATTCTGGATTTGCGCAATTTGCAGGTGAGTACTGAAGGACGCAGATTTTGTTGGAATCTGGACTGTGTGTCGTACAAGTGGTTAATCCCAAGGGCAGAGTCCATAAGAGTCCAGTCCTTGAACTTGGGTCTTGATCCCACCCTGTTTTAGTAGCTACATGAAGCAGAGGAGAAAGTGATTGAGGTTCCTTTATTTTTTCCTTTGCTGTTTTTTGGCTGCAGAGACAGGTTGTTGCTGTCATGCCCAGTCAGAATGATGAGGAAAATAAATGCATGCCATTAAATGACTGCATTCCAAAGCTCATGCAGGCTTTTAGGAGACACTTAGATTTTTTTTTCTCTGCTGCAAATATAGGACCGTATGGTTGAATGACATGAAATTTATCTAGTATTGAGAATAGGAAAACAGTTTCATATCCTTTTTTGTGTAACTCTCACTCCTTGTGAAAAACCTCCCTGGAATACTGTTGATCTGTAATTCTTCAATAATTTCTGGAAGGGCAGTGCAGCTGGTTGGTACGTGGGGTACTTGGGACAGGTAAGTAAGAGCTGTAACAACATACAGATTCATTCTGAGTAGTGTTACATGAAAATCAATGTGAGGTCTGAGATTCTGGATGTTAGCCAGCTTGCCAGTGGTAGGAAAGGCAAGCATATTCTGTTGGAGTCTGTACTGTGGCCATGCAATTGATCAAGCCTCAGGACAGATCCGAGAGGAGTCCTCATATTTGAACATGGACCTTGGTCTCAATGTGATACTCTTTTATTTTTCTTGTGATAGGTATGTTTGAGAAAGGGTCTTACAATTTTTACCCACTGGCTTCACACTGCAATCCTGACCTCAGCGTCTGCGGTAGTAAGGATTCCTGGTTTGAGCCACAGTTTCCTGGCCTCTGCAAATACTTAATTACCCTGACAGGAGCCAAGGTCAATGTGATAAAAAAGCATTTGGAAGGAAGAGAGTGTCAGTACTCCAATGTTTACTGTTTAATGAATATAGCAATAAGACAAATATTAAAGCAGGGATTGTGGCAGACCCATAATCCAGAGGCGTGGTCCTATACTGCTATTGCCCATATCCAAAATTCATTTCTTCATCTCAGTGTCTATGTGCAAAGACATGAATGAAGAGAGACAGAGGCTGATGACAAAGTAAGGGAATGAATGATTCAAGACCTGAATCATGTGCACTTACCATGAGTTGAATAACATATCCTGTTTTGCCTCCTTCTTCCTGCTCTTAGTCCAATGTTGTAAGAGTCGGTGACTGTTAAGGATGTGACTTTGACCCACAACCTGTAAAGCTTTTAATGCGTAAGTTTGAGGTTATTTCTTAAATATTAATAAAAATTCAATTCTTTCAATAAATGTCTCCATCCTTGGCCCTTGCATTGGAAATTTCAGCAGCTCTGGAGTTCATCATACTGGTTTGACAGCTTTTTGTCCTGCCAATGTGACCCAACACACCTCAGAATCTCAATATGCAACCACCTGGCACATCTACAATAATAAATATCCGAAAACAAAGGAACTATGGTTTGCATCGTTTTGTGGGAATATTTCGAGGCATTCCATGGAGTGATATTAGCATGCCACGAATAGAGCTCAACAGGAAAAATCACTGCATCGCTGTGTGGAGAGCAGTTGCATCTGGAACTTGTGGTGGAGTACTGGCTTAAAATGTATGAGCTGAAATTCCAACCAAACTGCTATACAAATACAGTGTAGAACTGAGTGTGTGACAAAAATTTACAGTCTTTGGCCAAAACTGATGTGGAGCCAGGGGTCTGCTATCACCACCCTCAGTAAGCTGAGGTAGTAGGAGCAGCAGTTTCAGGTACCTGACCACACGGTGTGTTTTGTGATACGCTGGCCTTCGTAGCAAGCTCTTGTCACAAAACCAAAGGAGAATGCTATTGGTGTGTCATACCTATGATCCTAGCTACAGAGGAGGCAGAGTTCAGGAGAGTCATGGTTGAACTGTTATGGAGGGGAATAATTCAGGAAATCCCATCTTGGAAATATCCAACAGCAAACAGGGCTGGTGGTGTGGATCAACAGGAAGAACACTTCCCTAGCAAGCATGAGGCCCTGATGGCAACCCCAAGTGTCACCAATATAAAAAATAAATCCATGAATACATAAGAGGCAAATAAGAAAATGTGGGGCATGTTCTAGACCTAGCCTCACTCGAGATATTCTCTACCCTGTATGACAAATGGCATTAGCACCACCTTAATTTCACATAGTATCCCATGCAGATTTTTCACATGGGGACATGTTTTGAAACAGAAAATTTGTGAATTTAGGATAAAAGAAAAGTGGAATCAAGGACATATAAATCTTGGTTACATACTACAGGTGTGTAGATAAAACTCACCACCATTTTAAGTTGTTCCCCAAAAATCATTCTAAACATCAGCACATATAATTTTTATTATAGAACCTTCAAGCAAATTCTAAAGTCATGTGATTGTGTCTGTGTATTTGAAATTAGCCTAGTTTCTTCTCAATTGTAAGAATAGGAGCAGCCATCTTTATCTGATACTAACGTGTGCATTAAAATATAATATTGAAATAATAAACACCAAGAAATCACAATACATGCACTTTTCCAGAGAAGAGTACATGTGAACGTATGTTTCCTTTTTTTCCCTTTTTTATTATATTCATATGTGCATACAATGTTTGGGTCATTTCTTCCCCCTTCCCCCGGCCCCTCTCTTACCCCCTCCAACCCCTCACTACCAGGCAGATACTATTTTGTCCTTATCTCTAGTTTTGTTGAAGAGAGAGTATAAGCAATAATAGGAAGAACCAGGGGTTTTGCTAGTTGAGGTAAGGATAGCTATACAGGGAGTTGACTCGCATTGCTTTCCTGTACATGTGTGTTACCTTTTAAGTTAATTCTTCTCAAGCTAACCTTTTCTCTAGTTGCTGGACCCCTTCTCCTATTGGCCTCAGTTGCTTTAAAGTATCTGCTTTAGTTTCTCTGCATTGAGGGCAACAAATGCTATCTTGTTTTTTGGGTGTTTTACCTATCCTCATACATTCCTTGTGTGTTCTCGCTTTATCATGTGATCAAAGTCCAATCCCCTTGTTGTGTTTGCCCTTGATCTAATGTCTGCATAGGAGGGAGAACATAGGATTTTTGGTCTTTTGGGCCAGGCTAACCTCACTCAGAATGATGTTCTCCAGTTCCATCCATTTACCTGCAATTGATAACATTTCATTCTTCTTCATGGCTGCATGAAATTCCATTGTGTATAAATACATTTTCTTAATCCATTCATCAGTAGTGAGGAATCTTGGCTGTTTCCATAACTTGGCTATTGTGAATAGTGGTGCAATAAACATGGGTGTCAAGGTGTCTCTGGAGTAACCTAAGTCACATTCCTTGGGGTATATCCCCAAGAGTGGTATTGCTGGGTCATATGGTAGATCAATGTTTAGATTTTTAAGAAGCCTCCGAATTTCTTTCCAGAGTGGTTGTACTAGTTTACATTCCCATCAGCAGTGTAAGAGGGTTCCTTTTTCCTCACATCCTCGCCAACACCTGTTGTTAATGGTGGTGCTAATGATGGCTATTCTAACAGGGGTGAGGTGGAATTTTCGAGTGGTTTCCATTTGCATTTCCTTTATTGATAGAGATGGTGAGCATTTTTTCATGTGTTTTTTTGGCCATTTGAATTTCTTCTTTTGAGAAAGTTCTCTTTAGTTCTCTTGCTCATTTCTTTATTGGCTCATTAATTTTGGGACAATTAAGTTTTTTGAGTTCCCTGTATATTCTGGTTACCAGTCCTTTGTCTGATGTGTAGCTGGCAAATATTTTCTCCCACTGTGTGGGTGTTCTCTTCAGTTTAGAGACCATTTGTTTTGTTGAGCAGAAGCTTTTAAGTTTTATGAAGTACGTTTGTCTACGCTATCTCTTAGTTGCTGAGCTACTGGGGTTTCATTGAGGAAGTCCTTGCATATGCCTACTGATTCCAATGTATTTCCTACTCTTTCCAGTACCAACTTTAGAGTTTGGGGTCTGATATTAAGATCCTTGATCCATTTTACTTAATATTTGTGTAGGGTGATAAACATGGATCTAGTTTCAGTTTTTTGCAGACTGCTAACCAGTTTTCCCAGCAGTTTTTGTTGAAGAGGCTGTCTTTTCTCCATCGTATATTTTTAGTGCCTTTGTCAAAGATAAGTTGGTTGTAGTTGTGTGGTTTCATATCTGGGTCCTCTATTCTGTTCCACTGGCCTTCATGTCTGTTTTTGTGCCACTACCATGCCATTTTTATTGCTATTGCTTTGTAATACAGTTTGAAGTCGGGTATTGTGATACCTCCGGTGTTGTTCTTTTTAATGAGTATGGCCTTGGCTATTCGGGGCCTCTTGTGTTTCCATATAAATTTAATGGTAGATATTTCAATCTCTTTGATGAATGTCATTGGGATCTTGATGGGAATTGCATTAAACATGTAGATTACTTTTGGGAGTATGGACATTTTTACTATGCTGATACTACCAATCCATGAGCATGGGAGATCTCTCCACTTTCTATAGTCTTCCTCAATCTCTTTCTTCAAAAGTTTGTAGTTTTCCTTGTACAGGTCGTTCACATCCTTTTTTAACTTTACACATAGGTATGTGATTTACTTTGAAGCTATTCTAAAAGGAATTGTTTCATATATTCTTTCTCTGTTTGCTCATTATTAGTGAATAGATGCTAATGATTTTTTTATGTTGATTTTATATCCTGCTACCTTGCTATAGCTATTGATGGTGTCTAGGAGCTTTTGAGTAGAGTTTTTTGGGTCTTTAAGGTATAGGACCATATCGTCTGCAAATAGGGATATTTTGACAGTTTCTTTACCTATTTGTATTCCTTCTCTTCCTTCTTCTTTCCTAATTACTCTAGCTAGGAATTCCAGTACTATGTTGAATAGGAGTGGAGATAGTGGGCATCCTTATCTCATTCCTGATTTTAGAGGGAATGGTTTCAGTTTTTCACCATTAAGTATAATGCTGGCTGTAGGTTTGTCATATATAGCTTTTATAATGTTGAGGTATTTTCCTTCTATTCCTAGTTTTCTTAGAGCTTTTATCATGTAATGGTGTTGGATCTTATCAAAGGCTTTTTCTGCATCTATTGAGAAGATCTAGTGGTTTTTGTCTTTGCTTCTGTTAATGTGGATTATTACGTTTATTGATTTTCATATATTGAACCACCCCTGCATTCCTGGGATGAAGCCTACTTGGTCGTGGTGAATGATCTTTTTGATGTGTTGTTGAATTCGTTTGCCATTATTTTATTGAGGATTTTTGCATCACTGTTCATTAAGGAGATTGGCCTATAGTTCTCCTTTTTGGAGGTGTCTTTGCCTGGTTTGGGGATAAGTGTAATACTGGCTTCATAAAATGTGTTAGGCACTTTTCCTTCCCTTTCTATTTTGTGGAACCATTTAAGGAGGGTTGGTATTAGTTCTTCTTTAAAGGTCTGATAGAATTCAGGAGAGAATCCATCAGGTTCTGGACTTTTCTTTTGAGGAGACTCTTGATTGCTACTTCAACTTCATTTTGTGTTATAAATCTATTCCGGTGACTAATGTCCTCTTGGTTCAGTTTTGGATGATCCTAAGTATCTAGAAATGTGTACATTTCTGCAAGATTTTCAAATTTATTTGAATATAGGTTCCCAAAGTAGTCTCTGATGATTTTCTGGATTCCCATGGTGTTTGTTATTACCTCTCCTTTTCATTTGATTTTACTAATTTGGGTTTTTATCTCCTCATTTTAGTCAGGTTTGCCAGGGGTCTATTGATCTTGTTTATTTTTTCAAAGAACCAACTTTTTGTTTCATTGATTCTTTGTATGGTTTTTTGGTTTCTATTTCATTGATTTCAGCTCATATTTTTATTATTTCTCCCCGTCTATTTGTTTTGGGATTTGCTTGTTCTTATTTTTCTAGGAGTTTGAGATGTCTCATTAGGTCATTGATTTGAGATCTTTCAGTCTTTTTAATGTAGGCACTCATGGCTATAAACTTTCTCTCAGAACTGCCTTTGCTGTGTCCCATAGGTTCTGGTAGGTTGTGTTTTCATTTTCATTGACTTCCAGGAGCCTTTTAATTTTCTCTTTTATTTCATCAATGACCCATTGTTCATTAAGCCATGAGTTGTTCAGTTTCCAGCTGTTTGCATGCTTTTTGTCTTTATTTTTGTTGTTGAGTTCTAGTTTTAATGCATTGTGATCAGACAGAATGCATAGTGTAATTTCTATATTCTTATATTTGCTGAGGCTCTCTTTGTGCCCTAGGATATGATCTATTTTGGGGAAGGTTCCATGGGCTGCTGCAAAAAATGTATATTTTGTAGAAGTTGGATGAAATGTTTCTAGACATCAACTAGGTCCAGTTGATCTATGGTGTGTTTTAGATCTAGGATTTCTTTTAATTTATTTATTTATTATTGTTTTATTATTCATATGTGCACACAAGGCTTACATCATTTATTCCCCCAGCCCCCACCCCCTCCCTTACCACCCACTCTGACCCTCTCTCTCCCCCCCACCCCCTGAATACCAGGCAGAAACTGTTTTGCCCTTATCTCTAATTTTGTTGAAGAAAGAGTATAAGCAATAATAGGAAGGAACAAGTGTTTCTGCTGGTTGAGATAAAGATAGCTATACAGGGAGTTGACTCACATTAATTTCCTGTGCATGTGTGTTACCTTCTAGGTTAATTCTTTTTGATCTAACTTTTCTCTAGTTCCTGGTCCCCTTTTCCTTTTGGCCTCAGTTACTTTTAAGGTATGTGCTTTAGTTTCTCTGCATTAAGGGCAACAAATACCAGGTAATTTTTTAGGTGTCTTACCTATACTCACCCCTCCCTTGAGTGCTCTCAGTTTTATCATGTGATCAAAGTCCAATCCCCTTGTTGTGTTTACCCTTGTTGATCTAGGATTTCTTTATTGAATTTTTGTTTGGGTGACCTAAGCTATTGATGATAGTGGGGAGTTAAAGTCTCCCTCTAACACTGTGCTGGAGATAATATATGCTTTTAGGTCCTGCAGGGTAGGTTTGATGAAATTGGGTGCATATAGGTTGATAGTTGTTATTTCCTTTTGATCTATTTCTCCTTTATTACTATGGAGTGTCTTTCTTTATCTCTTTTCGTCAATGTAGGTTTGAAGTCTACTTTGTCCAAGATAACTATTGCTACTCCTTCCTGTTTTCAGGGGCCACTCGTTTGGTAAATCTTCTTCCAACCTTTCATTCTAAGCCTATGCTTATTTCTTTCAATGAGATGGGTCTATTGTAAGCAACAACTTGTTGGATCTTCCTTTTTACTCCAGTTCATCAAACAGTGTCTTTTGATGGGGGAATTAAGTCCACTAACATTAAGTGTTAGTACTGATAGTTATGTGGTTATTCTTGTCATTTAGTTGTCTTAGTTGTTTGAGGGTTTGATTGTGTGTAGCTAAATCGATGTTCCTGTCCACTTACTTGCTATTTCTTTTCATGTAGTTTGGTACTGTCTGCCCTTTCATGCTTATGTTGGGTTTCACTTTCGGTGTGCAGAACTCCTTGAAGAATCTTTTGCAGTGGTGGCTTTCTGGTCATATATTGTTTTAGTTTCTGCTTATCATGTAAGACTTTTATTGTTCCATCTATTTTGAATGATAGTCTTGCTGGGTAGAGTATCTTAGGGTTGAAGTTATTTTCATCTAGTGCCTGGAAGACCTCACCCCAAGTTCTTCTTGCTTTTAATGTTTCTGTTGAGAAGTCCACTGTAATTTTGATTGTTTACCTTTTTATGTTATTTGTTTTTTCTCTCTTGCAGGCTTCAATATTCTTTCTCTAGTCTCTGTACTTGTTTTAATGCTAATATGTTGTGGGGTAGTTCTATTTTGGTCAGGTCTCTTTGGTGTTCTGCAGGTTTCCTGTACATGTATGGGCATAGTGTTCTCTAGATTTGGAAAATTTTGTTATTATTTTGTTGAGTATATTACACATTCCTTTTTTATTGCACCTCTTCTCCTTCTTCAATGCCCATGATTGTCAGGTTTGGTCTTTTAATGGAGTCAGTAAGTTCTTGCATTTTCTTTTCACAGGTCTTGAGCTGTTTAATAGTTCTTTGGTTTTTTCCTTTAATTATCATTTCATTTTCAAGTTCTGAGATTCTGTCTTGTGTTTGTTCTAGTCTGCTGGATTGGTCTTCCATTTTGTTTTGCATTTCTGGTTGGTTCTTTTTTCTGAGGTATTACATATCATGAGGCACTTTCTCTTTAATGTTGTCTATTTTTGTCCTGAGTTCATTTATCTACTTATGTTGTTTGTTTCACTTTGGTCATTATACAGTGCTTCTATGGTTTCTTTTATTTTTTTTCTTGTGCTTTCTCAAATTCTCTATTTTTGTTGTCTTGGAATTTCTTGAGTGCCTCCTGTACATTTTGGTTGACCATATCCAGTATCATCTCTATAAAATTTTCATTGATTACTTGCAGGATTTCTTCTTATATATGGTTCTTGTGGGCTCCATTGGGTTCTTTGGCATAGTTTGTCTTCATTTTTTTTTGGAGTCTGGATCCCGTCATCTGTTTTCTTCATTTCCCTCTGGCTCCTGTGCTTATTTATTATTGGGGGAAAATGGGTTCCCTCTTTTTTCCTCTTCCCATCATTGCCCTTGCTATTGTTACTGTCCCTGTACTGTGTGTAATTCAGTATTGTCTAGCCTATAATACTAACAATGGTGATATCTAGAATGGAAGGGTGAGAGGAGAGGGAAAGCAAAGAAGATTAAAAAAAAGGGGGAAAAACGAAACAAAACACAGAGCCGAAGAAATAAACAGGGAGAGATAGTATACTAATCAATAGTGAGCTAAACAGGCACTAGAAAAGAGAGAGAGGATAATAATAATAATAAAAAATAAATAAATAAAATTTCCCAAGATCAAATGCAATAAAGTTTCAGTCTTAATAGATTTGGTGTTAGTCCTTCAGCATCCAGTCCTGGTGTTGGTGTCTGAGTAGTAGTTCTGTTGTTGTCTCATCAAAGAGGAAAAAAAATCCCATGTTCAAATGCAATACACTTTCAGGCTCATCAAAGGGAAAAAAATGGAGGCTGGAGACAGCTTTGTGAATGTCTATCTGAGGCTGTGGCTCACCTGCCACCTAATGTCAGCCATCTGTTGATGAAGATCTCAGGAATGAGCTTTACACTCACCTGGCCCCATAGGCTTTGTTTTAAAGAGTTCTCCTGGATGCATGCCCCTTTTGTTTTCTCCAGTATACAGCCCTACCCACGTGTTGCAATTGCAGTGCTGTTTTATTTAGAGTTTGGGTCGGGATGTGCACCTTCCCCACTAACTGGTGGAGCATGACACACTTTACTCGCTGTTGGACAACTTCTTCTTTCCAAGCACACTGGGGGAGGTGGTGCCACTCTGGCCTTCTCCTGCTGGCTTGAATATTTACAGTTCACGTGAGGGAGTGCCCCTCCCCATCTCTTCAGAGCTCAGGGCTCCCCACCCTCTGTGTTACATGTCTTTTTTTTTCAGCTGCTTGTTTATTATTCAGTTGTTTTTTATTTTTTCCCTGGGCGGGGTCAATCTGTCAAAGGGGCTGTATTATTTGTCCATGGGAGTACCACATGATGCTTATTTGCTCACCTGGTGGTCTCCCAAGCAGGTTAGGAGCTTGCATCTGGTGGCACAGGAGCCCTCCTGGTCTCTCCATTTAACATGGAGTGGGGATGGTATGCACAGTCTGGGGGTGTGGAGGTGTTGGAGTTTTGCCTCTTCTTGGTGGTTTTTCCCGCCAGGTGTATCTCCAGTGTCTCTCCAGGAGTTTGCTTTAGGAAGCACACTTTCTGATTCCTCCCTCTAGTTGCCATCTTGGAATCCTGCCAGGGGTCTACCTCTTAAGCCATGTCTCCAGTCCATTTTGTTCTGGTGATATGAGGGTTGGGTCTCATGGACTGTGTAACATGCTGGCCTGGAACTGAGATACTCCTGATCTAAGTCTCCCAAGCAGCTAGGATTGCAGCAGTGAGCTACTATCTCACAGCAAGATTTATATTTTCAAATACATTACCCAGACTCAGGCATTTTGTTGTAGGTGCAAAAAAACTCAGTAAGACAGAAATTTAGAAGAGGAAAGAGAATCAGGTGTTTTAAAAAAAAATACCTAAAATGTGGCAATGGCTTTAGGACTGAAAAATGGGAAGTAGCTAAAGGGTCTTTGACAAGGAATCAGGGAACAATGACTTCCTGGCAGTGACTAGGACGTGAAGGGCGATTGTAGATTGGCATCCAGGGAAAGAAGGAAGGTGCAGGGATAAAACTGGATCCTCTACCAAAAAGCAATTCTCTTTCTAGAATAGAACATTGTATAAATATGAATAGCAAAGCCCACTCTGATATAGGTCTCTGTCAGAAATGAAGAATATTTCTTGGAAACTGGGACATGGTCATCCTTATTGTAACATGCAAAGAAATTGTACATGGCACATAAACAAATGAAGGTCTTAAAGGAAACCCATGCAAAGGATCCTTGGGACACGTGCCTTGCTGCTGCATTGCACTTACCCTTATATATAGTTTTTTGGTTGCTTAAAAAGAAATATGTGCATGTGTTTGATTTTCTAAAATCCTGAATAATACACCCAATAGGGCAAGAGACATAAGGAATGAAGTACGAAAATGCAGAAGGCAAGTCATGCAGGCAGTCTCCATGGGCAATGGCAGGGCTGCTTTCCTGTCAACAATAGCCAGGTCCCCAACTCCCATATATGTAGACCATTAGTCTCTTCTCAAGCCCTGAGAAGCTCAGGGAATTCACTCCCTCCTAGAAAGCAGGGAGGGAAGGAAAGTGAGGACACTGGTTCCCTGAGCTTGCCTCATCCATGGCAGGGTCCCTTGGGGTCCCAGGATCCCTGGAGCAGAGGCAAGGCAGCAGGACCAGAGGAGGCAGTAGGCAGGAAGAGGGGAGGGATAAATGATGCTGACTGGGCTCTGTCAGGCTCCCTGTCCACCTGGCTATGCCACATTGGTGTTCCTGCACAGGGACTTTAAACCAGGTTCTATTAGCAGTGTTAGGCATTAACAAGTGTAGGGCCTGGAGCTCCAGGTGAGTTACCTTTTCTTCCATCCACCTGACCAGGAGGGAACTGAAGAAATAGCATCAACCAGTGACTCATGGAAACCACCTTTTAATACAGCTCCCCAGGCAATTTGAGTCCATGGGGTAGGAGACATGATAGTGTGATGATTGCTCATCAAGACTGATTGGTCAGCAGACTTTATCTTTTGTGGATTTCTTGCTACATCATAAGGTGGGTTCTTTAGACAGGTGAGAAAACTATACTACAGACAGAGGACAGCCATTGTTCAGTCATACACAATGTCTATTTGCTTTTAACATCCCTTCTTGGTCTGTCAAGTTAGAGACTAATAGAAAAATGGCTGGGGAGAGGCAGATAAAAGAGAGACAAGGAAATTGAGAAAGGAGAGGCTCCATGCCACCTCTATAGAGTGTAAAGAATAAGGAAGGCATCTTTGGCCAGATGAGGTGATGGTGAAAAGTTAAGTATGACAGGACACAGAGAAAAGACAGGGAGGAGATGGCTGAGATGGGAGACGATCACAGAAAGAAAAAGAAAACAGTTTCATAAGAAGAGCTATCCATGACAGAGCAACAGGAAAGACAAGATGGGGTTTGAGAGAGAAGGCAGAGCCAGCCCATGGTTCTCAATTGGTGGTGGCTCTGTCCCCCACTGGATGTTTGACAATGGGTGAGGATATCTCATGGTCACTTTTGGGGTATAGTACTAGAATGTAGTAAATCAAGGCCAGAGAGGAATACATAACACTTTCCTAATTGTTCCTATGCTAAATTTGTGTTATACTACTTAAGGATATTTTGACCAGGACATTTCCATGCCTGGCTTAGTCCCCAAGTCTCTGGGTATTAAGCTGACTAAACCATAGGTTTCCCTAAGTGCCAGAAAGTTCTATTTATGCCTGTTTCTCTGTCAATTCTTCCCTCAGCTGCCTATCTTTCCCTCTGTCTCACTTTCTATCCCTCTGCTCCTCTCACAAAATCCACATAGTATTAGAGGTCACTCTTGGCATTGTCCATTACCTGGGTTTTGACAAATGTTAAATTTTATACATATATATATATATATATATATATATATATATATATATATATATATGTGTGTGTATATATATATATTGGTATATATACATATATACCATTACAATAACATACAAAATAATTTACCCCCTTAAAATTGCTCCAAGTTATTCTTCCTTCCATCTTCCCCCATGAGCCCCTGGAAGCCACAGACACTTTATTCTCTCTATGGTTTTACATTTTCTAGAATGAATAGCTCTTCCTTTTAGCTACATCTATCTGTACCATGCTAGAGGGTTGCATTTTCAGACTTCAGGTATCACCTCCAGATGTGATCCATCCTCATCTTCTCATAGTTCATTATTTTTGTGGATTCTTGGGATGTTTGTGGACATAAGGAAAGAGAGTGTGGGCATGATATACCATGGGGAAGGGACACTCTTTCACCTGAGAAGATTCTGATTTTGATTAATAGCCACCAAGAAATAATGAGATAACAAGAGATCAGGAAAAGACATTCATTGTCATCAGACAAACCTATGTGCAGATCCCGGTTGCCATGCTGCAGGGGGCATGGTACCTAGGCAAGTTGAGAGTGCTCTGGGGGATTCAACTTACTCATCTGTAAAACAGGGAACAGAGCTGGTACTTCCTAATTGGGGGGGTGGAATTGGGGGAGAATCAGAAGAAAAACACCGAGTCATTGCTTGGTCCAGGACACAGAGAAAAGACAGGGAGGAAATGGGTGAGATGGGAGATGATCACAGAGAGGAAAAGAAAATGGTTTCATAAGAAGAGCTATCCATGACAGAGCAACAGGAAAGACAAGATAGGTCTGAGAGAGAAGGCAAACCCACCCCTGATTCTCAATTGGGGGTGACTCTGTCCCACACTGAACATTTGACAATGTCCCCAATAAAGGGCAGCTGTTAACATGGGGGATATTAGTGCTGAGTGTATAGTGTTGGTGTGGTACAAATAACAAATCTGAATGTCAAGCACTCTCAGCCCAGTGCTGGGGACAGATATTGTTCCAATTTGATGCTTGATGAGGAAGCACATGACAAAGTCATGAGCACAGATTTTAAATCACTTAGGAGCTGGTGTTGTGCATCATCTAAAAAGAAGTGTCTAAATCTACTGTGGGAAGAAAATGTCCAGGAGGTCTGTGCAGAGCAAGCCATATTTAAGCTATGTCTTAAGAGAAATAGACCTTTGCCAGGTGAAGAAGAGGAGAATGGGTAACCCAGCCAGAGGGAAGTGCCAAGAAGCAAGAAGTGGCAATTGTATGCTTTGGATCAAGGGTTCTCAACTGTGGACAATGTTTCACAATCCCATGAGGTCACTGGTGTTGTTTGGAGATATTTTTGTTTGTCACCACTGATTAGAAGCTATAGCTGGAAAGACCAGAAATGCTACTCAAAATCCCAGAAGGCTCAGAACAGCACCTACAGAATGAGTGATGGGGCCCTAAGTGTGAATCGTCTTGATGTTGGAGAATCCTACCCTAAAACATGGAAAACATGGAAGGCCTGTGAACACAACCCATAGCATCCATGTTACCTATTTGGTCTTTTCTTGGAGCCTCTTCTTTTCAAGCCATTCCTCCTCTACAACCTCAGAGTGTAGGACTGTGTGGAACTGTTGGAACTGCCTTCTGAGGCAGGTGCTGACACTTCAGTGAGTCAAAATTCAAATGGTTCCAAAAGAGTAGCCAAGACACTGGAAACAGATGCTATTTGTGGAATGCAGTCTCCACTTACCAAAGTACATGGTTCCTCCTTTGTTTCTTATGATAAACCTGCAAGGGCTCCATCAAAAACCCAAGCCCACTTATGGGGCCATTCACTACGGTTATAGTTTGGGTTTGGAATGTACCTTAGAGGCCCAAGTGTTAAAGGTGAGGTTCCCAGCCAACTGTACTATTGGAAGGTCGTGGAACTATTAGAAGGAGAGCCTAGTGGGAAGGCTTAGGTCATTTGATGTGTGGCCTTGAATGGATTCTGGCACCCTGGTCTTCCTGTATCTCATACCCATCTAAGTGGTCATGGAGCTTACTCCCCCATGTGCTTCTGCCATGGTGTGCTGCCCCACATTCAGGGTAATGGAGTCTTTAAATTGATTTATCCTAAGTTTTTTTGGTGGTATTGGAGCTTGAATTCAGAACCATACACCTGCTAGGTAGGAATTCTACCACTTGAGCGAATCCACAGGCATTTCCTGTGTTGGATCTCATGACCTATTTGCCTGACCTTAAACAGTGATCCTCCTGATCTCTGCTTCTGGAGTAGCTAGGATTACAGCCACTGGCACCCAGCACATCTGAAGTATTTTATCTGAGGTTAAACTAACCAAAAGTTCACTAACTACATTTTTTAAAACTTACAGTTTTTATGACAATGATTTTTCCTTCTATTACAGAGGTGGAAGGGAGAGGGAAAAGGGTCGGTAGGACAGGAAATAAGGAAGAGTAATAGAGGGGGCAAATACAACCAAATACATTATTTCATGTATGAAATGTCATAATGAAGGCCCGTACCTTTTTGGTATGGAACTGGGATTTGAACTCGGGCTCACACTTGCTACACAGGTGCCCTACCACTTGAGCCACTCCTCCAAACTCTGAAACCCATTATTTTGTGCAATTTAATATAGGCTAATAAAAACTGATTTTTTGGAACTTCTGAGGATGGAACCTAGGGAATTGCACATGTGAAGGAAGTGCTCTATCATGGAGCTGCATTACCAGCTCTAAAAGTGATTTCCTATTGTGCTAAAAATGTACATAAAATTGACCATTTAATCAATTTTGAGGCATAAGGAAGAGGGTTAGGAGGGAATGAGGCATTGATCCAAGAGGAAAAATTTGGATAGATAGAAGGAATAGGTGTTGAGATCTATTATAGGGCAGGGGGAATAATTCTGTCATCAACTGTATATTATATGGTTCAAGATAAGCAAGAGAGCAATATTTAAATCTTACCATAAAAGAGGGTGGGGCATACCTTAGTGGTAGAATGCTTGCCTAGCATACATAGGCCCTGGGCTTCAGCCCAGCACTTCAAATAACACCTTAAAAATTTAAAAATAAGCCAGGTACATGTGGCTCACATCTGTAAATCTAGCTACTTGCAGATTGATTGAGATCAGGAGGACCATGGTTTGAGGCCAGGCTATAGAAATAGTTTCCAACACTCCATCATCAAATTAAGCAGAGCAAAATGTACTGGAGAAGTGGCTCAAGCAGTACAGCATCTGCCTTTTAAACACAAAGTCCTAAGTTCAACTCCACTCCCATCAAAAAATTAAAAAACAATAAGTTATTGAGGTAATATAAATATAAATGTCGTGAGCTTGATTTAATCGTACATACACACACAGCGTATATATCATGTGTACTCCATAAACGTATACGGTTCTGATTAGACAAATGAAAATAATATCAATAATACATTTTGTAAAACAAATCATCACAAAAATAAGTAGTACATAAAATTTAGTGGCATGAATCACACTTACAATGTTGTACAACTCACACCTCTATCTAGTGCTAAAAATTTCCATTACCCACAAAGGAAACCCTGGACCCAATAGCAGTCACTCCACACTGTCCCTTTCCTCCAGCCACCACTATCTGTCAGCTGCTTCAAATTTCTATAAACATGTACACCCATCACCATATCAGAAAACAGCCCAGATGTCTATCCACTGAAGTATATCCATCTAGTGACATGTTTGGCTATAAAAGAACATGTCACTATGTAGATGAATCTTGAAACCTGAGTTAACAAAATAAATGAGATGCAAAAGACAGCATGTTGCTCATGCCTGAAATCCTAACTACTCAGGAGGCAGAGATCTAGAGGATTAAGGTTTGAAAACACTCCAGGAAAATAGATCTCGAGACTCTATCTGGAAAATACCCAACACAAAACAGGTGGCTGGTGGAGTGGCTCAAGTGGTATCATACCTGTCTAGGAAGGATTAGGCCCCGAGTTCAAACTCCAGTACCACCAAAACCAAAAAGTCCACATGTTGTAGGACTTACCTACAGAAATAGAAAGCAGAACAATGGTGTACTCATTTCAACTTTACATTGTCTAATTTTGTTCATTTTATTTTATTTTTGATAGTACTGGAATTTGACCTCAAGGAACTGTACTTGCTGGGCAAGAGCTTTACCACTTGAGCCACACCTCCAGTCCTATTGCTTTAGGTTATTTTTCATACAGTGTCTTGCTCTTTTGCCTGAGCCAGCTTTGTATGCAATCCTCCTACCTATTCCTCCTGCCTAGCAAGGCTGACATGCATTGACCACCAGACCTAGCTTATTTGTTGAGATGGTGTCTCATCAACTTTTGGCCTGAGCTATCCTCATTCTGTGAACTTCCTAATGTCTGCCTCCTGAGTAGCTGGGATGGCATGTGTGAGCTACCCCTCCTAGCTCCATTGTCTATTTTTCAAAAATCAGGTATACTTAGATGATTCATAAGGAAACACTGAAATCTCATTTAATTTGGATTATTTACTGAGCACCACCAGGTACATTTTCTCTTTTATTATGTTGATTTAATTATCACATAATGCACTTTCTGGATTATCATCTTCCAAGGAGAACTCAATTTCTGACAAATGTCTACCTCTCACCCTTTGAGTTAGGGAGAGGAAATGGAAGGACAGAGAGGTGAAAAAACATGTAGAAAGTACATAGTAGAGTAGGAATATGAATCCATGTCTTCTTCCTTCCATCTCCCTCTTTCTGTTAGTTATGTTGTGTAGACTCTGATATGCCCCATGGAGGCTAGAAAACAAAACATTTTCATTTCTGTCACTTTCCTTAGAACAACACAATCTGTTGCTTCTGATCCCCCAAGAATAACCCCGGAAGAAGAATCTGACTGATGTAAATTAAGATAAAATTGCTCCTGGTCCAAGGAGTTATATCCATAGTAAGCAATGGATAAAAGATCCACTAAAGAGATCTTTTCAGTAGGGGAACCAAAGTAGAGGAAAACTGCAGGGTATAGTTTTTGGAATCAAATCTTGAATTAGGCACTTCCATAGCTTCAACCTGAGCAACATTTTTTTGCAGTGGTAAGGTTTGAACTCAGGGCTTTGTGCTTGTTAGGCAGGTGCTCTACTGCTTCAGCCACACCTCCATCACTCAAGCAATATTCATAGCCTTTGTACATGCCAGTATTCTCTATATATAAGCCAACAAAACTCAAGATGAAGATGCAAATATGGTACCATCTTCCTACTTTGATAAGAGCATTAAGTTATAGGTGGGAACTAAATTAATGCTACCTGATTAAGGAGAAACCTTTCCCACCCACTAGCTGACCTCTCCCTATTGAACCTCATCCCAGGCACAGCCTCCATGCAAGGAGCCAATCACTCAGCAGTGACTGAGTTCATCTTTATTGGCTTTTCCACCTTTCCCCGCCTTCAGCTGATGTTCTTCCTGCTGTTTCTGCTGATGTATCTGTTCACACTGCTGGGCAACCTGCTCATCATGGCCACCATCTGGAGTGAGCGCAGCCTCCACACACCCATGTACCTCTTCCTGTGCGCCCTGTCCATCTCTGAGATCCTCTACACCTTGGCCATCATCCCGCGCATGCTGTCCGACCTGCTGTCCACCCACCACTCCATCTCCTTCCTGGCCTGTTCCTGCCAGATGTTCTTCTCCTTCACATTTGGCTTCACCCACTCCTTCCTACTCACTGTCATGGGCTATGACCGCTATGTGGCCATCTGTCAACCACTGCACTACAATGTGCTCATGAGCCCCCATGGCTGTGCCTGTCTGGTGGCCTGGTCCTGGGTTGGTGGCTCCATCATGGGGACTGTGGTCACAACAGCCATATTTAACCTCACCTTCTGTGGACCCAATGAGATCCACCATTTTGTCTGTCATGTGACACCTGTGTTGCAGTTGGCCTGTGGAACAAATGTGCTGCTGGTGGCCAAGGGTGTGGGCCTGGTGTGTATCTCAGCCATGCTGGGCTGCCTCCTCCTCATCCTCCTCTCCTATGCCTTCATTGTGACTTCCCTCTTGAGGATCCCACCAGCTGAAGGGTGGCACAAAGCCTTCTCCACCTGTGCATCCCACCTCACAGTGGTGATCGTGCACCATGGCTTTGCTTCTGTCATCTACCTCAAAACCAAGGGGCCCCAGTCCCTGGAAGGAGACACTTTGATGGGCATCACCTACACAGTCCTCACACCCTTCCTCAGTCCCATCATCTTCAGTCTCAGGAACAAGGAACTCAAGACCACCATGAAGAAGACTTTGCTGAGCAAACTCTATCCAGAGAAAATATAATACCTAGGAATCACTAAAATGGGTTACCAAATTCTGTTAGAGATAACATTCCATCAACACATACTCATGTATATTTTTCTAAGTCTTTCCAATTGAGAGAAACCTTTGTAAATCAAATTTTAAGGGTGTTCACCAGGGTACTCAATATAAGGATTTATTTGAGATAGAGGATACAAGTTTGGGATAACTCAGAGAAAGCCAAATTTAACTATTTCTATTTGCTACAGTATATATAGTCAGAACAAAACATTTAATCATTTCTCGGTCTCCCCAAACCCAGTGTCATCTAATATTTCCAAAAAAACAAAACCATTATACAATGAGAAATTGAAGGTTTTGTGCTGTACCGCTACCTGGCAGCACTAGGTAGGTATATCTCACATTTTAAAATCTACAAAGATTTCTTCAGATTACACAGCAGAGCAAAAAACAACCTAAATTTTAGCACTGCCCACTCCTATGCAATAGAAATTAGAAAGAGCAACAGGCAGATTTCTAGGAAAATAGTTGAGTAAACGTAGAGGTTTCAAGTGTGAATCATGGACAATTGTAGACAACAGAGATGTGTACATGGTAAATTAAGAGAAAATTCCCATTGACAGACATTGTGCACATGGGGAACCAAGGAAATCTCTGCTGTAGAAGGACTGAAACATGAGCCCCAAATAAAAGTTTCTTCCTTTAACTTGTTTTTTTCTTAGGTATTTTCTCACAGGAATGCAAAGCCACCACTCTTCACTATTCAAGACTCCAGTAACTGAAGAATTCACAATCTGATCATGAGGAAGGAGGACAGTGTTTAAGCGTCCCCTGGGTACACTGAAAATTGACAGACTTTGTACAGTAGTGGCAGAAATCACAATCTCTTTAATATACAAGATGAGGACAAACTGGATCTAGTCACAACACACATTTTAACTCCTTATAGTCCATGAGAATAAAGTACACATTGAAATGGGTAGATACAACGTGAACACTTTGAGAAGTCACAAACATCTTGTGCATGTAAGAACAGCGTATTTCCTTATAAAGAAAAAGAAAACACCATACGAAATGGATGGGCATATTTAAGTGCATGAATATTAATGTTCAGCTTTAAGATTGTCAAAATAGAAACACTCAGCACTATTTTGGCTCTTTCAAGGGATGGTGTGTAACTAACTGCTCCTAGAGATGATTGCCTGCAGTTGGCTTCTGGAAATCAGTGGCATAGAACAGGAAACTTGCTTGATAAAAGAGGCTAAAGAGAAGAACAAAGCAAACTAAATGAATGCCCTAGATGCTGGCACCTAGCACTATGGTGGGTGCAAGGGAATTCTCCCCTTGGAGGAGTTAAAGTTACAAAGAAAGAATCACAACATAGTAAAGAAGACTGCACATTGCAGAAAAAGAGTGAATGAATAGGTGATCTGGAGTCTGCACAATGAGGTAGCTCTGGAGAACAAATTTATTGATGGTCAGAGAAACCCTGACTGCTACAGCCAAGAGTCATCTGGAGAAAGGTCCTATTGTTAGGGAATAAACTGCCTTGGGGATCACCAAACCCAGCAGAATCACACTCCAGGGTCCCTATGTACACCCAACCTTTCTGCACTTACTGAGATGCAATGGCCATGTGAACCATTTGTGGCTATTGGCGAGTGTCTCTGACACAAGCACCCATACAGTTTTAGGCTTCATGGGCTGTGAGAGAAAGGGAGTTCAGTACAGTCATTCAGCAACACTGCCCTCTGTATTGGGATGCCATGACAGATGAGTATTTTTTCTCAAGGGAGTGGGATTTTGAGATTTGCTAGGGTGGACACTAGGTAATCATTCACTCCCCACAAGCCTCCCATCCAATACAGAATTGGGTGCTTCTGTTGCTCTCCATACCCTTGCTGAATTCCAGCAATGCACTGAGTTTGGACTTTGGTAATATTCCTAAGCACACAGTCTGAAAATGTTCAGGGTACATTTACACCTGCATGGAATGTGCACCTTCTGTCAAACCTTGGTTGGCAAGAAGTGTGCCCTGCAATCTGACATATGCCACAGCTGAATATGCAACCTAAAAGACTCCAGACAGAAAATTCCTCAGGTGTCCTCAGCATTGTCCTAAAATGTTCATTGAGAAAGGTGACTTGCAGTCTACAGCCTGCTTTAGATTATTTGGTGGAATCTGAGATGAATTAGAAGTACTTGCATGAGTGACTGACAATCTCCCTTGCAGATTCCAGCCTTAGAAGACCTGAAAAGAAGTGTTACCACCCAGAGGAACTTTGTCTAGTTTATTTTTCCCTATCTATTCTTTTATCTTTATTAGTAATTTCTCATAGTTTTTCTTTTATCTTTTTTGATTGTTAGTAAAGCAGGATAGTTTTTAAGATTGAAAGTATAAAGTGGGAGAGTAGATCCTCCAGTTGTGGGAGGGGTCGTAAGAGAGGCTGCCCACTTCCTTTTATCTTTCTTCATTATTTTTTTCTATAACTGGACTTTTCCTCCTCTCTGTCATTTTCCCTTCTTGCATTTTATCCCCTTTTATTATTTCTATTTAAAAAATTTTATTCCTATGCATTCTACTTTGTATTTTTTGTCTATTGTACTCTTCAGTAGTTCTTCTCCCAACCACCCCCTTGATGGTCCTGGGGATCAAACAGAGGACTTTTTGTCCATTAGGCCAGTGCTCTGCCTAACAGATATACAAACAACTTAACTGATAGTAATTTACTCCAAGGGTGTCACAACCCAGTCTCATTGGTACTCTGGTGTATGCTTTAAACTAAGGGAAATCCTAGCTACTTGGGAGGCAGAGATTGAAAGATCTTTGTCATCCAAGCTTTATGGGGAATCACAAAAATGAAGGTCACACAGCAGGCCATCCTGGGGATAAAGCAAAGCTACCTCAAAAATAACCAGTGCAAAAGGACTGGGGCATGGCTCAAGTGGAAGAGCGCTGCCCAGGAGGCATCACTGGACTCTGCATTGGGAAGTGATGCCAAATGCATATTTTTTCTCAAAGGAGTGGGAGGCCCTGAGTTCAACTCCCAATGGTTTTATTTGCTGCCCCAAACCACCAACACAACAATAAAAACCCATGGGGATATACCAACTAGCTGTATCAGACATTTCAGTACAATGGGAGCAGCACATGTCAGAATCACTTTCAATAAAATACCACTGAGAACAGTGCCCACGGAATACACACCTCCTAATAGGGGTTTCCATGCCTATTGTAGGACTTACCTCAGAGCATGTGCCCCACATATTCTCTGTTCTATATCACACAATCCTAAATTACCAGAGGGACTCCACTGTTGGGAGACATAGGAGAACATGAGTTTCCCAGGCATTCACATAGAATGCCTTTTGTCACGATTCACTAATCACAGCTGAGAAGCCACAGGGAGATTACACAATAAAGTCCAACTGGAATTAAAAGAACACTAGAAAACATGCCAAGAGAAGTCTTGGAAAACAAAAACTGTGTCAGTCAAATAAAACTGCAGTTCAAAGCCACAGCAATAGACAAGATCAAGAAAAAGAAGCCAGGTGCCAGTGGCTCACGCCACCCAGGGCAAATAGTTCATCAGATCCTATCTTGAAAAAACCCATCACAAACAAGGGGCTGGTGCAGTGGCTCAAGGTGTAGGCCCTGAGTTCAAGTCCCAGTACTGCAATAATTTTTTTAAAAGAGCATAGAATATCAAAGATAAAAGTTAAGTCTGATGAACTTCACATTCTGACCGTGACAAAGAGAAAATGGAAGAAACAATGAACATAAAATACTGGATATCTTTGATGCCATTCAAAGACCACAGTTGCATGCAATCATAATATATGACAGAGAAGAGTTATAAGATAAAGAAACAGAAATCCTATCCAATGAAATAAAAGCTGACATTTCCCCAAATCTTTGTGAGATTACAGATTTTGTTGTTTCAGATTTGTATTGATTGAATGATTGCTGGTAGTGGAGTTTGAACTCAGGGCCTCAAAATTGCTAGGCAGGCACTCTACCACTTGGAGACACTGCACCAGACCTCCCCAAAACTTGGGAAAGATTTGGACATCCAGGCAAAGGAGTCATTTAGAACCCCAAAGAAGTGACATCAGGGAAATTTCCCCTGTCCCAGGAGCTGATGCTTCCCCTTCTGTCACCCCTGTTCTTCCCCACCTACTTTTTTATGGTAATGGGGCTTAAACATGGGGCCTTCACCTTCAGGCAGCCCACCAGCCTCATTTTTGTGATGTGTTTTTTGAGACAGTGTCTTGCAACTATTTGCCTGTGCTGGGTTAGAACCACAATTCTCCTGATCTCTGCCTTCTGAACAGTAAGGAATACAGCCATGGACCATAGGCACTTGGCACTTCTCCCATTTTTGATATATGTCTAGAGAACTATTTGCTCAGGGATCGCTTGGAATTGAAATATTCCTGATAGCTGCCTCCTGAGTAACTAGGATTATAAGGTGTTAGCAACCTGTACAAGGCTTGTGTTTATGTTTTTGAGGTTTTTTCTTTTGGGGGGAGTACTGAGGTTTGAATTCAGGTCTTTTCATTTGCAATACAGATGCTCTATTGCTCTGGTTATTTTGGAGATGGGATCTCCCAAACTATTTGACTGGGCTTGCCTCAAAGGTGTCCTCCCAAACTGTGCCTCCTAATAGTTAGGATTACAGGCATGACCAATCAGTGAAAGGCTTCCTACTCCTTTTATACAGGTATTCATCCTCATATCAGGATGTGCAAGAAGGCAGCACAGTGATGTTAAGTATAGCACTACTCACAGCAAGAAAGAAACAGAAGTAAAGTGACTTTGACATGAGTGTATACACTGAGATTCCTCCCAGATGCTTTGAGAGGCTCCTAACCGATACCTCAGTCTGCTCCACAGGAGAGGTTCTAGGGGCTTCTACTCACTGGAAACACAAAGGGACCAGGCACAGGGCAGCTGTGTGCAGCTGATGATGCTCAGTTCTGTAGCCCTGGGTCACAAGTGAACTGCCAGATGATCCAGATTTTCTGATGAGACGCCAGTGCCTAGGGGACAAAGAAGAGAGGTAAAATCAATACAAACAGAAAACAAAAAGTCTCAAGACATTCTTCTCTGCCTTCCTCTCATAGGAAATGTGCACAGACAGTCAACTATTAAGCACCCTTTGAAAAAGGCAACACGATGAAGTACTGTCTGTTAGAAACGTCACATGAGCAACAAGTAGTTGCTAATGCTGTGGAAAGGGGAAGGTGGTGTTGGGGAATGCAGGCTGGGCTGAGGATATTTAGGGAATTATGGTTAGAGGAATGAGGCGCAGGATGGGGGTGGTGGTGTTTGCACTTAAGACTACTTTCCATCCCTGTATAGCTATCCTTATCTCAACCAGCAAAACACTGGTTCCTTCCGATTATTGCTTATACTCTTTCTTCAACAAAATTAGAGATAAGGGCAAAAGGTTTCTGCCAGGTATTGAGGAGATGTGGGGAGAGTGAGGGGAAGAAGTGGGTGGTAAGGGAGGGGGTGGGGGCAGGGGGGAGAAATGATCCAAGCCTTGTATGCACATATGAATAATAAAACACTAAAAAAATATAAATAAATAGGGCATTTCCACTGGTAGGAACTCAAAATCTAGTCAGGAAGACCAGATGGGAGCACTGATAAAATAAGGAAAATATGAGAAGTACCACAAAAGAGGACAAACAAAGCTATAGGATTTCAGATGTGAGACATTACATCTGGCTGAATGGAACCCGTGAAGATGGCACAGCAGTGACATCTGAGCCGAGTCCCTTAGCCTGTGGAGTGTCCATTGTGGATCCACCCTGTATTTCTCCAGTTACCAAGAAAAAAAAAAGACTACTTTCCACAGTGTTTGGAAACAGGTGGGCCCAACATTTGGAAGGCATCCTGGGATGTTCATGAACCAGTGATCCTACTGCACACCTCCACACCTAAGACAGCATGAAGCACATGCCCTGTCCTGACAGCCCCTCCCACAGCCAGAAGACCCCTAAGGACGCCGCTCAACCCCCAATGCTAGAGGCGATCCCCGTCCAGCTGCCCTAGAAGAGGAATCATAAACACATACTGGGGAGACATAAACCACTGTTTACAAAAGTCCTCCCTTCTCCTTCAGGATGTGACCTGTGTGCCCTTTCCTTGGTTTTAGGGAGCCCAGCATCCTCCCTCTAATCTGCTTGAGTCTGACAATTCACAGGACCACAGAGGTTGTGGCAAAGCCATCTGAACATCCACAACAGAGGAGCTGCCGGGAGATCATTCCTAGATGGTCTCTGACAGCGAGTTTCAGTTAAAGACCCACCCAACATCATTCAAGCCCTCTCAATTTCCTCTGTATCTGGGGGGGATTGGGAAGTCTTTATCTCCTGCCTCCAAGTGGACAGGGGTTGAGACTCTCTGACATTATATAGCACCAGTCCATTTCTGCACAGCTGAGCTACATTACAATAACAAGTTTTCTGTGGCGTATATGGGAAGGAAGACCAAATTCATTGCAGAAGAGGTACACGAATCTGAAATTGATGATGGGAAGGAATTATCAAGTATACCATGCCTCTCGTATATGTTATGAGCTAAATTGTATCCCCCTGCCCCTCACCTGAGAAATTCACATCAGTTTATTAACACACTATTTTAGCGGCTCCATGAAGCAGAGGAGAAAGTGATTGAGGCTCCTTTATTTTTTCCTTTGCTGTTTTTTGGCTGCCCATCAAAGATGGATTGTTGCTGTCATGCCCAGTCAGAATGATGAGGAAAATAAAATGCATACCATTAAATGACTACCTTCCAAAACTCATGCAGCCTTTTAGGAGACACTTAGATTTTTTCTTTTCTAGTGCTAGTATAGGACAGTATGGTTGAATGACATGAAATTTCTCTAGTATTGAGAATAGGAAAACAGTTTCATATCCTTTTCACTCCTTGTGAAAAACCTTCCTGGAATACTGTTGATCTGCAATTCTTCAATTATTTCTGGAAGGGCAGTACAGCTGATTGCTACCTGCGGTACTTGGGACAGGTAAGTAAGAGCTGTAGCAACATAGAGATTCATTCTGAGTAGTGTTACATGAAAATCAATGTGAGGTCTGAGATTCTGGATGTTAGCCAGCTTGCCAGTGGTAGGAAAGGCAGGCATATTCTGTTGGAGTCTGTACTGTGGGCCATGCAATTGATCAAGCCTCAGGACAGATCCGAGAGGAGACCTCATATTTGAACATGGACCTAGGTCTCAATAAGATACTCTTTAATTTTTCTTGTGATAGGTATGTTTGAGAAAGGGTCTTACAATTTTTACCCATTGGCTTCACACTGCAATCCTGACCTCAGCCTCTGCAGTAGCAAGGATTCCTGGTTTGAGCCACAGTTTCCTGGCCTCTGCAAATACTTAATTACCCTGACAGGAGCCAAGGTCAATGTGATGAGAAGGCATTTCAAAGGAAGAGTGTCAGTACTGTAATGTTTACTGTTTCATGAATACAGCAATAAGACAAATACTAAAGCAGGGATTGTGGCAGGATCAACAATCCAGAGGCGTGGTCCTATTCTGCTATTGCCCGTATCCAAAATTCATTTCTTCATCTCAGTGTCTATGGGCAAAGACATGAATGAAGAGAGACAAAGCCTTATGACAAAGTAAGGGAATGAATGCTTCAATATCTGAATCATGTGCACTTACGATGAATTGAATAAGATATCCTGTTTTGTCTCTTTCTTCCTGCTCTTCTGTCCAGGGTTTTAAGAGTCAGTGACTGTCAAGGATGTGACTTTGACCCTCACCCTGTAAAGTTTTTAAGGTGTAAGTCTGTGGTTATTTCTTAAATATTAATAAAAATTCAATTCTTTCATAAATGTCTCCACCCTTGGCCCTTGCATTGGAAATTTCAGCAGCTCTGGAGTTCATCATACTGGTTTGATAGCTTTTTGTCCTGCCAATGTGACCCAACACACCTCAGAATCTCAATATGCAACCACCTGGCACATCTACAATAATAAATATCCGGAAACAAAGGAACTATGGTTTGCTTCGTTTTGTGGGAATATTTTGAGGCATTCCATGGAGTGATATTAGCATGCCACGAATAGAGCTCAACAGGAAAAATCACTGCATCGCTGTGTGGAGAGCAGTTGCATCTGGAACTTGTGGTGGAGTACTTGCTTAAAACATATGAGCTGAAATTCCAACCAAACTGCTATACAAAGACCGTGTAGAACTGAGTGTGTGACAAAAAATTAAAGTCTTTGACCAAAACTGATGTGGAGCCAGGGGTCTGCTATCACCACCCTCAGTAAGCTGAGGTAGGAAGATCACTAGTTTAAGGTACCTGAGCTATATGGTGTGTTTTGTGATACCCTGGCCTTCGTAGCAAGCTTCAGTCACAAAAACCAAAGGAGAATGCCATTTGTGTGTCAGACCTATGATCCTAGCTACAGAGGAGGCAGAGTTCAGGACAATCATGGTTGAAGTGTTGCGGAGGGAAATAATTCAGGACACCCCATCTTGGAGTGTCCTTGGCTGGTGGTGTGGATCAACAGGAAGAACACCTGCCTAGCAAGCATGAGGCCCTGATGGCAAACCCAAGTGTCACCAATATAAAAAATAAATAAATGAATACATAAGACACAAATAAGAAAATGTGGTGCATGTTCTAGACATAGCCTCACTCGAGGTATTCTCTACCCTGTATGACAAATGGCATTAGCACCACCTCGATTTCACATAGGATCCCATGCAGGTGTTTCACATGGGGAGATGTTTTGAAGCAGAAAATTTGTGAATTTAGGATGAAAGAAAAATGGAAAAGAGGACAACAAAATCTGGGTTACATACCACAGGTGTGTAGATAAAACTCGCCACCACTTTAAGTTGTAACAAAAAATCAATCTAAAGGTCAACACATACCATTTTTCATAAAGAACCTTACAGCAAATTCTAAAGTCATCTGAATGTGTCTGTGTGTGTGAAATTAGCCTAGACTCCTCTTAATTGTAACAATAGGAGCAGCCATCATTATCTGATACCAATGTATGCTATTAAAGTATAATATTGAAATAATCAACACCAAGAAATCACAGTACATGTAATTTTCATGGAAGAATTCATGTGAATGTATGTTTCCTATGCTTTATCATGTGAAAAATAACATTAAATGTGTCCTGACCACCTGAGACAACACACAGGAGGACCTCAGTATGGGGACAGAAGCATTTATATGTACAGACACATTTAAGAAGGACAGATCCCTTCAGAGGTGTAAGGCTCAGTCGTCCAGCGACTGCTTTCTGTGTTGAACTGGGCTTTGAACAGACCAGGGCAGCTGTGGGCACCTGATGAAAGTCAACAAGGAAGCCCTGGGCCAGAACTAAACGGCCAGATGATCCAAATGTTCAGATCAGGTGCCAGTGCCAAGGAGACAAAAAAGAGAAGGAAAAGAAAAAACACTCAGAGGAAACAAAGAGGGCTCAAAAGATTCTTCTCTGCCTTCCTCTAATGTGAAATATGTGCACAAACAGAGAAATATTCAGCACCCTTTGAAAAAGGAAAAAGGATGCAATACTGTCTGTTAGAACTGTGCCTGAGCAATGAATCGTTGATAAAGCTGCGGAAAGGGGAAGTCGGCGCTGTGGGATATGGGCTGGGATGAGGATGTTTCAGGATTGATGGTTAGGCCAAAGAGGCGCTGGATTAGGAGGTGACGGTGGTTGTATTTAAGACTGCTTTTCACTTACTTGGAAAGTTGGGGACAAAAGCGTGGACCCTCAGGAGGAAGGCAGCCTGGGGTGTGCATGGACCACACATCCTCCCATGTCCACATGCCCGCTCACCTCCCCGTCATCCACAAGTAGGGAGAGCGTTAGGCCCGCGCCCTGTCCTGACAGCCCCTCCCCCAGGCAGAAGGCGCTAAAGGTCGCGTCCCCAACCGCCAAGGCCAGAGGCGACCCCGGTCCAGCTGCCCTCCAGGACTCACCGACGCGGAGTGGGGAGACGCCAACCGCTTGCTACAAACTGCCGCCCTTCTCCTTCAGGACGCTGACCTGCACCCCATATCCTTGGTTTTAGCGTGCCGGCGACCTCCATGTAATTTGCTTGAGCCTGACAAGTCACCTGACGTCCTCAACAGAGGACACAGCCTGGACACAAGTCCTAGTTGTTCTCTGACAGCGACTGTCAGTTTAAAACCAGCCCCAGATCGCTTAAGCCCGCCCCTTGGCCTCTGCTTCTGTGTCCGATTGGGCAGTCTACATGCCGTGCCTCCAATCGCGAGAACTCGACGCTCTGAATGACATATGATTGCACCAATCCATAGCTGCATAGCTGAGGGCGGTAACCATGACGAGGTCTAGACTGCGTCTTCCGAAGGGTGGACCCAGCTTTATCATAGAACAGGTGTAGTCATCATACTGAAGGTGACAGGATTAGGAATCATAGCAAGAGGACAGGAGATGTTAAGAGCTGAAGTGGGAACCCTACAAAAATTCACTTGGATTTTCTTCCACATAGTGTTGGTGGCTAAGTGAAAAGGGCGTCCTAGGAGCAATACTCCTGGATGAAGTCCCCTTTAATTCTGGTTTTAGCTGCTGGTAAAAGACTGGCTGTTAGACAAACGTCCAGACAGCGCTACCGACGAAATCCCAGCATCCCCATCAGCGCCTCAGAGGCAGCGCAAACCACCGTCCTGCCTGGCGGCTCCAAGTGGCCCAACCTGCCTGGCGCTAACCTGCTACAGGACGCCATCCCTAGGCTGCAAGTCTAGTTGTCACAATGGTTACCATGGCCACCTCTCTGACGCCAGCTCAGCGTCAAGAAGCGCTCCTGTCGCCATTTCGCTGTTTGCTTCCTCACGCAGATCCGGACCCATTCAGTTACAGTTGTCTGAGAAATAATTTTGTGCTGTTCACTGACAGTCCTCAGAAGCTCACACAGCCTTTTCGGAGACACGTGGAGCTTTCCGTGCAGGAAGGATATGTAAATCTAGACATGACATCAACTTTCTCCACTTTGAAAGCCTGCACGCCTCTAGGAGATTCCACGTCAGCCAGGTGCCTGTGGCTCCCGCCTGGAATCCTAGCTCCTCAGGAGGCAGAGATCAGGAGAATCGGGTACGACTGCAGCCCAGGCAAGTAGTTCTCCAGACCCCATCTGGAAAGAACCCATCACAAAAATAGGACGGTCCAGTGGCTGAAGGGGTGGCCTTGAGTTCAAGCCCAAGTACCCCAAGTAACCAAACAAACGAACAAGCAAACAAAGAAAAAAATTGATTTACGTTGAGGCTACTGTACACGGAATTGTTTTTATATATTCTTCCTCTGTTTGTACTTTATTAGTGTATAGAAATGCTAATGATTTTTCTGAGTTGATTATATCTTGCTACTTTGGTATAGCTATTGATGGGGTCTAGGAGCTTTTGAGTAGAGGTTTTTGGGTCTTTAAGGTATAGGGTCATATCATTTGCAAATAGGGATATTTTGACAGTTTCTTTACCTATTTGTATTCCTTTTATTCCTTCTTCTTGCCTAATAGCTCTGGCTAGGAATTCCAGTACTATGTTGTATAGGAGTGGAGATAGTGGGCATCCTTGTCTGGTTCCTGATTTTAGAAGGAATGGTTTCAGTTTTTCTCCGTTAAGTATAATGCTGGCTGTAGGTTTGTCATGTATAGGTTTTATAACATTCAGGTACTTTCCTTCTATTCCTAGTTTTCTTAGAGCTTTTATCATGAAATGGTGTTGGATCTTATCAAAAGCTTTTTCTGCATCTATTGAGATGATCAAGTGGTTTTTGTCCTTGCTTCTGTTAGTGTGGTTTATTAAGTTTATTGATTTTCATATGTTGCACCACCTCTGCATTCCTGGGATGAAGCCTACTTGGTTGTGGTAAATGATCTTTTTGATGTGTTGTTGAAATTGGTTTGCCATTATTTTATTGAGGATTTTTGCATCAATGTTCATTAAGGAGATTGGCCTAGAGTTCTCCTTTTTGTAGGTGTCTTTGCCTGGTTTTGGGATGAGTGTAATACTGGCTTCATAAAATGTGTTGGGCAGCTTTCCTTCCCTTTTATGTCGTGCAACAGTTTGGTTTGGTATCAATTCTTCTTTAAAGGTCTGATGTAATTCAGCAGAGAATCCATTAGGTCCTGGACATTTCATTTCAGGGAGACTCTTGATTGCTGCTTAATTTCATTTTGTGTTATAGATCTATTCGGGTGATTAATGTCCTCTTGGTTCAGTTTTGGATGATCATAAGTATCTAGAAATCTGTCCATTTCTTTAAGATTTTCGAATTTATTTCAATATAGGTTCTCAAAGTACTCTCTGATTATTTCTTGGACTTCCAAGGTGTTTGTTGTTATCTCCCCTTTTGAATTCCTGATTTTACTAATTTGGGTTTTTTCTGTCCTCTTTTAGTCAAGTTTTCCAGGGGTCTATCGATCTTGTTTATTTTTTTCAAAGAACCAGCTTTTTGTTTCATTAATTCTTTGTATGATTTTTTGGTTTCTATTTCATTGATTTCCGCTCTTATTTTTATTATTTCTCTCCTTCTATTTGTTTTGGGATTTGCTTGTTCTTGTTTTTCTAAGAGTTTGAAATGTATCATTAGGTCATTGATATGAGATCTTTCAGTCTTTTTAATATAGGCACTCATTGCTATAAACTTTCCTCTCAGGACTGCCTTTGCTGTGTCCCATAGGTTCGGTATGTTGTGTTTTCATTTTCATTGACTTCCTGGAGCCTTTTAATTTCCTCTTTTATTTCATCAATGACCCATTGTTCATTAAGTAATGGGTTATTCAGTTTCCAGCTGTTTGCATGTTTTTTGTTTTTACTTTTGTTGTTGAGTTCTAGTTTTATTGCATTGTGATCAGATAGCATGCATGCTATAATTTCTATTTTCTTATATTTGCTGAGGCTTGCTTTGTGCCCTAGGATATGATCTGTTTTGGGGGAAGGTTTCATGGGCTGCTGTGAAACATGTACATCGTGTAGAAGTTGGATGAAATGTTCTGTATACATCAACTAAGTCCATTTGATCTATGTTATGTTTTAGATCTAGGATTTCTTTATTGATTTTTTCTTGGGTGACCTAGCTATTGATAATAGTGGGGTGTTAAAGTCTCCCACTACCACTGTATTGGAGTTAATATTTGTTTTTGGGTCCTTCAGGGTATGTTTGATGAAATTGGGTACATATAGGTTGATAATTGTTATTTCCTTTTGGTCTATTTCCCCTTTTATTAGTATGGAATGTCCTTCTTTATCTCTTTTGATCAATGTAGGTTTGAGGTCTACTTTGTCTGAGATAAGTATTTCTACTCCTGCCTGTTTTCGGGGGCCATTGGCTTGGTAAATCTTCTTCCAACCTTTCATCCTAAGCCTATGCTTATTTCTGTTGGTGAGATGGGCCTCCCGTAAGCAACAAATTGTTGGATCTTCCTTTTTAATCCAGTTCATCAAATGGTGTCTTTTGGTGGGGGAATTAAGTCCATTAACATTAAGTGTTAGTACTGATAGGTATGTGGTGATTTCTGTGATTTAGTTGTCTTAGTTGTTTGAAGGTTTGATTGTGTGTACCTAAATCGTTGTTACTCTCTACTTTCTTGCTTTTTCTTTTCCTGTACTTTGGTGGTGCCTGCCCTTTCAAGTGTGTGTGCAGAATCCCTTGAAGAATCTTTTGCAGTGGTGGCTTTATCATCATATATTGTTTTAGTTTTTGCTTATCATGGAAGACTTTTATTGCTCCATCTATTTTGAATGATAGTTTTGATGGGTAGAGTATCCTAGGGTTGAAGTTATTTTCACCCAGTGCCTGGAAGACCTCACCCCACGTTCTTCTTGCTTTTAATGTTTCTGTTGAGAAGTCTACTGTGATTTTGATAGGTTTACCTTTGTATGTTATTTGTTTTTTCTCTCTTAAAGACTCGAATATTCTTTCTCTAGACTCTGTACTTGTTGTTTTAATGATAATATGTTGTGGGGTAGATCTATTTTAGTCAGGTCTGTTTGGTGTTCTGGAGGTTTCCTGTACATGTATGGGCATAGTTTTCTCTAGATTTGGGAAATTTTCTGTTATTATTTTGTTGAGTATATTACACATTCCTTTTGGTTGCACCTATTCTCTTTCTTCAATGCCCATGATTGTCAGGTTTGGTCTTTTGATGGAGTCAGTAAGTTCGTGCATTTTCTTTTCATGTGTCCTGAGTTGTTTAACTAATAGTTCTTTGGTTTTTCCATTAATTACCATTTCATTCAAGTTCTGAGATTCTGTCTTCTGCTTGTTCTAGTCTGCTGGATAGGCCTTCCATTTTGTTTTGCATTCCTGTTTCGTTCTTTTTTCTTAGGTTTTCCATATCATGAGTCACTTTCTCTTTAATATTGTCTGTTTTCATCTTGAGTTCATTTATATCTCTTATGGTGTTCTTTGTTTCACTTTGGTGCCTTTACCTTATGGTCATTTTATTCTAAATAGAAGTTTACCCAGGTGAATCCTTAGGCTGATGGTGAGCTAAACAGGCATTAGAAATACAGAGGGTAATAATAATAAGAAGAAAATAAAATAAATAAAATTTATTTTCCAAGTTCAAAAGCAATAAAGTTTCAGTCTTAATAGATTTGGTGTTAGTCCTTCAGCATCCAGTGTTGGTGTCTGAGTAGTAGTTCTGTTGCTGTGTCATCAAAGTTCAAGTGCAATAAAGTTTCAGTCTCATCAAAAGGATTACCAGCATGAGCCACTTGTGCCCGTTGTTGCTTCCCTATTGTTTGCTTTGTAAAATCTTTTTTCTTTAAATAGCTTTGGATCTATCTTCCACATATGAGAGGACACGTGTCTTTTGTGTTTCTGAACCTGGCTAACTTCAATTAACATGGTGTCCTCCAATTGCATCCATTTACCTTTACACCCCATGTCATTCTTCTGTGGGGTTGAGTAATACTCCCTTAGCTGTTGTGAATAGTACTGTGATAAACATGGCTATACAGGTGTCTTTATTGTATCCTTTTTTAATGTTCTTTTGGGTAGATGCCCAGAAGCTGTATGACTGGATGGTATGCTATGGCATTTCTATCTCTGGGTTTTTGAGGAATCTCCATATTGTTTTCCATAATGGTTGTACTAATTTGCATTCCCACCATCAGTGTGTAATGGTTCCTGTTTCACCACATCCTTGCCAGCATTTGTTGTTGGTATTACCCCTGATTCTGGCCATTGTAACTGGGGTGAGATGAAATCTAAGTGTTGTTTTGATTTGCATTGTTTTTATAACCAGGAAATATGAACACTTTTTCATGTTTTTACTGGTCATTTTACCTCTTCCTTTGAGAATTCTCAGTTTAATTCATGTGCCACTTTCTTTATTGGGATGTTAATTGTTTGGGGGCTGAGTTTTTTTAGTTCTCTGTGGATTCTGGATATTAGACCCTTGTCAGATGAATAGCTGGCAAAGGTTTTCTCCCATACTGTGGGCTGTCTCTTGAGTCTGGTGATTGTTTCTTTTGCTGAGCAGAAGCTCTTTAGTTTAGTCTAGTCTCATTGGCTCATTGTTTCTCTTAGATGCTGAGCCTTTGGAGTTCTGTTTAGAAAGTTATTCCTTATACCAATCTGTTCTAGTGTATTTCCTACTACTTCTTGGAGTTATTTCAAAGTTTCAGGCCTTATATTAAGATCTTTGATCCACTTGGAATTGATTTTGGTGCAGGGCGAAAGACAGGGAACTAGTTTTAGTCTTCTACATGTGGATATCCAGTTTTCCCAGCAGGATTTGTTGAGGAGGCTCCCTTTTGTCCATTGTGTGTTTTGGGCTCCTTCATTGATAGCGTATGGATTTTCTATTCTGCTCCATTGTTCTTCCTTTCTGTTTTTATGCCAATACCATGTTGTTTTTATTGCTATGCTTCTGTAGTATAGTTTGAGGTCACTATTGTGATCCCTCCAGCACTGGATTTTTTTGCTCAGAATTGCTTTGGCTATTTGAGGTCTTTTATGCTTCCATATGTACTTCACAATATTGATTTTATATTTCTGTGCAGAATGTCCTTGGAATTTTGATGGGATAGCATTGAACATGTAGATTGCTTTTGGTAGTATAGCTCTTTTCACAATGTTGATTCTACCAATCCATGAGCATGAAAGGAGTCTCAATTCTTCTGAATCTTCAGTTTCTCTCTTCAGTGGTGTGTAATTTTCATTAAAAAGTACATTGGTGTCTTATGTTGAATTTATTCTGAGGTACTTTATTGTTTTTGAGGCTATTATAAATGTGATTGTTTCCCTGATTTCTTTCCCAGTCTGTGTATTGTTGGCATATAGAAAAGTTACTAATTCATATATATTAACTGGTATCCTGCTACTTTGCTGAAAAAACTTATGATTTCTAATAACATTTTGGTAGAGTGTTTGAGGACTCTTAGGTACAGGATCATGTCATCTGGTAATAGGGATGGTTTGGCTTCTTCCTTCCCTATTTGAATTCTTTTTATTTCTTGCTCTTGTTTTATTACTCTGGCTAGGAATTCCAAAACTCTATTGAATATGAGTGGAGAAAGAAGACAGGCCTCTCTCATTCCTGACTTTAAGGGGTATGGTTTTAGTTTTTCTCCATTTAGTAGGATGTTGGCTCTAGGTTTGCAATGTATACCCTATGTTGTGTTGAGGATCATTCCTTCTATTCATAGTTTCTTCAGAGTTTTTATCATAAAAGTGTGCTGGATTTTATCAAAGGCTTTTTCTGCATTGATTGAGAGAATCAGGTGGTTCCTGTATTGCCTTCAGTTTGTATGCTGTATAACATTGATTGATTTTCATAAGTTGAACCATCCTTACATACCTGATTGAAACTGAATTGGTCATGGTGAATTATTTTTTTGGTGTGTTGTTGAATTCTGATTGCCAGTATTTTGTTGAGAATTCTTGCATCTATGTTCATTATAGGTATTTGTCTATGATTCTCTTTTATTGTTAGGTCTTTATTGGAATAAAGTGTACACTGTTGGAATAAGTGTAACACTGGCTTCATAGAATTAGTTTTATCGTGTTTCTTCCCTTTCTATTTCTTCGAAAATTTTGAAGAATATTGGTATTAGTTCTTCTTTAAAGGTTTGGTAAAGTTTGACCATTAATTCATTAAGTCCTTGGTTTTTATTTGTAATGAGACTCTTTATTTACTGCTTCAATTTCATTGCAAGTAATAGGACTATTTTTATCGTAATTTTTTTGGTTCAATTTTGTTTGAATACATGCATCTAGGAATTTATCTATTTTGTGTAGATTTTCCAGTTTACTTGAATATGAGTTTCCAAAGTACTCTCTACTTATTTTCTGGATTTCATTGGTACTTGTGGTTATGTCCCCTTTTTAATCTCTGATTTTAGTAATTTGCTTCTTCTCCCTTCTCCATTTTGTCATGTTGGCTAAGGGTTTGTTGATCTTGTTAATCTTTTCAAAGAAGCAACTTTTTGTTTCAATGATTCTTTGTACAGAGTGTTTGGTTTAGATTTCATTAATCTCAGTCCTGATCTTTGTTTTTTCTCTCCAACTGCTGGTTTTGTGATTGGTTTGTTCTTGTTTTTCTAGGAGATTAAGGTGCATCATTATGTAGTTTATTTGGCAGATCTGTTTTTTTTAGTGTTATTTTATTTAGAAAGAAACAGTATTATTTTTATCTTTTCCAGTCAGTTGCACTACATTTATGAAATTGTGAATCAATAAGAATTTTTGTGTTCCCACTAAATGATTTATAACACAGAAGACTCACTTGATTAAGAATTTTTAAGATGATCCACAATAAGGTCATGTGAATACTGAAGACTTTACAAAGTGAATACTGAGCAATCAAATGGGAAAATATTCTCCAATGTACTGTTGTACATTTTTTGAGACTATGTCTCAGTTTTTTTTTAAACATAGGCCCTTATAGCTATAAAATTTACCCTTAGCACCACCTTTCCTCTGTCCCACAGATTCTGCTATGTTGTATTTTCCTTTTTCATTTTCACTGGATTCTAGGAATTTTTTTTAGTTCTTCCTTATATCTTTAGTCAGCTGTTGTTTTTGTAGCAGTGTGTTGTTCTGTTTCCATATGTTTGAGTATTTTCTGAGGATTCTTTTGTTGAGGTCTAGTTTTTTTCCATTGTGATCTGATATGATGCAGGGGGTTACTTCTAGTTTCTTGAATTTGTTGGGACTTGCTTTGTGTCCTAAAATGTGATCCATTTTGGAGAATATTCCATGAGATGCAGAAAAGGTGTATTGCCTAGTTGTTGGGCGAAATACTCTGTAGATGTCAACCTTGTCTATTTGTTCTAATGTGTATAGTAGCTCTGGAGTTTCTTTGTTGATATTTCATCTGGTTGATCTATCTTTTGGTGACAGTGGGATATTCAGGTCTCCCACTACAGCTGTGTTATATCTGTCTGTGCTCTTATGGCAGTTATAGCTTTTTTAAATGTAGGTGGTTGCCTCTATGTTTGTTGCATATATGTTAAGGATTGATATTTTGTCTTGATGAATTGTTCCTTTCATAAATATGAAGTGACCTTCATTGTCTCTTTTCATTGATTTTAGTTTGAAGTCTCCTTTTTCAGATATGAGGATAGATACTTCTTCCTGTTTCTGAAGTCAATTTGCTTGTAATACTTTTTTCCACCTTTTGACTTTGAGACAGTTATTTTCATATGAGTCTCTTGTATGCATCATATAGTTTGATGTTTTTAAGTCCAATTTGCTATTCTATGTCTCTTGATTAGAGTATTGAGGCCATTTACATTCAGTGTTAGTATCAAGAAGTACCTGTTGTTTCCAGTTTTCTTTGTTTCCCTGTTGTTTAGTTTTACCTCTTCCTTGTTTATTGGTTTGCTTGCTTAAAGGCCTTTATTCTCTCTTGAGTCTACCTGTCTCACTCTAGTTTCTTCTTGTTCATGTAAAAGTCCTTTATGTAACTTCTGCAGTGCTGGCTTGTGGTCTCAAATTCCTTTAGTTTTTCCTTGTAGAAGGTTTTAGTTTGTTGTTCAATGAGGGAGGATTGTTTTCTTTCAGGGCATGGATTATGTCTTCCCATGACTTTATTGCATTTAGAATTTGAGTTGAGAAATCTTCTGTTATTCTAATGGTTTTGCATTTATATGTGGTCTATCTTTCTCTTTGTGGATTTCAGAATTCTTTCTTTGTTCTGGGTGCTGAGTGTTTTGATTATGATGTGTCTGGAGTGTTCCACTTTTGGTGGTGATGGTTTGGTATTGTGTAAGCTTCTTGTACCTAGGTAACTCTCTCTCAAGGTTTGAAAATTTTTCTGCTATTATTATATTAAATAGGTTGTTAATGCCTTTAGCTTGTGTCTCCTCTCCTTCTTCTACAATCCTGATTTATTGGTCTTTTCATGGTGTCCTAGATATCTTTCATGTTCCAGTCATATTTTCTTACCATTTTTTCATGATCCTTTATTATTTGTTCTAATTCCTCTACTCTGTGTTCAGTTCCTGATACTCTATTTTTAGCTTGCTCCATTTGGTTTGTGAAGTTTCTATTGTGATATTTATTTGGGATATTGAGTTGCTTATTCCAGATTGATTACTTTTCTTGGTTTCCTGCCTTTATTGATTTCTTCTTTCGAATCCTACATAGTCTGCTTCATTTCATTCATATGTTTGTTTGTATTTTCTTTGGACTCATTTAATTGTTTATTAATGTTTTCTTTTAGGTAAAATATTAACTTTTGTTAATATTTTGTTTTTCTTTTTTGAGGTCATTAATCATTTTTACTCTTGTTTTTTTTTTTGAATTCATTATTTAATAGCTCTTCCTGAACACAGGTGTTTGGATCCTTAGTGGTAGTGGTAGAATTGGCTTTTGATGGAAAGTGGTTGTCTAGTTGTGTCCTTCTGTGTTGAGATTCGTGCATCTGGAGTTGCTTTTGGTTATGGTTTTAATCTCTTCTATCCCTGTAGTTGGTGTTTTGGGTTATTTTTCCTACTGGGGCTTCAGCAGTGTTCCTCAGAGAGGGGCATGATGGATATGTTATCCCTTGCAAAGTTCTTGTTGTGGTGCCAATTAACTCTTTTCTCTCCTCTGTGAGGAGGCTGGAGCTCCTCCTTTTTATGGGGGCACAGGGACTCTCCTACAGTCACAATAGTGATCACTGTGTCTCTCCACTGTGAGGGATAGGCCTCCTACAACCAGAAGGGTAGTGGATTGCCACTATAGGGAGTATCTGTGATTCTGGTTCCTTTACAGGAAAGACATTAGTCTCCTGAAGGGAGATGAAGTGTGAAACACTGGGCTTCTGTGTGCCTTGGGGGAAAAGGGCTTTTAGTACCACCTGAAGAGTGCCAGGTTTTAGCCTTCCTACCCTCAATGGGAAGTCTGCCATTTTTTCTCTTTGATGGGGGAGCAAGGGCTGTCTTGCTGTCATGGACAGTGGAGATTGCTAGGCCTCCATGTTCTGTGAGGAGTGAATCCTTCTGGCCAGCAAATCAGCAAGGCCTGAAGCCAAGAATTCACTTAGATGTGTTGTGGTACGCTACTGGCACTGTGTGGCAAGTTGAATTATTTGGTGCTAACCAGGCAGCAGTGGCCCTGGGGTCTACATGCATAGGTGCATGGGCTTCCTGGAGCCATGGTAGCTGCTGCCAGCTTAGGAGAACAGAGCCTGCAGGCAGGAAGAATTCCAGGTCCTGATTTCCCACACAGGTCTGGAGGAGTGCAGTTCTGTGGGACTACAACTTGCTTTGTAAAACCAAGCCAGCAAGTGGCAGGAGTTTTGGGGTCTGATTTCCTGCATGGTCTTCTGGAAGCACAGTTCTGTGGTGCTGCTGCTGGCTTAGGAGAAGAAAGCCTGCATGCAGCAGTAGTTCCATGGCCCCAGGTCAGTTTTGTGGTTGCCTGGGCAACCAAGCCTGATCTCTTGTGCCTTCTGTTGCCCATGGAGCAACAGGAGACATGGGAACTGAGTACATAGGGGCATTGGTTTCTCTGGCACTTCAGGATAAAGGTAGCAGATCATGTATTAGGGGAGGTCATGGAGATCTGAATTCCTGTGCATCCTGGGCAGCAGGACTTACTGCTGAGTAATTAGTCTGGAGTCATGCATGATGTCAGGGGCAAGGCATCAGAAGTGTTGAACTGAATGTCGTTCTTCCCATGGTTAGTTGTTTCTCTATTTGTGGATTCAGAGAGGGTTTTACATATCACTAGTTATGAAATCTGGTAGGTGCCTTGTGGGTTCCTCTGATTTCCCTTTCTTGGGTAATTGGTTGCCGCTAGGCTATAGGAATGTCAACAATTAGCCATCTTGAATGCTGCTGGCCAGCACTATTGACAAATATAGTTCCAAATCCTCTAGAATCTGTAAGTATTGAAAATGGATGACACCAGTGGATGATCTATTGCTTCTTTGAGAGTTTCTGAGAAGAGCTGGGATCTTCCAGGAATTTTGTTTTCTTCTCAATACATTTTTTCAAAGTCTTCAAACTAATGGTTGCTATATGTAGTACTTTCCATGGATACTATAATCAATTATCTAATAAAAAATTACTACATTTCAGCTATTAAGGTTGCAAATCTTCTATGCACTTCATTTTGTTAAAATCTGAGGGCTGTAATCCTTTTCACTGCCTTTTCCAGTATTTGAGGCCATCCATTCCCCTTGTTTCATGGCCTCTTCTACCACCTTCATAGCAGGCAATGGTGTATTAAGTCCTCCTGACACTGCCTTATTCTGACATTTCCTATTTTTATCTCTTATAATTGTGAAGATCTTTGTGACTCCTTGGGATCATATAGCTAATTGAGGATAATGTTCATATCTGTTGTCAGTTTATTAAAAGCCTAAATTTTATCTACTACTATATTTGCCCCTATAATTAGAATACCATACTCATAGGTTGTAGAGGCCAGGGCATGAATGTAATTGGAGTGAATTATTCTACTTGCCTTATCATGTTCCCACTTGAGACAAAGAAGGTGTAACGTGATGTCTGTAGTGTGCAGTTATTCAAAAATCAGGAAATGTTATTTACTCATGTATGAAAATGGAAAAATGAGACCTGCTGAAAAATTACAGTAATGGAAGGAGATGGAATAAAGGAAAATGAGGGAAGAGGTAAATTCAACTGTGAAGTACTGTAAGAACTTCTGTAAATGTTACAATTTACACGAAGTACAACAATAATAAAAATTCTAAAAAAGAAAACATATTACTGCTCTGAACATAATGCAGCTTCACGGTGTATTATTGAATGAAATAAGGCAGTCTTAAAAATTCACACTGTAGAATTCTATTTATATGATGCTTAAATGGGTCAAGAAGTTATCTACATCATTAATATTATAGATAGTTTTCAACATGGGGCAGAAGTGGTATCTGTAATGGGCATAAAGAACTTCCTGCGTGACTGGCTTGATTCTGTCTCTTGGTCAGGCATCTGTTGACATGAATGTATTCATTTAGTGAAAACTCATTGAGATTGTTTTATATGGCACTTGTCCAATATGTATTCAATGCTAATGTTTGATTTTTTAGAAAGATTCACCAGAAACTCACCTTTTAAATCACCTTTGATTCTTTTACCTGTATTCCTACCTGATATGTTTCAATATATAGAGATGAAAAAGCAGCTACTGTGCAGTAATAGTGATGACAAACACATTTGTGTGGTAGTTTAGAAAACTAGAAGAAGCAGGGTGTGCTGGTGTCTGTCCACATTCCCAGCACTACAGACTGAAGCAGGGGGATTTTATACTGAGTTACAGAGCAATTCCACGTCAGCTTTGTCTACTTAAAAAAAGCCTACTTCCACAAAAAGACAAGCAAAAGAAGACCAAATCTTTAATAATGCTGCACACTTGTCAGAATATTCTTGATTTCTATAACTTGATATCTCTGGTGATGAATAAATCAAGCTTGAATTTATTTTAGCCATGATTTTGGTCTGTGTTTCTGCTATTTGTACCTGATGCCCATCTGTAACTTGAAGCACAGTTCACAGATATTGTAGACTTTTATATACCATGTCACATATGTAAAAGATCATCAAAAGAATCACAAATGGTTGTATTCTACAAATGACAGGATTTCATTGTGATTAAATTGGTTAATTATGCTCTGATATTTATATAGATCATGGTTTCTTTGTTGATTCATCTGTTGATCACTTAGTTTAGTTCCATCCAAGGCTGGTGTATTGTGCAAATCACTGCCACCAGTAATCCTTGAGGACATTGTGTTAAGCTAAACATTTTGGACACCCTGAATTTCACTCATGTGAAAAATGTAAATACACTAATCTCATAGAACATAACACACTGGTTCCCAGAAGGTGGGGAAAGGTCATGGGTTGAGGAGGTAAAAAGAGCTGGTGCACAGATACAAAAATAGTAGGAGAAAAAGATCTAGTGTTCTAAATCACTGTATGGTGACTATAATTAGAATAGCAGTGTACATTTCAAAATAACTAAATTAAAGGGAATTGAATGTTCCCAACACCAGAAATAAAAACAACATTCCAGAGTATGGAGATGTTACTCAGGCTGATTTGATATTTGCACATGGTATACATTTATCAAAATACCACACATTACTCCATAAATATGTACAATTAATAGGTAGCAAGTAACATATTAACAAAGGCTACCTCTTTAACAAAGGGATGCATAACTTGGAGAAATGGCTGTAAAGTTAGAGAATGGTACTCAGAGGGAGGCCCAGGGTAATCACAGTGCCACAAAGGGATGACTAGTGTCAATATTTGGAGGAAATTTTTTATGCTGAGGCCAAAAGTGGGATAAGTTTTAAATGAGGAGTCTAGAGGCCATACCAGTGCCCATTTTTGTCTATTCCTGAAACATTACATTAGTGCTACTTAGGGACCATAACTTTGAGATAAGAATTGGTTCCAAGGGTTGGGTTGGTTAGGTGTGGGTGTGATGTGGAGCTGAGCACAGGGTTTGGGCAAGGCGCTGCTATCCTCCTCCATGCCAGGGACTAGTGACCCTGTCTACTCAGGCCCACCCCTGTGGCCCATTGTTCCACTTCCTGTGTATATGCATTCATTTATCCTCTCATCCCTTTTTGGTGGAGTGGTTGCAGGTCAGTCACCGCCATGTATGGAGGGCAGCTTTGGATGTGTGCTGGGCCCTTTTTATGTATTGCCTTAGCTATAGTGGGTATCACTGCTGAATCCAGGGAGTCTGGTAGGATGGGTGGGCATCCCCATGTACAGATGCTTTCCCCTCCTCCCTTTGTGGGGGTGGTGTTAGTGTGTATATGTGGCAGTGGGAGGCTCATGTCAGTCCACAACCCCACTGGGTCCACCCCTGCTGTCCACTGCACCTCCTTCTGTGTGTGCATGAGCATGTGTTTATTTCCCTTCTTATCTCTTTTAGGGGGAGTTGGGCAATGGTGACAAATTTGAATGCCTGCCAGGACCTTCCCAGGATTATCTTAGCTGTGGCAGGGGTTGTGCCTGGGGTGTGGGTTTTGGGCACTTGTGTGTTGTAGAAACCCATGTCTGTCCTTACCCCCACCAGGTCCGCCTCCTAGACCAGTTTTGTGAGTCTCCTTCACCTCTGCCAGAAACCAGCAGCCAATTTAAAGCAGGTGCAGATCAATGGGCATAGCAAACTAGGTGTGGGAATAACCCAAGAAAGTCATAAAAGACCATGAAATGAGTTTCCCATGGGAGTCCAGGGTCCCAGGAAGTACCAGGAGGGAAAGGCAGAAAGAGATCAAGGACAAGATGACAGGACCAGGGAGGGAGTGTGTGAGCAAAAGTATGTCTGTTGCTTCTGGCAGGGACAGAAGGGACGACCTGACATCCTAGATGTGGGAGAGGGAACAGAGCCAAGAGACAGGACACACTTGAGGGATTAATGGTAAGGCATGCTCTCAGGTCAGTCTCACTAAGTGGTACTGGAACACTGTCAGCCACACAAAATCTCCACTCTTGGGTCGCTGCCTCTGGCAGAAAGGGGTATTGACAACTGGGAGAAGACTAAGATCACCAGGTACCAAAACCAAGCCAATCTCCTTCAAGTAGCACAAGGCATACCTGAATAAACACTCAGCTTGGTTTCAGCTCACAGGAAGGGAGCAGAAAGCACCCCAGAGGCCGAATCACTGTGAGGACAAAGTTGGCTAGGAGCTGTGGGTTTCATACTGTGACAGGAAAGTCCCTTAGGAAGACAGGAGCAGAGAGAGAGAGACAGGGGTAACAGCACAGGGAAGGTTGCTTTTGGCTAGTCCTCAGCAGATGTTTTTCCCCAGCAGAAGTATCCAGCAGGGCACTGAAAGCTAATGGGTGCACTGTAGGCAAACTCGTGCTGGTATGGTGCTCAGTCATACCAACCTTGGTCCAGGAGAGATGTCCCTTTGTGCAGTCACCAGAAATGTTATCTGCCAGTATGAAATGTTGTGGGTCGGTGTCAAGGGCTCTTGCCTTCACAGGCCAGATAACTGGTTTTTGAGGCAGCTGATTGACTCATGAGACAAGGCTGTTACACAAAGTAGGATTTATTGGAGAGAAAGGTAATGCTATAGCTAGAGCAGTGCAGTGGAGCCTGGAAAACTGTGTCTCCCTGCTCAGGTGAAGGCTGGGTCTTTCTATGGATGCTTTAACTATGCGTTAGGGTAAAGGTTAGGTGGGTTCTTATCCCCGGCTGTGGATTTGCAAGCATGGGCTGTCTTCGATGAGGTGGTCTGTTTGCCCCTTATTGGTGGAAGCAACCTTGAGAGCATTTTGTTTATCAATCCTGTAGCAGATTTATGAGACCATGTATCTCCCCCTCAGGATGCAGTACTCAGTGCTCTTCGTGGGGGATGGGGTACTCAATAATCTGTCTTTTAGGTTCCCAGACCCAACATTGCTATTTCCAATTTGTCAATCTATATAAACTTCTCTTGGAGTAATGCATTATATGATCAACTCTAGTCCTTGATTATGATAGTTAGTGTGGTAACTATGCTGAATAAGAAATCACATTTCTGACAATCAATGACAAAAAAAAATCAGGACCAGTTCTAAAACCGCCAAGTTTGCTAAAATTTCCATGAGTAGGAGATAGTGATGCATGGTGATGGTCCCACAAGTGCAAAGCTATGGCAGAATAATGTCCTGTACTACAAAATTATGTAATTGGCCTTTGTTATCAAGGGTGCTTTATTCCAATTGGTAGAGAACACAATATGGACATGGTACATGAGAAAAATGAAACAGTCTCTTCTACAGCATTAAAAAGCATTCCTCTGAAATTCGTGTTATACCAAGAGATAAATGGGCATTTTCTTAGATTTTTAATCCAAGTGTGAGAATAAGGAAATGTGAAACTAATGAATAGTAACAGTTGACATGTCAGAGAGAGCAGAAAGCTTAAAGATGGATAACAAAAGATTTGTACAGAAGTTGAAATCAAAGAATTGAACATATCAAAAAATAAATAGAAGTGATATCTACTTCCTCAAGATGATAAAAATAATTTCTTGCTCTAAGTATCAGTCCTGAAATCAGCAATAATTTCGTATGCCCAGAATAATTGGTGCTTTAATAGTTTCTGTCTCAAAGAATATCTTCAGAGCCCTCTTGATGTACTTATTCCTCTGACTGTATATGAATGGGTTAAACATAGGGGTTACATGTCTTACATCACTGATGTTGTAGCTCTTGAGTGAGAATTTGGTGTCACAAGAAAGCTTAGATACACTCTCTTAGGATCATACAGTTTAAAAAGGGGACAACTAAGAGGTGGAAAATGCTTTGTACTTCCCCTGAGCTGATGAGATCGAACATATGGAGTAGGAACAAAGGGTGGCAGTGAGAGGACCACCACCCAGCAAGGTAACTGCAAAGTTTATCACCATATTATTAATAAAAGTCCCAGAAAATGAGGGGTAAGCTAGCTGATAAAGTTCACAGAAGACAGCTTGAACTTCCACATCTGTACAGAGGACAGCTGCAACACCATGAAGCTCTGTAACAAGGAATTCAAGGCACTTGTGACCCAGGACACCAACTGGCCACAGAACTGGTTGTTAATAATGACTGTGTAGTGCAGGGGGTAACAGATGGCCACAAAGTGATTATAGTCTACTATACTCTGTCCAACACTCCAAATAATGCAAAAAAGTAAATCTGAGTGATGCAGTCTTCATAGGTTATGACTTTTCTATCAGTCTGGATGTTCATCAGCATCTCTGTGTCAGTGATAGAGATGTAGTAGATATCCACAAAGGACAGGGTGAAGGGGAAGAAGCACATAGATGTGTGCAGGTGGGAGTCTGAAATGATGGCCAGGGTAATGATGAGGTTCCCAAGCACCAGTGGGAAGGTTGAGAAGGAGTAGTGTAGACCAGAGTCTCTCCTACTTCAGTGTGAATATGGGTCCCTTGGAGATGTTGTTCAAATGCAGGCTGTGACTGAGCACATCTAGGTTGGCTTAGAGATTTTTCTTTTGCAACATAGGGGCTGTTGATATTGATGTTGCCAGATAAATTGTTGATGTTTAACAGATAAATTTTGATTAATTTATGTGTTGTAACCTAAAGTTTTGAAGTTATACTATTTTGTGTAATAACTTAATTATCTGATAAGCATCTTCATTACCTCACAGTAGCATTTTCTTGGTGAGAATTCTTAAAAGAAACTCTTAGCATTTTTTAAGAATACAATATATAGGCAGCTATAGTCACAATATTTACAGTAGAGCTCATAATCTTATTCCTCACACAGAACTGTCATTTTGTGTCCTTTGACCAAACATCTTCTCAGCCACCCTACCACAAATTCCCGTCATTCATAAGCATCATCATAATATTGGTAAGAAATCAACAATTTTGGATTCCAGATGAGAGATCATCTAACTTTGTCTTTCACTGTCTTTCACATATCATAATGACTGCTAGCTACATCTATGATTGTAGAAGGAGTCACACTCCAAAAAAGAGATCCATTTTGGATTTGTATTTTGTCTTGGCGATAGGCTGTAGTGGGATTGATAGCATGAATCAAGGGATCTCTGGAGATATTTCAGCTGCTGTGTTGCAATCCTGCCACAGCCACATGACAAATGCAAGTAGATAGGGGATAAAAGGACATGTGGAGGAGAAGCAAGTGTTCCAGCTAAGGAAAACCAAGATATGGCTAATATTCTAAAAATCCCATCCAACATTAGCAGAGCATCCCCAGCTGACCCACAGCTGATGACAAATGCATAAGGGGACCAGATGATCTCTAAAAAATACCCAAGGTGCCATCCCATTGAAAAAACGGCATTGCATTTAAGGACTTACAAATAGCTAACATGTTCAGTAACCAACAGAAATATGACTAAGGCAATCATAACAATTTGGTACTTTGTATTGTTTTCATTTGCATTGATGCTGAGGAAATCATTCACATTTACTTATTTCTAGAAATCTATTTGATATGACTCTATTTAAAATGATTATATGCAGGTTACTTTTTAAGAAAAATAGCATGGATTTTTATGCAGGAAGAATTGTGACCCTAAAGTGCAAGACTGAGCAGAAATTAAACCTCCCCTGTAAATTAGACTTCAACTATGAAGATGAAAGTTATTCTAGAGCATCTCAGTGATACACATGGATGATTTTTTATTCTGTTCACTCATCACCGTTTTTAGTGTTTATGGCAGAATTCAGAAATAATAAGCATTTAGAACAATGCATAACTCAGATTAACTGATTGTAATGGAAGTTTTCAAAAAGGAACACACAGATAATTCAATAACAAAATGGAAAATGTGTCATATAATTCTTAGTGAATGAATCCCTTCAAACCTGGACAACTGCCATCCAAACTTCCACATTTATATTTACAGTGTGAAGAACTATTATAGAATGAAGACATTTCTCTCATCCTATTTCAGGTCTTTTCTGCTTTTGAGGATCAATTAATAAATGTTATTATTTCAAATTTCTCATTCTATGTAGAATTCCCTTGTAGTTCCTTGCTAAACACATTTTGCTTGTGAAGACAGTGGGTAGTGTGGACACCAAACTGAGTAAGAAGACAGAATACTGATAATGAGAAGAAAAGTCAAAGAGCAATTATAACACATAAAGGTGTGTTAAAACCTAACTTGTTGGTAAGAGCCATTAATGGAATGATGCATGAAGGGATAATCCACCCAAGAGTGATTTTTTTCCAAGAGATGGAGTATAACACATTGCTATATTTTATATTTTGTAAAACAAAAGCCAGTGTGTGTTTTTGTCTACATAGATGGAGCAAAAACGATTATATTTAACAGTACCAAGAGAAAAATAATTTGGTTTGATATACAATATCTCAGAAGTTATTGTTAAAAATTCATGCTCCACCTTATGCTCTTTATGTAGCTGCCACTAATTTTGACACATTTTTATGTCATCATAATAATTCTTTGCTTTCTTCTAGAAAAAAGAAATTCTCAAGTTCCAATGGTTAAATATGTCTTCACTTTTCTAATCCAATTTTTTAAATAACCGTTTTGAAGAACCAAATTGGTAAAGTAAACCATTCTTAATATGAGAGGGGGAGAGAGGAATAGAGGAGAGAGGAGAAAGGAGAAAGGAGAGTGAGAAGAAGAGAAGAGACAGAGAAAGCTTAACACATGTGGTTGAGCTTCCTTTGCTCTTACTTTTATAGAGATGTTGAAGTCAATAAAGTGGAAAGATCAGAAAATAAATCTTGACAATTTCTTCTTCCACAATCTGATCAAATTTGATACTTTCTCACTGTGATGTTTGAAGATTTTGATCAATAGCATTATTTCTGTCCCAGGATAATAGGCAATTTTATACTTTCTCAGTGTTTCCAAAGCACCTTTGATGTCCTTTTCCTCAGATTGTAGAAGAAGGGATTCAGCATGAGGGTGACCACAGTGTATATCACTGAGGCTGTTGAGCATGAGTGTGAATTTTGTGTCCCAGCAGCACTGAGGTACACTCCTAAAAGTGTAGAAAAATAAGGAGACACTGAGAGGTGAGACACCCAGATGGAAAATGCTTTATATTTGCCCTGAATTGATGAGATTTTATGTGCAGATGAAACTACCTTAGAGTAATAAAAAAGGATACCAGTGAGAGGGCCAACCCCCAGCAACACAGCTGCAAATTTCATCATGATATTAGTAATAAGAATGTCAGAAAAGGCAAGGTGGGAAAACTTATTAGGTTCACAGAAAAATGTGGCATTTCTTCCTGTGTACAGAAGGACAGGCACAGCACCATGAAGCTCTGTAACAAGGAATAAAGGGAACTTGTGATCTAGGACACCAATGCTAGCAAACCATATAGCTGTGGGTTCTTGATAACTCTGCAATGCAGGGGATGACAGATGACAACAAACCTGTCATAGGCCATCACAAGAATGAAATTGTCCAACACTACAAATGATGCATAAAATAAATCTGCATAATGCAGCCTTCATAAGTTATAGTTTTGCTATATGTTTAGAGGTTTCACCAGCATCTTTGGTGCAGTGATGGAGGTGAAGCAAATGTCCACAAAGGACAGGTTGGAGAGGCAGAAGTGCATGAATCTATGCAGATAAGAATCCCTAACTATCCCGAGAATAGTCAGCAGGTTCTCAAACACATTGACCAGCTACATAGAGAGGAAAATCCCATACATTTGAAACTGTAGTTCTGGGTCTTCTGAAAATCTCAAAAGAAATTCTGAAATTTGGGTATCATTTTCTACTTCCATTGCAAACACCAGAAATTGAAAAGGAATGTGATTACTTTTGGTATTAGTTGTTCATTTAGATGCCTGTCTGTGCCATCTCTGCTTAAGGATTCCTGATGCAGTCTATAATGTCCCCTAAATATGTTGAGTTATCCACAGTTTTTATGCACAAATCTTTCATGTACTTTGGAAATGCAAACTGAGTTATAACAGTGTTTCTGGCTATGTCTTGAAAGTGAGTTCAGTGTGCTAAGAAATCGAAGTCCCTAGTGCTCACTCATGAAAATAATATAAATAGATAATAAACTTATCAAACAATATGACCTCAAAGAGAATGTGGAATATATTTACTTTCAAAAGCATAATACGTGCTTGAGGACATAGATTTGATCATCTTACAATGTGCATGTTTACTAAAATATCACATTGTACCCCACAAATGTCTACAGTTTTCATGTATGATAAAAATCAGAAATCTAAATATCAAGTATAGTCCATGTGTTAACTTTCTGTTTACATTTTGAGCACCTGCATTGTGTCATCTGCTGTGTATTTTAAGTGCCTATAACTCAAAATGAACAATAATAAAATTGTTCAGGCTATTAGCTAATGATAGGAAAATGTGTTTTAACTCGAAAAAGAAAAAAATTAAAATGTTGAGCCATTGGGATTTAAAATGGTCAGTTGCTTATATTCAGTAGATAAGTAAAGCCAGCTTGCATATTCTCTTGTTACAGATATTTCTTATCATAAAGGTGATTTCAAGGACCAAAGATGCATCATTTCCACTCAGTAACAGGGCTTCCAAGTACACTTATTACATGTGAGTTTTTAATTTGGAGAGAGCTGAAGAATAAGCAAGTACAAATTAGAATTATTTAAAAATTCATAGCACTTGCTTTGAATACATTTGTTATGCTAATATTAAAATGTCAACCTTGAAAATAGAATTCTTTCATTGTATGCAACTTTACTGCACATGAAACTCACTGAGTTTATGTCTAAATGCAACATTGTATCATTTCAGCTTCTGAAATAATTTGTTTGTATAAGGTGTTTGTTTTATTTCTTTGTTTCATAAATATAGATCACCCTATTAAAAAATAAACAATCAGAAATCTGTTATGTAAAAATTGAGGGGACTGATTGCTATAATGAAAAATTGGGCAGCTATGATGGAGAGTGGATGAAGACATTTTTAATGTCGTTTAGGTAAGACAGATAACAAGATGGCATATGAACCAAGATTTAAAAGAGGAAAGATTGGAACCACAAGGTTAGTGCAGACTTTTGTGTCTGGCAGGAAGAAGAAGTGCAATGGCCCTGAGGGTGACGCATGTTAGGTCATATCAGAGTTCAGAGCAAAGCATTGGTGGTGACCAGAATGATCAAGAGGGAGATCAAGGACAGATCCTGGCTAAGAATGTACAGAAAGGAGGTGGTCTCCCCACTGCTGCATAAAACAAAGAATTCCTGATGTAGAGAATCCTTCATTCTCATGATGTCACTGCAGTTTGTTTTAAGCCACCTCTTTGAAAAATAATATGTATACAGATAACTTCACATACATAATGTGTAAAGTCTTTTGAGTTATACATTTACAATCCCTGGTCTCGCCATCACCACAATTAATAGTACAGACACCCATCATCTCTCAGAGTGTTCCTTTTGTCATTTATTGATTATTCTGGGGATGCAAACACTTAACATGAAATTCATCCTTTTAGTAAATCTTGGACTGCACAATATCATATTATTAGTGCCGGGCACTCTGTTGTATGGCACAGTAAATCATCTCCTACAAAAATAACTTTATACCCATCAAGAAACAATTCCACTTTTCCCCTACCCTTCTCTCCTTACTCCACCATTCTATTCATGCATCTGTGAGTCTGCCTACCTCAGGTATCTCACATACATCTAATCTTGCATTATTTTGTCGTCAAAGGCATCTTGTGGATCCTTATTTTCTTCTTCATTTTTCAGGCATCTTTATTATAGGAGTCACAATTTGTTCAGACAAGGACTGTAAAAGATACAAATTTATTCAACAAAAATATAGGAAAACAAAATCAGCAGCATTTTAAACAGAATATTTCAAGTTTGGCATATATGAACTGAGGAACTTTGGCTATGATTACTGCCACTATGATTATGTTTATAAAATCCTACAAACATATAATTGCAATTTGTTGTTAGGCAAGATGGATGCATCATTTAATAAATGATTCATCCTTGTGGTTTTTATACCATGTATGGATCCATTGTATTGCTTTCTACTATGTCCATTATAGTGTTATGTATGTTTAACCAAGTATTTTACTTGCATTGGTCAGTTTTGTGTTTTCTCAAAGGTGAATAAAAATGAACAAACTGTAGAAAAGCATAACAAATTAAGAGTTGAAGTAAAAACAACAGTGAGTTAAATAAATGCATTCAAGACAACTCTGCTAAAGGGAATTGAGTAAAAATCTAAAATAAATTGTCAATGAAAATCTCTAAAATAACTATAAATTAATTCCCTCCTCATAAGTCTTCCATTAAAGATTTAATTGACAGTGTGCTTGAAATAAATAATAAGAGATATTTTAGGGAGAGTGAAATTAACAGTGTCAAAAATTATTTTATTTTATGTAAATATAAATGAATTCAATTGTACTTTAGACATGGATTCCAGTGGCAACAGTAATGAAATTAATTAATAATCATTGTGTGTATTCTACTAGGTTCTTTGTGAGTTATTGCCATGCATGAGATCAGATGTAGTAAATGCATCATCTCATTCATTCTTCACAGTGACCTCCTCATGCTGATTATTTGAACTTACTGTTCATAGATGAGATATCTATAAATATAATGAAGTTAACCATGTGAAGGTTGTGTGGCTCAAGCTTTATAGTGTTTTCTTTGGGAGTGCCGGCTTTGCAAGCATGAAGCCCTGAGTCCAAACCCCATTCAAACCTAAAAAGAAATATACGAAATGAATGTAGTTAATGTTTATTTGATGACAAAAGAATGAATTTCACAAGGTGACAGAAGGTGATGGCTACTAATAAAAATGTAATCAATCTGAAAAATAAAGAAGGGTAATAGAAACATATGGTATATTATTGCAAAAAGTACAAAAGGATGCTGATTATTACTGATCATGAAGAAAAACTTTCTAAATTGAAAAAGCAAGTAAGGAATAAAATTATTTGACTACCTAAACTATAACTTTTATATACTGTCCCCAAATCTCTATACATGTATAAAAGAATGTAATATCAATCAGAAAACCAAGAAATTCTTCCATAGAAAAATTAATATAAAATGACAAAATCAGTGCACATGAAAGCAAAGAATTTGCAGAAACAATTTGGAATTGCTAAAAGAAAGAAAAAACTAACAAACCCCAGGATATACTCAGCCTGAGCAATAGGAAAAGAATTGCAGCATAATACCTGTTAGTTTTCTCCTTTACTGATCAAATAAAGCTTATTTTGCTTCTGCTAATCCCAAGCATGACTCAAGACATGACGCAATGTGTCTTATTATATGTGTCCAAAGGTACTGTTTCTTAGCAAGGCATTAGTTGTTCTTTTAAGGAATATGGAAATAATCTGAGATAAAACTCCATATGAAAAATTAGAGAAATACCCCCACTTCCCTGATACACCTGCAAATCTGATTCTCAAGTTTCCTCCTTTCTTATGCAAAACTCGTTAGACATGTTCTATTTTATGGGAATACTTTATACCACTTATTCATTCAGTTTCATCCAATTAGACTTCCATTCTCATCACATAACTAAGCAATGATCTCCGCATTTCTGTCTATAAACATTTCTTTAAAAATATTAAATAAGTTGCTAATTAATTAATCAAGTAAGCAAGCACATAGGGATCTCTCAGATCTGTGCTAGGTCTGGTCTTCAGAGGATACTGAAATCACAGCACAAACTTTCCCTTTCCTCTGCAATAATATAGACGCTAATGTACAGGAGGCATTTTGCACATGACCAGAAAAGAACAACTCCATGTCGTATCAGAATTAAAAATGTCAGGGGAGGTGGCGGCGGCTGGGAGGAGGAAGAGGAGAAGGAGGTGGCGCTCGCACCGGCTGTGCCGCGGCCCTGGGACCCGGCGGCCGTGACCCTTCGTCTCCTCCGAGCGCGGCCACAAGGGACAAAGGAGGACATTGGCGCGAGGAGAGCCAGTTCCCCGGCCGCCATGAGGCTCCGGGCGCCCACGGGGCCGTGCGCTGCTGCTGCCGCCGCTCGCGCTGCTCGCAGTGCTGGGAGGAGGAGGAGGCGGCGGGGCCACGGCGCTGCCCCCGGGCTGTAGCACAACGGGCGGCCCGAGGCGCCGGGAAGGCGGCGGGCGCCGCCGAGGGGAAGGTGGTGTGCAGCAGCCTGGAGCTCGCGCAGGTCCTGTCCCCGGACACGCTGCCCAATCGCACGGTCACCCTGTGAGTAGCCCGCGGGCGCCCGCTCCTCTCCCTCCCTCCTCGTCCTCTCCTGTTTCTCTCCGCACAACTTTGGAGCGGTGCTGCGACATCCGCGCGCCTTTGTGTGAATGGAGCCGCAGGCAGGGGGTGGTGCGCGAGGTCAGCCCATGGTGGGTGCGCGACGTTCAGGGCCTGGCGAATGGAGCTGCCTCAGAACGGCCTCTCCCCGCTCCGCTAGTTTGCAAAGTAAAGTTTTCGGGTTCCCCCGAGCGCCCCGTGCAATCCGGGGCGCTGAGCTCTTGTGGCTGCGCCGAGCCACGTGAGGATGCAAGTCCACACGCCCCAAGCTCATTCATCCAGGACTTCAGAAAACTGCTTGCTAAGAGTTAGTTCGTCCTGCCTCTGTGCAAATGAAGTTGCACCTAGGGGGTAGTTTGCAGAACGCAAGGACTTTGAACGCCCCTGTGCCAGCCACAAACCCTTGCTTTGCCATCTTCGTTTAATTACAGTTAGAGCACCGTTTAAGATAGAATTGTTACGAAGGGGTAGAAACGAGAGAGATTAAAAGTTGTGCCTCCGCCTACCAGTTCCGATTTCTTGGCTGTGTAAAGAACCCACATTGAAAAGCCAAGAAACTTCGGAATTGCAAACTGCGTTTTTACTGAGTGAGCCTTCCAACTCGAGAAGCGTTTTGATTTTCGATTGAATTTCCAACTGGAAGCAGAGATTTTGGTAACTCACTGTGCTAGGACTCACGGTCCAGTTGTGCAAACGTAGTTCTGCCAATTCTAGCTCAACAGTTGACCCCAGTGACTTTAGATTTTGTTTTTCTGAACGATGAATTGCTTTTGAAAAGTTGAAGTCTTAAGTGTTTCTAATGGATATTTTGTCAGACTGAAATATAAATCCCTGGGCTCCGTGTTTCTCTATGTTGTTTTGGTTGGTTTCCTAAAAAAGAATCAAGGCTGCCACTGTAAAAAAGGGCGGCAGGATAATTTATGAAACAACTCAAAATATGGTTTTTTAATATAACCCAAATGCAGCAGGAGGATATGTGAGTAAGAGAGATAAATGTCATTACCAGCACCCTGTTTACTCCTCATTTCCATTTATTTGAATTGGGAAACCTTTCACCCTGGAAAGCTGTGCATATGTGTGTGTTTCTGGTTATGAAAGCATGAAGGATGGGTAAAGTAGTTTTTGTTTTGTGTGACTTCTTTACCAGTACGTTTGTATTTGTGTCTTTCATGGTCAGATGCTTTGAAGTGGAAACTTTGGGTATGGGACCTTAATTACAGTCTGAGTCTAGTGGAGAAAACCCCAGCGTTGGAGTAGTCTCTTGTAATGCTGCGAAAATTAGTCACCATGCAGTGACGTTGTAAACATTTAGGTTTGGGGTCAGTGAATGGTCAGTTGGTTTGTGTTTAAGTCCAGTTTTTCTGAAATGTCAACAATGCTAGCTGGATTTGATGAACTACTTATACATTGTTGATTTGCTTTGGGGGGCAGAATAGGTGATTTTGGAGAAAGTCACTTTTTGGCATATTATCAATTAAAATTACTGTAAATTTTTCGTGAACTGATTAAAATGTAAGTGGCCATTTAAAAATAAATAAATAAAAATGTCAAAAGTTGAGAACAAAAAAGGATACTAAACATTTCAAAAGAAAAACACCAGCTTACATCCAAGGTAAAAAACATACGAATCACCTCAGAGCTCTCAGTGCATACAATAAAATCCAAAAAAGCATGGAACAATATAATTCAAACTGTCATCCAAGAATAGTATATCCAGTAAAGCTGTCCTTCAATCTTGATGGAGAAATAGGGACCTTCCAAGATAAGGGTAAGCTACAGTGATTTATGTCTACCAAGCCTATAGTACATTTGGTAATAATTCACAGAGAACAGGATGAAACACAATCACAAATATGAGAGAACAGAAAAGAAAAAAGCTTAAAGGAGGAATTAATGAACCTACAAGAACTAGGAAATTAGAAAACATTATCAACTTGGTTAACCAGCAAAATCCAAAGTTGAATAAAGCCAAAAGTAAAGAACAATCAACATAAGATGCAATCTCAAAGATAAGCAACAGAAAAACAAGAATCAATAAAAATCTATCATAACCCTAAATGTAAAGGGACTTAACTCCCCAATCACAAGACACTAATTGTCTGATTGAATCAAAAAGCAAGATCCAACAATCTGTTCTCTGCAAGGAACACACCTCAAAACTGAAGACACACCAATCAAAAGTTAATGATTAGTAAAAAATTACCAGGCATGTGGAAACAGAAAGAAAGCATGAGTACACCTCAGATTTTACTCAAATATCAGTCAGATGAGATAAAGTTCATGATATATGAAAGGGCCAATTCAGAAAGATGATATTACAATTCTAAAGCTACATGCACTGAACATCATTGCAAATTCATAAAACAAACACTTTTGAGTTTGAAGGAACAGATAGGTCCAGACAGCATAATAGAGGGAGATTTCAAAATCTCAGTCTCATCAATAGACAGAACATTCCGACACAAACTGGTGGTGGGAGACAAAGTGGAAAGTGAGAGTATTGGGTGGGGTTGAATGGACCAAAGTAAATTACACCCACAGTGGGCATACATTTAGACACCTTTTTGAACATCAACTTAAATATTAATAATGAAAACCATATCTGTAAAATAGGAACAGTATGTGTTGCGGTACTAGTGGGAGGGGGAGAAGAAAGGAGATTAAGGTGATAGTATTTGGTAGATGAACTTCATATACCTTTACAAAATAGAACTAACAAACCATTTGCAATTTCTGTAAGTGACTTGGAGAGAAGCTGAGGGGGAGAGAAAATGGGTGCTTGGTAAATAATGTACAATGTAAGTCTAATTGAAATTCTCACTATGAATACCCCCTCTATAATGAATATATCCTACTAAAAATTTATAAAATAAAGAAACTTTATTAAAACTAACAAAACCATGAATGAAATGGACCCAACAGACATTTGTAGTCTATTCCATTCTATAGCCAGAGTTTGTAAACATCTTTTCTCAGTATCTCTTGGAACTTTCCCCAAAATAGATCACATGTATCCTAGGTCATAATGAAATCCTTAACAAATACAAAATAATCCCCTACTAGACAATAAAGAAATAAAATTAGAAATTAATCACAAGGAAAAGCACAAAAACCATTCATATTTATGCAGATTGAACAACACACTTTTGAACAATCAATGGATAATTAAAGAAAGTAGGAAAGTCATCCCTATATTCAAAGGAAAATGAAAACACAACTACCAGAATCTGAGTTACAGCAAAGGTAGTGCTAAGGAGAAAGTAATTTATTGAAAGCCTCAACTAAATGACATAGTGCTACATCTCAAGTAAATAGAAAAAACAAGCTAAACCCCAAATTAACATAAGCAGAAAAATTATTAAAACAAGTGTCAAAAATCCATGAAATAGAGAACAAAAAAATATATACAAAGAGTGAACAAAATAAAATTTGTTTCTTTGAAAGACAAATAAAATCCTTAGCCATTCTGACTCAGAAGAGGAGGGAAAAAAAACACAAAGTAATAAAATACAGTTTAAAAAAGTGGACATAAAAAATACCAATGAAATCCAGAAAAGTATTATGGAATGCCTTGAAAACCTACACTCAAACTAGAAAGTCATAAAAAAGTGGATGAACTTCTGTATGCATTGGAACAATCAAAATTTGACCAAGAGTCTGTGCTGTTTTAACACCTAAATAAATGTCCAACAAGCTATGAACGTGAAGCAGTAAAGATTCTCCCAACAACTAATAGCCCATACTCAAATCAACCTGATTCAATCTCACCCAGGTCAGATTGACTTTCATCAAGAAAAACAAAGAACAAATGCCAGTGAGGACTGGGGAGAGAAACTCATGTACATTGTTAGTGGGAACGTAAATTAGTATAGCTATTATGGGAATTGTTATGGAAGTTCCTCAAAAAACTAAAAATAGAACTACAAATTGTCCTGCAATACCACCCCTGAGCTTATACCAGAAGAAATGTACATCAGCATACAATAGAGACATCTGCACGCCCATGCTTGTAGCAGCGCTACAAACAATAGCCAAGCTATGAATCAGCTTAGGTGCCCATCAACTGATGAATGCATAATGAAAATGTGGTGTTTACACAACAGATTATTTAAACCAGAAACAGAGAATGAATTTATTTCATTAGCAGAAAAGTGGATGAAATCAGAGTTTATATTAATCTAAGTAAGTCAGGCTCAGAAGGAAAACATCATATTTTCTGTCATAGGCAGAATCTAGACTTGAAAGAAACATACAGCATGAACATGAAAGGAGGCCTGTTTGGGGTGGACCCAGGGATAAGATAGACAGGGAAAGGAGAGGGAGATGGATGCTGAACCTGATGGAAACACATCGAATGAACATGCTAAATTCAAATAATGAAACACATTAAAATTGTAAAACAAAGTGGGGACATGAAAGGCGAGCTGAGGTAACAAAGTATATGGTTAATATGATCTGTATATGTTACAGACATACATGGATATACCACAATGAAACCTCTTTTTAGAAGTAATATACACTAATAAAGTTATAGTTTTAATTTTTGTTTAACATACACTAATTGTACATACTTGTGGTATACTGTAACACATTTTCATGAATATATACTTGGTGTGAAGAGCAATCCAGATTAATTAGCATATCAATCAACTTAAACATAAGCCATTTTTTTGCTACATGGAACCATTCAAAATCCTTTTTAGTTTTTTAAAATATGTACTGCATTTTTGTTAGCTTTAGTCACCAACTGTGCAACAGAGCATTAGAACTTTCTCCTTGGATCTAATGGTAACTGTCTACCTTTGGACAACCTCTCTACACTCTCCTCCCTCCATCCATATCCACCCTCTGGTAGCTCCTATTCTACTCTCAATTTTGATTCCACTTAAGAGTAAGATCATGGCTGTTGGTCTTCTGATATTCATTTTCATAGGTGGGAGATTTATCTCATTGTGGTTTTGATTTCAAAGGAGTTCACATTTTGTTACCAATGGATAAAATTTTGTTGGAAGACAGACACTGCTATTCATTTATGAACTGCCTATGACTGCTTGCACACTTATAAAGACAGAGATGAGTCATTATGAAGACCATCTGCCTATGAGGCACAAGGCATTTAAACCTGGCCTTTGGAGAAGATGTTTTCTGGCCACTCCAAGTAAGCAAGCAAGGTGATAACTACATTATTGAATGTTCTTATGTTTGCATTTGAGAATGTGTGTGTATGTGCATTCATGTGTGTTAAAGCAAGTGTGCATAAACTTTCTTGGGTCAGAGCTGCCTGGTGGATGGTAGACATGATAGAATCATAGTCCCCCACATATATCCCAGCATTAACCCCTGCATCCTGTGACTGTCACTTTATCTTGCATGCAAAGGGATTTTGCAGATGTGATTAAGCAAAGTGTGTCAGTCAGCTTTCTGTCTCCATGGTAAAGTACTACTATAATCAACTTAGAAGGAGGAAAGGTTTTCTTTGGCTCAGAGAAAGGTTTCAGTCTGTGGTCTCTTAGAGGCACTACTTTGGGCCTGCCATAGGTAAAGCATCATGTTGGAACAAAGCCCCTCACCTCATTGGGGCCAGGAATCAGAGTGACTGGAAGGGTCCAGGGTGCTAGTATTACCTTAAGGGGGAATTTCTACTAGTCTGTGTTGGACTCTTGCGTTGGCCATAACAATCTAACGAAGAGGAGGGGGTGTGGGGAGGAGAAGCCACTTCTGAAAAACAAAACCATCCATTAATAATAAAAATACTCACATAATTGGAGGTATTTGTTTTTGATATACATACTATAAATCAAATTACACAAATTAAATTTTTTGAAAGCACACCCATTCGTTAACTTTCTATTTGGTATATTGGGATAACCATTTCTCAAAAGAAAACACAGAACTGATGAACATATATATGAAAAAATGCTTACTATCAATAATTTTAAGGACATGCAAAATAAAATCACAGTAAGATACCATTGCACCCCAGGCATGGCATGATTTCTTTATCTCTTCGGGATCTCAAATGGATCAAATCAAACTGTTTCTCAGGCTGTTTTCTTCTCTGGAGTGCAGTGTGTCCTTCAGGATCATTCAAGTCATTGGCAAGATAATATGTGGAGGTCCTGTTGTCTTGCTGGGTGTTGGATAAAGCTCATTTTAAGCAGAGGGAAATGTCTTCTGTGTCTAGCTGCATGTACCTCTCACAATACAGCACAGTAGTGCTTAAAGTCTAGCAGAACAGCTACAGTCATCAAAAGCCCATGTCTAGGCATTGTGGAGACCTTCCCTACCTGTGGTCCACTAAATTCACATATTTACTGACTATGACACTTTTCTCCAACTTTGAAAACCTGCTAATCCTACACTCTTTCCTATCTTGGTATATTCTCACTCATCTGCAAGAATGAGTTATTTCATCAGCTTTTCCCATTGACGTCTCAAACCACATGGTTTATCAAATTATTTATGCATGGATTGAGAAAACATTTTGTACTGTGCACCTGCTTGTTTCCTGGAAAGTAGTCCCCACCCTCCTGGCATTTCTGTTCTGTTAATAACTGAAGATTTCTGTCTTCACTGAAGTTCATATGCTCCGATCCTAAATCCCAATGAACCCAACTGGGCCAATCACTTAACCATTCTAAATCCCATTTATACAAATTTAGAATTTAGTTCACAACAGTTCAGGTCATCAGGTCACAAAAATGGACTTTTATATAAAGGAATCAGAGACATATGAGTTGCTAATTTCAGGGAAGTGAACATAAAATCTGCCTAAATAACAGCTTTTTACTTAGACTATAAACATGATATTTTTAATTATTTTACAAAATTATGAACCCAAGGTTTGTGATAAATTATACTTTCTGTTAGTGAATCACAGAGCATGTCGTTATTGAAGAACTAGTAAATTTTTGGCAATATTAAAAGCTGTGTCCACAACACAAGTCAAGGATTTGGAGGGCAAAGGGACTTTGTTAAGTCAGGTTCATTAATATTAGACTTTGGGGAAAACTTTAATTTACAGTTACTGTAAAGTGATGGGAGCTTAGATCTCTGAAAGGCATAAGAGTTCATAGAGAATCAGCAAGAAAAAAAATCCATTAAGAGCAATGTCCCATATGAAAATAATATCCTGAGGATTAGAATAGCAGGATAGAAGTATACCTAATGAGCACACACAGAGCTGTAAGTGCCTTGTGACATTATTGTCTTCAGTGTGAGGAACCCTGGCCTGGATGTGACATTGTTGTATCCTTTAGAGTCCCCATCTGTTTTGAGGACTGATGCTTGACCACCTCCTACCATCCTCTCTGGCAACCTAGATCCAGTCACCATTGTCAAGCATGCAGGGAAAAAAACTGACTTTCCCATGGAAACCTATCATTGAAGAAACCCATGCAGGTGAGTTTAAGAGCACAGAAACACTTCAGAAGAGCCTCTGAGATATGGAAAACCTAAAGTTACCCAGGAGCCAATCAAGTCCTGTCCAGAGATGAAAAATGGCTGAGTCTGTTTTATGATTGTTTGATTAATTCATTGGTGTGTTAATTTATGATGCTAGAAAGGGAAGTGAACAGTGAGTTCACCAATGCAGGGTCATTGTTGACAGTGAAGCGATGGCAATGGAAGCCCAGTTAGAAGAGGGACCAAGAGGCTTACAGTGGTTTCACTATGAGTAGAACATGTCTGAGGTTCTTTGTGTTTAATCAAATTGAAAAGAGAAATGGTCCTTTACCAGTGGAGGGGCATGCAGTGTCATAAGGGCATTTCTTATTTGTGAGATGGAACACAGTGATGTGTGCTTATTGTTACGACTATTTTCTACTTGTCATTTTCATGGAGTTTTCTTGTTTAGTTTCTTTATATTTTCATCCATAAAATTTTGAATTGTATTTATTGACATGAGTCTATGTGCTTGTTAGTTTCTTGCTTTATTAAAGATGAATTTGCCCACCCATGTACTTTATGTGTAGTTTTCTTGATGCTCCTTTTCAAAGTCTTGTTATTTTTCATAGTGATATCATTTGTTCTGATTTTGATACGATGTATGATCATAGTAACCAACTTCATTTTCCTTAAGATAGACAGCCGGCCACTGATGCCAACTTTACTATTGCAGCTTCTTTCACCCATTAAAAATACAATATTGTCATGTGATAAGTGTCCATATCTACTGACACATGATGTTTGACACATTGACCTCACAAGAACCGAACACATACAACATGCTACAACATTTGACAAACATTTTCAATACGCATTCATATGTATGTTTAGCCAATTCAGTTAGTCCATGTTGTATTTTCTGTCACTTACTGCTAATGCTTTATTCAATTTCATTTAATACAGTTGTTTTGAAATCACTCAGTAGAACCCTCTGCCCTATGTTTATTGCAGAACCTCTCTGATTTTTAACCTCATTCTATGGAATATAAATATATTCACCTACCATTATGTAAACAAAAAGGTGAACAAATAGGTAAAGTCTCTACTCATTTGGATCTTGCATCATGATAAGGAGACTAAGCACAGGGTAGAAAATGTGTGTGTGATGCAATGTCCTAAGGGAGCAGTCACAGACAGGATTGTATTCAGTGTAAAAGTGAGGGATTATCATGGGCTGTGGAAAATTTTTAGAAGCTGACCTGAGGAGATCATTACATTTTGGATGAGACCAAAAGTAGGACACTTTGTATTTATTTGAATGAAATTTTAAGGCTGAGAATAATAAAGAAAGGATATCGTACAAGGGAATGTAGAAAGGAATCTGCCTCATTTGCTCTGGTCCGTAAGAAACTGTTATTTGTTTTCTTATGTCTGGATAATTCACTGGAATAAGAAATACCAATTGGTGTTTCTTGTGGAATCTATGAAGCTGACCTCGCTCAACTCTACAGAAGAATAATGGTTATCAGAGGCAGTGTAAAGGAGAAAGCAAGAATGGGAAGTGATCAATGGGTACAAAATTCGAGTTAGGATGAAAATACTTTGGTGTTTTTTGCATGGTAAAGTGACTATGATAAATAATATGAATTATACACTTCAAAGTGCTATATGTGAAGGGTTGGATTGTTCTCAGCACAATAAAATGATAAATATTTGAGGGGCTGGCTATCTCAGACTCACACATGCACACACCCATGTGCTTCTTCCTCTCCAACCTGTCTTTGTGAACATCTGTTTATCCTCTACCACTGCCCCAAAGATGCTGGTAAGCATGAAAACACAGAGCAAGACAATAACCTATAATAGCTGCATCACCAGATGCATTTTTTCCTTCTTTTATCTATGTTTGACAACTTTCTGCTCAATGATATGGTCATTCATTTTGCAGCTGTGCTACTGGCTTGCTGTCCCTTTCCTGGCATCCTTTACTCTTACTGTAGGATCACTTCTACCATACATGTGATCTTATCATCTCAGGGGAAGTGCAAGGCATTTTCCACCTGTGTGTCTCACCTCTCAGTTGTTTCCTTAATTTATTGCACTGGACAAGGTGTGTACCTTTGCTCTTCTGTGACCAAAACCACACACCCTCCACTTCAAGAGTCTCAGTGATGTGTAGTGTGGTCGCCACCATGCTGAACGCCTTCATCTAAGTCTGAGGAATGAGGACATCAAGAGTGCTCTGAAAACACTCTTTGATAAGGAAACTGTTAAAGGGCCGATTGTACTGGGGCTGAAGTAATATCATTGATGAGCGTACTCAAAGCCTGTGAGTCAGACTTGGGAGTATTTGATCAGCTTGTGGAATTAGAATTCTTTATTCTCTTTTTGATTTTGGCCTCTTTATGCAAGTCAAATAAAAAATCATGCTATTGACTTTCTTCTTTCTGTAATATTCTATCATCTCCATTTTGTCATTTTATTATTTTTCCAAAGTTCTTCCATCGTTGTTTTAGATACTTTTTTTTTTCATTTTTCTTTTATTATTCATATGTGCATACAAGGCTTGGTTCATTTCTCCCCCCTGCCCCCACCCCCTCTCTTACCACCCACTCCACCCCCTCCCGCTCCCCCCCTCAATACCCAGCAGAAACTATTTTGCCCTTATCTCTAATTTTGTTGTAGAGAGAGTATAAGCAATAATAGGAAGGAACAAGGGGTTTTGCTGGTTGAGATAAGGATAGCTATACAGGGCATTGACTCACATTGATTTCCTGTGTGTGGGTGTTACCTTCTAGGTTAATTCTTTTTGATCTAACCTTTTCTATAGTTCCTGGTCCCCTTTTCCTATTGGCCTCAGTTGCTTTAAGGTATCTGCTTTAGTTTCTCTGCATTAAGGGCAACAAATGCTAGCTAGTTTTTTAGGTGTCTTATCTATCCTCACCCCTCCCTTATGTGCTCTCGCTTTTATCATGTGCTCATAGTCCAATCCCCTTGTTGTGTTTGCCCTTGATCTAAAGTCCACATATGAGGGAGAACATACGATTTTTGGTCTTTTGGGCCAGGCTAACCTCACTCAGAATGATGTTCTCCAATTCCATCCATTTACCAGCGAATGATAACATTTCGTTCTTCTTCATGGCTGCATAAAATTCCATTGTGTATAGATACCACATTTTCTTAATCCGTTCGTCAGTGCTGGGGCATCTTGGCTGTTTCCATAACTTGGCTATTGTGAATAGTGCTGCAATAAACATGGATGTGCAGGTGCCTCTGGAGTAACAGTCTTTTGGGTATATCCCCAAGAGTGGTATTGCTGGATCAAATGGTAGATCGATGTCCAGCTTTTTAAGTAGCCTCCAAATTTTTTTCCAGAGTGGTTGTATTAGTCTACATTTCCACCAACAGTGTAAGAGGGTTCCTTTTTCCCCGCATCCTCGCCAACACCTGTTGTTGGTGGTGTTGCTGATGATGGCTATTCTAACAGGGGTGAGGTGGAATCTTAGTGTGGTCTGAATTTGCATTTCCTTTATTGCTAGAGATGGTGAGCATTTTTTCATGTGTTTTCTGGCCATTTGAATTTCTTCTTTTGAGAAAGTTCTGTTTAGTTCACATGCCCATTTCTTTATTGGTTCATTAGTTTTGGGAGAATTTAGTTTTTTAAGTTCCCTATATATTCTGGTTATCAGTCCTTTGTCTGATGTATAATTGGCAAATATTTTCTCCCACTCTGTGGGTGTTCTCTTCAGTTTAGAGACCATTTCTTTTGATGAACAGAAGCTTTTTAGTTTTATGAGGTCCCAATTATCTATGCTATCTCTTAGTTGCTGTGCTGCTGGGGTTTCATTGAGAAAGTTCTTACCTATACCTACTAACTCCAGGGTATTTCCTACTCTTTCTTGTATCAACTTAAGAGTTTGGGGTCTGATATTAAGATCCTTGATCCATTTTGAGTTAATCTTGGTATAGGGTGATATACATGGATCTAGTTTCAGTTTTTTGCAGACTGCTAACCAGTTTTCCCAACAGTTTTTGTTGAAGAGGCTACTATTTCTCCATTGTATATTTTTAGCTCCTTTGTCAAAGATAAGTTGCTCATAGTTGTGTGGCTTCATATCTGGATCCTCTATTCTGTTCCACTGGTCTTCATGTCTGTTTTTGTGCCAGTACCATGCTGTTTTTATTGTTGTTGCTTTGTAATATAGTTTGAAGTCAGGTATTGTGATACCTCCTGCATTGTTCTTTTGACTGAGTATTGCCTTGGCTATTCGTGGCCTCTTGTGTTTCCATATAAATTTCACAGTAGATTTTTCAATCTCTTTAATGAATGTCATTGGAATTTTGATGGGAATTGCATTAAACATGTAGATTACTTTGGGGAGTATCGACATTTTTACTATGTTGATTCTACCAATCCATGAGCATGGGAGATCTCTCCACTTTCTATAGTCTTTTCCTCAATCTCTTTCTTCAGAAGTGTATAGTTTTCCTTGTAGAGGTCTTTCACATCTTTTGTTAGGTTTACACCTAGGTATTTGATTTTTTTTAAAGCTATTGTAAATGGAATTGTTTTCATATATTCTTTTTCCGTTTGCTCATTGTTAGTGTATAGAAATGCTAATGATTTTTCTATGTTGATTTTATATCCTGCTACCTTGCTATAGCTATTGATGATGTCTAGAAGCTTCTGAGTAGAGTTTTTTGGGTCTTTAAGGTATAGGATCATGTCGTCTGCAAATAGGGATATTTTGACAGTTTCTTTACCTATTTGTATTCCTTTTATTCCTTCTTCTTGCCTAATTGCTCTGGCTAGGAATTCCAGTACTATGTTGAATAGGAGTGGAGATAGTGGGCATCCTTATCTGGTTCCTGATTTTAGAGGGAATGGTTTTAATTTTTCTCCGTTAAGTATAATGCTGGCTGTAGGTTTGTCATACATAGCTTTTATAATGTTGAGGAACTTTCCTTCTATTCCTAGGTTTCTTAGAGCTTTTATCATGAAATGATGTTGGATCTTATCAAAGGCTTTTTCTGCATCTATTGAGATGATCTAGTGGTTTTTGTCTTTGCTTCTGTTAATGTGGTTTATTACGTTTATTGATTTTCGTATGTTGAACCACCCTTGCATCCCTGGGATGAAGCCTACCTGGTCGTGGTGAATAATCTTTTTGATGTGTTGCTGAATTCAATTTGCCATTATTTTGTTGAGGATTTTTGCATCAATGTTCATTAAGGAGATTGGCCTATAGTTCTCCTTTTTGGAGGTGTCTTTGCCTGGTTTTGGGATAAGTGTAATACTGGCTTCATAAAATGTGTTTGGCAGTTTTCCTTCCCTTTCTATTTCATGGAACAGTTTAAGGAGGGTTGGTATCAGTTCTTCTTTAAAGGTCTGATAGAATTCAGCAGAGAGTCCATCAGGTCCTGGACTTTTCTTTTTGGGGAGACTCTTGATTGCTGCTTCAATTTCATTTTGTGTTATAGGTCTATTCAGGTGATTAATTTCTTCTTGGTTCAGTTTTGGATGATCATATGTATCTAGAAATCTGTCCATTTCTTTTAGATTTTCAAATTTATTTGAATATAGGTTCTCAAAGTAGTCTCTGATGATTTCCTGGACTTCCATGGTGTTTGTTGTTATCTCCCCTTTTGCATTCCTAATTCTACTAATTTGGGTTTTTTCTCCCCTCATTTTAGTCAGGTTTGCCAGGGGTCTATCGATCTTGTTTATTTTTTCAAAGAACCAACTTTTTGTTTCATTAATTCTTTGTATGGTTTTTTTGGTTTCTATTTCGTTGATTTCAGCTCTTATTTTTATTATTTCTCTCCTTCTATTTGTTTTGGGATTTGCTTGTTCTTGTTTTTCTAGGAGTTTGAGATGTATCATTAGGTCATTGATTTGGGATCTTTCAATCTTTTTAATATATGCACTCATGGCTATAAACTTTCCTCTCAAGACTGCCTTAGCTGTGTCCCATACGTTCCGGTAGGTTGTGTTTTCATTTTCATTGACTTCTAGGAACTTTTTAATTTCCTCTTTTATTTCATCGATGATCCATTCTTCATTAAGTAATGAGTTATTTAGTTTCCAGCTGTTTGCATGTTTTTTGTCTTTACTTTTGTTGTTGAGTTCTACTTTTACTGCATTGTGGTCAGATAGTATGCATCGTATTATTTCTATTTTCTTATATTTGCTGAGGCTTGCTTTGTGCCCTAGGATATGATCTATTTTGGAGAAGGTTCCATGGGCTGCTGAGAAGAATGTATATTGTGTAGAGGTTGGATGAAATGTTCTGTAGACATCTACTAGGTCCACTTGATCTATTGCATATTTTAGATCTTGGATTTCTTTATTGAGTTTTTGTTTGGGTGACCTATCTATTGATGATAATGGAGTGTTAAAGTCTCCCACAACCACTGTGTTGGCGTTTATATATGCTTTTAGGTCTTTCAGGGTATGTTTGATGAAATTGGGTGCGTTGACATTGGGTGCGTACAGATTGATGATTATTATTTCCTTTTGGTCTATTTCCCCTTTTATTAGTATGGAATGTCCTTCTTTATCTCGTTTGATCAATGTAGGTTTGAAGTCTACTTTGTCAGAGATAAGCATTGCTACTCCTGCTTGTTTTCGGGGGCCATTGGCTTGGTAAATCTTCTTCCAGCCTTTCATCCTAAGCATATGCTTATTTCTGTCGGTGAGATGAGTCTCCTGTAAGCAACAAATTGTTGGATCTTCTTTTTTAATCCATTTTGTCAAACGGTGTCTTTTGATGGGTGAATTAAGTCCATTAACATTAAGTGTTACTACTGATAGGTATGTGGTGATTCCTGCCATTTAGTTATCTTAGTTGTTTGAAGGTTTGATTGTGTTTACCTAACTTGATGTTACTCTCTACTGTCTTGCTTTTTCTTATCCTGTGGTTTGGTGCTGCCTGCCTTTTCATGGTTAAGTTGGGTGTCACTTTCTGTGTGCAGGATCCCTTGCAGAATCTTTTGTAATGGTGGCTTTGTGGTCACATATTGTTTTAGTTTCTGCTTATCATGGAAGACTTTTATTGCTCCATCTATTTTGAATGATAGCTTTGCTGGGTAGAGTATCCTGGGGTTGAAGTTATTTTCATTCAGTGCCCGGAAGATCTCACCCCACGCTCTTCTTGCTTTTAATGTTTCTGTTGAGAAGTCTGCTGTTATTTTGATGGGTTTACCTTTGTATGTTACTTGTTTTTTCTCTCTTACAGCCTTCAATATTCTTTCCTTAGTTTCTGAACTTGTTGTTTTAATGATGATATGTCGTGGAGTAGTTCTATTTTGATCTGGTCTGTTTGGTGTCCTGGAGGCCTCTTGCATTTGTATGGGAATATCTTTCTCTAGATTTGGGAAATTTTCCGTTATTATTTTGTTGAATATATTACGCATTCCCTTCGCTTGCACCTCTTCTCCTTCTTCGATGCCCATGATTCTCAAGTTTGGTCTTTTGATGGAGTCAGTGAGTTCTTGCATTTTCTTTTCACTGGTCTTGAGTTGTTTAATTAATAGTTCTTCAGTTTTTCCTTTAATTACCATTTCATCTTCAAGTTCTGAGATTCTGTCTTCTGTTTGTTCTATTCTGCTGGATTGGCCTTCTGTTTTGTTTTGCAGTTCTGTTTCGTTCTTTTTTCTGAGGTTTTCCATATCCTGGCTGTTTTCTTCTTTATTGTTGTCTATTTTTGTCCTGAGTTCATTTATCCATTTATTCATTGTGTTCTCTCTTTCACTTTGGTGTTTATACAGTGCTTCTATGGTTTCCTTTATTTCTTCTTTTGCTTTTTCAAATTCTCTATTTTTATTGTCTTGGAATTTCTTGAGTGTCTCCTGTACATTTTGGTTGACCCTATCCAGTATCATCTCTATAAAATTCTCATTGAGTACTTGTAGTATGTCTTCTTTTAAATTATTCTTGTGGGCTTCATTGGGTCCTTTGGCATAGTTTATCTTCATTTTGTTGGAGTCTGGATCTGATTTTCTGTTCTCTTCATTCCCCTCTGGTACCTGTACTAATTTTTTGCTGTGGGGAAACTGGTTTCCTTGTTTTTTCTGTCTTCCTGTCATTGTCCTTGGTGTTGTTACTGTCCCTGTACTGTGTGTAATTAAGTATTTTCTAGCTTGTAATAATAACAATGGTAATATTGAGAATGGAAGAGTGAGCTGAGATGGAAAGCAAGAAGTTAAAGAAAAGGGGAAAACAAATATACAGACAAGAGGGAGAAAGCAGAACAAGGTATCAGACAAGAGAGTTTCAAAGGTATAAACAGGGAGTGTTAGTGTACTAATCGACAGTAAGCTGAACAGACAATAGACAGAGAGAGGATTGAAAATCAAAGATAAAAAAAATAAAAAATAAGTATATGAAAGTAATATCTATTTATAAAAATGAATTAAAATAAAATGGAAAATAGAAAATTAAAAAAAAAAAATCTTCCAAGTTTATATGCAATGCAATTTCAGTCTTAATAATTTGGATGTCCGTCTCAATCTCCAGTCCTGGAGTTGGTGCCTCAGATGTTGTTCTGTAGTTGTCTCATCAAAGGGGATGCATAAAGTAGAACAAAACTACACTCACACACACACAGAAGAAAAAAACAAAAAGCCCCACCAAGTGTCCCCAGTTCAAATGCAATACAGTTTCAGTAAGTTTTTCAGGTTGCAGGTGTAATTCGGTTGTTCTCTCATCAAAGGTAGGGAGAAAAAGAAAAAAAAGCGTCTGGAGGCAGTTCTGAGAGTGGTATCTGCAGCTGTGGCTTGCCTGCCTGCTGCTCTCAGCCTGTAGCTGGCGGCGTTATTTATGCAGATCTCTGGGGTGAGCTTAGCGCTCACCTGGTCCCACAGGCTTTGTTTGCTCAGAGTTCTCCTGTGTGGGGGCCTCTGCTACAGGCTTTCCCCTTTCCAAGCACTGGGAAAGGTGACACTGCCCCATGTTGTCAGGCCTGCGTGTTTGTTTACAGTTCACGTGGGAAGTGGGTCTTCCCTCCTCTCACAAGCGTCCTGCTCCTGGTTGCTGGGCGCGCCCCGCTCCCGCCAGAGCCCCTCCGGCCCGCCTGGCTCGTTTATTTACAGTCCCGGGAAGGGTTCCCTTCCCCCAATCTTCAGCGCTCAGGGCGCCCCACCCTCTTTCCAGCGTGTCTTAACTGTTCTTATTGCTTAGTACTCAGTTTCTCTTTTTTTCCAGGGGGCTATGCTGCTCTGGCCCAGGCTTGTCTGTGGGGCTACCGCGGTACCGCGAAGCTCACCTGGTCCGCGTCTTCCCAAGCCGTATGGGCGCCGGCCACTGGCGGCCCCGGGGGCCTCCTCGGTTCTCCGTTTAACGTGAAGTGGAGATTCTCTGCGCCGGCTGGAGATGTGGAGGGGTCAAAGTTATGTTTTTTCTCGGTGATTATGCCTGCAAAGTGTGTCTCCAGCGTCTCTCCAAGATTTCACTATAGGAGGCTCGCTTTCTGCTTCCTCCCTCTAGCCACCATCTTGGAATTCCCTGTTTTAGATACTTGAAATTTACTTATCATTCCGTAGGATATTTGGGGGAAATTATTTCACCTCAAATGATATCTATCACAATCAATAATCTTCTTTTACTAAAAATTGTCATATGGTGTACTCTTGTGGAAAAAACAATATCTGGAAATAGGTCATTTGCTGGAGACAACCCAGTATCTCACTGGAAAATGTTCTAAAAACCTGTAGTAAACAAAGCAGCATGGCAATGGCATTAAAGCAGACACACTGACTGATTCAGGTAAAAGAAGTGGATCCCAGTATCAAATAATACACAAAAATAATTCATAATGGATCAAAGCCTTAAAGGTAACATTCTAAACTTTCAAATTACTAACTAAGAAGGGGAAATACATCAGGAAATTGGTATGATTCAAGATACTTAGGATCAGAACTCCAAATCATAAAGCCAAAGCAAAAATAAGCAAATGGGATGATAGCAAATTAAAAAGCTTCTGCCCAGCAGAATCTGGGCAGAACAAAGTATAAAGAAAACTCACAGAATTAGAGAAAGAATATATTTGCAACATTATATCTTACTAGGGTTAATGTACAAAATATCTAAGGAGCATAAATCCTCAACAGCAGCAAGAAATCAAATAATCTGTCAAATAATCTGAATAGAAAACAGGTAGTAAGTCAGACATAGAAAGACAAATATGACATGCTTTCTCTCACATGTAGAATTTAAAATAGAAGGCATGAAAAGTGAAAGAAGAATATTGAGGAATATTAAGAACAGTGAGAACAGGAAGGTGTAGTAGTGGGAGGGTGGTGGGTAGTAGGGGGTAAATATGACCAACATAGAATATGTACATGAATGAAAATGTCATAATGAAACTGACCATTTTGTACAATTAATATACAGTAATAAAATACAAAAACAGGAAGTGATCAGAATAAATATTTCTCAAAAGAACACATATAAATGGTCTAGCACATGTATTTAAAATGCTCAATATCACTGATAAAAAAGGAGATGTAAATCAAAACCATCACACCCCAGGTAGAGTTAGATTATCAAATAGAATTTTTAAAAAGCTGTATGGCTGAGGTTGAAGCGACCCTAGATTCAAGCCATAGTAGCATTGCAGGAAAATATGCTGGTGAGGATGAGGAGCAAAGGATTCTCTAATATGATGCTGGTTATTTAAATAGAGTTAGATTATCAAATAGAATTTTTAAAAAGCTGTATGGCTGAGGTTGAAGCGACCCTAGATTCAAGCCATAATAGCATTGCAGGAAAATATGCTGGTGAGGATGAGGAGCAAAGGATTCTCTAGTATGATGCTGGTTATTTAAATAAATACAGAACAATTTGGAGGGTCCTAAAAAGGAAAACTAAAGATAGATTTGTCATTTTCTGGAGCAATCGCACTATCAGTATAAATCCAAAGGAAGCAAAATTAGTATGTCCAAGAGACATCTTACCTCCTTTTGTTTATTGGCATATATTAGTTGAAAAATGGGTATTCATTGTGACATTTTTGTATGTGCTTTCAATATAGCTTAGTTAAATTCATACCCTCCATCATTCTCCCACATCCTGCCTCCCCCTTTTCAATCCATTTCATTGTTCTATTTTCATACACATATACTAGGTACACCTACCATACTCAGCCTCCTCACACTGTTGACCCTTTCCCTTCCCTGTGGAACACACCCCTAGGCAGAACCTGTTTCACCTTCCTGTCCTCTTAAAATGTATATTGATTGTTCAAGTGGGATTCACCTTAGTATTTTACACATGTATATATTGTATTTTGATGAGATTAATTCCTCATTACTTACTCTTTCCCTCTTGCCCTGCTTCCCTATTATCCATCAGCTTTTGATGTGTTATGTCACAATATCTTCACAAATATACAGAGCTTTTCTTTTTTTCTTCATTCTTTTTTATTAATAGCATACAATAGTTGTACAAGAGAATACATTGTGATATTTACATATGTGCTTAGAATATATCTCAGTCATATTTACTTCCACCATTTTCTCCCTCTCCCCCTTCTTGGTACAATTTCAACAGGTTTCATTCTTCTATTTTCAAATATGAATACAAATTACATATACCATATTCATCCCATTCACTCTTTCTTTATTTCCTCCCCCTTCCAGTAGTCCCCACCACCAGAAAAAACTGTTTTAACCACCTGTCCTTCATTTTTTAAAAGAGTATGTTGATAGTCCATGGGAATTTCACCTTGACATTTCAGACACATATATATTTTGCCTTAATCACATTAACTCCCTATTACTAACTATTTCTCTATGACCATGCTCCCCTGTTACTCGACAGCTAATAGTGGATTATGTTATATACATATATAGATAGCATGTTTCATTATTTTTCATTATCTATTATTTTCTTTTCTTCTCTCACCTCCTGTAGTTCCTGCAGGCAAACCCACTCAAAATATCTTGTTCTCTCTCTCTATATATGTATGTATGATATGATCATTATGCATTTATATGTACATTTAACTTATAGATCTTGCTTCCACATGAGGGAAAACATGTGACTATCAACTTTTTGAGCCTGGTTTACTCTGCCTAACAGGATGTTCTCCACTTCCATCCACTTCCCTGCAAACAACATACTTTGCTTCTTTATGACTGAACATTCCATTTTGTGCTCTTTTTTTTTATATCAAGAATATTCCCAGTAGCCACAATATGGAATCAACCTGAGCATCCCTTTTAGGAGAAAGGATGAGGAAATGTGATCTTTGTACACATGGAATGCAACTGTGCCTATAAAAAGAACAATGAAATCTGTTAAATTGCAGCAACTTGAGGACAATGAGTGAAAGAATCCGGGCACAGAAAGATGAATACCATAGGTTGTTACTCATATTAGAAACTAAAAACTTGATTTCATGGAAGCTGAGAGTAGAATAGTCATTACCAGAGGCTGAGAAGTATAGGATGAATAGAGAGTAGAGAGAGGTTTGTGATTGGGTAGAACAATAAAGTTACACAGGATTATATGTGGCAGAATAGAGGGGCTATCATTAACACTAATTTATTGTGGTTTTCAAAACAGCTAGAGAATGTTGAATGTTGTCAGTACAAATACATAATTAATATTTGTGTTGATGGACGTAGGAAGCACCTGGAATCAATCATGACACATTTTACATATGCGTTGAAAGAGCAGACTATACCTCCCACATTGTATAATTTGGAAAAGAACAATGAAATGATTATAGTGTTATGGCACATGTTATAACATTCATTACAACGAACACACTGGGAGCTTGCTGTTGCTTCAAAACAAGTTATAACCAACATAGAGATTTAAGTTCATGCCCATTTGTTATCATTCTTTTATTTAGGAATTACAGAAATAGCATGGCTCATTCCACAGTAGCCAAATCACACTGCTGGTCTGGCTGAGTTGTCATGTGGAATGCAGGAAGCTCCTCCAGGACTGCTCAGGTCATGGGCAGAATTCAGTTGCTTCTGTTCATAGGATTAAGGTTCTATTGTCTTGCTGTGTGATGGATGAGGCTCACTTTCAGCATTAAGAACTATGCTTAGTTTCCAGCTATAAGGGCCTCTTACTACATGAAGTTCACCATCCACAGTCAGCACAAAAATCTCATTTCTGTAATCCCTTATTTAGACATGGCTGAGACGTCCCCTATCTCTGGTCTCCTAAACTTCTGTGTTTTCTGATTGTGTCAGTTTGCTTTTTGTTTTTCATTTTTTAATTGTTGTGCTGGGTGGGGGTACATTGTGGCATTTACAAAAGTTCTTACAATATTGTACTTGAATTTGCTCCTTCCACCATTCTCCTTCATCCCTTCTTCCCCCCATTCCTGGAATATTTTCAATAGGTCTCATTTTTCCATTTTCATACATGTGTACACAGTATTTGCACAATATTCACCCTCCTTCACCATTTCCCCACCTCCACTCAATTCCATTGATACCAACCCTCCATTCCCAGGCAGAACCTGTTCTGTTCTCCACTTCTCCAATTTTGTATAAGAAAAGAAGAAGAAAAAATGTCATTTTTTGTTTGTTGAAGATAGCTGCACAGTGAGTTTCCTTGTAGCACTTCCATGTTTATATGTATTATATACTGACTTTGTTCATCTCCTCTTTATTTCTTCTTTCTGCCTTAGTCAATTTCTTATGGTGGTTTCAACTGGTTTAAAAATTCTATATGCATTCTTGTATAGAGAGTACATCAACCATATTCACCTTCTCAACTTCCTTCTTTTGCCCTCGCCCACTCCTGTGTGAACTGCTTAATGTGACTGGTTTTTCATAGTATTATGAACTTGTCACTTTAACCCACATTTTTGAGCATTATTCTTTATCTTATCACTGCACATTCTCACTCATCCACCAACTTGAGCTACTTCAACAACCTTTCTGTCTGTCTTCTCAAACTACACATTCTATCAATATAATCAGCAAAGAGCTCCTGAGCACCTGCTGTGTTACAGGCATGGAGTTTTTTGGAAGAATAATTACCTTTCTTTTTCTTGAGCCTCACCATGTGCAACCTTGGTGTAGAACAGTCATGGTGTGTTCTTTGGAGTCCTCATCTGGCTTGGGAGTAATGATTGACCCCTTCCTTCTGACCTGTCTGATTATGTAGCATCAGTTTCATCCATCCAGTGAAGAAATTCAGGTTCCACACAGAGACTTCCCATTAAGAAAACCCATCAAGGTGACTCTGAAAGCCTCACAGATGCTGCAAAAGAACATATGAGAGATAGAAGCACTGTTACCTAAGGTCACCAGAGAGCAAATCCAGCCTCATGTAGAGCTGAGAGATGACTGGGGATGACTACTTGCTTGTTTAATTTATTGATGTGTTTTTTTACCATGCTATAGAGGAAGCAAACATGGAACTTGTCATGCTGGGTCACTGCTGACAGTGAAATGATGGCAGTGGAAGCCCAGTTAGAAAAGGGTTTGAGAGGATAAAATTGGATTCAGTGTAAAAAGTACATATTTCTCAGGACCTTGTGTCTACTCAGGTGAAAAAAGAAACAGTGCCTTACTTGTGAAGGGACATGCTCTGATATGAGGGCATTTCCCTTTTCTCAGACAGAGCACCATATTGATTTGGTTATTATTATCATCATATGCCTATTTTCTACAGATATCAGCTTGGAAGTGCAATTTTACAGTTTATTGTATCTATCTACTTTGGAGTTATATTTTAGACATAAAAATCTTAAATTTTATTTTGACTTACTTGCTTCACTGAAGGTGATTCTGCCCACCTATGAAATTTTTTGTATGTACTTTTCTTTATATTCCTAAAAATGCATTGCTTACATTCATACTGAAGTCTTTACTTCCTCAGATTTTTGGTAGGATATGTGAGCTAGAGGACTAACCTTATTTTTCCCAAATAGACAGTTATTTATGGCAGGTTTTACTTTTCTATTGAAGCTTTTCCAACCCAAGTATGATGCAACCTCGTCCTGTGTTCATTGCCCCTATATCCTGAGACTCTTTATAACTCACTCAACAAATAGTACGTGAAATATGGCACGTTTGTGGTTTGTTTCCATGATATCCTTTTATATCTAGATTATTACCAATTTAATTGATGATCAATGTTGCTAGCATGAAAGCATGGTTGTTTATATCTGCTTCACTTAACTCTTGACTCTGCATTAAATTTTGGTTAATAAAGTACTTTTGAATTCACTCAGCTTACCCTGGTTAAATGCACTGCCATTCCTTTGTTTCTTTTTTTCTGGAATTGAGTAAAGATTTTATTAGTTAAGTGCTATAGAGCAAGTAAGAAGATAGTGAAATATGCTCCAAACAGTAGGTGTGTGAGTGTAATAGACACACTGTGGGTTTCTCCCTAGAGGACTATTTATATTAATGTGTGTTAAGAGGATGTAGCTTCAGCACATGATTAAATTATTTTGTTTTTGCAAAGTTTTGAAGTTATCATCCTACTTTGGAGACATTGGGTCCAAAAGTCTTCTGATATGGATGCTTATTTCTTATAAATTTTATGGGCACTTTTTCATCAAAAGACTTGCTTTCTTTATCTAGTGCAGTGTTTAATCTGGCTGTCCTAGCAATTTTGCAGTTTTAGCTCCTGCTTCTCTCTCACTTTGTTTTTTCATGCCCTTGATTGTAACTTGCTTTTAATTCTCATACCATGTCTGCCTATGACTCAAGAGTTTTTTGAGATTTCATATATTATTCATGATTACTAGTTTCTATTTGTTCTTTGAAGTAAGTTTTATTATATTTTTGAATTAGCATACAGTAATAAAATGAGGGGGTTTCTTTGTGCTAATTCCATACAGGGGTACAGTGCACTTTGAACAAGTCACCTTGGTTATATTTTATTCCTGCCTTTTCAAATAATGTTTGGGTGTATTTCATTATACTGTCTTCACATATATGCATATATAAACACATATACATTTATTTATATACATATTGGTGTTTGTGTAGTGTACTTTATTCTCTTTACCTCTTCTCACTCCTGTTGATTCTATCTCTTTAGATCACCCCCTTTCACATTCATGTTATATGATGATTATCATCATTTTAGGGCAGGTTCGACAAATGTGTGAGAACATATATTTGACAGTTGAGCATGGATTATTTCTCTCAACATGATGATTTATTGTTTCATCCATTTTCCTACAAATTGAACAACATGCCAAATGATCAAGTCCATTTCATCCCAGTTATGTAGGGATATTTCAATATGTGCAAATCATTAAATATAATAAAGCATATTAGTAGAAGTAGATATGAAACACCCATGATCATTTGGAGATGCAGAAAATGCCTTCAACAACATTCAACATTCTTTCATGATAAAAGTTGCAATGAACTTAAGATTAGAAGGAATGTACCTCAACATAATAAAGGCTATATTGACAAGCCCATAGCCAACATTACACAAAATGGAGAAAAAACTGAAAACATCTCTTCTAAAGTTAGGTATGAGACAAAGGGGTTTACTTTCTATGCTATTATTAAATAGTCATGGAATTCCTACCTAGAGCAATAGAACCGGAGGAAAAAATAACATGAACATAAACAGGAAAGGAAGAAGTCAAACTATTGCTATTTGTAAATGATATGATCTTAAATATAAAAGAAATGAAAAACTTCACCAAAAAAATCCAAGACATCATAAACAACATCAGCAAAGTATCAGGATACAAAATCAATTTACAAAAATCAGTAGCCTTTCTGTATGTCAGCAATGAGCAGAATGAGAAAGAATATAGGAAAACAATTCCATTCACAACACTCTCAAAAATATCCAGGAATCATCTTAACATAGGAAGTGAAAGATATTTATATGAAAATTATAAACCATTAAAGAATGAAATTGAGGATACTACAGAAGATGGAAATAGTCCCAATGTTCATGCCTTGGCAGAATCAATATTGTGAAAGTGGCAAAAATCAGTTTGGTGCAATTGGGTGGATTCATATCTGGACCTTCTATTCGGTTTGGTTTCACTGTTCTTCAGGTCTATTTTTGTGCCAGTACCATGCTGGTCTTTATGGCTTGTAGTATAATTGGAAGACCCCAAGAGCAAGGGATTCCCCAAAGGCTCCAGCTACCCTGAGTACATGTCCAAATGCCCCTCTGGCCTCACCATTTCCCGCCTTTGAGATGTCCTCAATATAGGTACATTCATGTCACAGAGGATAGATTACAGCACAGCTATGCCGACATTGTCATCATAGCCACAAATGTGTAACAAGAAGGTTCAAGGGCTATCATCGTTGCATGTATTCGTTCTCAATGTCCCTTTCATGCTTCTTTGTCGGTAGGATACCTGATTGGATCATTCATATAGCTCCTCCCCCTCTTTATTGAATGACAGTACGGAGGACCAGGAAGGTAGATTTGATTTCCCTGTGGTCAGAACATGTCTTTGCCAGCCACATTCCATTTGACTGTTGTCAACCCAGGATCCACCTTGGTATCTACCCTCAGCTCCTTCTGAACATGGGGACACAGTTGCTTGGACTGCCAGATGCCTTTGCACATGCTGTATCACCGTATTCCTACCTGAGATGGAAGCTGAGCCCAGACTACAGTGGGAATAGCTGGTTCTTGTGTTTTCTGAGGCTCCAGGCTCAACACTTCTGCTCTTTGCAAATGCAGACACTTAACAGTGACCTCCTCATATGTGGCAGAGTCTGATTACAATTTCATCTTGGGAAAGCATTGAGCAGCCTATACCTATAATGGGTGCAGGGTCTTTTATATGGTCAACAAGGAACTATGTGTTCCTTGAATTTTGAGGATGCAATTTACACTGGAAAGATGTTTATATTATTTATTTGATTATTTATTCATTTATTTATTGACAAACGGTCTCAAACATTTCCAAAACTGGCCTCAAACTCATGCTCCTCTTGTCCCCTCCTGTGTAGGTGGAAATACAGGACCATTTCGGCTCTTTTTTGTATTTTATAAGTATGAGCAAATTCACTGTGTTAGTCGGGTTTTCATCAGTGTGTAAAAATACTTGAGAGATAATCAACTTAGTAGAAGAATATTTATTTAGTCTTATAGTTTCAGAAGTTTCAGTCCAGGATCACCTTAAAATGATAAACAATATGGTGTGTGTGTACATATATTATTTAAGTCATGGCACAGTCCCTCATGTGAAGGAAAGGACTTGCTTCTACCAACCACAAAGGTCCTTTATGCAAATGAAGGACTATGCTTGTACTAATCACCATTCTTCTCCTTGACCACCAGGGGAAATGCTCCCCCCATGGGCTGGGTGAAAGTGGCTTTAGGTTTACCTAGGGATGACCAAGGCTACTGATGGCAAAATGTCCAACATAAACTAGTTGAAAGAGTTGTACCTGAGACAGTGCCATGAGGAGTGGCAGATTCAGTCAGGGCAACCTCTGTGGCTGTTAAGTAGTTTATTCAAGGTCTACATGGAGTTCTGAAAGCATCCAGGTCTGTCATGTGGGTGGTCCTGCTGGTTGCTTGGCAGATAGTTCTTTGCTCAAGGAAAGGGTAAGTTATGTCAATTATGGGATCAAATTTTCCTGTCCCCCAATATTTCAGGTTGTTTGTGGGAAAGTAAACAATAAAAAAGATGATTACAGCCAAAGCTTCTCACTAACTTCAGGAGAGGTTGAACAGTATTTAATAGTGCTCCAACACTGCTTAACTTATGCCCCAGTCTCCAGGGAGAGGACCATTCCCTGAGTTGTCTCAGTTGGGGGCATGCCCTTGAAGGGTATATCAAGAGCCCAGTCCAGTATTTTCCTGTTCCTTTTTCATTTCGTTCCCATGACCTGAGAAGTTTTTCTCCATCACATGCTTCCTGTCCCTCAGAATGTGTGTCCTCTCCAGAGGAGCAAACCAACAAAACCAACTGATCATAATCTGAAAATTACAAAATGTTAAGCCAAACTAAACCTCATCCGTTTATAAGTTGGTTCTATGAAGTGTTTGTTAGACTAGTGGAAAGCTGACTAACACAGCCAGAGCTGTTGAACAAGGAAACTGACAACAGGTGAGAGTCACAGGTATAAAGAGCTTTGCATTTATCCCCAGCTGATGAAATTCTTACAATGGAAAAGAAAAAAAGTATCTGAGAATCAGAGAAGAGAATCCCAGAGAGGAATAACAGCTAAAGTGATGGAGACAAAATACCCCATAGGTTATTGGTTATTGGTTATTGGTGAGGTCAGATGATGTTCAGAACTTTAGGAAGATCACAAAAGAATTTCCCCATTTATATGAATTAGAAGAGGTTTATGATGTTCCCTTGTGCAAAATTCATATTTCTATATCACACTTTCATCTGCACTGCTACTTTCTGTCTCTCCACAGCAAACAGGTCACAATGGTGGAAGTTTGGATGCCAACATTTGTTATTATCCCTATTCTGTTTATTTCATTCTTTTTCTTTTTTATATTGATCTAAAGGCAGATTTCATAACAGACTGCTATATGCATGCATGTCACAGCATGTCTGGAAAGTTGTCCATTACTATCATGACAATATCTTTACCTGTTTTTATTAGAAGAAATTATGTTAGGGTAATTTTAAGTTTAAGATATTATTATGGTATGAACATTTTTATTTTGTGTTTAGTGATCAGCTAAAGGGCTTGTGGGAAGTGCTTGAAACCTGAGGGCTCAGAGCTACTCAATGGTTAAATCCCTTTATGGATTAAATTAATGACATTATTGGGAGATGGTGAGAATTATGGCATGGATCCTAGTTGGATAAATAATGTTACTGAGTCATACCCTGGAAAGGTATACCTTGTCCTCTGCCCCTTCTTTTCTGTTCTCTGCTTCTGGGCCACCATATGTGAGTAGCTTTGTTCTGCCACACCCTCTGTTATGTTCTGCCTCGCCACAGCCCAGAAACAATGCAGTCAACTGACCATAGACTGAAACTTCTAAAATCATGAGACAGAATAAATTTTTGTTTCTCTCACATGTTTGTCACAGCAATAACAAAACTGACTAACATCAATATGTTAGCATGTGATTATTTGGGGAAAATTGAAAAGGAATTTTGAGTTGAAGAGTAAAAAGAAAACATGCCAAAATTTGAACTGCTTAAAAACAACTCTTTCTTTCCTCATTTGTGATTATAATAAAAGCTTTTCATTTTCAGAGAGTTGCAAATTAGCCTGGAATAGAAAGAAATGACACAGAGAGACCATGTACCCTTTTGTCAGTAACCTCTATGGTAGCAGCAAGCAAAACTTTGATACAATATCACTCCCAGGATATTATCAGTGGCAAAGGACATCAGCAGAACAAAGAGACACTTGCACACCCATGTTTATTGTGTCTGTATTCACAGTACACAACACAAGGAATCAGCCTACAGCCATCACAAGGCAGAACAGATAAAGAATATGTGGTAAACTCACACAATGGAATATTAGTCAGCTGTAAAGAATATGTAATTTTGTCATTTGTGGCAACATTGGTGGAAATGGACAACTACATGTTGGATGAAATTAGCCCGATTCAGACAAGTTTTAAAAAGGTGACTAAATGAACAATGATTACAAGCTGGGAAGACATAAGAAGTCGGATGAAAGGAACATGGATTTGATTAATGTATGCTGTATTCATGGTGGAATTACACTGAAGTTCATTCACGTGTGTAATTGATGCGTGCTGATCTAAAATAAAAAAGTACAATGTAATGTAGAGTTTGCAGTAATTCAAAATTCCAAGTATTAGTATTTTATGACCACATCAGCACCTTTCCTTTCCAGTGCCTGACTCCTAAGAGTCACCAATCGGTTTGTGATTTCCACATTGCTCCCATGTCAGCAATGCTACCTGAAGTAAGAAAATGTCACCTGAGAAATATGGGGGATGGACAGCTCTGGATGCCTGTGCTGCTCATAAATGTGGTAGGTAGTGAAGATATCAAGCTGAAAGAGAAACGAGAGCCCAAATACAAGAAAACCCCTAGGATGAACTAAACATGCTAACATACAAAAGTCTACATCATTAGTAAAGGACTTAAGAAACTGCCACACCAATGAATGATAAACATACAAGCAAACAATTCTATTTTATTTTATAATAATTCTACTTTATTCCCCTATATAATCCTATAAATTATACTTTATTCCCCTATAAAATCCTATAAATTAGGTGAGTTACCAAAATGTTTCCTGCATGGGAGTGCAGCTTATGAAATCAGTCTTGCTATCCATCACCCAATGAATGGATAAAGAAAATGTGATATATTTATTAGCTAGATATACATAATAGACATATCATATTATATATATATTCAACATAGCATCATTCAGTTATAAATAAGAATAAAATTACAATGTTTGTTTGCAGAAAATTGGAAGGAAATGTGGAAGTCATATTGTTAGCAAAATAAACCAGACTAAAATATCACATGTTTTCTCTCATATGCAAAATCTAGACCAAAAAAGGCCCTGAGTACACAATGAGGAGAATGCTTCTGGCTGGGAAATGATGGGATAGTGAGGGTGAAAGGAGGGGTGGAAGAAAAGGGTGGGTATCATGGAGGTACTTCATGTGCATATGTGAATATGGAATAATGAAACCAGTTCAATTGTTTACAAAGGCAGAAAGGAGATAAGAAAGTTTAAGAGAGGGGTTGAATTTGACCAAAATACATTAGTGTATTATGGAAATATGATGACTCCCTTTTGTACAATTATATAAACTATTAAAAAAGAAATTATAATTTTTACTGCCATATATGTCATCTGAGATGAAAAAATCCAAAATATTTATCCTATAGAATCAAAGGAATTTTGTAAGTATTTACCAAAAGTGGAAAATGATAAAATGAGAGCATAGTGAAACTAAAATCAGTGAAACAGGAAATCCAGGAACTCCAGGAATAATAAAGAATGAACATATTTTACTTCTACCACCTGACCAGAGAATACTAGGTCTCATCCTGGGGCTTTTATCCTGCAATCATGGGCACATATTTGATCTCGGAACCATCATCCCATTTATTGTTTCTATCTCAAAAACACATTTTAGAACCCTCTTGGCGTCTTTATTCCTCAGGCTGTAGATGAAGGGGTTCAGCATGGGATGACAATGGTGTACATTACTGAGTCTATTGCAGTGGAGTGTGAGTTTTGGGTCAGAGCAGAATTGAGGTACATTCCTAGGCTTGTGCTATAGAATAAGAAGACAATTGAGAGGTGAGATGCTCAGGTGGAAAATGTACATCCCCTGAGCTGATGAGATTTTATGTATGGAGGAAACTATTTTGGAGTAAAGTACAAGATGCCAGTGAAGGGACTACCACACAGTATCACAGCTCCAAAATATGTCACCACATTATAAAAAAATTTGCCATAACAGGTAAGTTGCACTACATGATTCAGTTCACAGAAAAAGTGGGGAATTTGTGATTGTACACAAAAGAACAATTTTAAGACGTAATAAAGTTGGCTTACCAACCAGGACACCAGAACAAGCAACATGCAGAACCAGGGGTTCATGATGACTGGGTAATGCAGGGGGTGACAGATGGCCATATAGAGGTCATAAGCCATCACTGTCAAGAGAATAATGTCAAACATTGCAAAAATTTTCATTTGTGTGATGCAGGCTTTATAGGTAATGGTCTTGTGTTCTCTCTGGATGTTTGCTAGCATCTTTGGGATGATAATGGAGGTGACACAGATGTCCACACAGGACAGGCTGGAGAGGAAGAAGTACATGGTCATGTGTAGGTAGGAGTCTGAGATCCTGGCCAGGATGACGAGCAGCATACAAAGCACAGTGAGCAGATACATGGACAGGAACAGCCCAAAGATGACAGGCTGCAATCCTGGGTCCTCTGAAATTCCCAGAGGGAGCAATTCTGAAATCTGTGTGTCATTCTTTGGCCCGTGTGTTTTAGGTTACTAACATAAAAAAGAGAAAATAAAGACAATTATGCAATAACAATATTAAAGAAATGTGATCTTATGTGCTCTGTAATCAGGATGTGAGTTGCTAGGTTTTTCCTTTGAATCTTCTCCACTTGCCATTTCTTAGTTGAAAATTCAGTCCATCTCAGCATTTTCTGAAGAAGTTATGCATCAAAAAGTTTTATGCACTAATTTTTCAATGTATTGGAAAAAGAAAATTCTGTGACACTTTGTTGCAGGCACTTTTCAGATGATTGATCTGTGCCAAAAAATAAGAGTCAGTGATTCTAAAAACCAATGAGAGAGAAATAAGAGCAGCAAATAAAAGAAGACATAATTTGGTAAAGAAATCATCATGAGACATGACAGTTGATGACAGTTTCTATTAAGAAAAAAGAAGATATAAGGTTGTAGTAATGGTTATTTTTTTCTGAATTTTCAGAGAAGACCATCAGTTCAGTGACACTTGCAAAAAAAAGAGAAAAAAAACCAGGAAGGCACATAGGTGCCCACAACAGACATGCAAAAATCTGTGCCTGGAAGGAGGAAAAATCCATGAAGAAGTTGGTTGATTCAAATATTTAGGGTCAGCAGGATCCTAATATGTGAATATGTGATTAGGAGGGTGAGCAAGAAGGAGAGTGACAAAAGTTGATGGTGGGGAAAAATGAACAAAGTGGAACCATTTTGCTCAAGTAGTTAGCCTGTCCAGATGCTCTTGTGTTTGCATCTATTTTATTTTGAGGGAGTTGTTCGTCTAAGAGACCAAGATTTATTTTTTAAACACTTTTTATTAGTATATGATATATGTGACTTTTTCATACATATAAATATCACACACAGGTTTGGTTCATTGTCTCCATTTTTTTCCCTTTTTCCCCATTGCCCTTCTTAAAATGATTTCAACAGGATCCAATGTGCCATATTCATACAAGTATAGAATGTGCATCATCCATATTTATCCTGCTTTACACTTTTCATTTACCCTTCCCATCTCCTAGTAACCTGACCTATTTTACATTTTTGACCTTCATTGTTTTAGAGTGTGTTCTTGTTCTGTGATGTGTTGCCTTGGTATTTTCTCTGATAAGTATATTGTACTTTAATCAGTCAACCCTGCAGCTATTCGTTTTCCTTATCCTTTTCCTTCTGGTCTGTATTGTTCAACAATCTGTAGTGCATTTCATTGTTTCTTCTTTCTACACTAATGTGATATATTTCAATATTGTTCACTGCCTATCATTCTTTTGCTCCTCCCTTAGTTTCCTCTAATAGTCTCCATTTTGGAAACATATAAATGTGTATATGAAAATGTTTCTTTTTACTGAATTAACTGTGAAGGTGCCTTGTGAATTGGAATGCACCATATTTTTCCTCTCTGTTTTCTTGTGTTATGACCTCTATGTGATTGGTTAGCTTTTGGAATGTACTGAGCCCAGGTTCCATTTTTCCTAAATCTATGCTTACTTCAAAGATAAATACCAAAACAACAACACATACCACTTGAAATAATGCCATAAGCCATGGTCTTCTAGGGCCAGGTTTACTCCACACTAATTCTCACTACCAGGTTCACCATGAGAAAGTATAACACACTAGGAAAGCTCTTTGTACCATGTTTCTCCAGATAAATTATGAACTACACACAGAAATTCCACATTGCAAATTTCCAACACACATTTAAACATGTGGTTCCTTTTTGTATGGTAATTTTTCTATCCTGGGTTCAAAGAAATATAAAATTTTCAGCTAGGAGTGTGTAAATCAGTGACAAAGCTTACCTAGAAAGTAAGGTCCTGGTTTCCATCCCCACTACTTAAGAAAAGAATACAAATAAATTACTCAGTGGCTCAGTGAATGTGTGTGTGTGTGTGTGTGAGAGAGAGAGAGAGAGAGAGAGAGAGAGAGAGAGAGAGAGAGAGAGAGAGAGAGAGAGAGAGAGAGAGAGAGAGAGAGAGAGAGAGAGAGAGAGAGAGATTAAATGGCCCTAAGGGGGGAAGTTTCTAATTTGTTCAGTGGTCCCAGGGCAATTATAAGAAAAATCTTGCCTTTTCCTGGCTGCATTCCAGCTCCACACAGATTCCCTTGAAGACTAGCAGAAATGAAAGGAAAACAGTGCTATATTTTGGATGGTATGACACAGATGAACATCCATATGGAAAAAAAACAGTGTCAATGGGTATAATAAACAAAAATTTCCAAATGAAAACCACCAAATTTGGGCAGATTTTAAATGAAATATTAAAATAGATTTTTCCTGCAAAATTCCGTACTGATTTGATTTGTTTCAAATATTTATTTCATTGTAGTTGAAACATAAGAACTTTCCATATATGTGTGTAAACATGATGCTCCAATACACACATAGATGGTGTAGTGATCAAATTAGGGTAATTAGCATATCCATGCCTTTGAAAATTTATCATTTGTTTGTTGTTGAAAGTATTTGAAATTCTTTCTCACTATTTAAGTATATTTATCACTGCTATTAACTGTGGTGACCACCCTATGCAACACAGCACCAAAGGGTATTCCTTCCATCAACTGTAGTTTGCACCCATTAATCATAATTTCCCTATTTTCCCTCACTTCCAAGTGTATGTTGACCATTATTCTCCTCTATAGTTTTGGGAGGCAAACTTTTTAGATTGCACAGGAAATCCAGCTGGTATTTCACATTCTAGAGAATAAGTTTTTTCATGCACAATAGCAGAGGAGACAGACCCCATTCCCATTCCCTCTGTGTGATATTGTTTCTGTGTTAATTCAGGGTTTCATTTTTGAACTCTTTGAATAAATCTACCAGACACACTACAGACCTGTCTGTACTTTCATCCAATATGCGAAGATTTGTGATTGTGTACTGTATAGATTCTTCATGCACCATGATGATTCTTTCCTTTTACACCGAATAGAATTCTGCATTATCTGATCCTTGAGGTAATTGGATCACACACACAAACACACGCACATGCACAAACACACACACACTTACTACACTGTGTTGCAACTCAACATCATGATGGAAAATCCAAATGTGCATAGTCTTTATTTGCTTTGTTCATTGTTCTCTACTCACAGAGGAATATGAATCTGTCTGTGTTTGTGAAAATAATATCTCTAAAAAGAAGCTGTTGTGAAATGAAAGAGTTACAGGGAATAAGAAGTTAAGTTGAGCAGGGTCAACATAAGTGTATTAAACAAAATGTAGTGAAGCATAATGAAAAAGTGAACGTAGCTATATAACACCAGTAATTTAATGCTAACAACACGTAAATAAATTGTCAAACACCTAGATCTTAAAGTATATATATAAGATGTTCCTCAAATATTGGTTATGTATTAGGTGCTCAATTACTATTTCTTAAATGATCCAGGAATTATTCTTCATTGTACAGTGACATTTAAAACATGACAAGGCATTTTATTTTAATTGGCTTGCAGAACCTTGAGCAATAAAGCTGATATTGTATCTTGAAGAAAATGAAGAGGCTCCATTAGCTCACATATGTTGCTAAAATCAGATGTGATTAAGACCTCAGTATGAACATAAACAATGCATTTTAGAAGAACATAAAACTACATATATGTTGCTGGGGCTTGTCCCAAGTGATAAAGCACCTGTCTAGCAAGTGTGAGGTGCATAGTCAAATCCCAGCAGTGCTTTTTAAAAAAACAGAACTACATATAATGGTGGTGATTAGTAAAATTATCTTGAATAATGAAAGAAAGTCAGAAGTAAGAGGATAGACATATTTCTCTAAATATAATTTAAAATGTTTCTTGGAACATACCACTCCAAAAGTAGGGGGACAAATATTGATCTGGAAATTTCTGTTGAAATACACCTAACTGGAAATTTCAGAAGACAATAACAAGCCAATGAAAAGGTTTCTCTAACTCAGAAATAAGAAATGACCTCACGTCACTGTCTGTCTCTCCATATGTAAGGCAATGTGTCTCTTTTCCACCTGTTTAAATACAAAGGTCCTGGGACATCTGCTCTAGTCACACTGAAACCACTTTAAGCCTCTCAGTTCCCCTTGTACTGGGCTTCCACTGCTGTCACTTCACTGTCAACAATGAACCTGCATTGCTGAGTTTGATATTCATGTTCCTTGGTAGAATGGACTATAAACACATTAATGAATTAAACAAGAAAGCTACAGTCATGTGTCAGCATTGGGCTGGAGTACATTGGCTCTTGTGTGACCTTAGGTAAATGTTCTGCATTCCCATTTTTCAGAAGCTCTCCTGGAACACCTGCTGGGCTCTCATCTGGATGTGTTTTCTGAATGGAAGGTTTTTGTGGAAGTCCAAGCCCTATCTTGATAGCTGACCAAGGGGCCTGAACCTATGTATTCCGACAGGACAGCAGGAAGGGTTGTCACTTCCAAACCAACACTGTACTTGCCTAGGGCCAATGGTAAGGCTGATGTTTACAGCTCTGATTCTCTGTTTCCTGCACATGTCCCTCTTGTTTCTTGACTCCTGAGCACATAATTTCCCTATGAGACATGGCTCCGCACTGAAAGAAGTTTTTTGTTTCTGATTTTCTATGCCCAAGACAACTCATTAACTCTCACGTTAATCAGTTTTTATTCCTACAAGAACTATTCCAATTTCTGGAGTTCTAAACTCCTAAAATGATCCCAAATTTCAATGTTTTCTCCAAGTCTAAGACCAAAGAACCAATCTTGACCTGCGTCCTTGGCTCCCCAATGCTTTGATGAGTATTTGGACACACACCTGATATCTCAAAACATTTACTAATCCTTCTTCAGCAGGAAGATGATCAGTGGTCACTTCATATAAAAGCATGATTTTTAACTCCTTGACTTCATACTTTATCCAAAATATTTAAAATATCTTATGCATAACTCAATTCAGGAGCTACTACTCATGCATTTATAAGTAGTTTTAAAACTCAAAGAGCTATATTTAAATCATTTATGTATAGTTTCCTGAAATTAGCAACTAATAAATATTTTTAAAATTGTTATAAAAGTTCATTTTCTTCTGGACTTTTCTGAACTGTTGTGAGCATCATTCTACATTTCTACAAATGACTTCATGATGCTTAAGTATTCTTCCAGATGGAGCCTATTGGTAGTTAGGATTGAAACATGCAAGTTTTGTTTATTTATTTATTTATTATTTATTTGGGTGATTTTGAAGTTTGAACTCAGGGTGTCATACTTACTGCCCAGATGCTATGCCACTTGAGCCACTCTACCACGTGAGCCACTGTTCTTTCAGTAACAACGGATGCCATAAGGGCAAGAACTATATTCCTGGAACCGGGCAGGTGCTGAGTAGATATCTGTTGGATCAGTGAATGCATAAATGATTTGATAGGATCACTGTTTTGCTTGTAGGTCTGTGTACTTTTCTCCATATACTTTTGGCTATTCAAGGTATATTCTAGTTCCATAAAATTTTATGATAGCTCTCTATATTTCTGTGAAGAATCTTCTTCTTAGTTTGATAAGACTTTCATGAAATCCACAGATCACTCTCTTCTGTGGGACATTTTTTAAATAATGGTTATTCCCTCCCATGAACACAGGGGTCCTCTGTGTTCTTCAACTTCTTTCACCAATGTTATTTGCTTTTATTATAAAGATCTTTCACTTTCTTCTTTCTAAGTATTATACAGCTATTATAAATGGAATTATCTTCCTGATTTCTTTTTTCAGTTCATTCATTCTGGATGTATACAAATGCTATTGATTTGGGCATAATGATACTTTCTGATGCATCTTTACTGAATGTATTAAAATTTATAGAGATTTCTGGTGAAGCATTTAATTCCTTCCCTATCACCATTGCTGCCTCTCAGGTTTAGGGCAATGACAGATGTACTTCCTGTCCCAAGAAAGCTTTGTGACAACACAGTGAATGCAGGAAATGAGGGACAAGCTAATAGTCATGTAGTTAATATCTATTGATTATCTGCTGTATGCCATATAATTTTGCATGTGTTTTAAAATATTCACACATGACTTGTATTTCCCTTATGGACAGCAATGTTGAGCATTTATTCATGATTTGTTTATCATCTGTACTTCTTCCTTTGAAAACGCTCTGTTCATTTGCCCATCGCTTCCTTGGATCATTGATTTTTAATTTACTTTTTTCTTGACCTTTTGTGCCTCCAAATGAAATTTTGGGTTGACTTTTGAACTTCTGTGATGAATGTCATTGGAATTTTCATGGGGACAGCAGGGAGCATGTAGAATGCTTTTTGTTAATATAACCATTTTCACAATATTGATTCTCCCAATCCATGAGCATGGAAGATCATTCCATCTTCTAAAGTCTTCTTTCCTTTATAATTTTTTTGAGGTACTGGTGCTTGAACACAGGGCCTTCACCTTGAGCCACTCCACCATCCCCATTTTTATGAAGGGTTTTACAAGATAAGTTATCATGGAACTATTTGCTGGGGCTGACTTTGAACCAGGATCCTCCTGATCTCTGCCTCCTGAGTAGTTAGGATTGTAAGCATAAGCCACTGGTGCCCAGCCCTTTCTTTCTTCATTGTTTTACAGTATTCGTCATACAGGCCATTCATATCCTTAAGTTTATTCCTGTGTATTTTGCTTTTTTTAGGCTGCTAATAATGGAATGTTTGCCAATATACTATCTCAGCTGGTTCATTATTGGCATATAGAAAGGTCACTGATTTTTGTTAATAGATTTTGTATCCTGCTACTTTGCTAACTATGGTTATTGTGGCTAGCGGTTTTTGGATGGTGTTTTCTGGGTCTTATGGTATAAGATCATGTCATCTGCAAATAGGGGTAGTTTGGCATCTTCCGTTCCTATTTGTATTCCTATTATTTCTTCTTCCTGTCTCATTGCTATGGGTAGCTATACTGATTAAGAGTATAGGAAGTGAACACCATGGTTTCATTCCTGACTTTAAAGGAAATGGTTTCAGGTTTTCCTGATTTAGTATTATGTTTGATATGGGTTTGTCATACATAGCCTTTATTATGTTCAGTTACATTCCTTCTATTCCTACTTTCATCAGAGTTATTATCATGAAAGGATATTGAATTTTGTCAAAGGCTTTTTCGCTATCTATTGAGATGATCAAGTGGTTTTTGTCTTTGCTTCTGTTAGTATGCTGTATTACATTTGATGATTTGCATATTTTGAGCTATTCCTGCATTCTTGGGATAGAACTGATTTGATCTTGATCTATGATGTTTTTGTTATGCTGTTGAATTCAATTTGTCAATATTTTGAGCACTTTTGCATTTAACATCATTAGACACATTGGCCTTTAATTTTCTTTTTATGTTGTTGTTGTTTCCTTGTCCAGTTTTTTGGGATGACTTTAATACTGGCTTTATAAAATGAGTTTAGACATGTTACTTTTCTTCCTATTTCATGAAAAAGTTTGAGGAGTGTTGGTACTAGTTCTTCTTTAAAGGTCTTGTTCCAGTATGCTGGAGTGGCTTTCAAGTGTAGTTTTTATTTCACATAAGGTATTTTTATTCCCAGGGTTTCTGTTTGATTCTGGTTTTGTTGAGACTTTTTTTAACTCCTCTTTCATATCTTGCACTGTCTCCTTTGTTACCCTTATCTCTTTCTTTATAATCTCCTTTGTTTTGTGTCGGAGTTTGTTGAAATCTTTTGAGTTCCTTATGTTATATCTGTATCTTTTTGAGTATTTTATTGTTTTTCTCTTGTGATTCATTGAGTTGTTTTTGTCCGTCCACCTTAAACTCATTAAACATTGTTTCATCGTTTTTCTTGTGTCTGCAATGGAGGATTCACCCCCTCACTTTCCAGCAAATTGTCTATTTTGTGACTATTAGCCTTTGAGTAGTCAAATTCCCCTCCCTTCTTTTTCCCCATGTTTATTTTGTATGCTTTGCTCCTGTGTTGTTAATTAGTTTGCTAGGAGCTTTAATGACCTGTTATCGCTCTCTTGAAGTTATCTCTATGCTCTGACTATCTTAGTTATTTAGATTGCTGTAATGTTACTGTCCACTGACTTGAGGTATAACTTAGCAATGACAAATTCACAGATTCAATGGCAAAGCAGTAATTTACATAATACACAAAACCCTTGTCAATATTATGTACAAAGAGCAGGTAATGGGGAGATAACAGTTGTTTGCATAGAGTTTGATAGTTAAGTATTTAAAATGATGGTGCTGGAAGAGCAGGCAGGGAGAGAGTGATGGGGCAACGGGGAGAGGAGGTTTGTGTTGAGGGGGCTATAGGGGTTATAAGTCCCTAATGTGTATAAAAGTGTAGTTCAGACTTTATGTGTGACAGTGCTAATATCCGGGATTGGAGAGAGATAGGAAGAATGGAGTAATGTATAAAATTGTTGTAATAGATTATTTAGTGACTTGTTTGTGTGGTGGGGGAAGGGAAAAAGGTGGAGAATAAGAGGCAAAAGAAAGGAAGGTAAAGAAAAGTTAAGAAGAGAGAAAAGAAGAAAAGAGATACAAATGGGGGATAGAAAGGTAGTGGAACTAGAGAGGATAAGCAAATGGTAACTTGAACTGATTGGAAAAAGATGATAGATAACAAAAATTATAAAAGGAAAGATAAAAAATGAAATGTATATGCAAATACAGTTATTTTTATTTATTATGAATTTTAAGATTTTTATTTATTCAAATGTTATATTTATTGTTATATACATATATATGCATATATATATGTTCTTGTCTAAGTCTCTTCCTTGTTATGGAGGGGATTAAGCTTCCTTTCAGTTCAGTGACTGCTCTGGGCTCTTTCCTCTTACTTCTAATTCAGGTGCTGACCCTTCATTCAGGGATTTTCTTGTGTCCCTGCTCCTACTTAAGGTTGATATGCTGGGATGTGTGGCAGTTGATGGTGCTTCTCTCCACTGAACAGCTTTTGGGGGGATCAACTCAGGGTATTTGAGCCCATGCTGTTCTTGGGAGGAATAGGTCATCTGCTTCAGTGTGGTTTTTTTAAGGCAGTCACCAGCAGTGGCTTTTTGGTTGACAGCCTTTCTCTTGGAAGGCTGTTAGTTAGATTCAGCTTATTACCAGTTTCTTGAAGGTGGTTAAATGTGCTGCTGTTTTCCCCAGACTATGGCTGGGCTGTCCTGCCGCACACAGGACAGGTCAGCTCTGCACTCTGACCTACCCCCACTAGACAGAGGTGAAAATTTCCCTCTGTTTATTAGGCCACCAGTGCTGTCCAGGAGGGTTGCACTCTCCCCACAAACTGTGCTAGACTGTGATTGCCACCAGAGCAGATCATGGGGCATGCGCAGGGTGGTCATTTCACTCATGGTATCAGGGCTCAGCCTGGATTGGGCAGGCAGGCAGCCATCAGAGGTTTTTGTGCCAGTGAATTTTGGTGGATCAAGGACAACCTAGATGCTTGCAGCACTCCTTCTGCAGCTCTTTGCGTTGTGTTTTTGCTCTTTAGATAGCAGAGAAAGAAGAAGAAAAAAAAAGGAAAAATGCACCAGCAAGTGTGATATCTGCTGCCAGTCCACAGTGCCCAGTCTTGTAGGACTGCTATGTGCTATATAAAACTAATTTAAAAGTTAGTTATTGTATATTATGTTTCCCCAATTTTAGTTTCTTATTTGGAAAAAAACACGTTATATATCTTTGCTACCATGAATCAGAAGCGTTATGTCATACTCGTGGGAGCTCAAGGTTCCAGGTCCTACTAGCTGTCTGCCATCTGGCTTAATCTGTATAGCTATCATAAACAAAACATATCATTTTTAAAATAAAAACAGATAACACAAGGGCAGAAAAGATCCTTCCTGGATGGTTGGTACCAGTGGGATGGTTGAGGATGTAGTGAGAGGGTGTAGGAGAGTGAATATGGAGCCAATATTGTGTACACAGGCACATAAGTGGAAAAATGAGACCTGTTGAAACCATTCTAGGAATAGTGGGAAGGGGATAAAGAAGAGTAACTGAGGGAGTGAACTCAACTATGATATATTGTAAAAACTTTTGTAAATGTCACAACATACTCCCACCACACCAATTATAAAAAAAAGTCTCTAGTATTTAAATCTTTGAATAAGTCGGTGCACATCTATGGTCACCAACAATTATTGTTTTCATCTGCTTTCAACCTATAATTGCACATATTGGTATCTATGTCAGTCCTGGAATCAATCTGCCAGGGATATCCAGAGAAGACTGAACTTCGATTTTCATTTGCTAAGTCTGGATGTGGCAGGAGGCATTCTGCATAGGTTGAGGTGAATTTAGGCTTTTAAATTTTGCTTTTTCCAATAGATTGTTCTGTGACCAACAGTTTGCATTAAGGGTCCTCCATGGTTATTTTTGCTGCTTTGTGTTAAAATACAGAAAACAAGTGTTAGTCACATGACAAATCCAGGCTGCCACACTGGACATAAGAGGACAAAGCAAGAGATCAATCTTTCCCTTCCAAAGACACCCTAGATTAACCAAGTCAACTGAAGCCAAATATTTTAGAAAATCCAGACAAAATTGTCAGAACCTCTGAGCTGACACATGAGTACAGCTGAAGAAATGAACACTCTAGCTGAGAACAATTTATAATATGGCCCCTTTATAATAGAGGCATTTTACTGAAGCATTTACTTTTAGGGATGCTTGTTATGTAGCAATAGCTAGTCCTTACATTAACCAAAGAAAATAGAGTTGAGGGCCATTATAATAATCAATTTTTGTATATTTTGGCATGTGCTGTGCTATTTAAAGGCAACATGCACATTTAAGCTGTTATTCAGGTTTATTTGATATATTTATGACTACATGAAAATTACTTTCTAGGTAAAAGATTACAGATGTTTATGTAGGATTGTGTCTGTCTCCAAATCTCTTGACAGGCCAGGGTTTTACAGTCTTTTGCAAGTCATTCTTTGAACATGAACAATTAATTGAATAGTGATCATAAAGAATATATTAAATGAGTGATACTGGTATCATTCATTCATTTCCTCTCTACTGATTATGGTAAAGTGAAGAGTGGGGAGGGTACTTCATTTAGAACAATGTAATGATTGATACTTCTAGGAAACAGTGGACTCTTCCAAACAGAAATAGAAAAAAAAACCTCAATTAATAACATTAAATGTGTCAGTCAATGTTCAATAATCAATGATGAACTCATTCTTGTTGCACAGGGATACCTTTCTTCCACACTTCAATAGCTATACTTACATGTTTACTTTACCTAGTAATACATTGTATCCTGTAGACAATAATCTCACTATATTTCTTCTCTCATTCTAAGACCAAATTAATTAATCTATCAATTCAAATTTTTCTTTCTATTTGGACTTCACTGGTAGAAAAGTATTTGATAATCTCTTTTGCCAGTGATTGTGGTAGGTACTTGGGACAAACAAGGTGAATACAATAATGAAATTCTGATGACTGGGAGTGAAAGTGAATGACAAGTTATAAAAGACACTGTACTGTTATAATGTATGTTATTAAGAGGAGTAGTTAAAATTGTGGTAAGTGAAGGAATGATGGAGCCACAAGTCCAAAACTGTAGGGTCTGAATTTCCTCTAGTCTAAAAGTATTTAAATGGTCTTAGCTGCCAAGGGTGGCTTTTTTTCTACAGGTGAACCACAACACAGGACTGTGGGTAGTAACAACAAAAGGAAAATTACTTGGAATGATCTGTTGTCATTGTAAAAGAAATTAACCTTAAGAAAACCATATTGTATTATGATGTAATGGGAATTCACTATCTTTTGAATCCATAAATGAAAAATACTATGAAAAGGTATCAAATTGATTATGAGAACACACTGGTTAGAAGTCATAGAGAGAGAGCAGAAATCCTATAAGGTGAATTATGTAGTTTACAGAGAAGTTGAAATCAAAGAAAAACAAACTCTGGAAAAGAACTGGAACCAAAATATTTTAATTTCCTCCTCTGAGACATCATGCCCTATGATCAATACACTTTTCAAGACACACACAATGATAATTTTTACAGTTTCTTTCTCAAAAAGCATTCTAAGATCCATCTTGACGTCTTTATTCCTGAGACTGTAGGTGAAGGGGTCTGGCATGGGGGTGACCATGCTGTACATTAAGGAGGCTGTGGTACTTGAGTATGAGCCTTCTGTTGCAGCATAATTGAGTTACACTTCCAGGAATATATAATAAAACAAGGAGACTACTAAGAGGTGAAATGCACAGATGGAAAATGCTTTGTACTTCCCTCGAGCTGATGAGATTCAACAAATAGAAGAAAGTATCATGGAAGAAGAGTAAAGGATGCTGGCAAGGGAATCACCACCCAGCAGCCCAGCTGGCAAATTCATCACCAGGTTATTAAGAAAAGTGTCAGAACAGGCAAGGTGAACCAACTGACTAAGTTCACAGAAAATACCACACTAAGATTCCACCTCACCCCTGTTAGAATAGCCATCATCAGCAACACCACCAACAACAGGTGTTGGCGAGGATGCAGGGAAAAAGGAACCCTCTTACACTGTTGGTGGGAATGTAGACTAGTACAACCACTCTGGAAAAAAATTTGGAGGCTACTTAAAAATCTGGACATTGATCTACCATTTGATCCAGCAATACCACTCTTGGGGATACACCCAAAAGACTGTTACTCCAGAGGCACCTGCACATCCATGTTTATTGCGGCACTATTCACAATAGCCAAGTTATGGAAACAGCCAAGATGCCCCAGCACTGACGAATGGATTAAGAAAATGTGGTATCTATACACAATGGAATTTTATGCAGCCATGAAGAAGAACGAAATGTCATCATTCGCTGGTAAATGGATGGAATTGGAGAACATCATTCTGAGTGAGGTTAGCCTGGCCCAAAAGACCAAAAATCATATGTTCTCCCTCATATGTGGACATTAGATCAAGGGCAAACACAACAAGGGGATTGGACTATGAGCACATGATAAAAGTGAGAGCACACAAGGGAGGGGTGAGGATAGGTAAGACACCTAAAAAACTAGCTAGCATTTGTTGCCCTTAATGCAGAGAAACTAAAGCAGATACCTTAAAGCAACTGAGGCCAATAGGAAAAGGGGACCAGGAACTAGAGAAAAGGTTAGATCAAAAAGAATTAACCTAGAAGGTAACACCCACACACAGGAAATCAATGTGAGTCAATGCCCTGTATAGCTATCCTTATCTCAACCAGCAAAACCCCTTGTTCCTTCCTATTATTGCTTATACTCTCTCTACAACAAAATTAGAAATAAGGGCAAAATAGTTTCTGCTGGGTATTGAGGGTTGGGAGCGGGAGGGGGTTGAGTGGGTGGTAAGGGAGGGGGTGGGGGCAGGGGGGAGAAATGAACCAAGCCTTGTATGCACATATGAATAATAAAAGAAAAATTAAAAAAAAATAAGTTCACAGAAAATATGTGGGATTTCCACATTGGTACAGCAACACCATGAAGTTTTGTAACAAGGAAATTAGGGCACTTGTGGTCTAGGACATCAGCAGCAGCAGTACACAGCTGTGAAGTCAGAAAACCATTTAGTGCAAGTGGTGACAGATCACCACAAAGTAGTCATAAACCATCATAACTAGGGGGAAGTTGTCCAACCCCACAAATAATGCAAAAAAAATCTGTATGATGCAGCTTTCATAAGTTATGGCCTTGCTCTGTGTCTGGATGATGACTAGCATCTTTTGGATGGTTGTGTTAAACAGATGTCACAAAGGAAAGGTTGGAGAGGAAGAAGTACATGGGGGTGTGCAGGTGCGCATTTGAAATCATGGCTAAGATGATGAACAGGTTCCCAAGAATTGTTCCCATGTATATGGAGAAGAAGAGCCCATACAGGAGGTGCTTCAGTTTTGGTTGTTCTGATAATCCCAGAAGAAAGAATTCTAAAATCCATGTATGATTTTTTGGCTTCATGTGCTGTCAGTGACTATAGGAAAAGAGAAAAATAACCTGGTTAATATTTGTACTTAGTGTCGTTTATGTTGTTCTCTATGTCATCACTGGTCTACATTACATCATATATTCTGCAGTTTTAATGAGCAATTCTTGTATGCACTTCAGGAATGTCAACTGACTTCCAGTTCTACGGGGCTGAAAAAATAAGTCTCCCAACCATCCAACAATATGTAAAGAAAATATGTAGACAAGGAAATCATCAAAAAACAAGACACACAAGGCAATTTTGAATGTTTTCACAATGACGAAATGGTAAATGTTTACGGAGATAGTTTTCACAATTACCTAATATGCATTTGTGAAAAATTCATATCACACACTACAAATAAATACAATTTTCATGAGTCATTAGAAATAGTGAAAGAATTTGTCATTAAGTTATCAAAAGTTAATAACTGCTGTGCATACATCAAGGGGTGGTGAAAAGCAAAGTGTATGGATGTATTTTTATGAGGTCCAGGCAAGGTTGGTAAACAAAATGTTACTGAAAGGAAATCAAGGAAGAGGATGGATTCACTAGGTTATCTGCACATGATCTGTCTGGTGGGAAGAACAATGCAAAGGCCACATGATGGGGCTTGTTTCATACACCAAAGTTCAAGACAAATCCATAGCAGTAATCAGAATGAGCAAGAGGTAGGTGCAGGAGAGATTCTACCTAAGGATTTTGAGAAAAGTGGTAGGTCCTTGAAGATGATGCAGTATTAGGATTTGCAAGTTACGGAGGTGGCAAGTTGTCCCGTGCATTTTTGGTTTAGGCAGCTTTATTGAGATATTCTTGGGACATAAACTGCACATATGCAACATGCATGTTTGGATATGCTAAACATATGCACCCTGGTGGTACAAGACCACATTTGATGTTACAGATGCATCACCTTCTCTCAGAGTTTCCTCATATCCTTCTGAGTTTTTTTGTTTCATTTTGTTGCTTTGTCTGAGGAACAAATACTTAACATGAGAACTATGCCCATGGAAAACTTTAAAGTGTGAATTATCAGTTCTGATACTAGGCACTTCTTTGTGCAGCAAGTGCCATGAAATTATTCCTTTTCTATAACTGCAACACTACATCCAGTAAAAAAAAAGTCTCCACATATTCCCATCCGCCAGTGTCCCTAAACTTCCATTTTATTCTTTCCATTCATGGGCCTGAAAGCCTTCAATATCTAAGATGAACAATGCAGTATTGTTGGTTTTAATTGCACTCTGTGCTTCAAATTGGATTGCACCTAAACTTTCTTCTATTTGGATTCAGGTGTCTATATTTTAAAAGTTATGATTTGATCAGAGAAAGACTCTTCAAAAAGATAAAATTACAGGCCAATATTCTTCATAATATGTATACAAAGTCCACAACACAATACTAGAAAAATAAATTCCTCAGCTTGTTAACTGGATTCTTCCAAATTTGCATAAATGCACTTAAGGAACCTGGTTCTGAGGACAGCTCTCACTGAAAGAACCTGTATAAAATCCTGCACTGGCCATAACCATCTACCCCTTTTCTTCATAGGATTTAACCATGGAACATTATAGTATCCATGCATTTATTTCGTTCTAGTGTACATTTGCCTTTCCAGTGTCTGCTTGTATTGAGTGATCTTACCTAGTTTGCTCTTGTTTGTGTTTACAGCAAGGTGGGAAATTATGTGGAAAAGGTTAAACTTTCACTTCATCACTAAAAACAGTGATGAAGTAGGTAAGTAGGTGGAACAGATCTAAACCAATAATTTAATGACCTCTAAATGAGTCTGTAATTCAAGATTTAAATGACAAAAACCAAGAAATAAAATGAATATAAGTATGTAATTCTTAGGAACAATGGAAGAAGCAGTACCTGAGCTTATAATTTCTTCTTATGGAAGCATAAGTGGATTCAAATGCACTTGCCCCATTGGACACACCTCAAGGCATAACAATGAAATCAAGTAATTACTGTGACGAAAATATTCCAATAGATCTCCTTCTGAGTTCTTACTACATGAGCTCAGGATGCATCACATGCATTATTTCATTTATTCCTCACAATAACATCAAGGTTGTGGTTATCTATGTCCTTTGTATATAGTGGGAATCTCTATAAACATAATGAAGCTTGTGTGTATAAAAACATACTTATTAGAGTCAGACGTGGAACCTGCAATCTCTGTTCATGGGAAGCTGAGGCAGGAAGATTCTGATTTCAAGGCCAGGATAGGCAATATAGTGAAGCTTCATGTAAAAAGTATGGTTAGTAAAGGTGTAGGGGATCTTAATGGAATGTAAAAGAATATGCTACACAGGATGGAAGATGACTGCTATTTATAAAATAGAACTTAACACAAAATGCAAAACTGTAATATTAAGGAAAAACTCATAAGAAATATGATCTCTAAAACTATAGACACAATTTATTAATACTAGAGATATAGACAAACTCCCCAAATATAAAGGTGATGGATGATTACAGTAGAATGCAAATGAAGTGCATATTTCATCACAGAAGATTTATAAAGCTTCACATATCACCCTACAAAATATAACTATGCATATGTAAAAGAACTAAATTGGAAATATGAAAGGGAGGGAAAATCTTCCAATTCTTTTGAAACAGTGAAGTCAAAACACAAAAACAGGCCCTATAAAAGCAAAGGACTTGCACAATTTAAAATTGCAAAGAACACGGCTGAAAATCCTAAAGTATATTGATCTTCTGCAGTAACGAAAAAGTTGCAAAATACAACTCTACTTTTCCCCTTTACTTGTCAAATAGAATTTATTATTCAGTGAATGCCCAGCATGAGAGAAGACTATGAGAAATGTACATAAGATGTATTCCTGTAAGGCAGTATTTGTAAGGACTCTATGACTCTGATATTTTTGATGAATACAGAAACAGGCTCAAACATACTCCACGTTAAATATTAAAGAAAAATTCCTTCAATTCAGTGTATATCTGTCCACACTTAATACTCAGTTTTCCTGATGCCTAACTGCAAAACTCCTTGGACATGTTCTCATTGTATGGGAAATATTTGACACCATTTCATCCTTCAGTATCCAACTGGTCCTGCATTCCCACCACACAATTGCCAAAAGTGATCTATACATTCCAGAGACTGAAAGACACTTCTCTTTAAAATGTTAAACAGGTTGCCAATTGGTCAAGTAAGAAAACGTGGAGTGATTTTAGAGCTCTTGGCTGGTGGCCTTTCGCCTCAGATGATATCAAGTGAATTTTTTTACTTCCCCCCCCATTCTTGTTGCACCTCTCCTCCAGGACCTACCTGGGGTATAAGACATCTTGATGTCTCTGAGAAGGTTATGCTGCATTACTCTGCATTGGTCACTGGATGATGTATGATGGAGAGTCAAACTCTGTCCCATGCAGGGCAGCAGGAAGCTGAAGTACTAGTTCTCTACCCAGGCTTTGGTCTCAAAAAGGAACCACAATGTACTGTTCAGCCCAAGACTACATCATCTGGTGGGCTACAACAGTGGATACATTTAAATCTCCCTCTCTTCTCATTAGGTACATTTCCTCTTTGGAGTTTAGCTCTGAGCCCATGATTTCCCTGAGGAACACTAGTCTGAGCAGAAATGAAAATTTTCCTGTTTATGCTATATTCTCATGAGACTAGGCTAGCAAGCAAGTGAATCCAGTCTTTATTATCCATTTCCATGAAGTACTCTGACTTTAGAAGTCTGACCGCCTTAGCACTTCTGCCCAATTCATACTTCCTCCAAGGTCTGAGCAGCCTGAATTTCTAGATTCCTTGGATACCCACATCTCTGATTTCTACAGAAGGCCCAAGTCATAACCGCTTCAGAAAATTCCTGGTCCCAATAAAAGGGAGAGAACTGTGTCTATTTGTTTGAAAACTGTGACACATTAACGCAAGCCTTGCCTTTTGGTGCCTTATACAAAGCAGACATGATTTTATGATTAGAATAAGAGTTAATAATTGTAATTTACATTTTCATACATTGAATATTTGAGTACTGCCTTAAATAAATTTGGACATTTTAAGAATGCTGAAATAAAGTTAGAATATGTGAAGGTTTATCTTATTTTAATTTTTATCCATGCCCATTAAATTATCAGCATCTCAGGGAATCATTTTCCATTTGGAGGAAGGAGGCTCGGAGAGAGGCTCAGTGATCTGTTCACACTAATGAAATGACTAAGGACCAGGCTTCTTAGGAATTGCACCTGGATATTCCCACTTCTCATATACTAGGTCAGCCAGTGGTCCTTCACTAGAGGGGATCATACACCCAGAGGACCCTGGCAATGTCTGTAGAAAACTCTGGTACTTATGGGAGATGGTGCCATCTCTAGTAGGTTGAAGTCAGAGATGTTGCTCAGCCTTATAAAATGCACAGCACAGTTGTGTGGTGACACAATAACATCAAGCACAAATGTCACCAGTGGGGAGGTTAAAAAACACTCCTACAGACCAGAACCTCTCCTATATCAATGTGAATGTGAATATCTTGTGAAACTTGTTTAAATGCAGGTTCAGATTTGGCAGGTCCAGGGTGCCCCACACATTCTATATTTGTCACTAATTTCCAGTTAATATTGAGGCTGCCAGTCCCCAACTGGTGAACTACTCTTTTCATCTTTACATGACAAATAAATGGTACTTATTTATGGTTTGCAGCATAATGTTGTATAACCACTTTATGGAATGACTGAATATAGCCAATTCATATGTGCCTCAAAGGGTTATCTTTTTTGGTTGAGTCCACTTAGTATCCACTCAGTAATTTGCAAGGCTGCAATATATTATTAACTATTGCATCATGTTCAACAGTGGCTGTCCTGCATTTATCCCTCACATCTAACTGTAATTTTGTACCTTTTGATCAACATCTCCCCAGCTGCCTTGTCACAACCACTTTCATCCCTGATAGTCATCATTATGCTCCTTATATGAAATCAGTGTTTTAGATTCCAAATATGAGAGATCACAACATTCATTCTGTGTTACTTCACTGAAACATAATAACCTCTGTTTACATCTATGTTTTCCAAATTAGAGAAATTCATCTGCTGGATTATTCCTATTCCTATGTTTGTATGTCCCACATTATCCATTCATTCATTGATGGACACATAAGTAGATACTATAGCATGTGTGTCTTGAATATTGCTTCATTGAGAATGAAAGTACATATGTGTCTTTGGGATGCCATTTATGCCCTTTGTGTATATACTCAGTAGCAGGATTGCTTAACTACTTTGCAGCATCATTACTCAGCTCAAACACTGTGTTAGAATCAAGTGTGGGCATTTTGAGGCTTAACCATCAACAATGATCCCATTCACCTCAAGTCTGATCCTAGGTTGCCAGATGTTGGTCTCAGTAGCTAAATGTGTTCTGGCTAAAAGTTTACATTTGCCTCTTCATACTTCCCTCATGATGGGAAATCAAACATGTAGACCTTGGCTCCTTCTTCATAAAACTGTGTAGTTCCACCTAATTTATGTCATGTTTATGCGAATTAAAGGACAGTTTATAACTCATCAAATTATCTGATGTATCACAGATGTTGTATGTATGACAGATATTGTGACTATAATATTGTACCCCGTTTACAATATTCAATGTTACACCACAAAACTTTTGAAGACAGGAAGTGAGTCTGGCATTGCCCTGCTCCTGGGAGACAGCAGTAGTGTTTGAAAAGAGGTCACCATCTCAAGACCAAGGAAGTCAGCATAGTGCTTGGGAACCCACCATTTTATGTTGGGCTGACCATTGGGCATCTTCTCTAATGTGTTCCAAACAGGCACATTAAGAATTTTTAGACTGTTTTAATCGGGCTGACTATGCTCCACATAAGATATGTTTGTAACACTAATATTTCTTGGTGTGTCAAAGTACTACTCCCATTTTTTCAACCTTCTCATCGCATATAATTCATAAACACTGCTGTCAATAGAACTATTAAATGTTTGCCCTTTTCTGCCTTAAATCAAATTTATTTTATAAAAAATTTGCTTATCACTCTGCTTTTTTCTTTAAGAGTGTACAATGTTAGTCACTATTTTGGGTCTTAATAGTACTCACGGTTAGGAATATAAGTTCCTCACATGTGGCTTTGAACTTGCACAAATGTGTGGTTTTGTGTGTTAACTAGAGTGGATTGAAGATTGCCTAAAGAATTGCCAATTCATTTCTTTTATGTGTATCTGGGAGGGTATTTCCAGGGAAGATTGGTAAGTGAGCTGCTGGCCCTATATGTTGGCAGCATAATTTGTTTGAGGGCAGAGGTGGAACTTAGAAGGAACACAGAAGAGAAGTGGTAATATCTCTGACTCTCTCTCTCTCTCTCTTTCTCTCCTTCCCTCTCTCTCTCTCTCCTTGTCTCTCTCTCTCTCTCTCTCTCATTCTTCCTTCTGGATCAGAGCATATTGTCTTTTCCAAAAATTAACAGATCATAGGAAAAACATCTTATTTAAGCTTGTTCAAAATTGTAACAAGCATCTATCTTACTGATGTGTTTTTCCTACATATAAACAAATATTTTATATATTGTATGTTAATATACTTATGATGTAGCCACAATTATATATAGCTTTACTAAGTACATACACATATATATTATTTCAGATTGGTAGTAATATAAAATGTCCTTCAGTATCTCTAATAACTTTTATGTTTTAAAGATGTGAAAGATCTCTACAAGGAAAGCTACAAACCATTGAAGAAGATGACAGAAGATGGAAAGATCTCCCTTGCTCATGGATTGGTAGAATCAACATAGTAAAAATGGCTATATTCCCAAAAACAGTTTACATCTTTAATGCAATTCCCATCAAAATCACAATGACATTCATCACAGAAATTGAAAAATCAAATAAATAAACATGAATAAAGACGATAATAAAGATGAATAAAGTTCATCTTTAAGCACAAAAGACTGTGAATAGCCAAGGCAATACTAAGCAAAAAGAGCAGTGGTGGAGCTATCACAATATCTGAGTTCAAACTATACTACAGAACCATAGCAATAGAAACAGCATTGTACTGGCACGAAAACAGGGATGAAGACCAGTGGAATAGAAGAGAAGACACAGATATAAATCCACACAGCTATGCCCACCTAATTTTTGACAAAGTTGCCTTAAACATGCAATGGAGAAAAGGCAGCCTCAACAACAAATGTTGCTTGGAAAACTGGGTATCTGCCTGATGAAAACTGAAATTACATCCATGTTTATTACCCTGTACAAGTATCAACCCAAAGTGGAATAAAGAACTTAATCTAAGACCTAAAAACTCAAAGCTAGTATAGGAAAGAGCAGGGAATATTCCAGTAGCAATAGGCATAGGAAAGGACTTCTCTGGTAGAACTCAAGTAGCTCAGCAACTAAGAGAAATAATCAACAAATGGACGATGTTAAATTAAAAACTTCTGCACAACAAAAGAAATGATCTCTCAGTTGAAAAGACTATCCATAGAATAGGAGAAAATCTTTGTCAGCTATATGTCTGACAAGGGATTGATAACCCGAATATAAAGGGGGGTCAAAAAACTACACTCCCAATAAATCAATGATCCAATCGAGAAATGGGCAGATGAGTTGAACAGAGATTTTTCAAAGGAAGTAGACCAAACTGCTAAAAAATGCATGAAAAATTGCTCACCATCCCTGGTCACAAAAGAAATGCAAATCAAAACCACATTGAGACTCCATTTTACTCCAGGTAGAAAGCTACCATCAAGACCAGAAACAACAACAAATGTTAGTGAGGATGTGGGGGAAAAGGAAGCCTTGTACACTGCTGGAGGGAATGTAAGTTAGTAAAACCACTTTGGAAAACTGTATGGAGGCTCCTTAAAATACTGAAAATAGACCACTACTAGGGATATACCCAAAGATTGTGAGTGAGTTTACAACAAAAATACCTGCACAGCCATGTTTATTGCAGCACTATTCACAATAGCTAAGCTATGCAAACAACTGAAATGCTCCACTACTGACAAATGGATTAAGAAAATGTAGTAATTTATACACAATGGAATTTTACTCAGCCACAAAGAACAATGAAATGTTATCTTTTGCAGGTAAATGGATGGAACTGGAGAACATCATCTTAAGTGAAGTGAGCCAGGATCAGAAGGCCAAAAGTCACCAAAAGTCACATGCTCTCTCTCATTTGTGGCATGTAGACCTAACACAAATGCAGTAATATTATGAAACATGGTCACACTAGGTGGAGGTTATGCACAGGAGGAGTAGTGAAATTAAGAAAGTGAATATGGTTGATATACTCACTATACAAGAATGAATATTGAAATCTTAAACTGATGGAAAGTATCATAAAAAAGGGAGTAAGGTAGAATGAAGAAAATTAGAGGAGACAAACCAATTGGGGTTAAAATAGATACACACATGGAAATATCACAAGGAAACGCCCCATGTAGCTACATTTATCTCTAGCTAAAATGTCATGTTGTTTTGTTGTATCTTTCCTCTTTTTTTCTCCTACAAAATCAGAGAACAGAATGGTGGAACAAATCCTGCCCAGGGGGGAGAACTGACACCAGTGGGAGGGGGGAGTTGTTGGGGAAAGGGGGTAGAAGGGTGAATATGGTGCAATATAATGTGTATACATGTAAGCAAAGCAAAAATGATACCTATTGAACTACTCTAGGAATTGGGTGAGGGACAGATGAAGAGGAATGGTTGAGGAGGGGAATTTATGCAGGATATGTTTGAAAAATTGTAAGAACCAATTTAAATGACACAATGTATCCTCACCCATCATAATAATAACGGGAAGACACATAAAAATAGAATTTATTGCTTCAGACTAGAATAGCTAGTTGATAGCACTGCTTCTTTGTGCCTTTTGTTATATGGTATGTGTAATTCTGTTTGTAGAAGAATAAGCAGAAGGAAGAGAAAATATATATTTAGAACCTTTGTTATGTTAATTTTACTTATTCATTCCAAATTATGCTATTCCTCATTCTCTTGATTCATGCTATTTGAGTAGGAATCTGTAGTCATTTCTCCATCTTCTTTGTACTCTTATTTGCAAAATAATGCATATCTTTATGTACAAGAAGAATACATTGTATATGCATAGTTTTATATTACTGCTTTCCATAACAGTCAAGAGAAGAAAGAAAGAGAGGATGGAAACTACTTTTATAGTTTCATATTTACCTTTATAGGTGCCCTGAGGATTTTTAACTTTTTTCTGCATATCCCTGAGAGTGTTTACACTGCTTGTTAATGTTTGGCTTCCTGTTGTTGGTTTGCAGTTTTCAGCAAATTGCCACTGTCTTCTGACTATCTTTTATGACTGATGAGCTATGTTCATAAAGGATGCAGTGCTGTGACACTCTAGTAAGCAAAAATAAACTGACCCAATATTCAGTATTCTGAGAATAAAGCACACTATTGCTTACAAGCTTTGTGTGCTTTTCAGACGTTCTGATGATCAAGGTGACTGAAATTTATTTTATTTGAAATCTAAAACTGTGATTATTGTATTCATTAACATGGTAAAATGAGTTCAAATACTGAAAACAATTTATAAAATTATTAAATGTTATAAAACTCTGTGCAGGAGATGAAACAAGCACAATGATCTACCATGTAATTTAATGGGTAATACTAAGAAATTACAAAGACGTATTAGTAATGTCTTCTAGTGTTGCAGGTGTGCTTTCTTGTTCATTTTTTGGTCTTTTCTTTTTTGGTGCTGGGACTGAACCCAGAGTATCATGCATGCTAGGCAAACACTTTAAAACTGAGCCTCATCCATCCCTAATATGCTTTCTTGATGTATTTCTTCATGTATACCACATAGTTCTAAGTATAAATTTTCAGTAACTCCAATTCAGAAATAACAAGGCCTGTAGAATGACATACTAAATGTCAGCAGGAACTGTGGTATGTCTTATTAAACATTCTAAGTTCTCTTTGAAATGTGACTGCCAGCCTTGAAAGGTTAGAGGAAAGTGCCATTTAGAGGGAGGAATGAATGTCACTGAACACTTCAAAGAAACAAATGCACAGATCCTTTGTTGTCCCTGGCCTCACTGCTCTGCCAAGTTACTCATGTGCTGGGAAGTCATTTGCACAGAGACAGAGCCCCAACCTTATTTAAACCTCAACTCCATTATTTATCCCTAGACATTGCTCCAAATCTAACAGAAGTCACCCAAATAATTCATAGAGGAGAGCAGATGGCTGATGATCAATGGTTACATAAGAGATAAAGGGGTCAGCTTCCCATAGCTCAGTGTATCATTGAGAAACTCACAAACTGGGCCAAGAACTTATCTGCAAAAGAGATCAGCTTGTTCCCAGTAGTTGTCAAGCTCGGAAGCATACCCTTTGTTGGCTTTTCCTCCTTTTTTGGTTATTCTACTTCCTTACTCTTCTTGTTTGGGCTTCATTTGAAAACATTCTTCATATGCACACTGTTCTCATGTCTCTTTTGTGGAAAAAACAATGCTAAGATAGCAAAATAACAAAGCAAGTCACAACACTTCTTATTCTGACCAAGTCTGGATGAGGTTCTGGATGAGGACGGAACCTCATTCAGACAATTACCCCTACAACTAGAAAATGGGGGTGACTATAATCAAGATATAACCATATCCATTGAGCAAAAAGTGTATATATTTTTTTGTTGGTTGATAAAAATGCCAACTAGCAAAATACACAGTTCTCACTCTTGTAGAAGATAGGGACAATAAATAAATCAGCGTTTTGCTAAAATTGTAAACAATAGTGACCATAATCCAAGTGTGGTATTGCACATCTGTGATCCCAGCACTCAGAAGACTGAGGCAGGAGAACCTCAATTTTGTGGCCAGCCTGTCCTCTCCCTCTCCCACCTCCTATCATTCCCTCAGACAGACCCACTAATACAGTCTTGTTCTCTCACTACATACATATATGAGTTGCCCTAGGAATAGAACTGACATTCTCTCTTGCACCTCCGATGAGAGTCTCAAAAAACAAAACAGGAAAACAGCAACAATAGATAAAAAAATCCCAAAACTAAATGAAAAACTGTTGAGAAATTTCTGACATTAGAAAATCTCCCACTGTGTATATTACAGATGTTCACTACAAATGATAAAATATTTCCATTTATCTTTAAAACAATAGATTTCTTAAGACATGTTAACAAATGTTATTAAATTAAAAAGAACATCCCCATGTCTAGCTTGAAATCACACAGCAAGGAAGCTGCTATTAAGGGGAGACAGAAAAAGCAGTAATTCTCCAACCAGGCCAACCAGCTGCCTGATTCAGCTGTTGCAGACATTAGAATAGTGCTTCTGTCATTTTCTCAGAAGATTTGCACAGTTTTGACTACTGCGACCTAATGATGGTTACATTTGGATGATTCACCTTTGGTCACATATATTTAACTTGCAAGAAAGCCTGGTTTCTTACTGCTGCTGAAAGAATTCATAGAAATTAAACTCCATAGTGTCTGCCTCCTCAGCACAGGAGGTGGCAAATTCTTCAATGTCCTTGACCTTCCACAGTTTGTGAGAATTAAGAACAGATAGGTCCATGCATATGGCAATTCATGCATTTATATAGTGAGAGAGTGAATGAAACTGTTTTAGTGGGTTTTTTTGAGTGCATGATGGGAGGTGGGAGATGGAAAGAATGTAAGAAAATGAAAAATATTGAAATAACTCATCTATATTTGAATATAAATATAATGTAATGTAGTGTAAGTCATTGAATATTAGGGGAACATGGTGACAGAGAAATATTAAACAATAGAAGGATTAATTTGATTAAAGCAAGATATCTATACCCCTGAAATACCAATGTAAAACCCCTTGGACAATCAGTATGCACTTAAAAAATGATGGACAGGAGGATAAAATAGGCCTTTTCTAGAGGCTGGCCAGGGAATAAGGAAAGGGATAATGAGTATAAATATTGTGGATATATTTTTATTCATATATGAAAATAGAAGAATGAAACCTGCTGAAATTGTTCTAAGAAGAGGGGCATGGGGAAAAGAGATAAGGATGGAGGAGGTAAATCTAACTAAAATTAAAATATATTGTAAATCCTATGTAAATATCACAATGTAGCCATTGTAGAAATATTATATTCTAATAAAAATTTAGCCAAAAATGAATTTAGAAATGTGAGCTCCATGCATACATCAACTGACATTTTTTTCTTGTTTTATATCATATAAAACATGCATACATTGAAAAGCAAAAATTGATTTTAGAGAAAAACTCCATTAGTTTAATCTATTATTAGAAAAGTGGTTTTGTTCTAGTGTCCCCCTTCCCTTGGTTTGGTGACTGCACCTAGGGACTTACGTTTGCCAAGTAAGCACTGTATGACATGAGTTATGTCTCATATTGAATTTTAAAAGAATTTAGGCTTCTTATTTTTATTTGTTTATTTTTGTTTGTTTGTTTTGAAGGCAGAGAAATTTATTGCCTCTTGAAACTGTGAGTATAACTTAGATAATCAGACAAAAAAACTTTGTTGAGATTAAAGTATATTATTATGACCAAATTTGTCTTTTGAAGATTTCTGATAGGCACTTCTGTACCTACCTTGTATGGTTTGGCATAAATGTTTTGTGAATATTTTTAAAAGCCAATAAAAAGGCATCTTATGATGTTTTACCATATAACATAAATATTACATATGAATTTATGAATTGCATTTTCTTTTAGTTTCTACAGTGTCCTAGAAAATTACACCTTTTCCACCACATATTATAATATCAAGCTAGCTGTTTCTCATTTGTCAAAATGAGTCAACCGTTAAGACTCTGTTTCCTTAATATATGTCATATTTGAATCCATTCAGAGCACAGAATTCCTTGAAAACCCCAGCACAAGATGTTTTAAGTACTTATTAGTGTAGTTCTAAAACATTTTTTATTTTCCTAATTTATATTATTGCGCTTTTTTGCCCCTTCACCTTAGTATCCCTGTAAGCCTTTTTTATAGCCCCAAAACTACCATAAAATAAATACAATTACCTCTACCTGTACTCCCAACTATTAATTTAGGAGTTAGAAAACTTTTTCTGTAAAGTACCAGGCATCGAGGGCCTTGGTGCATCTACTCAAGTATGGTGTCATATACAAAAACATCTTTGACAATAGTAAGTGAATGTGTGTGGCCACATGTGACTCATGGTTATGTTTACCTGTCCTTGCTTTAGTGCACCAAAATGAAATCTGTTCATATAAAATATCTAACAGGATAAATAATTAAGGGACTAAAACACGCTTACAGAATTTTTCTTTTATCCTTTTTTTTTTTTACATAAACCCCGTATTGGCTGGGAAATATTCTCTAAACATATCTTCAGTTTCCCTCTTTTTTAACTGTGAGATATTTATTAAGAAAGGATAATCTGGAGTCCAATACATGAGATATCTTTGTGGATATTAATTATGTAAAGAGGAATTGATATTACTTCTAGCTTTATAAGAACCTCTGCTTCCAAATAATGACTATTGGTTAACAGGCCTGTGTCCAACATACTGAATGAATGTTAGAGGGTAATAAGTTCTCCTGGGTGATGAATACAGCAATTGAAAGTTATATTTTCATATCTAGTGTAGGGATGAAATCGTCCAATATTTTTCTTTGTAGCAAGTAATGTGGTCGGTGAAATCAAGAAAATGGATTATCAGGTGATTATAAAGCATCACGGTTTTGATGCTGTAAAACTGCTCTTGAGTTTGTTAACTCATCTGTCAGTACCCTGCTTGTGAGGAATTTACTTCACTATACATCACAGTATTGGCCTACGTTCTGACTGTTCAGAAAGCTGAACTGTGTTTCGACCTAGGGATTCATTTTCTAAAATAAGTTCATTCTTCTCACGTTCTACACATTCAAAGTGCTACTGAAGATCATCCCCAACAGAAGCTACCAGTAATTTTTAAAATTCATGAATCACCTCTGTCTGTACTTGGAGCTGATCTGAAAGTCTTTGCTGTCCTGTAATAGCCTCCTTTCAGAGTTCATGAGCTTTTCCAATGTAGTCTTTATCTCTGAGAGTTCCCTCCTAGGTTCTGCAAGTCCCTCTAACTGACCAAGGAACTCTCTTTTATGATATCCCGGGGACTTAACTTTTGCATTTTTGTTCGGTACATCATGAGTTATAGCAGCTTTGGGAACATATATTCTTAGAGCTTCAACTTCCACTGCTTTTTCAGTGACAATCTTCCCTAGCAGAACTCCTGGGATTTCTAAGGGAAATGCTTGCTTCCATGGACTCTGAAGGATGTAATGCTTTATGGGTTGGATTCCAGAGGTGACATCAACAGACAGGTAGCTCCTTAGTTTCCATTCCATCTCTTGCTCCTCAGACTAGGGTTGAGGTAAGGATAACTTTCATTTCTAAATTTTTAAAAGTAGTCATTTTTTTTAATTAGTGAAAATGTGCTCCAAGACTTTCACTGAAAAACTTCTAAGGTTCTTATTTCCCTATTCCAGGAGGCTTTGCCTTGCAGGCTCCTCAGCTCTGTGTCACTGGGTTAACGACACAGACTTCTCTTTTGTTTAAGAAACAAAAAAATATAGCAAACATTTGTGAGGATTCATTAGAATTAGGAATTTCTGTTCAGGAAATGATATGAAGAGTGTGCAAAGAGAAAGCATGGAGTAAGAAAGATGTTTGCAGTACACATTTCTACAAAAGCATTTGCAATCTGGAAAAAATGGGATACGATGTATTCTTAAGCAAAACACAAATATCTCAACAGAACAAAAGAATGAGCAAGAGATTCTCATAGACAGTGAGCATAAGATTCTCTCCCTGTCTTCACAGGGAGACAGCCAAGTGACAAATACATGTATGGTAGATTAATTTATGCAAGAACAGACAGTATTTCATTCTCATCAGACAAGGAAAGCAAAAAAGGTAACAATGGCAAGAAAGGTAAAAAATAAAATAGCTCAACAATTACAAAGATGTAATGTGACTGAAGTGCCACCCCCCCACTCCCAGATAGAGGGAATGCAAGGCCTTGCTGCCCTACTGGTGGCTAGGGACCTGTAGACCAAGGAGCAGGCAGTGGGTAGGCACAGTCCCTCCACAGCTGCTCATGGCCTCCTCCTCAACAGGACGCCATCCACACACTCACCACTCTGGCTCTTGGGCTGTCCAGTGTCCTTCCTATGAATCTGCTTATGACCCACAATTCACATCAACATCTTGTCAGAACCATCTGGGCTTGCTTAGCAGAGGACATGGAGACTTCAGGTGGATCCCAAGCTCACCAGCCTCACTCAAAAGCCCAGTCAGGATTGTGAAAGCCCACCCTCGCCTGTTGTTGTGTCTTAGTGGGCACTGTTCACTCCTCACTTCCAATTGGACAGAATTTTACCTACTATGACTGACATCAGAATGCACCAACCCATAACTGAATTAGGCCAGCATGATAACTTCTGTGTTGCAGCTTTCTTAAAGCTTGTCTTCCTGTGGGAGGACCAGGCCTCATAAGTACATATTTCAATTAACCATGATGTATAAAATCACCAGTTTCCATGGTTCAGTAGACTATCACTTTGGGAAGAACTTACATGTTCTCCTTACCTGCTGAAGGTAATAAATCTTTCTCCTCTGTCTCTTGGCTGTGTTTATTTTGTTTTGGCTTAGGACTCACTAAAGTTAAAATAGAACCTCAACCTGTATGACTCTATGGACATTTTCTTCAAAATTATAATCAATATTAAATCAGCTAATTGGGGTGATTTATGTTCACCCTATTAGGTGAACATAAGGGCAGCCACATCAGGACCATTCCTCCTCTCCTTTGTGTGTGACTTACTATATACTCCCCATCCAGATACAAAGAAAAAGGAACATACACCTTTACCTATTTACTAGAAACTCCCCACCTGGCTCCAAAGAATGGCAGACCTCATGACTACTTGTGTCCCTAAGCTAACCACAAAAGAATTTTCCCACCCAGCAAACTTCCTGGTACTTCTCCACTAGCATCCTATATCTACTCCCAATCTGTAGTGTACTTTGGGTTCTTGCATCTGCTGGAGACCCCCTCCTCACATTCCTTCTCCCAAGTAAAACTTGTAAGGATGTTGTACCATTTCCTGCCTATCCTTCCATGACTTTTTTCAGTCTAACAGACTCTCATCCAATTAGCTTGTACTTCTTATAAGAGGAAGCCAAAAGGTCACAGAGAGGCACAGGAGAACATGAGGGGAGCACAGAGATCAAGATGAGAGTCTTTAAGTGATGGAAAGAGATATTAGGAGAAATCATCCAGCTAACACCTCGATATTCCAGAATTATGAGGAAAATAAATATATGTTATTAAATGAAAGCCCTTGGAAACTCATATAGTCTTTTAGGAGTCACATAGGGTTTTCTCTGTAGCCTGCTTGAAATGAAAGAACAGTTGGATGTCATCAAATGTCTTGGTATTATTGACTGAATTGCTACAAAAACTGGTATTTTTAGAGGACTATTTTTTCTTCCTGGTCTATGAACATGAATGAGACCACAGCTGCTGACCTTGTAACTACAGTGATGAGGTTTGTAAAAACAGACTGCCAATAAGTGTGTGAAATAGTTTAGTCTCCTTTTCTTTGTAACCATCACTCCTCTTTGTGTAAAAACCTCACTGGTAAGATTGCCTATTTGAAAGTCTTATAAAAGTTCTGGAAAGGCAGTTATCCTGATCCTACATAGTATACCTGGGGTTGGTCGCTAGATCAATAAAAACAGTGACAACATACAAAGATATTTTTGGAAGAATGTGAAGTGAAAATGATAGAAAAATACTTTCTCAGATATTTCTACAGATTCAAGATTTGGAACTTTGCACTTTGCAAGTTGCCAGTGGGTAGTAATAAAAACCAGATTACACTGGGAGCTAGACTCTGGGCCTGTCACCTGGGGTAACCCTAGTACAGAAAACAGGGGAGTCCCCATATTTGAATCTGGCCCTAAACTCTAACATGGATCTTTTCATGTCCCCACATTTGAGTCACTGAGTCCAAGGGCATGAATTCTCTTGACCATCAGAGAAAGAATTCAAAGATGGCACTCAGAAGAGATTTAAGGGGTAGCAAAACAAAGGGAAAGCAAAATGAAAGTGTATTCCACTTGGGAATATGGGCAGGATCAAGAAGGAGCCTGGTACTGGAGGAGCTAAGTCCTCAAGCTTTTCTTGGTGTCTGTAGATAAGGAAGTGGTCAGTCTCTGGAAGTTAATGGCACATTAACAATCCAGGAAAACTGTCATCAACTCCTTCCATATTTTAAGTAGAAGAGTGCTTCACTTTGGATTGTCAGACTATCTGTCATTTTTTCCCCAGGCTATATATAAGGCTTTGTCTTACAAGACCCTAATGTATGTTATGACTGATGTGGATGTCAAGAATCCAGAAGGAGAGTCTTTGAAATCGATGACCATATATCATTCCTGACCATCAGGTTTGTTAATTCTCTGCCTAGCCCTACATAAATATTATGTACTTTCTCTCACTGAATGGCCCTAACAACACTTTCATGAGTGTACAACAACTTATGGTAACCAGATAGATAGTTTCAAATCTCAGACATATAGAAGAATTAATATGGTAAAAATGCCTATATCACCAAATGTGATAACGGATTTAATGCAAACTCCATCAAAATCCCAATGACAGTCCTTACTGAAATAGAAAAATCAATCTTCATGTTCATATGGAAGTACAAAAACACCAAATAGTTAAAACAATGCTAAGCAATAAGAACAAGTTAAACTTAGCTTGACAAAACTTAACCAGCCAAAACAAACATAAGCAAAAAGAGCAACTTAAACTAAAGAGCCATAGTAATAAAAACAGCATATATTACACATAACAGACATGCACATCAATGGAATAGAATGGAATATCACCTCTCAAAAGTCCATGTAGCCAATGCCTTCTTCTTCTTCACAAATTTGCAAAAAATTTCTGATGGAGAAGAGAAAGACAGACTCTTCAACAAATAGTTCTAGAAAAATTAGATATCCTCAGGTAGAAAACTGAAATTCAATCCTTATCTCTTACTCTGTACAAAATTAAATTCAGAATAGATCGAAAACCTCAGAGTAAGACCTGAAACTTTTAACCTCCTAGAGAAAAAACACATATAGATATAGGCACTAGCAACTATTTTCCAAATTAGACTCCAATACCTAGGAGCGAGAGTTGATAAATGGGATTGCACCAGATTCCCAAACTTCTGTGCATCAAAGGATACAATTGCTACAAAGAAGTGATAATCTTCAGATTGTGAGAAAATCTTTGCTGGCTGTTAATCTGCCAAGGGATAAATACCCAGAATATATAAAGAACCCAAGATAGTAAACAGTAAAAGGAAAAGAAATTCAAATTAATAAGTGGGTAAATGAATCAAACAGATGGTTTGAAAAGAAGGATTACAAATGGCCAATAAATTCATGAGCAAATAATTCAATATCCTTAGACATAAAGGAAATGCAAATCAAAATAAATTTGAGATGCCATCTCATTCCAGTCAGAATGGCTCTCATCATGAAAACAAACAACAAAAAATTCTGGTGACCATGTGGGGACAAAGTAATACTTACACAAAGTTGCTGGGAATATAAATTCCTCTAATAGCTATGGAAATAAGTATGGCAGTTCCTCAGAAAATTAAAAATAGAACTACTGTGTGGATCTTGGTGTATTGCTTTTGGGCATACATTCAAAGAAGCATAATTCAGTATACAAAAGAGATAATTGCAAACCCATGTTTATTGCAATACTATTCACAAGAGTCAAGTTATGGAATCAGCTAGGTGCATAAGAACATATGAATGGATCAAACGGTGATACACAGATAGACATACATACACACACAATGGTATAACCCTAAAGAAAAATGAAATTACATCATTTGCAGTAAAACCAAAGGAAAAGGAGATCATCATGTTTAGTGAAATAAGCCAGACTCAGTCAACATTGTTTCTCTCATATGCAGACTCTATATCTGAGAAAGGGGCATGAATACATCCTTTGCAAGGAACCAATGGGAAGAGTGAGGCATGAAACAGAAGATAGGAGGAGAATATGATTGAAGTATATTGGACACACCTATGAAAAGGAGAGAATGGATCTTATTTAAGAAACATTTGTAAGAAAGTTAAAAGGTGGAGCTTCAGGGGAGGGAGATAAAAACATTATTGAGGGGATGATCATAGTGAAATTGTATGTGTGTTAGGAAACCTCACAATGAGACCACTATCTTATAAATAATACATATCAGCAACATAATTTAAAATACAAAATAGGATATAGAGTGATAGAACACTTACAATATTCTTCATAGCATCAATTTAGGAGTTTCCTATAGCTTACAAATTATGACAAAGTTCTTCAAAACAATACCCATTTGTTGTCCTTCAGTTCTCTACATTTGAATTTCAGGTATGGTTTGCCTGGTTTTTCTGCTCAGGGTCTCATTTTGGCAAATCAACAGCATTGGTCAGGCTAAATTCTCATCTATGTTTCAAACATGTTATTTTAAATTATTTTTGAATAATCACTGTAAAGCAAAGTATTGTAGTAATAATAGTTTTCAATCAAGGGATCATAGATAACTGCCTTGTTTAATATGGGAATAGTAAGATTTCTGGAGATATCATGGACTTTGTCTCCAACACAAGTTAAAGTTTTTTGGTGGGGCACATGGGATGGACTCTAAATAGAGCTTCATCAAACACAGACTTTGTGGAAGATTTGGGATAAATTGTTAGGAGTTTAGATATTTGAGGAACCGGAGAGTTTATGGTGAAGGTGATGTAAAGACTGATTAGCCTTACATTTAACTGGTGTCTCGGGAACAATGAATCAGTAGGTGCAGAGCAAAATTCTATAGGGAGATGAGGTGCTCAAGTTTATAATATTACGAAGGAAAAGTACCTAATGATCAGACATACAGAACTCTAAATCTTTCCCCTGCTCTTGTACCTCAACATGTGCAACCTTGGTCTGCACAGAAAATGGCTGTTTCTTTGGAGCTCTCATCTGGCTTGGGAACTGACACTTGACTCTTTATATGATATCAATCTGCATCACCAACCAACCAGGGAAGAATTTGCTCTTCCTTGCTGAGATCTTCCACCCAGGTATCCCATATGGATGAGTCTGAGCATCCCTCAAGAGCTGCAGGAGAACATCTGTGAGATGAAAGAGGTGAATGATAACCTAGTCACTTGAGAGCCAATACAGTCTAGTCCAGAGCTGAGAGATGGCTGTAACTGTGAGATTGCTATTGTTAAACATTGATGGAAGTTATATTAGTAGTTGTATTGACAATTTATGAAACTTCTAGAGAAGAACTCAGAGAAAAATTTACAAAAATAGAATAAGGATCCCAATGCAAGAAATGGGTATTCTTGCTTGGTTTGCATATCTGAACATTTGATGGTTGTGAAACTTTGTTGTAACTGAAGAGTTCTGTCACTTCATGCTGTGCCTCCTGTGGGACCTGGATTCTTCCACGGACTTCTACTTCCTGACATTCAGGACACTGGAAGTTATGTCTCATTTCCACTTCCCCTTTCCTGTTCCTATACTTTGTTTTCTATTTGCGTTTCAAATGCTACACCCTTGAACATCCCTTCTGCCCTCCCCCAGCAAATAAAACTACTAGCAATGTCAATTGCTATTACCTTTGATAGATTCTTTCCAACACTTCTAGAAATAAAATTTGCATGGTTTTAAGAATAGAATTATTGATTCAAAAGAGATGAACAAATTTGTATTTAAAAAACCAGAAATATCAGTACTAGAATGGGAACCTTATATGTTCATTAAGAGCAAAAAAATAAAAATTAAGGTTATCTGTACATGAAGATGAGTTCTTTGTTATCAGGAAGTAATATTTATTTCTCTGTGATAATTACTGAGTTAGGCATGTGGCCCTGTTATCTATGAAGTATATGGAAGAAAAATGATACTAATCTGGGAATAGTGAGCTGAAGGAGAGGAAGGAATATTTACCTAATGGGGAGGATGTTGGCATTCTGGAAGAGAATTTCTATAACTACTCAGAAAAACTAGTCAGCTCTTCATTACCAGTAGTCAAGGATTTCTTATCAATGGATTCAACTGATTTGGATCAAAAATATTTTAAAATCTTTTCATCAGTACTGAACATGTACAGGCTTTTCCCTTGTCATGGTTTCTTAATTAATATGGTATAAGAATATGCATAGTATTCATGTGTAGATATTATAAGTATGATTTAAATTCTATGGGAGAATGTACATTGGATTTATGCAAACATAACACCAGTTTACATAAGAAGATTGAATATCTATGCTTTTGCTACCTGTAGGGGTTGTGAGCCCTGACAGAAACCCCAGTCAGTGATAATACCCCAGGTTGAAAGTCATGGTTTGTGGGCCAAATACATCCCTGTATTTGCAATAAAACCTTTTGCAATTAAGGTTTTATTGACACATAGTACTGAAAATTCAGTACGAGTTTTCTATAACTGTTGTCTTGCTAGAATGGCAGCTTTTGGTGTCCATGGAGTTTTCAGAACAAATTCCCCATGGATGCTGAGGGGTTACCCTATGTCAATTTTAGTGTCTTTTTAAAAGTATCATTCAGCTGCAGGAGAGCGGTGTTGAAGGAGTCATCCCCCAAGATTGGAGACAGATTTAGAATTTCACGCACTCATGTATGTAACTGGAAAAATGAGACCTATTAAAATTATTCTTTGAATAGGAGAATGATGGAGGTGATGAATTTAACTAAGATATGCTGTAAGTACTTTTGTAAGCATCACAATGTACTCCCAGTATAACAATGATAAATAAATAAAAAGAATAGAAAATATTTGTAATGATCACTGGCAGTAGAATTTGGTGTGATTAAGAGCATGGTTGCAGAGCCCTCCAGGGGCATATTTGTTTTGGAATCCTGCCTGTGCCTCTTGACAAATGCAGTCTTGGAGGGTGAAAAGAGAGAGTACATGCACAGGAGAGATGAGTATCCAAGCCAAAGTCACTCTACATGGCCAGAAGTCATTTGAATTGCCGATATATTAGAAAACATGGTCAAGACCAGTAGAACAAGTACTCAGTGGCTCACAACTGTTATACTAGCTTCTTAGAAGGCAGAGATCAGAAGGATCCCAATTTGAAGACAGCCCCAGTAAATAGTTTGTGAGACTCTCTCTCAGTAAAAAAACCTGTCACAGAAAGGTCTGGTGGAGTGTCTCAAGGTGTAGGCTCTTAATTGAAGCAACAACACCACAAAAACAGACCAACAGAACTTCCCCAGCTGAACCACCTATGGATGTCTTTGTTCCTCAGACTGTAAAACAAGGGGTTCAGCATGGAAGTCACCACACTTGTGCATCACAGATTCTGTGGCAATTGAGTGTGAGTTTTGGTCACAGCAGAACTGAGGTTACCCTCGAATGCCTATGCAATAAATTAAAGAGACAATTGAGAGGTGAGACACACAGGTGAAAAATGCTTTGTACTTCCCCTGTGCTGATGAGAGTTTATGTATGGAGGCAACTATCTCGGAGTAAGAGTACAAAATGCCAGTGAGAGGACCACCACCCATTAATGCACTACTAAATTCATCTCAGTATTATTAAGTAAAGTGTCAGAACAGGCAAAATGAGTCAACTGATTAGGTTCACAGAACAAGTGTGGAATTTTCACTTCTGTGCAGAAGGATGGCTACAACACCACAAAGCTTTGTAACAAGGAATCCAGGGCACTTGTGATCCAGGACACAAACACCAGCAACCCACAGAACTGGGGCTTCATGATGACAGTGTAATACACGGGGCACAGATGGCCACAATGGTCACAGGCCATTGCATCCAGGAGGAAGACCTCAGACCCTGCAAAAAGCACTAAGAAGTACATCTGAGTGAGGCAGCCTGCAGAGGTAATGACCTTGCTTAGTGTCTGGATGTTCACCAGCAACTTTGGGAGACTGGTGGAGGTTAAAGATATCCACAAAGGAAAAGTTGAAGAGGGAAAGTACATGGGTGTGTGCAGGTGGGAGTCTGAGATTGTGACCAGGATGATTAACAAGTTACCAAGTATAGTGACCATGCATGTGAACAGGAACAGTGCAAGAATGAAGGGGTTGCATTTCTCGGTCCTCTGAACATCCCAGAAGAAGAAATTCTGATATTTTGGTATAATTTTGTAGTTTCCTGTGTTGTAGGTAATTAACAGAGGAGAAAAAGAATAACATGTCCTCTTTACGACATCCCCTGTACCATATATGATCAGAAATTCCTGTCTGTGTCTGTATTTTTTACTCAGTATATCGGCTGTTCTAAAGTTTTAATCAGAAATTTTTATGCATTGAGGAAGACAAATTAATTCCACTGTGTGTCTGCACTGTCCAGGCAATGAGTTTAGGGTGTTGCATAATGAATGTTTCCATAATACACTAAAGAATATAAATAGGAAGGGATTTTGCAAATTGTAAGATCTAGAAGAGGATTTTGAATGTTTTCTCCTTAAATTAATATAAATGTTATAGAAGAGAGATATGTTTTAACATTTTTCAATCCATACACTTTTTAAAATATCACATGTCATCCCCTATCTTTGTTCACATTTTAGGAATGAAAAATAGGTACAGTGTGTTTGTGTGTTTGGGGGTACTAGTGGGAGGGAGGAGGATGAAGGAAGTGGATTAAGATGATGGTATATGGCAGATGGACTTCCTAAACGTATATGAAACAGAAATATGGAACCTCTTAGAATTGCTTTAAGTGGGGTGGGCAGGGGGCTGACAGGGACAGATGATGGGGCAATGTAAATAATGTACAATATGAGTCTAACCAGAATTGTCACTATGAATCCCCTGTGTGTAATGAGTATATCTTAATAAAAAGTTATTATAAAGAGAATACTAATTGTCATACAAATATCTAATTGGTAGTAAATGCTCTGAGGAAAAGCAGGCTAGTTAAAGGAAGATAGATAGAGGTATTTTTATGGGGGTTTAGGAAAGACAGATAACCAAGACGATCTTTGAACAAAGACTTCTCAGATGATAGCATTGGAGCCCCAAGACTATTGCAAAGGTTTGTGTCTGTTAGGAAGAATCAGTGAACAGTGCCTGAGAATGGGGATTTTTTTCACATATCAGAGTAAGAAACTATGGTGGTGACCAGAATAAGCAAGAGGGAGGTGAGGGAGAGATCCTGTCTGAGAGTGTGGAGGAAGGAGAGCCCTCCCTGCTGCTTCAGAAACATTAAGATTTTAAAGATGCAGGTAGTTCTTCATTCCCAGGAGGTCCCTCTACTTTGATTTAAGCAGCCTCATTGAGGAGTAATCAGTACACAGATAAGTGCACATATCTTTCTTGAACAAATGGATGAGTTTATACACATGCAAATCCTGGTGGCACATCACTACAATCTATATTATAGACAAATCTCAATATCATTGGCTGATTTAACCACACAAAGTTTATTATTTATCATATATCCACAAATAAATCTATATAAACACGAAATATGGCATACAGAAATGTTAGTGAAAACTGTTCAATTCTTCCTTTGAAAAATAGTCTCATTTCACTGTAATCCTGCCACACCAAATTATTAATTTTACTTCTCTCTAATTGCACCACACCTTGGACATGTTCTACTTTTATGGGAAGTACTTTATATCACTTCTTCACTCAGTCTTATCCAATTAGTCGTCCTTTCCCATTTCATAATTGTCAACAACAACCTGTGCTTTGCAAAGTCTAAAAATCTCCCGACTTCCAGAAGTGTAAGATCCTTAGTGCTTTTACCAATCCTTACATAAAATTATCTATAAAGCTGAGGTCCCTCACCACTAGAATCTTTAAAAGCCAAACTCCTGAGAGCAGCTCCTAATGACTTCAGGAAAATTTATTCTCTCATCATCAAGGGAGGGAACTGAGTTAATATGGTGTGAGGCCATGGAACATTACAAAAATCGTGGCTTTTTGGTGCTTCTTGCAAAGCACACAGGGACATTATTCTTGGAACACAAGTTAGAAATTGTCATTTATTTAGCATTGGATAATCATAAGAGGTATATTTAGGTATTTCCATGCAGCTAGAACTGACATTGGAATTAGAGAAGAATTGTCTTGGATAAATTTCACACATGGTAACTTTATGATTTCAATACTATTGGGGACTCATTTTACATTTAGAGGCCTGAGGCTCAGAGAGGCTCAGTGATGTGCCTACAGCTATTAATTAAGTAAGGACCAGTTTTGTTTGGGCCTCCATCAGGTCCTGATATGCTCAGTTCTCATGCTTTTGGTTAGTGGTCCTCCACCAGGGGGATCAGGTATCCAGAAGGCAATGTCTGGAGAAAACTCTGGATGCTAAAAATGGGGAGGTGGTGTTGTCTATAGTGGATTGAAGGCAGAAATGCTTCAGTTGCTAAGTGTTGGATAAGACTCACTTTTATCACAAGAAATTCTCTTCACCTTATTGCCATATCGGCCTCTCACAACATGGGCAGCTTATGGCTTAAAGACCAGCAGTACAATCATGATTTTCATGAACCCATCCATAGACATTGCTGGAACATTCTATATCTCTGGCCCACTTCATTTCTCTTCTGCTATCAGCACTTTTTTCTACCTTTGAAATCATAAACATCTCTTCTCTATCCTATGACTCATTCATGCTCCATCCTAAAGTATTTCACCAGCATTTTCCATTGGTGTCCAAATCATTCTGTCTTATCAAATCATTTACATATTCATAGATTGAACAAATATCTAGTGGACACTTCCTAAATTACAGGCCTGTGGTCTGTGCCTTCATAATATTTCCATTTGAATGGACTACATATTTCTATCCCTCTATACTTCCTGCATCGGGATCCTAAATCCCAATGGGACCAACTGAGCTGATGGCATAATCAGTCTGAGTCCTACTTGTGTGAATGAATAATGAGGTTTAAATCAGTTCAGAGCACAAAAATGTAGTTTTCTAAAAATTAAAGCAGACAAATCTCATTAGTTGCTAATATACTGGAATTATATGTAAAATGAGTTAAATATATTTCTTTGAATTTTTGAGCTACTTACAAATGCATGACTAAGTAATAGCTCTTAACTTGTTCAGTTATTTTGGAAAAAGGATAAATCAGGGATTGCAATACTAATGCTTTTATATCAAGGGATTATGGGTCACCCCCTTCATGAAGAAGGATAAGTAGGATTTCTTTTTAATTATCAGGGCAGTGTTCCTGATTCTAGTCAAGGCATTGTGGAGCCAAGACACCTGATGAAGACAGACTCGTCAGTCTTAGACTTATGGAAAACTTTAATTGAAAACAGCATTATGGTTTCAGGAGTTTAGAATTCTGGAAAGAAGTAGAGTTCATTCAGGGTAATTAATGAGGATTGATGTATCTGATTTTAACCAAGTGCCTTGGGAACAGAGAATTATAAGTAAAAAATTTCTTCTGTGCTGTGCAATGTCCCACAGGAACCGACGTACTCAGAATTAGACTAACAAAAGGGAAGTGTGCCTAGTGAACAGACACACAGCTGAAAGTACTTTCCCTGTGATTGCTTTTGGTGTGCATAACTGTGGTCTAGAAGACAAATAGTTTTTCCATTAGAGTCCTCATCTGGGTTGGTGACTAATGTTTGACACCTTTCTGTGGTTATGTCTGTCTACATAGCTTCAGTCTCCATTGTCAACAATCCACAAAGGCATGCGGACTTGCATGTAGAGACCTTCCATTCAGGAGAACAATCCACGGAATCTGAGAGCTCATTAGTGGCTTCAGGAGAGTTTCTGAGAAATGAAAACCCTCATTTAGCTAAGGTCACCCATGAGTCAGCCTAACCTCTCTTAGAACTGAGAGATGGCTATGGCTAATTGCTTATTTGTTGCATTAATCTGTAGATGTGTTATTTACCATAATTGAAAAGGAAGTGAACATTGGACTCAGCAAGGCAGGGTCATGGCTGGCAATGATTTATGACTAACGAAAGTCTGTTCAGAAAGGAAATTTTGATGTTTGAAGTGGATTCAATGTAAGTAGAACAGGTGTTCAAGGACCTTTAATTGAATCAGGTGAAAAAGAGAAACTTCATCACAGGTGGAGAGATGCTTAGTGACATGAAGGTGCTTCTTATTTATGACGTGCAGTGCTGCGTTGATTAGATTACATGTATTCTATACTCATTTTCCAAAGTTTTCAGCATTTGGGGGGAATTTTGTTTACAAATTCTCTATATACTTGTAGAGTGATATTCGCTCATAAAATGTTAAACATCATTTAGCAAAATGCATCTGTCTTTTCTATATATGAGTTTCTTGCCATAATCAAGATAAGATTGTCCACCCACAAACTTCATATGTAGTTTTCTAAATTATTTGGCTTACTTTCTTACTGTGAGCTTTCCTTTCTCTGATTTGGGGTAAGGTATGGAGCTTGAGGGTCAACTTTATTTTCTACATATACACAATCATCTGTGTCGATTTTATTTTACAATTCTAGGTACTCCATCCACATTAAAAACAAACTTGTCATGTACTAAATGTTGGTACATACAGAGGCATAATTCCTAATTCATTCAACTAATAGTTAACTAAGAGTTAATAGTCAATGCTTAAGCATTTGCTACATGCTATGATATTCGAGTAGAATTTGCATTACACATTCTTACATACAGATCACTGATGCCTATCTTATGTTGAAAGAAATACATTATAGGTTTGTATGTCTTCCTTATCTTAATGCTTTTTGCTCAATTCAATTTTGGGTGATAAAGTTATGTTGAAACCAGTTATCCTATTTTCTCCTAACATTCTCTTACTTCTAAATTATTATTTTTAATTTAAATTTATAGAATGAATAACTATGCTGTTTTGAAAACAGAAAGGTGAACAAAGCAGGTGCATCTCTGCTCATTCAGACCTTGCATCATGATGATGATGCTTGAAATAGTGTAGGAAATGTGTGTGTGATCCAGTGTCCTCAGGGAGCAGCCACAGGCAGGATTCCAGTCAGTGTGAAGGTGAGGAATTTTCATGATGTGTGAAGAATTGATAGAATTTATTCTACAGAGACACTTTAGATAAAAGCACATGGAGGACATGAGTATACTCATTGTATTTGTTGAAATAGGTCAAAACTGAAAATGGGGTAATAACAAAGTGAAGGCCTTGGACAAGGAACTAGAGAAACAGCCCTGCATCCTCTGCTATTGTCCACAGAAAACAATTATTTGTCTTTCTTCCTATGGTTAATTCACTACAGTGAGAAATAGTGATAGATTTTCCTTGTAGATTCTAAAATGTTGACATCACAGATTTAGGAAGTAGAATATCAGTTAACAGAAAGCAGGGAATGGAGAAGGAGCAAGACCAAGGAGAAGTTGTTATGTGGGTACAATGTTACACTGAGATATGAGAAATCAATTTTGCTATTGAACTGCACAAATGAGTAACTGTAGTTAACAATAATGAATTGCATGTTTTCAAGAAGCTAGATAGGAGAGTGTGAATATTGTCAGCATCAACAAAATAATCAAAATTGAGGTGACAGAGAAGATAATTGCCTTGATTTGGTTATTGTATTGAAACATACATTATGTGCCATGTGTAGGTAAAAGAATTCTGTTAATTAAAAATACAATAACACATTAAAAATTCAATTAAGCATGTCAAATTGAATACTACAGGAAAAATCTCTTCTACTATTTAATACATAAACTGCACAAATTGTGCTGTTCTTTTATATATCATCTGAATATTTGTTTTTTCTTCCCTTAGGGCTTATTTACTTCCCTTACATTATGTTATATCTGTATAGTAATACTCAAAAATATCATTAGTTTCTCTTTTGAGAAATTTGTTTTTTATCTTTTTTTGTTTTTGATAGCTCTCTAGGGGGTGTGGTTGAAGTTGGAATGAAGCCAGAAAGAAGAGAGCTTTTTATTCCCTTCAAACACTCCAGGAACCTCTCCCTTTTTGTCTTCACTTCTCTTCTCCTCTCTTCTCCTCTGTTCTCTTCTCTTCTCTTCTCTTCTCTTCTCTTCTCTTCTCTTCTCTTCTCTTCTCTTCTCTTCTCTTCTCTTCTCTTCACTTCTCTTCTCTTCTCTTCTCCTTCTCTTGCCTTCTCTTCTCTTCTCTTCTCTCTGTCTCTCTTCACCTTGTCTGTTCACTGAGCAGTGTTTTGTAATAATTCTTTTTGTTTGTACAGCTTTGTACAGTACTTTGCTTGTGTTAAGCATGTTCTCTACAACTGAGCTATATTCCACCAGACAGCTTTTTCTCTTACATTTCTTTATATGGGTATAAAAAGGCAATAGCAAAAAGTAGACTCAATTTTGAATGTGTATGGAAAATGATGTGGAATTTCCAAGTCAAATTTGTTCATCCTTTAGAGAAACACCCTCTTATACAGACAACATGACTGGCACCTCTCTCATAGTGTGCTGGATGATAAGAAGACCCTAATATTAACATGGCCCCAGGATAAACTTCATGTTACATGTTGTACAGTGGTGTCTGAGTTTGTGAATGTGTGTGTGTGTGTGTGTTTAACTTCAGGACTGAGAGTAGATATAATAGAAAGGGGACCTAGGACAAACATAACTCATTTTATAGAGGTATAGTATACAAAACAAAGTGTAACTGGTAGAAATACCAGCTTGAGACTGGTATTTCAATTCACAAGCCACTCTTGTAGACAACTCCAAATGGAACTACAACATTCTCCTTGTGTCTGTAAGTTCCAGTAGCAATGGTCTCATTTTCTCCACTGTTTTATGGGATCATTTTCTCTCTGTTCATCTAATCTCTCAATTGTCTCCTTATATTATTACATGGTTCTAGGTGTGTACCTTAGTTCTGCCCATTAAACATTTAATAAAGATTTGTTTTACTTCAATTAGCCTGAGTCAGTGAATTGTTGTTTGTCACCTAATATACCTTAATTGATGCAAATTGTATTTAAGATGGTGATTTCTTTCATTTAAATAGAAATTATATATTCCCCAATGGAGTAACACATTATAATCCACCGACTTTATACTGGAACAGTATACTTAAGCTCAGTGGATGCAGTATGTCCTTTATTGGGGAGATGCATTAATAATGCTCAGATGTACAAATTAAATGACCAGTCTTCCTTTCAGTAAGGGATGTATTTAAATCTTTCCTACATTTTGCACCCTTGGGCTCTTGCTGTCAACTCTTTTGTCCTGAAAGTTGAAATGATAGTACTAAAATGGTAGTATTTGTGAGGGTAAAAAGAAATAGTTATAAGCACCTAACAGTGTTTCTGGTCAAAATGGTTACTCATCTGCATTCATTCATATGTAACTTTGAGACATTTTATCTTTGACTTCAACAGTTTCATTATGATATGCCTGAGTATAATTTATTATTTTACTTTTAGTTAACCTTGCTTGAGATTTGTTGAGCTTTAAAAAAAGTTTTAAATTTTGTAATAACTGTACACACACAAGAAATTACATTTTATTGTATGCATAGTTTTGTACACCCACTATTGGAATGAGTATACAGAAATATTGTGTTATGGCAACAGTGCAATCCTGAGGGATTACCAGCCTGAATTACACAGGTAATTCCTGGACACCTAGTGAGTGAGGCAGGCTAGAATTAGAAAACTTTGGGTGTCTTAGAACATATATGATTTGATATTGTATTCCAGGTTGAACATTCCTCTTTTTCTGAGCCTTCTTTTCAATTGCAAATGTGTATAGGCTATACACACCCTGGCTCAGGGACAACTTAATCCACCCTCACCTGGCTCAGGGACCACCCATGACCCTCCACACTCATCTATTGGTCAGGAATCACAAGGTTCTTGCCTTCCCATAGGTTAAATGGAATTTTTTAAAGCATCTGGAAAAGAGAAAAATGCTCTCTGCTTCTAGCTTCTACCTGGTCCCACTGTGCCTTCTTTTGCAATTCCCCTCCCTAACTTTTAATAAACTCAATTACACCTATTTGTCCTGCCATAGAGTCCTCCACGTGGGACACAAAGAATTTGGAAATCTTCTGATCAGAGACTGCATCCTTATAGCTAACACTAGTACTGCACAGTGAGACCCTGATTCAAAAAAACCAAAAAAGTAAAAATTAAAAAATCATTTTGAAGTTATATGTAGCTTATGATTTTAAAATACTGGCATTTTCTTGTTTTCAAGAAAGCATTCTCATAGTAATAGAGAATTATTCTATCACTGAGAGTTTGAATTGAGGATGTAGGACATACAACATATAAAAGTACTCCTTTGTGGCATACCCATCTTTGTTATTGTACTTTGAAAGCATCCGACGTTTAACAGAATAAATTAAGTTACAGCTCTTCTAAATTAATAGAAAGGCACATAGGTGTATAGGCAGAAATAGACAGGTAGAAGATCATAATCTCAAGTGGCTTTAAATTCTTTAAGGATCTCATGTGGTTATTCTATAGGTGGGTGTTACCATCTGCAGGTAAACATGCTTAGGATTTAGATGACAAATTTCATGTACAAGCTGTAACATGTAAAAGAATCTACAAGGCTGGGAGTTATAGCATGAACTTAACTTAAACCTCATTATTTTATGTAGTGATGTTTCAAACACATTTCGATCATGATACAAACTGCAATACAAAAAAATCAGAAAATATAAAATCCCCCCTCACGTAGAAATAAACTTTCCAATTGTTAATCTGAAAAAAGCACCATAAGTACCCTCGAGTATCTAAAAGCCTACAAACATAGTAGTAAAAATGGATTTTATGAATTTCTTTTAAGTTATAATTACACCTATTTAGGGATTCTTCATCTGAATTGGAGCTTGGAAAAAAATACTGCAGGTATCTAAGAAAGTCATAGATAATTTCAAATAGGTTTAAACTTCATATATTAAGGACTTAGCAAAAAGTATCCTCTAAGGAACACTGGTAACTTTTACAAATAAACTCTTGTTGAATACTGTGTCATGTGCCGCTGAAGCAGGGAGGAGGGCAAAAAAGAAAGAAACAAGCAAGTCTTTATTTGGACAATGTAGCAGCGGGGAGCAGATGGCATAGCAGGGAGATGAAACTTAAAAAATCTAAATGTGAAGATGGTCTTGCACCGCTGGGCTGAACTACATGCAACCACATATGGGTTAAACTTTGCTTTTTGTTTCTCTAACCTGCTTGCAATGGTATATTAGGTGAGAGCCCTTTGTTTTCAGGGCTCAGCCTTTGGATGTAAATCCACTGAGTCACTGCCAGCACACTAGCAAACATTGCTTCCTGAAAAGCCTTGGTGTCCCTTCTTTGTTTGAGGTTCCTGCAACATTTCTGGGGGGTTTCTCCTGGACTGGGAGACAGTGTTTTCATACCTTTGTTGCCTGGACTCAGCATCTCCAGCTCATCAGGAGATCATCCAAGCAGGTGCTAGTGAACTTGTTGATCTGAATGAGGGACATGCCTCTCCTGGTGCACTGAAAAGCAAGCCTCAGTTGCACAAAGGAACACATTGAAGGCTTGAAACCGATTGGGAGCCCCCCACTTGTTAGACTGATAAAAACCCAGCTTTGATAATATTTCTTAAAAATGGTTTTTATTTTGTCAAGATAGCTGTCAGGAATTTTTGGTGCTACAGGTTAATCCACAAATTTATGAAGACAACAAGAGTTTTTAAAACATAGAAAGCAAGAGGCAGCTGAGCACAGGGAGTGCTGCTGCACTGTTTTGATGGTTGAGACTCATTTACTTATGTAAAACAAAGTAAAAAACAAAGCCAAAGTACACCCTCCAGACAGGATAAAAGGAAAAACAAAACTCAACAAGAAGCACTACACTGCAGGTCAAGACCCCCAGTTTTTATTGAAGTCAAGAGAGTGGAGATGTTAGTCCTACTACTTCAACATGTCAGGCAGAGGGAAATTTTGGTCTGGAATGGCCAGATTGGACCTGTTATTTTAGGAGTGTGCCAATCAAATGTAAATAAGATTTAAATCTTATTGACAGGTCAAATCAGTCAGTACAAAGCCCATGAACCGAAGTTAAATTTCTTTTTATTAGAATTCTTTTCACTAGATTTTTCCAGGAATATAATGTGAATGTATTAAAATTATGTCAGGAATGCAGACCTCACACTTACTATAATGCACAAGATGTGGTGTTTTATAAGCAACCATTAGAACAACATGGTCTATCCTACCTCATTGCTCACATGGTTTATACCAGGAAGGAGTTTATCTCTTTCCAAGTCTGTGAATCTGTTAAGCCTTTTTTTGAAATATCTAGAGAATAACTCAACACAAGTACAAGAATATATAAATTTAATATATTTCAATAGTATAATGCATCATACTCAGTTTTCTAAGCTATATTCTTTGTTTATAATGAAGATTATAATCATTAATCTTCTATTTATCTATTAATAGATTAATCTTCTATTAATCTATTTCATGCCAAAGTCAAAGTTACAAATTTTGTTAATGTTCTGGTGAAAATGCAAGTCCTAGCCTGAACATGATAGGAAATAGGTCTCAACCAGGTTCTTTTCTCTACTCTATTGCAACAATTATAAAAGTTACCATGGAAACTAGATTGTCGTTACCTCTGCATTCCATTCAACATATGTGAGTAATTTTGCTTCATTTTTGTAGACAGGCCAATTATCAAAGTTAATTCAGTTATCTATTAATAATTTTACAAGTAATGCTCTCATATTTCATAAGTTTTGGCAAATGTGTGCCTATGTTATCTGATATTAATGAATTCATATTGTTAGATTACTGTCCTGGAAGATCAAATACATGAGTATTTTTATAATTTTATTTGATATGGCTGATTTACTGTCTTCAGAAATTGTAACATTGTGCATTTTTCGTAGTCTTAGCAATACAGTCCATTGTCAAACATTTAGATTTTTGTCAACTACATTTGCAAGAATTATATCTCTCTATCTATACTTTTAATTCACTTTACTATTAGTGAGATAGAATTCACTCCCACATGTTTCATGAGCAATAGCATTTGCCTCTCACACACCTTTCCCCATGGGACTGGGGTTGTGTACCACACCTCCAGGGCATTTTGCTCTGCTGATTTTAGAGATGAGATCTCTTGAACTATTTCCCTGAGCTGCCATCAAACTGAGATCATCCTGCTCTCAGTCTCCCAAGTAGTTAAGAATAGAGGTGTGAACCACTGGTGCTGGCCTCCATATACATGGCATCCAGAAGTGAGTGAAAACCCAGGTTGGATTTTCTTGGGCATTCTTTATACCTTTACCATCTATGTATCACTAAGCACAGTTTTGCATGGTTTTTTTCCTCTCTCTCTCTTCTCTCTTTATGGTACTGGGACTTGAACTGAGGGCCCCACATTTGCTAGTCAGGCACTCTACCACTTGAACCACTCTACCAGTCCTGTTTTGTGCTGATTTTTTTGAGAGAGCATGTCATGAACTATTTGCCCAGCTGTCTTCGAACCTAGATCCTCCTGATCTCTGCCTCGTGAGAAGCTGGGATTATAAGCATGAGCCACTAGTACCTAACATCTTTTGAGTTTTGAATGAGTTACTGTTGAAAAGTGAGTGCGTGCATGTGTGTTTTCCTGCCTCAAACTCCAGTACTGTCAACAAAAACAAAAATATTAGAAGAAAGCACCCAGTTGTCCACCAAAAAGAATAGTGGCACCTTGTCAATCCCTGGACAGGAAAGAAGATGGCATCATGGCTCCTGTAATTGACTCTATTGGTTTAGAAGCCAATGCTGTCCTCGTGTGCACTTGATCTTGTATGAATCTGATTGTGAGATAATATGAGCATCTGTGCTTGTTGCTGAGGACAGGCTTTCATGGTCCTCTCAGCATTGTCATATTAGCATTTTTCTATGGCATGTTGTTCAAGGAAACTATCTGGCTTCATTTTTCTCCTTTGTGGCACCAATCTGATGTCATGCTTGTTAGGAAGAGTTGTCTGTGGTTACTGTAGGTTGTGCTGCTTCTCAGGACTGGAAAGGGTGTGCCCTAAGCTTTCTAACAGCTGGTACTTGTCTCTGGCACCTGCAAATGTCTGGTTATAGACCAGGAAAGCCCAGTGTGTGAGGCAGTGATCTGCAGCAAGCACCAAGGTGTGCTCCACCCTCTGGGTCCCTGACTTTCCTCACCTTAACTCCCACACAGAATCACTTGTGACCACTCATTCCCCCTTCCCAGAACTCTCCTAGCTGCTTCCATGCTTCTTGGCCAAAACAGAAAGAGAGTTCTACTCCCCTGTGTAATTCTGTCAGTTTCTCTTCATAGAACCTTCTGAATCTCTGACTTAAGGTCTTTCCCCCATAGCCAGACCACCTCTCCAGGCCAGCACTCACTGGATCAGCACCTAAGTCTTTCTGGGAGTTCCAAGAGAAAGGACCGTGTGGGGACCTTTGACTTCTATACTCAGAGTCAGATAAGAGCCTTGAAAATGGCTTCTTTCAACTGCACCTGGACTGAATGCCAAAAAGAGAGACCTTTCCTAGCATCAGTGTGCTATGCAGCTCCAGGACCCCTGCTGGTCAGACCAAGTCTTCTCAGTACTGTGGCCACTGTTAACTGTTTTCTAAGTCTCCTGTTCTTTCTTTTGTCTCTGCCCCTGACTGTGCTGGTTTCAACCCTGCAGCTCTCTTTCTCCCAGGTTTCTGCTCTCTACATTTTCTGGGATTTTATTTTTTTTGGTGGGGGAGGGTGCAGTATATGTCTTGAACACAGGGTTTTGCACTTACTAAGCAGGTGTTTTACCACTTGAGTCATGCATCAAACCCTTTTTACTCTGGTTATTTTAGAGACAGGGTCTTGCCTTTTGCCCAGAGTTGCCTGGATCAATATCCTCCATCCTGCTATAGCTGCTTTGACAGGCATGTACCACCATACCCAGCTTTCTTCTGTTCAAATGGGGTCTTGCCATCTTTTTTGCTCTGCTGGCCTCCTGATCTCAGATTCCAAAATTGCTTGAGATAGCAGGTGTGGGGAACTGTGTTGAACTAATGGTTGAGATGGGATCTCATGAACTGTTTGCCTGGTCTGGTCTCCAATCTTGATCCTCCTGATCTTCTCCTCCCAAGTAGCTAGGATTGCATGTGTGAACCACTGACACCAGGCTTGTTTTTTGGTAGTTGTTTAAATAAGTTTCCATCTGTTTGAAGTTGAAACTAAAAGGGTGTTTGCTGAGACTCTCTCTCTTTTACATTAGTCTAGACCTCCCATTCCTGCATTCTTCAGTCACTGATACATTCTTTGTGTCCTTCTGTTCTGCAGGGGAAATAAAAAGAGTAATAGAGCTGGGGACCAGTGTTCACACCTGTAATTCTAGCTACTCAGGAGGCAGAGATCAGGAGGATCAAGGTTCAAAGCAAGTCCAGGAAAGTAGTTCTTGAGATCCTATCTCAAAAACAAAACAAAACAACACAAAACCCATCACACAAAAGGGCTTGTGGAGTGACTCAAGGTGTTTGCCCTGAGTTCAAACTCCAGTACCACACACACATAGAAAGAATAATAGAGCTGGTGGAGTGAGACTAAGTAGTAGACTGCCTACCTAGCAAATGTGAGGCCCTGAGTTCAAATCCCAGTACTGAAACTGGGGCTGGGATTCCACATTTCAGGTCCAACCACTCGCCCCTAAATACCAAGTAAAGAGGCATGGCAAAGGCAGAGAAAGGAGATTTACTACACGGCTGAGGACATGCTGTGAGAAGAGGCAGGGTAAGCACTCAGCTCATCTTCAGCCATCTGTAGGGTACAGACATGACCTATATGTTGAAGTAGACAAAAGAACTGGGAGCAGAGGCAAAATTAAACAGTTCCAGACACAGGTGTGGTCTGGCTGGTCATTATCTGAGTCCTCGTTGTGGGAGAGTTTCCAGAAGAGGTTCTGGAGTTGTTATCTGGGTTCATTGTCAAGTGGCAGGTGGTCCATCCTGAGGAGAATCTACTGTTTCAGTAGAGTCTGAAGAGGATGATTTCAGTCCCTTTTCATGAGGATGTTCTCATCTGTCTTTTCTAGAAGCCAAGGTGTTTGCAAAGTGACTGCAAAAAAGAATGGATCAGAGCAAAGACAGATAAAAAATGAAGGTTAGATGCTATGCTTGTCTTCTGCTTTTAGTTAAGTCATGGGTCTAAGTAAGGAGTCCATGCTTTTCAGCAAAAACAGTTTGAGCACCCTTTACAGTACTGTACCCCCCAAAAAAAGAAAGAGTAATAGAGGGGATGAATTTATTATATGCAGGTATGGAAATATCACAATAAAATCTCTTTGTATAATTAATATATACTAATAAAAATGAAGGAATAAAGTCTGAGATGATGTGTGTAGATTCTACTCAAATTTTACACCATTTCCAGCTTTGGGCGTGGCTCAAGTGGTAGAGAACCTGCCTAGAAAGCACACGGTCCCAAGTTCAAACCTCAGAACTGCCAAAATATATTTTACACCATTTAATGTAAAGAGGTTGAGCATGCCTTATATTAATTAATATATGCAGATGTCAGTAATCACAGGGAACTTGTTCCAGCACCTCCAACAGACACCAACCTCTAGGGGATGTTCAAATCCCCTATATAAAATGTTGTATTTTATTTACATACCATTCCATAAACTTATATAATCTCTGTATAACTTTCAGATACCTAATGCAATATAAATGATATGTGAGTAGTTATGCTGTATTGTTTAGGGAACAATGACAAGGGAACAGTCTGTTCAGTAAAGATGTCAGGGTTTTGTTTTCAGATATTTTCAATCTGCAGTTGGTTGATTATGAGGATATAGAACCCATGCATAAATGGTCTGCCATATTTGTTTATATTTGTGTCTTCCCCCTCAAAAGTAAACACAGAGAATGGGGATCTTGTCTAATTGGTTCAGTATTACCAATTGTGCCTCAAAAATATCAGGTACACACGAGGTACTCAATAAATGTTTGTTGAGTGAATATAGCAGGGTTTGTCATTCTTGGTCTTGCTCACATTAAGAGCTACTGCCAGGGTGTCCTGTCCCGTGCATTGTAGGTTATGGAGCAGCATCCCTGCCTTTGACCTATTAGATGCTAGAACACTCTCCTCCTTCCTCAACTGTAACAACAAAAGGGGACTCAATGAGATGTCCCAAGGGGGCAAAATTGCCCCCAGGTGAGAACCACTGTAATACTTGAGTGGGAAAAGACTTGATTACTTCATCACAAGACACTGGAGTCTTGCCTCGACTCTTTTGATACCCTTAGAACTTGGCCCATGAGTCTTTTTTTTTCACTTTTTTTGTTAGTATTGGGGTTTGATTCAGGGCTTTGCAGTTGCACAGCAGGTGCTGTACTGCGTAAGCCACACCTCCAATCCAGAACTTGGTCCGTGTGATGGCTAATTATATGTGTCAACCTGACTGGGTCAAAATATTTCTGGGTGTTTCTGTGATGGAGTATCTGGAAGACATCAGCATTTGAATTGCTGGATTGACTAAAGTGAATGGCTCTCCCCAGTGTTGAGTGGCCAAATAGAATTTTTCAAAGGTTGGATTCGTGCTCTCCCTGCCTGCCTGCACAGGCTGGGACCTTGACCTTCTCACTTGGAACCTGCTGCTCGGACCTTCGGATGCAGATTAGAAACTACATCATCAGTGGCCAGACTCTTGACAATTTGAACTACACCACTGATTTTCCTGGGTCTCTAGTGTACAGATGGCATGGGATGGGACTTCTCATCCTCCATGATTGCATGAACCAATACTTATGATAACTGTCTGCCTATTGTCTGCCTATCTTCTATCCATCTGTATCTTCTCGGTCCTGTGTCTCTGGAGAACCAAGGCTAATACTTGGTTGGAGCCCCAGTACTTCTTTGTGTCATTCCACCAAGCCTCGTGGGAGCAACTCAAAGGCAAGGAAGTGCAAAGGAATCCTGTCTGTATTCTCCACATGAGCACATCTTGAGACATAGAGGCCACAAATGATGATTTGGTTGACTGGGGTTGGAACTCAGGACTTCATACTTGCAAAGTAGGCACTCTTTTGCTTGAGCCACATTTCCAGTCCATTTTGCTTTGCTTATTTTGGAGATAGGGTCTCAGGAACTATTTGCATTGGCTGGCCTCAAATCTCGATCCTCCCAATCTCAGCCTACCAAGTAGCTATGACTACAGGTATGAGCCACCAGCACCTGGCTAATAACTGTTAACTTTATATTGAAAATGTGGCATTTACTGAGTGCTGTCCAGACACTATCAAATGCCTTGCGTGGAATGTGTTATTTAATTCTGAGAACAATTTTAAAAGGTATATCCATTATTATTAATTCAATTTTAGTGATAGGAAACTGAGCTTATGGATAGGATACAATTTTCCCAAAAGTCATTTGTTTTATCACTTAACCAGTGCACAGCCCATCATTTCTCTATCCTTTCACAGAGTAAGGGATCACTATCTCACTTCCTATCAAATGTTGCCATGGAGATGAGTCATGGGGACCATTCATGGATGCTTGGAGCCATAGACAGAAGGCAGTTCCTGAAGAGGGGACTCTGGGAGAAGAGGGTCTTGACATGACCCTCAGTTGCAGTAACACTTCTCCCAGTGGTGGCACCTGATGGAACACAGACTTTCTGGTGATGTCCGATACCCTTTCCCTCACTGAGTATTAAGATGGACACATTTCTCCCATCTCACAACTTTCTTGGCATGATGATAGCATCCTAAATACTATTTATTGAGACTGTGTGTGTGTCAGACACTGCAATTGCACTCACAAACATTGTCTCACTCTCTTAACAGCTTTGGGGGGGTATGTCTTAAGAATATACAACAATGTATGTGAAAATCAATTCCCACACATTTGTTCCAATTCTGTTAATAAATTTGAAAATTTTCCCAGCTGAGTGGGCAAACATTGTACCACAATAGTTTTATTTGCTCTCATTTTTTTGTTGTTGTTGTGGGGTTTGAACTCCAGGCCTCACATTTGGTGCTTGCTAGGCAGGCACTCTTACTACTTGAACCATTCTTCCAGCCCTTTTATTGTGATGAGGTTTTTCGAGATAGGGCCTGGAGAACTATTTGTCCAGGGCTGGCTTTGAACTGTGATCCTCCTGATCTCTGCCTCTTGAGTAGCTAGGATTCCAGACACGAGCCACCGGTGCGTGGCTCATTCTTTGCTTCAATATATCATTGACGCATATAGCAGGGGACAAAATAGACCAAGTCATGACCCAAAACCCACATTCTTGACAGACTGGGCATGATGGCTTATCATTATAATCCCAGTTAATAGGAAGGTAGATATTGGGAGAATCACCATTCAAGGCCAGCCTTGGCAAAAAGTTAGCAACCCCACCCCAATCAATAAGCAGATCTGTTGACACAAATTTGTGATTCTAGCTATGGTGCAAAAGGCCATAGGTAGGAAGACTGTGGTCTGAGACTGGCCCCAGATGGAAACAGGAGACCTTACCTGGAAAATAACTAAAACAAACAAACAGAAGTTGTGGTTGAGGCTCAAGTGGTGGACTGCCTGCCTAACAAGTTCTAGGTCCTGAGTTCAAACCTCAATACCTCAAAGAAACAATTTTTCTGGACAGAAGCCAGCAGTATCCAATAAGCAGAGAGCTACCACGTGGCAGTATGCATAAGAAGAAAAGTAAGAGAAAGCATATTTCCAGGGGTGTTGATGTTTTCTAGCATAGTTGGGGAAAGGTGCTCAAGTATTCAAGCAGAAAGCCTGAGGCTGTAAAGAAGGACTCCTGTGGACAGTCAAGGGAAGTGTGTTCGAGGCAGAGGTATGTGTATATGTTCTGAGGCAAGAACCTGATTGGTGTGCTTGAGGGAAGGTAAGGATACTGGAGCAGAGTGGTAGGGGGCTGGCAGAGTGGCTCAAGTGGTAGAGCACCTGCCTAGCAAGCATGAGGCCCTGAGTTCAAACCCCAATATCACCAAAACCAAACCAAACTAACCAACCAACCAACCCAACAGAGTGGTAAAGGGAAAGAGAAACAGAATCTTTGGTCAGAGAAGAAGCAGAGCCCACAATGAAGGAATTTGTGGGCATCATACGAATGTTGGATTTCTCCCTGAATGAGACAGGGAGCCATCACAGGACTCTGAGCAGAAGCGATGTAATGCAGTGTGCATCTAGAAGGATCAATCTCCTTCTTTACTGAGAAGGGTCAAAGCAGGGAGACCAAATCAGAAGCTATGGAAACCACCCAGGTGAGAAAGAATAATCATGTAGATGCCAGCAGGATGCTAGCAGATACAGCCTCAGTGTTTTCCTGGATGCTAAGAGAGAGATGCTTTGAGAATTTAGAAGAGATCTCTGATGCTGAAACTGTTTCTGCCACTGTAACTCCCACTGCAATTCCTGTTATAAATCCTAAACCAACAAGAAAAGGTGTCAATTAGACAGGTTTTGGGCTTGGGACAAAGCTCAAGTAGTGGAGCGCTTGTTTATCAAGAGCAAGGTCTGAGTTTAAACACCAAAAATTTGAGGGGTTTTTGGCAATAATTACTGTGGATTGAACTCAGGGCCTCACACTTCTTAGGCAGGTGCTTTACTACTTGAGCCACTCCACAAGACCTATTTTGTGTTGGATATTTTTGAGATAGGTCTTGAGAACTGTTTGCTCAGGCCTGGCTTCAACACATGATCCTCCTGATCTCTGCCTCCCAAGTAGCTAGGATTACAGGTGTGAGCCACTAGCACCCAGCTATAAGTGCACTTCTGAGAGTCATTACTTCACAGCTGGTAGATAAACTGGTGACAAAATTGTACTTACTAGCTATCATTGTCATTTCTGTTAGAGGGAAGAGGTACAGATGCACAGGAAATGTAGCATTTGAGTTATCTGTGGTTGTGGAAGGGCCAACAGTAGGGACACACATAGCTCTCAAGAAGTATTGAGGACTGACAGTCGAGTTAAACATGTAACAAATTCTCATTGTTGAAGGTTCTGGCATTAAAAATAGGAAGCACAACCTGCCTGTGGTCACCTGCCACAGTCTCCAGACATGGTAGAGGTGTCTTGATGGGCCTTATTTAAGAAGGTGACAGCTGGTGGAGTAGCTCAGGTGGCAGGAGCACCTACCTAGCAAGCATTAGGCCCAGAGTTCAAACCTCAGTATCACAGAAAAAAAAAGAGGTGACAGTCTTACATTGCTGTCATAGGGTAATATTCTGGTGTGAAAGGAGGAAAGAATATATTGATAAATAGGGGGTGCAGTACTATCTTCCCAGAGCATTATCTTGCAGAACCTTTGCATAAGTGAACCCAAAGCCTCTCCCAGAGTTTGTTTCAATTTTAGGCTCTTGTACCATCTCTATTATGATATGGCAGGAGTAAGATAGCACAGGTGGCTCCCTCCTTGATACGCTAAGTTGACACACACAGGTAGGTATAGGAGCCAGACCTGTACTCCTGTGTTTGACCTCTCCTGTCATGTTGCCTTTAGGCCATTGCCATCGGCTCCCAGAATGCAGCCTCCACTTTTCCACACATAAAAATTATCCCTCCAGCGGTTGTGGATGTAGTTCAGTGGTTAAGTGTTTGCCTAGCATTCACAAGGTCCTGAGTTTGATGCCCAGTACCTCAAAACGAAAAAACAAACAATGACCCCTCCAGACCTGCCTAGGGTGGGGTTGTCCCCCACAGTATTGGAGGAAAATGGGTAGCATTGTCATTCAGTCCATTATGACAAGGCAGAGGCAGAAGAGGGACAGGACCAGGAGTAATCCAGGATGCAAAGTCAGGGATTTGTCCTCGGGTGAAGGAAGTCTGAAGGCTTCCCAGAATCCAGGCTTTCTCTGTAGCTCTTCTCCTGAGGCCTCCACACAACAACATTTTTGTGTTCCAATCACACCAATACAGACTTTCAATACAGGCTACAAAGCCCAATCCACATTTTTAGGAAGATGTTCTACCAATATGCCATTTCTCTTTGCTCCACTGAGTTTCTGCCTTAGGTTGCCTTGTGTTGATGTAACAGGACACCTGAGACTGGGTAATTTTTGGGGTTTTGGCCACACTGGGGTTTGAACTCATACTTGCTAGGTAGGTGCTATGCACTTACACCACTCCACCAGCCCAAGAGACTGGGTAATTTATGAAAAACAAGAATCTCCTCAGTTTAGGAGGGTGAGAAGTGCACATGACAAGAGTGGTAGCAGTTAATTCCTGAGCACCTGACAAAAGGTTCTACCTCCCATTACTTTTGCATTAAGGACTGAGTTCCTTAAACGGGATTTTTGGGGAAAACATTCAGACCACAGCACATGATGACATACCAATTTAAATTTGGTGTATGAGCACTGGTTTCTATTTCCAAGAAGTCATATTCACAACATATTAATTTAAAAATATAGGAAAGCCAGTGAAACAGGGAAAGACTCCCATATCAATAAACCACTCTTATTGATCACATTCTACTATGATGGCTTCTATACCGTGCAACCTGCCATCATTTATTTCCTTTACTGTCCTTAATATTTACAACTTGTAAATGAGCATTTCCACATTTGTTCAGCACCTTACAAATCTTTAACACCAGAACTGGCAAAAGTAGTTTTTTTCTATAAAAGGTACAGAGCATAGAGTGCCTGAATTATTCATGCTTCTCTCTGTATTGTATGGTATACTTGCAATTTTTGTCTTGGCAAATCTCCCAATGTTGCAAAATCCTACAAATCTTAGAAATATATGTGCCTGATTCAAATTACTACAACCTGAATGTTCCTGGTGAGTCACAATTTGAAAGAAATGTTACCAAAATCATTCTCAGTGGTTCATACTTTGTTGTTGTTGCAGTGAAGTTTAACCCCAGGGACTCACACATGATCCAGAAGAGCCCTCTACCACTGAGCTACATCCAGAGCCACCTTCTTTTCTTTTCTGGTTTAGAGATGGAGTCTCACTCTGTAGCCCAGGCTGCCTTGGAATTCACTATGTAGCCCCGGCTCACCAAAAACTCACGATCCTCCTCCCTTGAGCTTTCCAATTCTGTGATTAGAGGCATGTGCCAGAACACCCAGCCTGGACTACTGAGTTTCAAGTAAGGCAAGAGGACAATCAAATCTAGAGTGGGAGAGGAATTTTCTGGCTGAGTTATGTCAGAATGGAAAATGTTGTTGGAATTCACCAACAGCCTAACTTGCATGGCAGTTTACAGAGAAAGATTGAACCACAGGCAACACAAGGCTTACCAAAAATCCTATACTTCATAGTGATGATCTCTCAGTGCAATGTCCTAGTGTGTCAGCACACAACATTGGAACTGTAACAGAAATCAAGAAGACATTGGAATTGTAACAGAAATCAAAGAGATAACAGGAGAACACTGCAAATTTTGTGTTTGGTGTTGTTTTACAAATATGGCATCAAGTAGTCAGTGTTTAATATCCTTAGGAGTTGATAGTCTGCAGTATACTGTACTCAGTAAATTACATGAGATGTTCAATTCCTTATTAGAAACCAGGGTTTGTGAAGGATGATCTGGTCAGCCGAGGCTAATTGCAATTTTCTAATTATATTTCAGGTCGTCTTAGCCAAGGAGGGATAGTAGATTATGTATATTAAGTTAATTCTCACCATAATGATATTTCTTGCAATGATGGCTACATCAAGATAGAAACTCTTAGGTCAGAGAAAGTAGAATGCCTGGCTGAGAATGAGTTCCCCAAGATCAAGCTTCAGTACCACAAAAAAAAGATAATCTCTTCAAAATTGTAGTTTCTACCAACTTATTCCTTGAAGTATTTTGACATGTAAATCAGCAGAATGCAATATTCTCAGATTTTTTTGTGCATTATATGCAAAAATTTATATAGAGTACTGCCCATTATAGAATGTATGATTGATTAATAGTGGTATCATGGTCATCCTTGTTTTAACATGACAAAGAATTTGAACATGGCACATAAACAAATGAAGGTCTGAATGGAAACCCATGGTTTCATGTGCCTGGCTGAATGGAAACCCATGGTTTCATGGGTTTCATGTGCCCGGCTGCTACATGGCTCTTACCCTTATATACAGTTTTTGATTACTTAAGAAGAAACAAATATGTGCATGTGTTTGATTTTCTAAAATCCTGAATAATATATCCAATAGGACAAGAGACATAAGGAATTAAGTAGGAAAATTCAGAGGGCAAGTCAGGCAGGCAGTCCCCATGGGCAATGGCAGGGCTGCTCTCTGGTCAACAACAGCCAGGTCCCCAAATCCCAAATACGTAGATCATTCGTCTCTTCTCAAGCCCTGAGAAGCTCATGGAATTGACTCACTCCTAGAAAGCAGGGAGGGAAGGAAAGTGAGGACACTGGTTCCCTGAGGTTGCCTCATCCATGGCAGTGTCCCTTGGGCCCCAGGATCCCTGTAGCAGAGGCAAGGCAGCAGGACCAGAGGAGTCAGTGGGCAGGAAGAGGGGGAGGGATAAATGATGGTGATTGGGCTCCTTCAGGCTCCCTGTCCATCTGACTATGCCACATTGGTGCTCCTGCACAGGGACTTTAAACCAGGGCCTCTTACCAGGGTTCGGCAGTAACAAGTGTAGGGCCTGGAGCTCCAGGTGAATTTCCTTTTCTCCCATCCACCTGACTAGGAAGGACCTGAAGAACTAACATCCAGAAGTGACACAGAAAACTACCTTTTACACAGCTCCTCAAGCAATTTGAGTCCATGAAGCAGAAGACATCAAGACAGTGTGATGATTGCTCAGCAGACTTTATCTTTTGTGGATTTCCTGCTACATCATAGGTGGGTTCTATGGAAAGGTGAGAAAACTGAAGTGCAGACAGAGGAGAGCTATTGCTCAGTCAGCCAGGATGTATATTGGCTTTTACCATCCCTTCTTGATCTGTCTAGCCAGAGACTAATAGAAAAATGGCTGGGGAGAGGCAAAAGAGACAGGGAGATTGAGAAAGAAGAGTCTCTATGTCATCTCTATGGGATATAAAGAATAAGGAAGACATCAATGGGCCAGATGAGGTGATGGTGAAAAGTTAAGGATGACATGACACAGACAAAAGACAGGGAGAAGATGGCTGAGATCAGAGATGGTCACAGAGAGGAAAGAAAACAGTTTCCTAAGAAGAGCTATCCATGACAGAGCAACAGGAAGAGCAAGATGGTGTCTGAGAGAAGGCAGACCCAACCCATGGTTCTGAATTGGGGGTGACTCTGTCCCCCACTGGACATTTGGCAATGTGTGGTATCTGATGGTCACTATTGGGTTATAGTACTGGCATCTAGTAAATCAAGGTCAGAGATGAATAAATACTACTGTCCTAATTGTCCCTATGCTAAACTTGGATTATACTAAAGGTTTTTTGAGCAGGACATGTACATGCCTGGCTTAGTCCCAAAGTTTCTGGATGTTAAGCTAAACACATCATACATTTCCCCTAAGTGCAAGAAAGTTCTATTTATGCCTGTTTCCCTTCAATTTTTCCCTCACCTCACTCTCTTTCTCTCTCCCTCTCTCTCACTTTCTATCTCTGCTTCTATCTCTCTGTTCCACTCACAAAATCCACATAGTATTATAGGTCAGTCTTGGCATTGTCTATTACCTGGATTTTGACAAATGCTCAATAATAGATCTCCACCATTACAACATCAGACAGTATTATTTTACCCCCTTAAGAATCCTCCATGTGGTTCTTTCTCCCATCTTCCGTCATGAGACCCTGGAAGCCACAGACACTTTATTTTCTCTATGGTTTTACATTTTCTAGAATGAATAGATCTCCCTTTTAGCTACATCTAATCTGTGTCATGCCAGAGGGTGGCATTTTCAGCCTCAGCTGTCACCTCCAGATGTGACCCATCTTCATCTTCTCATAATTCATTCTTTTTGTGGATAATTGGGATGTTTGGTGACATGAAGAAAGACAGTGTGGGTATGATCTACCATGGGGAAGGGTCATCTCCTTCATCTGAGAACAGCTTCTGATTTTCATTAATAGCCACCAAGAAATAATGAGATAATAAGAGGTCAGGAAAACACATGCATTGTCATCAGACAAACCTAAGTTCAGATCCTGGTTGCCATACTGCATGGGGCATGGTACCTTGGCAAGTGAGAGTGCTCTGGGGGATTCAGCTTACTTATCTGTAAAACAGGGAACAGAGCAGGTACTTCCTATTTGGGGGTGGGGAGTATCAGAAAAAACCACCGAGTCATTGCTTGGTCCAGGGGACAAAGTCAATAAGGGGCGGCTATTAACATTGGGGATATTTCTGCCGAGTCTGTAGTATTGGTGTTGTACAAATAACAAATCTTGATGTCAAGGACTCACAGTCCAGTGCTGGGGAGAGATGTGGTTCCAATCTGATGCTGATCAGGAAGCACATGACAAAGTCATGAGCACAGATTTTATAAGCACTTAGGAGATGGTGTTTGGGCATCACCCAAAAAGAAGTGACTAAATCTTCTGTGGGAAGAAAATGTCCAGGTCTGTGCAGAGCAAGCCACACTGAAGCTATGTCTTAAGAGAAATAGACCTTTGCCAGGTGGAGAAGCAGTGGACAGGGAACCCAGGCAGAGAGAAGTGCCAAGAAGCAAGAAGTTGCAATTGTACACCCTGGGTCAAGGATTCTCAACTGTGGGCAATGTTTCACAACCCCATGAGGACATTGGTGTTGTTTGGAGATATTTTTGTTTGTCACCACTGATCAGATGCTATAGCTGGAGAGACCAGGGATGCTACTGAAAATCTTAGAAGGCGCAGAACAGCACCTAAGAATGAATGATGAGATCCTAAGTGTGAATAGGCTTGAGGTTGGGGAATCTGCACTAGAACATGGGAAAACATGGAAGGCCTGTAAACACAACATATAGGCTCCACGTTACCTATTTCGTCACTTCTTGAAGGCTCTTATTGTAAAGCCATTCATCCTCTATAATCTCAGAGGTCAGAACAGTAAGGAAATGTAAGGACTGCCTTCTGAAGGAGTTACACACAGGTGCTGACACTTAAGTGAGTCAAAATTCAAATGGTTCCAAAAGAGTGGCCAAGACTCTGGAAACAGGTGCTATTTGAGGAACACAGACTCCACTTACCAAAGTGCATGGCTCCTCCTTCATTTCTCATGATAAACCTGCAAGGGCTCCACCAAAGACCCAAGCCCACTTATGGGGCCATTCACTACGGTTATAGTTTTGGTTTCGAATGTACCTTAGAGGCCCATGTGTTAAAGGTGAGGTTCCCAGCCAATTGGACTATTGGAAGGTGGTGGAACTATTAGAAGTAGAGCCCAGTGGGAAGGCTTAGGTCATTTGATGTGTGGCCTTGAATGGATTCTGGCACCCTGGTCTTCCTGTATCTCATATCCATTAAGTGGTCATGGAGCTCACTCCCCCACCTGCTTCTCCATGGTGCGCTGCCCCACGTTCAAGGTAATGGAGTCAGTTGGTCATAAATTGAAAATAAACCTTTCCTGTCTTTGAATTGATTTACTCTAAGTAATTTTTTGGTCATATTGGAGTTTGAATTCAGAGCCTCACACCTGCTAGGTAGGAACTCTACCACTTGAGCAAATCCACAGGCATTTCCTGTATTGGGTATTTGAATAATAGGATCTCATGACCTATTTGCCTGAACTTAAACAGCGATCCTCATGATCTCTGTTTCTGCAGTACCTAGGATAACAGCCTCTGGCACCCGGCACATCTGAGATATTTTATCTGAGGTTAAACTAACCAAAATTTGACTAACTACATGTTTTGAAATTGATATTTTTTATGATTATGATTTTTCCTTCTATTACAGAGGTGGAAGGGAGAGGGAAAAAGGGTCAGTAGGACAGGAAAAAAGTTCTAACCCAGGCCCATCAAAAAATTAAAAAACAATGAGTTATGAGGTAATATAAACATTAATGGTCATGAGATTGATTTAATCATACACACACACACACACACACACACACACACACACATATCATGTGTACTCCATAACTGTATAAAGTTCTGGTTAGGCAAATGAAAATATTATCAATAATACATTTTATAAAACAAATCATCACAAAAATAAATAGTACATAAAATTAGTGGCATGAATCACACTTACAATGTTGTACAACTCACAACTCTATCTAGAGCTGAAAATTTCCATTACCCCCAAAGGAAACCCTGTACCCAATAGCAGTCACTCCCCACTGTCCCTTTGCTCCAGCCACCACTACCTGTCAGCTGCTTTAAATTTCTATAAACATGTACACCACTCACCATAGTCAGAAAACAACCCAGATGTCTATCCACTGAAGTGTATCCATCTAGTGACATGTTTGGCTATAAAAGAAAATGTCACTATGTAGATGAATCTTGAAACCTGATGTAACAAAATAAATGAGACACAAGAGACAGCATGTTGCTCATGCCTGAAATCCTAACTACTGAGGAGGCAGAGATCTGGAGGATTAAGGTTTGAAGACACTTCAGGAAAATAGATCTCGAGACTATCTGGAAAATACCCAACACAAAACAGGTGTCTGGTGGAGTGGCTCAAGTGGTATATCTGTCTAGGAAGCATTAGATCCTGAGTTCAAACCCCAGTACCATCAAAACCAAAAAGTCCACATGTTGTAGGACTTACAAACAGAAATAGAAAGCAGAACAATGGTGTACTGTTTTGAACTTTACACTGTCTAATTTTGTTCATTTTATTTTATTTTTGACAGTACTCGAATTTGAACTCAACGAACAGTACTTGCTGGGCAAGTGCTTTACCACTTGAGCCACGCCTCCAGTCCTATTGCTTTAGGTTATTTTTCATACAGTGTCTTGCTCTTTGCCTGAGCCAGCTATGGATGTAATCCTTCTACCTATTCCAATGCATACCAGGGGTGACAGGAATTGACCACAGGACCTAGCTTATTGTTGTGATGGTGTCTCATTAACTTTTGGCTTGGTGTGTATCTCAGCCATGCTAGGCTGCCTCCTCCTCATCCTCCTCTCCTATGCCTTCATTGTGACTACCCTCTGGAAGATCCCATCAGCTGAAGGGTGGCACAAAGCCTTCTTCACCTGTGAATCCCACCTCACTGTGGTGATCGTGCACTATGGCTTTGCTTCTGTCATCTACCTCAAAACCAAGGGGCCCCAGTCCCTGGAAGGAGACACTTTGATGGGCATCACCTACATAGTCCTCACACCCTTTCTTGGTCCCATCATATTCAGTCTGAGAACAAGGAACTCAAGACCACCATGAAGAAGACTTTGCTGAGCAAACTCTACCCAGAAAAAAAAAAACAACTAGGAATCACTAAATTGGGTTACCAAATTCTGTTAGAGAAACATTCCATCAACACATATTCATGTTTATTTTTTTTAATTCTTTCCAATTGAGAAAAACGTTTGTAAATCAGATTTTAAAGTTGTCTGCAAGGGTACTCAACATAGGGATTTATTTTGGATAGAAGGATGCATGTTTGAGATAACACAGGGAAAACCAAATTTAACTATTTCTACCTGCTACAGTATATTTAGTCAGAAACAAACATTTAATTCTTCTCAGTCTGCCCAAACCCAGTGTCATC